>NW_027361685.1:5992500-6592500 GCF_039654945.1 Dendrobates tinctorius
AAGGTTGACTGATGATGGATTACTTAAAGGCGCTGAGGAATTCCGAGGCTTGGCACATGAATTGTATAATGAAGGTTATGTGGACATTGAACAGCAAGTGAGTCCTGATTGTTTCTGTTACTGCTATGTTGAAGAAGGAAAAATTGTCTATTATTATGGCAAAGACGGGATGTTTTATGGTTCAAGAAAGTGACTGTGCTGTGAGAATGTGATTGGTTACGAAGGATCTAAGATTGATATTAATGTGTCAGGGAAATAGTTAAAAGTAATGATTTGAAACAAGAGGTCTCCCTGCTAGATGACAATTGTACAAGAAGACCGAGAATTGCAGCCCCCACCTTTGCTGAAGGCACCTATTATCATCCGCCGCTAGCCTTAGTCCCCGTTATTGCTAGTGGTTATGAGTAGCCACCCCTTGCATTTACCAGCTCCAGAGAAAAAAAAAAAAGTTTTCAGACTTTAACCTGCTCTGTTCAGGAGAGAGAGAGAGAGAGAGAGAAAGAGAGAGAAAAAAAAGAGCAAACAGCAGCCTCTAGCCCCCACCGCAGCTGCAAGCACACAGTGTGCCCTTCAGCCCACACAGCAAACTCTGCCCCCCCAGACTTCAGCTAGTGGGAATCTTGCTCCTCAGCCCCTCCCTGCTAATTCTCGTTACTGCTCAGTTTGTAATCTCTCTCATATGTCCTGTAAGTTTACTAGGGGCAGATTCATTATCACAGTTCCGCTCCGGAATACAATTCCAAGATGATGGTCAGATGTTTTTTTTTTTTTGTTATATAATCCCTATGTAGATGAAGACAGTGAGGAAATCTGTATTTTGCATGCCCTTCCTACAGTTATGATGGCCCTGATAGGCTCAGATCCATCCCCAATATTGTCTGAGGATCAGTGACTCACCCCATACCTCTCAGAGATACTATCTAAACTCCTGTAAAAAGGGTCAAATGATATAGGGAAAATGCCCGTAGAACCAGTAAAAGTGTTTCTCAAACCTGGTGCCCCTTTTCCCAAAGTCCATCAATATCCTTTGAAACATGATCAGGAGCGGGGCCTCCAGGAACAAATACAAACGTTACTTGATAACGGTGCTCTGGTACCCTGTGTTTCTCCGTGTAATACGCCCTTGTTTCCCGTTAAGAAAAAGACCCCACCTGGCCAGCCCCCTGTGTACCAGCTGGTACAAGACCTACGGGCAGTTAATGCAGCCACTATTCTGGAAACTCCAGTGGTACCTAATCCTCATACTCTTTTGTCCCGAATACCCCAGGATGCTGCTTGGTTTACAGTTATTGATCTTACCAATGCCTTCTTTAGCATTCCGTTACACCCAGATTGCCAGTTTCTATTTGTATTCACTTAGCAGGGACGACAGTTAACATGGACAGTTATGCCACAAGGGGCCCAAAACAGTCCCAACCAGTTTGCAAAAAAGATATGAGCAGGTGTCTTTTGCCATTGCTGCCATTGTTAGCCTCCTTAAAGCATCTGGCAGCACTGAACTGTCGGGTTTCGGCCTCGGGACTTCAGTTCTGCCTTGGTCAAGTGATATTCTTGGGACACTGTCTCCTTCAGGGTGCCAGACACCTCGCAGAAGAAAGAAAACTAGCTGTCAGCTCCCTTCCTTTCCCAAAAGATGAATCTGAACTCCAGCGTTTTCTTATGTACTTATTGTTGTCAGTGGATACCGGATGCATCCCGCATAATGCAACCCCTTTACAATGCCTTGAAAGACGGCATAATGAGCTATAAGGGAAGATGGCAGTGATGAGGATTACCTCCAATATGATTGTTCCCGACTTCTGACTGAAGAAACAGCTACTCCACCAAATGCCAGTGAGAATCCACTCCCAAATCCTGATCTGGTGTTATACACGGATGGTTCAAGATATGCTGACGAGTTTGGTAGATTCACACGGGATACGCTGCTGCCACAGAGGACACTGTAGTGCACGCAGCTGCGCTCCTGCCCTCACAGTCAGCACAAGAAGCAGAACTCCAGGCTCTGTCTACTGCATGTACTTTGGCCAAGAACAGACGGGCTAATATATACACGGACTCACGGTATGCATTTGGTATTGCTCACGATTTTGGAGCTCTATGGGCCAATCGAGGGTTTATTACTACTGCCGGAACCCCAGTGAAAAATGCTGAAGCTGTTAAAACCCTCATGGGCTCGATCACATTACCTACTCAGGTGGCCATTATCAAAGTTAAGGCGCACGGTCCTAGGAACAGTCCACAGACTGTTGGCAACACATTTGCGGATATGCAAGCAAAAGCCGCCGCTCTCTTACCCGTTGAACCAACCATACCAACTGTGGTGACCACACGCTCTCAGTGTAAACAGTTACAAGAAGCACTGACCCTACAAGAACCTGATGATCGACAACAGACTGAAGTTTGCTGTCGGACCCCGCGAGACTGCTTAATGACGATGCAGAGAATGTCTCCAAAGGAAGCGGTGAAGCAATGGAAGACTGATGGGGCACGTATGGATAATGGTCTCTGGAAAAAGGACAAACTTGTGTGTCTCCCTAAGCGGATGTACCCTGCTATTGCCACATGGGCACATGGGCCTACACATCGAGGAAAAAAATCAGGCCCTCGCACTGGTGCAAAAATTCTACTGGGCCCCGGTTCTCCAGTTGGAAGCATTCCCTGTTACCAACATGACTGCAAAGACCACAGCGAAGAAACTGGTGATGGAAGTCATATGCAGATATGGGGTTCCAGAAGTTGTTGAAAGTGATCAAGGTCCGGCCTTTTCTTCTCATGTGTACTAAGAAGTTCTGACAATGCTTGGATCCACTGTAGCCCTCCATAATCCGTACCACCCACAATCCAGTGGTGAAGTTGAGAGGCTGAGGGGACACTGAAGGGATAATTGACCAAAATGATGCAGGAGACTACGGCTCCATGGCCAGAGCTCCTACCCATTGTACTCTACCACATCCGTACTACCCCTATTGCAAAATATGGCCTGTTCCCATATGAGATATTGTTTGGTACTAGGCCCCCAGCTGCAAATTTCCAGCCTCAGCTGTTATCAGAAGAGACTGACCGTGTTGTTCAATATGTTATTCTGCTTAGTAAAAATCTTGCTAACACCCATGTTCTAGTTTTCTCTTCTTTTCCAGATTCAGCAGAAACCGACACCTTCTATAACCTGAAGCCTGGTGATTTGGTAGTCGTGGAGAGGCATGTCAGGAAGCACGGACTAGAACCATTGTATGACGGTCCCTATCAAGTTCTCCTCATCACCCAACAAGCCAATAGCAAATGAAGGGACATAATGTTCTGGTTTTTCGCATTTTCCATATTATTATTGGTAGAAGTTAAAAGTTAAAGTTAGAAGATATTCAATGACTCAGATCAATACAATAAAGACAATGATCGTAATAAGGACAGTTGGGGTCAGACACCTTCTCCTTTCTCAATCCAGCCAATTGGCTTAAGGGCATTGGGGGCTGGATAGCTGGGATCTTACAGAGCTTGTTGCACATTGCTGCCTGTATCCTTGTTGTATATGTGATACTAAAACTTGTTCTTTGGCGTATTTCTGTATGTATTAGGAAATTCTGCACTAAGCCAGCTAATGATGATACCAAAGGTGTCGTTGCCCCTGCTCTTCTCTGCACCGATCTCAAAAGGCTACTTGATGAAGATGTTGAAGCCAAGCACATGGCTACCTACAAAAGATCCCCACCACCATCATCAAAAATTGTTATTCGTGAACTGCAGTATACAGGGGGGATGGGTGCGCCGCGACAGCCATGACTGGTAACACGGCATCAGTCATGTGAAGACCAGTACCCCTCAAGCTGTTAGCTTGGGATAGCACCTCTGATGCTGCATATGTGTTAAAAAAATTTATCTAGGGGGGAATGTCAAGGGTTAATACTAAAATCAGAGCTTAAGTTTCACTTCTCCATTTCTTTGTAAGGTTTCGTTTCTTAGTTTTGTTGTTGTAAGATAAATTTTTGTAATTGGCATGGGCTGTCATGAAACCAGATTGTTCTCATCTGGTGCAAAGATAAGGGAGGTGGGAATGTTAAACTCTGAAGAATATGCCATTATACTACTTTCTACGCTTATTAGGTACGGACATATATGTAGTTTCCGGTTTTCTTGCAATATTATTGGCTTATAAAGTGAAATGATGCTATTGGTACTTGAGAACCTTGCATAATTAAGCAAAAGATTATAAAAGATGTGACTAAAATAAAGGGGCTTAGTGATCTGCCTCGATCCTCCCGTACAGAGACCCCAGTCTCCGTGTGGTCATTTGAGTTGCTAGCAACACTGGAATAATTTGGAAATCACTAGCTCAACCGTGAAGGGTTAATTTAGCCCTCCCAAAATAGCTACCTCGACAGCTTCATCTTCTAGGGTCGACTACTCCACCTGTGGCACGCACACAGAGATGAGGTAGCAATAGGTGTAGGAAGATGACAATCCATTGAGTCCATGCAAGGTACAAGGCCAGTGGATCTGAGCATCACAACCTGGCTTCTCCAAACGTATCCACGGTTCAGTGATGAACAGATCTGTATTCTTCCTACCAAGGCTGAAAATCCCTAGATTGCTTCCAGAATGATACATCCGTGTATCTTGTGATGATGCTGTGGCTTCTGTCCTGTCTCTTGTCCTTTGGATGTATAGATGTCCTGGCAGAATCTCTCTGGCTGTTTCTCTCTCTCAGTCTCTATACAGAGACATACAAAACCTACAAAAGGCAAAATGAAAAAACCCTGCTTTAATTAAATAAGTAAAAAGCAAAAGTGCATTTAAATCATACAGAGTTCTTAGTAATACTGTATTTGATCAAACATAGCATAAAAGCCGTCCCACCATCGACAAGGTGACTCTGCGGTCGGGGCGGTCCTACACTGTCTAATATTAAAAACCTTATCATGTGTCAAAGTTGACGTCTGTGTGAATAAGGGCAGACAAGGACCGGGTCCCAACCACCGGACACCAGTCAGGGGAAGCCTTTAAATACAATTTCCAGCTCAGGAGAGGAAGGCCACTCCCCAGCTTGCACAGAATGCAAAAATACAAAGAAAAAAAAGCGGCTTTTATGCTATGTTTGATCAAATACAGTATTACTAAGAACTCTGTATGATTTATTTAAATGCACTTTTGCTTTTTAATTTTTTAATTACAGCAGGGTTTTTTCATTTTGTCTTTTGTAGGTTTTGTCTGCTTTTTGGCCATGTGAACATGCATCTATACGCTGTATGTGTACCAACTCAAACCAAGCTCAATTTTTGTGTTTTTTCTTTGTATTTTTGCATTCTGTGCAACCTGGGGTGTGGCCTCCCTCTTCTGAGCTGGAAATTGTATTTAGAAGCTTCCCCTGACTGGTGTCCAGTGGTTGGGACCCGTTCCTTGTCTGCCCTTATTCACACAGACGTCAACTTTGACACATGATAAGGTTTTTAATATTAGACAGTGTAGGACCGCCCCGACCGCAGAGTCACCTTGTCGATGGTGGGACGGCTTTTATGCTATGTTTGATCAAATACAGTATTACTAAGAACTCTGTATGATTTAAATGCACTTTTGCTTTTTACTTATTTAATTACAGCAGGGTTTTTTTCATTTTGTCTTTTGTAGGTTTTGTATGCTTTTTGGCCATGTGAACATGCATTTATACGCTGTATGTGTACCAACTCAAACCAAGCTCAATTTTTGTGCTTTTTCTATACAGAGGCATGTAATCTATTTTTACACTTAACAAGTGTCCCTCATTCAGTATTTACATAAAGGGTAAGAATGGAGGTGAGATTATTATAGCATTACTTGATTATTTCAACTATTTGCATAGTTTTTCCCTCTCTGCTTTAGAAGTCAACAAATACAATGCATAATTAGTATATCAGCAAACATCAGTAGTGATCAAAATTTTCTAACCAAATATTACAATTCATTATTTCTAAAAGAGCAGCTAATCTTAAAAAAACAAGTAATATAATCAATGCACTCTTTGATCAATTAAACACCTTCAATGACCTAGAGGGGCTGGAGAGCCTCACCGCTAATATTATGTATAAACTTAAGCAAAAGGAAAAAAAGACATAATAAATAAAAAATGCGTAAATTCGCAAGGGATAATATCTCTATATATGAGACCTACAAACAAGATCACTCCAATAGTAATGAAGATTCTAATCATAGCCCAAATAATAATAATAATTTTATAACTCTGGATGAATATAATAGATCTCTGACGCAAAATCCATCAGAGACATCTATGGTGTTTTCTACATGTAGTAATTCAACACAATACACACCTGTTTCAACTCGTATTCAATTAAGAAATACACAAAACCTCTCGCCGGGGGCGGATGGTACCTCCAACCACCCCCACTACCAGGAGGATCTCTCCACTATTTCAGATTCTCCTTTCTTGGATGTTGACAACATTCCTACCACCAACAGATATTCGGAACTAGCTGCATTGGAAGAGGAACCAGATAATGCCCGTAATTGGGAGGAATCTACGCCCTCAGGAAGCAATACATTATGGGTACATGAACCTAGCAGACCTATAAGTACATTATCAAATTCGGCCAAAGGAACAAAACCTATTAATTCAATATATAGAAAAACCCTGTCTATTAATAGACCTCAAAATGGGAAAAATCCAGCCCGAAGGCAATCAGTTTCAAATTATGGTCCAAATTATTAACCTATTTATAGATCAAAAATGACTATTAACCATTCGACAAAGCCCAAAAGGCAAGTAGGCCTCCATACTCATCCATCTATTAAGGATTTTTTTCAGATACAAAACAAAAAGAGGTAAGATGGGTAGGTCACTCTCCCAAAAGAAAATAAACAAACTTGATCATATAGAATCAATGAATGCACAAAAGTTTTTTAATTTAAGTTCTTACCAACTCTCAACAAATGAGAGATTATTACTTCAAAAGGGTCTAAAATTCGCACCAACTGCTACATCCAAACCATTTAATCTATATATTAGCATGAAGAAATACCTTCATAATCTTGCCCTAAAGAAATATTTTTTTAAAAAAGGGGACAATTATAAAAACCAACCTACACTAGTGCCAGCCCCACATCTACAAATTTTATTCACACTGGTTTGTCCTTACCCTCCACTTTTAACCCTCTGAATGAATATTCAAATTCATTCAGAACATTTGAGACCTTGGTAACAGCAGAAATAAGAAAAATTAATAACCGATCAACTAAAACGGTTACACACAATTTAAGTTTAGGAGAAAGGAAGGCCATCATTAATCTTCAGGAAAACAACCAAATTGTAATCCGCCCGGCGGACAAAGGTGGGGGCATTGTAGTAATGGATAATTCATTTTATCATGAAGAATCCCTGAGACTCCTAGGGGATGCAATCACATATAAGGGTACCGTTACACCTAGCGATGCACCAGCGATCCCGACTAGCTATATGACGCAGTCAGGATCGCTGGTGCATCGCTGGGTGGTCGCTAGTGAGCTGCCACACAGGCAGATCTCACCAGCGACATCCCTGGAGACGGGGATCGCTACTTACCTGTCAGACGCGGCGATCCTGCATCCTCCCGCCCAGCTCCACGCGTCGCTCGTTGTCACAGCAGGAAGCGCCGCAGGCAGCAGACGACGAGGAATGGTCCAGCAGCTTCTCGCGCGATCAGCGATAACCAGCGGGGGAGCCGGTCGGAGGTAAGTATCACATGCAGCGATATCGCTAGCAATATCGCTGCAACGTCACAAAATCGGTGACTTTGCAGCGATATTGCTGGCGATATCGCAGTGCGTAACGGGGGCTTAAGCAAATTCCTTCTGACCCCACCATCCAGTTCATGAAGGAATTGAACATGTTGGCAACAAAAGGCAAAACTATAGGGATCTTAAATAAAAAAGAATTCCAATACATTAATAATAAAACTCCCTCTATAGCAGTATTTTACCATATCCTAAAGATTCACAAGAATATAACCCCCCCCGGCAGGCCAATTATATCTGGTATAAACTGCCTTACTGCCATCCTATCAAGATATGTTGATACGCACTTACAAAAATGTATGTCACTGCTGCCATCTTACCTAAAAGACACTACACACACCCTACAAATTTTAGATTCACTAGAGTGGAATAGCAACTCCATTCTGGGAACATTAGATATAAAGTCCCTTTATACAGTTATTGACCCTTTGAAAGGCTGCCAGGCAGCCGAGTTTTTTCTCGATACCTTGGGAATGTACCATAATTCCCAAATAGCGTTTATTGTTGAGTGTATCGAGTTCATCCTCAAGCATAACTATTTTTCAAACGATAACCAATATTATTTACAGACACATGGCAATGCTATGGGTACGCGTTTCGGGCCCAGTTTTGCAAATGTATATGTAGGCATATGGGAGCACAATTTCATTTTCCAAAATAATAGTCTCCATAAGGGCTTGAGATTGTGGAAGCGATTTGTTGATGACATACTTTTTGTTTGGGATGGCACATCTATAGACCTTCAAACATTTATTACCAGTTTAAACACAAATCCATATGGCTTGGAATTCACACCTACATGTAGTAAGATTAGTGTGAATTTCCTCGACTTAACTATTTGTGTGGAAAACAATAAATTAATCTCTAAGGGGTACCACAAGGAGGTGGATTCGAACAGCTATATCCACATCAATAGCTGTCACCTACCGGTGTGGTTAAAAAACATACCCAAGAGCCAATACATGAGGGTAAAAAGAAATTGTACAAACGCCCAGGATTTCCATAAGGAAAGAACGCCTGACAGGTCAGTTTATGGAAAAGGGCTATGATCCCCAAATATTGAAGAAAACCAAGAAAGAGGTGGAAAATATGTCTAGAACCTCTTTAATATTCAAACCTCGTAATAAGGATACTCCATCCACCATTCAAGATCAAATCAAACAACTACCCATTATTACACAATTTCATGCGGGCCATAAAAGATTCAATAACATCAATCGAAAATATTGCCCTATATTACAAGGAGACAAACATATAGGGGACTTGTTACCGAAACACCCTGGATTTGTGTATACTAGAGCCCAGAATCTAGGGCTTCTAGTGGCACCCACTACAAAAACCATTAAACACGTAACTAGGCCATCCTTACGCCAAACACTTATTATCAATTCAGATGCACAATCCTCCGGTTTTTTGGCATGCGGCAAATGTTCATGCTGTATTAGGACACTGACACGATGGAAGTTACAAACGTCATTCACAGATATGACAAATAATGAGTTCATAATTAGGGATGAAATAACCTGTGCAACGAAGGGAGTGAAATATATTCTCAGGTGCCCCTGCAATAAACTCTATGTAGGTAGAACCAAGAGACGCTTAATGGATAGGATGAAGGAGCACCTGGATAACATTAAAAAAGGATAGGTCACCCCTTATCACGTCACTTTTTGGATAAACACAATAAGTCCTACAAGGGGGTATCCTATTGTGGAATCCAGGTGGTCCCCCAAAAATCCAAGGAAGGGCAATTATTTAAAAGCCATGTCAAGAGTGGAGTCTAAGTGGATTTACACTCTTGACAGTCTGGCCCCAAAAGGCCTCAACTATGAGATAGAGCTATATGCTTTTTAATTAGAGGTTTTTAAATAACTTTTATCCTACCTCTATGTTATATTTTTTGCATTGTCATTTTTATCCGCAATTTATGGCACATAAAAACTAAGGATATATCACCTTTTCACGCCAGTTCCCCTTCCCTCCTAATTTTTTCCTTTATTAAAGAACCACTGCGACAGGTTCATTATGGTTTAGAAAGAAATATATTTTTATATTTTTCTCTATTTTATTATCCTACATTTTTTTCTTCTTTTTTTTCTTTTTTAGTTTTGTGCCTAATTTTGAAAAAATTGATACACTGCAAATATGAGCAGCATGTAGCTTTTAGTGCACAGTCTTTTAATACATAATAGTTTATATGCCTCATTAACATACAGGGAGTTCATATGTTTTTATAATCCTTTTATATTCATACCTATATTCAGTCTCGGGCAAGCAGTGCCAAATTATCTTAAAATTGTTTTAAAATAAAAGTTATGTTTTAACAGATTATATACTTGGCTAGGTAAATCTCCAATTTTTTCAGACAAAGCAGGTTGTCCAATGTGATAAACTAACAACATAACATCTAATCACATTAGAATTACTACTAATCGGATTATAACTAGGCAACAGATAAAGAACAGCCATTATTGTCTTAGATTAGTAAGGGGAGTGTTTTCAGTTGGGCGAGCTACTATATAAGGACGGGCTGACAGGCACACAGCATAGCCCTGACGAAGAGGGAAACCCCCTCGAAACGCGTTGGTTGTTTTGTGCCTCTCGTGCACCCGTCCTTTACACTGCCTGTGACGTCACAGTAGCCCCGCCCCCTGATCTCGCCGCGTCCTCGACGATACTTCCTGCCGGAGTACGTGAGGTGCAGGCGTTTCACCCACTCCCCGGCAACACGCTACTTCTCCTGTCATCCTACCAGTAGCTGCCGCCTCAGCCAGATTGCGACACTCAGCAATCACCACAAGTGTATACGAGCCCTAACAGGACTAACAGGTAGCTGCGACACCAGTACACTTAGTGAATCAGCGTATTTACTTTCATTTAGTGGTTGCCATATTTATTCTATCAGTGGACATCACCCCTGCAACGGCTATAATAAAGCCAGCAGAGATCAGCATAAAGAATCGCATCGGGATCCACTGCCCGTTCAGCAGCCTGCATCACCCACACATTACAACCGGAGTCTAACCACGGTGTTCATATCACCGGACATTGCTCACCTCCTGGGTAAAAACCAGCACCAGTAAGTGCGCACGTACCACTGACACTGGGACTGAATATCAAGTTTGTGGCCACTATTAGTGACCAAACCTAACCCCGTTCTTTTTATACAGCACTCTGTTATTGGTCAGCCAGAAAGGGACCACTCCATCACCTCCAATGGAATAGAAATCTTAGCTATAACCAGTGAGTATAGTGGATTTGTAAAGAATAGCATTAACCCCTTTTTTCAGTCATATATGGATATTTTCATTCTATTATTATTACCTTACTAGCATCTCCGACCACCAAACAAGAGAAACTGCGAGTTATTCACAACACAGATATTCCAATCTACACTGAACACTCTACACCAACCTCACTATAAGTACTAACCAACTAACAATCTGGTTAAAGATCTAGTATCCTCCCCCCTTTTGTCTTTATAAACCTACTCAGTATAGCGCGGAGAATGACATAAATATACAGTCTATTTAGGTTTTATAACAGGAGCCGACACAGTCCTGTCTTTTTCATCATAGAATCATAGAATCATAGAGTTGGAAGGGACCTCCTGGGCCATCTGGTCCAACCCCCTGCTCAAAGCAGGATTCGCTAAATCATCCCAGTCAGATGTCTGTCCAGCCTCTGTTTGAAGACTTCCATTGAAGGAGAACTCACCACTTCTCGTGGCAGCCTGTTCCACTCATTGATCACTCTAACTGTCAAAAAGTTTTTTCTAATATCTAATCTGTGTCTCCTCCCATTCAGTTTCATCCCATTGCTTCTAGTCTTTCCTTGTGCAAATGAGAATAAAGTTGATCCTTCTACAATGTGACAGCCCTTTAGATATTTGTAGACAGCTATTAAGTCTCCTCTCAGTCTTCTCTTTTGCAAACTAAACATTCCCAAATCCTGCAACCTTTCCTCATAAGACAGGGTTTGCAGACCGGTCACCATTCTGGTCGCTCTTTTCTGAACTTGCTCCAGTTTGTTGATGTCTTTTTTAAAATGTGGTGCCCAAAACTGGACACAATATTCCAGATGAGGTCTGACCAAAGAGGAGTAGAGGGAAATAATGACTTCACGTGATCTAGACTGTATGCTTCTGTTAATACATCCTAGAATTGCATTTGCCTTTTTTGCTGCTGCATCACACTGTTGACTCATATTCAGTCTGTGATCTATTAGTATACCCAAGTCTTTTTCACATGTGCTGTTGCTTAGCCCTATTCCTCCCATTCTGTATATGCTTTTTTCATTTTTATTGCCCAGATGTAGTACTTTGCATTTTTCCCTGTTAAAAATCATTCTGTTAGTTGCTGCCCACTGCTCCAGTTTATTTATATCTTTTTGAATCCTCTCTCTCTCTTCTCTAGTATTAGCTATCCCACCTAGCTTTGTGTCATCAGCAAATTTAATCAGTTTACCCTCAATTCCTTCATCTAAATCGTTGATAAAGATGTTGAATAATACAGGGCCCAGGACAGAGCCCTGTGGTACCCCACTTGAGACATTCTTCCAACTGGATGTGCAGCCATTTATGACCACTCTTTGGGTCCGATCACTAAGCCAGTTATGAATCCACCTAACAGTTGCCTTGTCCATTCCATACTTAGACATTTTTTCAATAAGGATTGTATGAGATACTTTGTCAAATGCTTTGCTGAAGTCCATCATAGAAGGAAATTAAGTTAGTCTGACATGACTTATTAGTTACAAACCCATGCTGACTCTGTTTAATCACTTCATTCTTATCTAGGTACTGACATACATGTTGTTTAATAATTTGTTCAAAGATCTTTCCTGGTATAGAAGTCAGGCTCACCGGCCTATAGTTGCCTGGGTCCACCTTCTTCCCCTTTTTGAAGATAGGAACAACATTTGCTCTTCTCCAGTCTTCTGGGACTTCTCCTGTGCTCCAAGAATTTTCAAAGATTATGGAGAGGGGTTCTAAAATTTCTTCTGCTATCTCCTTCAGTACTCTGGGGTGTAATTCATCTGGACCTGGAGACTTGAATTCATTTAGGTTAGCTAAGTGTTTCCTCACTATCTTTCTGTTTATAGATATCCCGGATTCTTCTATTCCCTTAATAGGACAGTGAAGAACAGTTGAGGTTACATTTCCTTTCTGAGAGAAAACAGATGCAAAATAGGAATTTAAAAGTTCGGCCTTCTCAACATCCTGTCTTACCATTTCATCATTTTCATCCTGTAAAAATCCTATAGCATCTTTGACTTTTCTTTTACTTTTGACATATCCCCAAAATCCTTTATGATTGCTTTTGACATCTCTTGCAAGCCTCAATTCATTGTCAGCTTTAGATAATCTGATTTGTGCCCTGCAGGTTCTGCAGACAGCATTATATTCTTCTTTAGATATGCCTCCCTCTTTCCATTTTATAAACATTTCTTTCTTCCTTTTTGCATCTGAGGTTTTCTTCAGATAGGTAGCGCCCGTGTATACTCTATTTTTCAAGCGCAAAATAAAAGTCAATATTACCGGCTGACACAAGCAAAAGTCTGTTTTCTTGACCAACCAGAAATCAACACTTAAATTTAAAGCCAACATACAGATAACATTCTATTATTCTTCATCTGCTAAAAATAGTCATCTGGTTAATTAAGGAACAATGCTGCATGTCTTCACAATGCCAAAAGTAAAAAAAAATGTTTCTAAAAATATTTAAAAAATATCAAAGTGCAATTCTTTTATACTTTACCTAATAAAGAGGAGCTATTTTTACTGATACAGTGGGTACGGAAAGTATTCAGACCCCTTTAAATGTTTCACTCTTTGTTTCATTGCAGCCATTTGCTAAATTCAAATTCATACTATCTATTCCTGACACTGGAGTGGATTATAAACTGCTGAAGTATATAGTTTGAGGTAGAATCATACAATGGTAGAGTTGGAAGGGACCTCCTCAGCCATCTGGTCCAACCCCCTGCTCAAGGGAGGATTCGCTAAATCATCCCACTCAGATGTCTGTCCAGCCTCTGTTTGAAGACTTCCATTGAAGGAGAACTCACCACTTCTCGTGGCAGCCTGTTTCACTCATTGATCACTCTAACTGTAAAAAAGTTTTTTCTAATATCTAATCTGTGTCTCCTCCCATTCAGTTTCATCCCATTGCTTCTAGTCTTTCCTTGTGCAAATGAGAATAAAGTTGATCCTTCTACAATGTGACAGCCCTTTAGATATTTGTAGACAGCTATTAAGTCTCCTCTCAGTCTTCTCTTTTGCAAACTAAACATTCCCAAATCCTGCAACCTTTCCTCATAAGACAGGGTTTGCAGACCGGTCACCATTCTGGTCGCTCTTTTCTGAACTTGCTCCAGTTTGTTGATGTCTTTTTTAAAATGTGGCGCCCAAAACTGGACACAGTATTCCAGATGAGGTCTGACCAAAGAGGAGTAGAGGGAAATAATGACTTCACGTGATCTAGACTGTATGCTTCTGTTAATACATCCTAGAATTGCATTTGCCTTTTTGGCTGCTGCAGGTCTGAGATCTGCCAATATGGGGCTAGTTTTCTGACTGTTTCAAATAACATGATTCATGATTTTAGTTTTTTTTTTTTTCGATTAGTCTCGCTTGAAAATAGGTCAATATTAAATAGTTTCTTGATGAGTCGCCTTTGGTGAGGATGATGAAACCCATAGAAATGAGAGGCTTGGAGAGTGAGTGTGTATACGTCACCTCACCCTATATACTGAGATGTGGGGTACATGTTTTTTCTATTAGTCACCTACTGACTAACCTTCAGGGGGTGAATTATGGGTATAGCTTTACATTTGGAATTAATAAAGTTTAGTTTTATCCTTTTGTCAGCAAACATGAAGAATGACAAGAGACAACCCATTTAAGAAGATTTAATTTTGGGTAAAACTATTCCAACATTATTAACATAAAAAAGGCTTCTCCCCTATGTGACGTCTCTGATGTTTATTAACAGTTGATTTCCAAGTAAAATATTTCCCACATTAAGAAAGTGAAAATGGCTTCTCCCCTGTGTGACTGCTCTGATGTCTAACAAGATTCCCTTTCTGGTTAAAACATTTCCCACATTCTGAACATGAAAAATGTTTCTCCCCTGTGTGAGTTCTATGGTGCCTAATAAGATCATGTTTCTGTTTAAAACATTTCCCACATTCTGAACAGGAAAAAGGCTTCTCCCCTGTGTGAGTTCTCTGATGTCTAACAAGAATCGCTTTCTGGCTAAAACATTTCCCACATTCTGGACAGGAAAAAGGCTTCTCCCCTGTGTGAGTTCTATAGTGAGTAACAAAACGTGATTTCTCGTTAAAACATTTCCCACATTCTGAACATGAAAAAGGCGTCTCCTCTGTGTGAGTTCTTTGGTGCCTAACCAATTCTGATTTATCGATAAAACATTTCCCGCATTCAGAACATGAAAAAGGCTTCTCCCCTGTGTGAGTTCTATAGTGAGTAACAAAACGGGATTTTCATGTAAAATATTTCCCACATTCTGAACATGAAAATGGCTTCTTTGCTTTAGGAGCAGTTTGTTTTTTATTGCCTCTTCTGTGACTTTGATTTTCCTTATTAGTCAGTAATGAATCAGAAGATGGGACCTGCTCTATAGGATCAGATGACAGATCTCTGCTGTGAATGGATGATAATATATCTGGAGAAACAGCAATCGCTTCAGTTGTATCTTGTAGGATCTCAAGATCATCAGATTTAAAAATTGAAGATGTCAGCTGTCCCTCTGATCTCCTGTTATAGTCATTTGCTAAGATAAAAAAACATTTTTTTTAAATAAAATATCCTTGAGTTTTATATTTTTGAACATTTCTACTTAAACTGTACATAAAAATGGCAAGCTATGTAAAAAACTTTAATTATTTACCAAGACAATGACAGTTCACAGTCTAATAGAAAACCTTGTTGGATGAGCCAGCAGTGTGCGGTGTTCAACTGTTTGTTCATTCTGCCTCCCAAATATCAAATGTAAAGAAACCAATCAATGTTATGTAGGCGAAAATAATACCAATTCTCATCTCACAAAAACAAGACCCCACTCAGGTCCATCATTTGTCAATAGAAAAACAGATAAGGCAGGTTAGGGTTAGTGCTATAGTTAGGGTTAGTGTTGGGGCTAAAGTTAGGGTTTATTCTAAAGTTAGGGGTAGGGTAAAAAATTAGGCTTTTCTCAATTGTCTCCCCAATAATTTGGTCACGTCAGAGTTTTCTATTTCCGGAAAAAATAAAATAAAAATGAATAAAATGGCCGGTCAGTATTATAGTGCAGAGGAGGCTTATGCACTTTTATGTTCTGACAGTGAAGAAAGTGCAGTGTCAGATGGCGATGTGGATATCGAGGGCTTTAGTAGCAGCGACAGTGATAGCTCAGAAATGAGCATTGATTCTGGTCCATCCTCACACACAAGGACCAGTACAACAAGAAGGTCAAATAGCGCTTCAGGAGAAATGTCTCCAACTCAGGGAACAATGCTCAGTACTAGTGCTGTCCCTAGTGCTCATGAATTGGCGCACACCAATGTCCAAGGGGCTTTGCCTCTTGATGTAGCATTTCCCAGATAGGAGGCTTCGGATTCGGCTACTCCATTCATCCCTAATTTTAATGCCATTCCTGGTATAAATGTGGAGGTGGAAAAATTTGGACCAATTATTTTTTTTAATTTGTTTCTGACAGATAGCTTGCTAGAGCATATTGTCCTACAAATTTATATATGTCCCAATTCGTCAGCCAGAATCCACGATCCTATTATGCTAGGTCAAATTTATGGACAAACTAATGTCCTAGAAAAGAAAACATTTTTAGGACTTACATTCGCAATGGGGCTTGTTAAAAAACGAGCATTCAGTCTTATTGGTCCAACCGCCTTGTTCAAGCCACCCCTATGTTTTCTGCCGTTCTTCCTAGGACCTGTTATGAAAGCTTTTCGCATGTATGAGGGGAAAGATGGCCAACTAGACCCACCAGGATGCCCTACTTATCTGGGGACATCTGGAAAAATGGTTTGGGAGGAGATAACTCCATTTTTGCAAAAAGGCTACAATCTATATGTTGCCAACTACTACACCAGCATATCTCTATTTAAAAGTCTGGTTGAACATAACATAGGGGCTTGTGGGACCATTCACAAAAACTGTCAGGGGTTTCCACAATCATTGGTCAGCAAAAATTTCCGAAAGGGGCAGTCAGGGGCTTTACACAATGGAGAGCTGCTTGTCCTTAAGTATAAGGATAAAAAAGATATTTTTATCCTGAGCTCGATCCACACAGATGCCACAAGGGCCACTGCAGACCAACAGGGATCCACTACTCCAAAACCTGTGTCTGTCATTGACTACAACAAATATATGGGGTGTGGACCTTGCAGATCAGGTTCTACAGCCATACCAGGTATCAATAAAGTCATATATCTGGTATAAAAAGTTAGTCATGTATTTGTTTCAGGTGGCCACATATAATTCTTTTGTGTTATACAAAAAAGCCGGAAATGCAGATACTTTCCTTGATCATCAGGAAAAGGTCACTGAAAATCTTGTTTTTGAAAATTCTGTCCCCGCCAATCCTTTAGAATGTGAAGATGTCAGAAGACTCACTGAGCGACATTTTATTGCACTCATCCCAGTAACTGAAACAAGAAAGAACCCCAGAGAAGATGTCGTGTATGTTCCAAGAGAGGAATGAGGCATGATCCCCGCTATTATTACCCACAATGCCCATCACTGCCAGCCTTATGACTCCATGACGGCTTTACAATCTTCCACACAGAACCACGTTTTTGAACTGTTTTGACATTCAAGCATTTGGATTATTTAGTGACAGACACATTTCAGTAGAGCTGACGTAACAATTTCCGGGGGTAGGTGGGGGGAGGTCTCCAGAGACACAAGCTGGGCACAATATATTGGGCACTACAATGACATTTCTGCAATTTTTGCTCTGAAACTTCTACGAGTTTCTGGAAATCATCCATGTAGTGAAAATGGTCACTATATCCATAGATGAATTGACATAGGGGTGTCATTTCCAACATGGGGTCACTTCAGGGGGGATTCTGTTGTTCTGGCACTTAGCATCTCTCCAAAGTGCCACAACAGCAGAATCCCCCCTGAAGTGACCCCATTTTGGAAATGACACCCCTATGTCAATTCATCTATGGGTGTAGTAACCATTTACCTATCTATATATTTTCCAATGTAATATCAGGGGTTAAAACAACATTTTAGTGGTAAAAATGTAATTATTTTTTCTTCACTGCCCAATGGTATAATTTTCTGTGGAACAGCTGTGGTGTCAGTATGCTCACTGCACCACTAGAAGAATTCATTCAGGGAAGTATTTGGTAAAATGCAGTCACTTTTGGGGCTTATGCTTATTTGGCACCTCAGGGGCTCTGACAATGTGACATGCCACCCACAAACAATTCCAGAAAAATCTGCTCTCCAATATAGCGCTCCTTCCCTTCCGAGCTCTGCCATGCGCCCAAACAGTGGTTTACCCCCACATATGGAGTATCGTCATGCTCAGGAGAAATTGCACTACAACTTTTGGGGTCCAATTTCTCCTGTTACCCTTTGAAAAAAATGGAGGGCAAAAAGATAATTTTTTGTTGAAAAAATATGATTTTTTTATTTTCATGGCTCTAGGTAATTAACTTCTACGAAGCACTTGGGGGTTCAAAGTGCCCACCACACATTTCCTTGGGGGGTCTAGTTTTCAAAATGGGGTCCCTTGTTGTGGGTCTCCACTGTTTAGGCACATCAGGGGCTCTCGAAACGCGACATGGCAACCGCTAATTATTCCAGCATATTTTACATTCTAAAAGTCAAATGGCACGCCTTCCTTTCCGAGCCCTGCTGTGCGCCCAAGCAGTAGATTTCCCCCACATATGGGGTATCGGCATGCTCAGAAGAAATTGCAAAACAAAATGTATAGTCCATTTTCTCCTGTTACCCTTGTGAAAGTAAAAAAAAAAAAAAAGGTATAAAGGAAAATTTTTGTCATTTATTTTTTCCTTCTACATTCCATTCATTCCTGTGAAGCACCTGAAGGGTTAATAAACTTCTTGAATGTCGTTTTGAGCACCTTGAGGGGTGCAGTATTTAGAATGGTGTCACTTTTGGGTATTTTCTGTCATATTTACCCCCTCACTGTTTAACTTTTAACCCTTATAACTTCCTAACAAAAAAAATTTGATATAGTTCATATAGAGGCTACTGCGCAGGCGCCGCCATCACCGGTGACATTTTGCTGGATGTAATTTTTTTTTCTAAGCCTCACAATAGCCACAATATTATAGGCATTATCACCAATAATATCAATGCTATTATATGCATTATGTAATAATGGGGGCAGGTCAGTGAGGGGTCAGCGACCAGTCATAGGCCGATACAGAGGAATATGTAATCAGAGCACCACATAAAGCCCCGCCCACAGCCCCACCCACAGCCCCGCCCCAGAGCACGAGAATCTCATTAACTGAAAACTACAAATACAGATTACACAACAGTAAACCAGATTTGCCCTCATTTATGGTGGACCATTGGAGCTACTATGGATCCTGAGCAGAAGATTAGAGAAAATAATATTGCTCCCCATTTCAGGAGAGATTGTGCAGTAATCTGAATTCCTTAGGATCAGAAACAATGTAATTGGTTGTAAGTTCTATAGAAAAGGGATTTCACTGCCCAAAGTCATTTGAACAGTTTTGGGTGGAGGAGAATGTTGTGGTCTAGAGGCAAAATGGTGATCATGGTAATACGGCCGGACTACACCACCGATAAAGCAGCCACAGCCGGTGACTGAGAGGAATCTGTGACTTCTCTGCATTCAGTGGTTAGTACTCACCTGGGTAGTCATATGTGGGAATCTCCTCTTTACACCACTCATCATCCCTCACAAATGTCTCTGGTGTTGTCCTCTTACTGGATAGATCTGGAGGAAACACATACAGGGACTGAATTCATTCTCTACATACAGATAATTATAGGCCGTGTGTATTTAGTCCTGTCTATTACCTGGTGATGTGAGGGGCTGGGGAACCTCCATTATGACGTTCTTGTACAGACCTCTGTGTCCTTCTAAATACTCCCACTCCTCCATGGAGAAATAGACGGCGACATCCTGACACCTTATAGGAACCTGACACACACAATGATACCGTCATCCCCCGATCCCTTCATAGTGTTACTGTATAATGTCCCAGCATTCCCAGCAGTGTCACCTCTCCAGTCAGCAGCTCAATCATCTTGTAGATGAGTTCTAGGATCTTCTGGTCATTGATGTCCTCATGGATCAGGGAGTGAGGTGGAGGCCCCGTGATTGGGCTCAGGGGTCTTCCACATCCCTCAGACACAGGGTCCTGACAGCGATCACTAGAGGTCTTCTTCACCACTGTGTAATCCTGGTTATGGAGAGACACATTAATAAATCTCACTACAGACATTTCCAGAGTCCTCACCTCTCCAGTTCTGTCCATCTGTTATTCCCATAGATAAGAATGATGTAATGTGACGTCATCAGAATCTCTCACCTCTCCAGTGAGACGGAAGAGGATCTCTAGGGTGAGGTGTAACATCCTCTCCGCCATCTTGTCTCTGTCCATATCCATCCTTGATGGGTAAATCAGGAAAATTCTCTTCTGTAGAAGATCTTCACTGAGAGGATCCGATATTGTAGAGACCTGAATGAGAAGAAGATGATCCGATGTAACATCATAAGAATCCGGTGTAATAATACACTTACTGGAGATAATAAGGGAAACATATGAGGAGATTTATTATCTTACAGGGTTTTGTTTTCTTCCCTGACATCTACTAATAAAACCTATATATTTAGGCCACAGACAACAAGCAGTTTCCTCCTCGGAGTCGGCAGCTGAACACGTTCCTCATAGACTCATCTTCCATAACGCTAATTCTCGTCTCATTACCGACACGGGAATCGGCATTAGCAATACTGCAGGAGATATTCATTACACGCGACATGAGAAATAACTCCTTCATGATGAGGACGACATCTTCATCTCCTACTGCGGCTCTAGAGACAGATGTGGCCAGAGTCGGTCACTGCCTCCATCCCCACCGGCCGTCTATATGAAGGTTTCCCGTCTTCCCCGCACTGGAATCTTCTCTCCCGTTAGATCTCAGCTCTGAGTCACACACAGAAGTTTGAGGCTTTTCTGGAAGAACAGGACAGGAGAGATCTGAGGCCGATGTCTCCATGTACAGGGTTTCCCCTCGGGATAAGAGGCTTTTCTATCCCTTTCCCCCAATTAGAGGGGACACCTGTGGATATCGGGGTCTTTACCGGCTGCAGTCCTGGGGGGATTTACTCGGTAACGTGGACGTTGGACAAACGTCACCATCAATTCCCATCAGAGTGAAGGAACATCGCTCCTCTATTCAGCTCTATGGATCCAGGATGAAATCCACTGCGGCCCCTGCAAGAAAAGAGCGCAGTCTGGTGAGACCCCCGAGGCCGGAGATTTCTACAGCTGCTCTGTGCGCACAGGACCTGTGATGAGGTCACAGGAGGGGAGGAGTCAGGGGTCACATGATCAGGGGCCTCAGTGTGTGCAGGACTCTGCTGTGCTGGTTGTCATGGTGCTGGATGAGGGGAAGTTTCTGTGTGGGGTCAGGAGGGGTTTACAGGGTGGATGTAGCAGAGCCGTGTGTGTACGAGGTGTACGGAGCGGAGCCGTGTGTGTACGAGGTGTACGGAGCGGAGTCGCGTGTGTACGAGGTGTACGGAGCGGAGCCGTGTGTGTACGAGGTGTACGGAGCGGAGCCGTGTGTACGAGGTGTACGGAGCGGAGTCGCGTGTGTACAAGGTGTACGGAGCGGAGCCGTGTGTGTACGAGGTGTACGGAGCGGAGCCGTGTGTACGAGGTGTACGGAGCGGAGCCGTGTGTGTACGAGGTGTACGGAGCGGAGTCGCGTGTGTACAAGGTGTACGGAGCGGAGCCGTGTGTGTACGAGGTGTACGGAGCGGAGCCGTGTGTACGAGGTGTACGGAGCGGAGCCGTGTGTGTACGAGGTGTACGGAGCGGAGCCGTGTGTGTACGAGGTGTACGGAGCGGAGCCGTGTGTGTACGAGGTGTACGGAGCGGAGCCGCGTGTGTACGAGGTGTACGGAGCGGAGCCGTGTGTCTACGGGGTGTACGGAGCGGAGCCGTGTGTGTACGAGGTGTACGGAGCGGAGCCGTGTGTGTACGAGGTGTACGGAGCGGAGCCGTGTGTGTACGAGGTGTACGGAGCGGAGCCCTGTGTGTACGAGGTGTACGGAGCGGAGCCGTGTGTGTACGAGGTGTACGGAGTGGAGCCGCGTGTCTACGGGGTGTACGGAGCGGAGCCGTGTGTGTACGAGGTGTACGGAGCGGAGCCGTGTGTGTACGAGGTGTACGGAGCGGAGCCGTGTGTGTACGAGGTGTACGGAGCGGAGCCGCGTGTCTACGGGGTGTACGGAGCGGAGCCGTGTGTGTACGAGGTGTACGGAGCGGAGCCGTGTGTGTACGAGGTGTACGGAGCGGAGCCGTGTGTGTACGAGGTGTACGGAGCGGAGCCGTGTGTGTACGAGGTGTACGAAGCGGAGCCGTGTGTGTACGAGGTGTACGGAGCGGAGCCGTGTGTGTACGAGGTGTACGGAGCGGAGCCGTGTGTGCACGAGGTGTACGGAGCGGAGCCGCGTGTGTACGAGGTGTACGGAGCGGAGCCGAGTGTGTACGAGGTGTACGAAGCGGAGCCCTGTGTGTACGAGGTGTACGGAGCGGAGCCGCGTGTGTACGAGGTGTACGGAGCGGAGCCGTGTGTGCACGAGGTGTACGGAGCGGAGCCGCGTGTGTACGAGGTGTACGGAGCAGAGCCGTGTGTGCACGAGGTGTACGGAGCGGAGCCGCGTGTGTACGAGGTGTACGGAGCGGAGCCGTGTGTGCACGAGGTGTACGGAGCGGAGCCGCGTGTGTACGAGGTGTACGGAGGGGAGCCGCGTGTGTACGAGGTGTACGGAGCGGAGCCCTGTGTGTACGAGGTGTACGGAGCGGAGCCGTGTGTGTACGAGGTGTACGAAGCGGAGCCCTGTGTGTACGAGGTGTACGGAGCGGAGCCGTGTGTGTACGAGGTGTACGGAGCGGAGCCGCGTGTGTACGAGGTGTACGGAGCGGAGCCGTGTGTACGAGGTGTACGGAGCGGAGCCGTGGGTGTACGAGGTGTACGGAGCGGAGCCGTGTGTGTACGAGGTGTACGGAGCGGAGCCGTGTGTGTACGAGGTGTACGTAGCGGAGCCGCGTGTCTACGGGGTGTACGGAGCGTAGCCGTGTGTGTACGAGGTGTACGGAGCGGAGCCGTGTGTGTACGAGGTGTACGGAGCGGAGCCGTGTGTGTACGAGGTGTACGGAGCGGAGCCGCGTGTCTACGGGGTGTACGGAGCGGAGCCGTGTGTGTACGAGGTGTACGGAGCGGAGCCGTGTGTGTACGAGGTGTACGGAGCGGAGCCGTGTGTGTACGAGGTGTACGGAGCGGAGCCGTGTGTGTACGAGGTGTACGAAGCGGAGCCGTGTGTGTACGAGGTGTACGGAGCGGAGCCGTGTGTGTACGAGGTGTACGGAGCGGAGCCGTGTGTGCACGAGGTGTACGGAGCGGAGCCGCGTGTGTACGAGGTGTACGGAGCGGAGCCGAGTGTGTACGAGGTGTACGAAGCGGAGCCCTGTGTGTACGAGGTGTACGGAGCGGAGCCGCGTGTGTACGAGGTGTACGGAGCGGAGCCGTGTGTGCACGAGGTGTACGGAGCGGAGCCGCGTGTGTACGAGGTGTACGGAGCAGAGCCGTGTGTGCACGAGGTGTACGGAGCGGAGCCGCGTGTGTACGAGGTGTACGGAGCGGAGCCGTGTGTGCACGAGGTGTACGGAGCGGAGCCGCGTGTGTACGAGGTGTACGGAGGGGAGCCGCGTGTGTACGAGGTGTACGGAGCGGAGCCCTGTGTGTACGAGGTGTACGGAGCGGAGCCGTGTGTGTACGAGGTGTACGAAGCGGAGCCCTGTGTGTACGAGGTGTACGGAGCGGAGCCGTGTGTGTACGAGGTGTACGGAGCGGAGCCGCGTGTGTACGAGGTGTACGGAGCGGAGCCGTGTGTACGAGGTGTACGGAGCGGAGCCGTGGGTGTACGAGGTGTACGGAGCGGAGCCGTGTGTGTACGAGGTGTACGGAGCGGAGCCGTGTGTGTACGAGGTGTACGTAGCGGAGCCGCGTGTCTACGGGGTGTACGGAGCGTAGCCGTGTGTGTACGAGGTGTACGGAGCGGAGCCGTGTGTGTACGAGGTGTACGGAGCGGAGCCGTGTGTGTACGAGGTGTACGGAGCGGAGCCGCGTGTCTACGGGGTGTACGGAGCGGAGCCGTGTGTGTACGAGGTGTACGGAGCGGAGCCGTGTGTGTACGAGGTGTACGGAGCGGAGCCGTGTGTGTACGAGGTGTACGGAGCGGAGCCGTGTGTGTACGAGGTGTACGAAGCGGAGCCCTGTGTGTACGAGGTGTACGGAGCGGAGCCGCGTGTGTACGAGGTGTACGGAGCGGAGCCGCGTGTGTACGAGGTGTACAGAGCGGAGCCGTGTGTGTACGAGTTGTACGGAGCGGAGCCGCGTGTGTACGAGGTGTACGGAGCGGAGCCGTGTGTGTACGAGGTGTACGGAGCGGAGCCGCGTGTGTACGAGGTGTACGGAGCGGAGCCGTGTGTGTGCGAGGTGTAAGGAGCGGAGCCCTGTGTGTACGAGGTGTACGAAGCGGAGCCGTGTGTGTACGAGGTGTACGGAGCGGAGCCGCGTGTTTACGAAGTGTACGGAGCGGAGCCGTGTGTACGAGGTGTACAGAGCGGAGCCGCTTTTGTACGAGGTGTACGGAGCGGAGTCGCGTGTGTACGAGGTGTACGGAGCGGAGCCGCGTGTGTACGAGGTGTACGGAGCGGAGCCGTGTGTGTACGAAGTGTACGGAGCGGAGCCGTGTGTGTACGAGGTGTACGGAGCGGAGCCGTGTGTACGAGGTGTACGGAGCGGAGCCGCGTGTGTACGAGGTGTACGGAACGGAGTCGCGTGTGTACGAGGTGTACGGAGCGGAGCCGCGTGTGTACGAGGTGTACGGAGCGGAGCCATGTGTGTACGAGGTGTACGGAGTGGAGCCGTGTGTACGAGGTGTACGGAGCGGAGCCGTGTGTGTACGAGATGTACGGAGCGGAGCCGTATTTGTGTGGACCCCTCTGTGTACTCTGTATACCCCCATCTTCAGTCACAGACCCCTCTGTGTACGCTGTACACCCCCAGCTTCGGTCGCAGACCCCACAGTGTACACTGTATACACCCATATATCCCCCAGCTTCGGTCGCAGACCCCTGTGTACACTGTATACATCCATATACCCCCAGCTTCAGTCGCAGACCCCTGTGTATACTGTATACACCTGTTTACCCCAAGCTTCAGTCACAGACCCCGCGTCTCACACTGTATACAGCTGTATACCCTCAGCTTCAGTCTCAGAACCCTGTGTGTATGCTGTATACACCCGTATACCCCCAGCTTCAGTCACAGACCCCTGTGTGTATGCTGTATACACCCGTATACCCCCAGCTTCAGTCACAGACCCTTCTTTGTATGCTGTATACACCTGTATACCCCCCGCTTTGGTCGCAGACCACTCTGTGTATGCCGTACACACCCGTATACCCCCAGATTCGGTCACAGCCCCCTGTATTCACCCGTATATCCCCAGTTTTGGTCGCAGACCCCTGTGTACGCTGTATACACCCGTATACCCCCAGGTTCGGTCACAGACCCCTCTGTGTATGCTGTATACACACGTATATCCCCAGCTTTGGTTGCAGACCCCTCTGTGTACGCTGTATACACCCGTATATCCCCAGCTTCGGTCACAGACCCCTCTGTGTATGCTGTATACACATGTATATCCCCAGCTTTGGTTGCAGACCCCTCTGTGTATGCTGTATACACCCGTATACCCCCAGGTTCGGTCGCAGACCCCTGTGTACGCTGTATACACGCGTATACCCCCAGCTTCAGTCATAGACCCCTCTGTGTATGCTGTATACACCCGTATATCCCCAGCTTCGGTAACAGACCCCTGTGTACACTATATACACCTGTATACCCCCAGCTTTGGTCACAGGCCCCCCTGTGTACGCTGTATACACCCGTATACCCCCAGCTTCAGTCATAGACCCCTCTGTGTATGCTGTATACACCCGTATATCCCCAGCTTCGGTAACAGACCCCTCTGTGTATGCTGTATACACCCGTATATCCCCAGCTTCGGTAACAGACCCCTGTGTACGCTGTATACATCCGTATACCCCCAGCTTCAGTCAGACCCCTCTGTGTATGCTGTATACACCAGTATATCCCCAGCTTCAGTAACAGACCTCTGTGTACACTGTATACACCTGTATACCCCCAGGTTCGGTCGCAGTCCCCTGTGTACGCTGTATATATCCGTATACCCCCAGCTTCACAGCCCCTTGTGTTCACTGAATACACCCGCTTACCCCCAGCTTTGGTCGCAGACCCCTGTTTACGCTGTATACACCCGTATAACCCCAGGTTCGGTCGCAGACCCCTGTGTACGCTGTATACACCCGTATACCCCCAGGTTCGGTAGCAGACCCCTGTGTACGCTGTATACACGCGTATACCCCCAGCTTCAGTCATAGACCCCTCTGTGTATGCTGTATACACCCGTATATCCCCAGCTTCGGTAACAGACCCCTGTGTACACTATATACACCTGTATACCCCCAGGTTCTGTCGCAGTCCCCTGTGTACGCTGTATACATCCGTATAACTTTCACACCCTCGCAGAAATCTTAAACACCTTGACCTACACTCATTCTCTGAATCCCTTCTCCCTCTCACAGATATAAGTTCCTTACACAATGCAGATGACGCTGCCGCTCTATATAACACCACAATAGCTGTAGCTTTGGAATCCGTTGCCCCACTTACACATATCAAAGCTCGCAAAATCAACAGACAGCCCTGGCACACCAGCCTGACCAAAGAGCTGAGGCGAGCTTCCAGGGCTGCTGAGCGCAGATGGAAAAGATCCCACTCCAACGAGCACTTCATCGCATTCAAACAGTCCCTCACTACTTTCAAGACCACACTCGCCACAGCTAAACAAACCTACTTCTCTTCTCTCATATCCTCCCTGTCTCACAACCCTAAACAGTTATTCAACACCTTCAATTCTCTCCTCTGCCCCCCAGCACCTCCTCCCTCCCCACTCATCTCAGCTGAAGACTTTGCCTCATTTTTCAAGCAGAAGATTGATAACATCAGAGAAAGTTTTGGTCAACAACCCCCAGAACCCTTCCTCCCGACTTCCCAGCCCTCCACCTTCAAAACCAACTTCTCCACCATTACAGAAGATAGACTCTCCACTCTACTCTCAAGATCACATCTCACCACCTGTGCACTCGACCCGATCCCATCCCGCTTCATACCAAACCTCACCACAGTCTTCATCCCAACCCTAACCCATCTCTTCAACCTATCACTAACAACTGGTGTTTTCCCCTCAAGCTTTAAACATGCCTCCATCACACCTATCCTCAAAAAGCCCTCTCTTGACCCATCCTCTGTATCTAGCTATCGCCCTATATCACTTCTCCCCTACGCCTCCAAGCTACTGGAACAGCACGTCTACCTTGAACTGTCCTCCCATCTCTCTTCTTGCTCCCTCTTCGACCGCTTACAATCTGGCTTCCGGTCACACCACTCCACTGAAACTGCCCTTACTAAGGTCACCAATGACCTCTTAACCGCCAAGAGCAAGCGACACTACTCTGTCCTCCTCCTCCTGGACTTGTCGGCTGCCTTTGACACAGTGGACCATTCCCTATTATTACAGACCCTCTCATCCCTCGGCATCACAGACTTGGCCCTATCCTGGATCTCATCATACCTAACAGACCGGACATTCAGCGTCTCCCACTCACACACCACGTCCTCACCTCGCCCCCTATCTGTCGGAGTCCCACAAGGTTCAGTCCTTGGGCCCCTGCTGTTCTCTATTTACACCTTTGGCCTGGGACAGCTCATAGAATCTCATGGCTTTCAGTATCATCTCTACGCTGATGACACACAGATCTACATCTCTGGACCAGATATCACCTCCCTACTAACCAGAATCCCTCAATGTCTGTCCACTATTTCATCCTTCTTCTCCGCTAGATTTCTGAAACTCAACATGGACAAAGCAGAATTCATCATCTTTCCCCCATCTCACGTGACCCCCCCAACGAACCTATCAATTACAGTAAATGACTGCCCACTCTCCCCAGTCCCACAAGCTCGCTGCCTCGGAGTAATCCTTGACGCTAATCTCTCCTTCAAACCACATATCCAAGCCCTTTCCACTTCCTGCCGACTTCAACTCAAAAATATTTCACGAATCCGTTCATTCTTCACACAAGAATCTGCAAAAACCCTAGTCCATGCCCTCATCATCTCTCGCCTTGACTACTGCAACCTCCTGCTCTGTGGCCTCCCCTCAAACACTCTCGCACCCCTCCAATCTATTCTAAACTCTGCTGCCCGACTAATCCACCTGTCCCCCGCTATTCCCCATCTTCTCCCCTCTGTCAATCCCTTCACTGGCTCCCAATTGCCCAGAGACTCCAGTGCAAAACCCTAACCATGACATACAAAGCCATCCACAACTTGTCTCCTCCATACATCTGTGACCTCGTCTCCCGGTACTTTCCTGCACGCAACCTCCGATCCTCACAAGATCTCCTTCTCTACTCCCCTCTTATCTCCTCTTCCCACAATCGCATACAAGATTTCTCTCACGCATCACCCCTACTCTGGAACTCTCTACCACAACATATCAGACTCTCACCTACCATCGAAACCTTCAAAAAGAGCCTGAAGACCCACCTCTTCCGACAAGTCTACAACCTGCAGTAACCACCGATTGACCAAACCGCTGCACGACAAGCTCTACCCTCGCCTACTGTATTATCACCCATCCCTTGTAGATTGTGAGCCCTCACGGGCAGGGTCCTCTCTCCTCCTGTACCAGTTATGACTTGTATTGTTTAACATTATTGTACTTGTTTTTATGTATACCCCTCCTTACCTGTAAAGCGCCATGGAATAAATGGCGCTATAACAATAAATAATAATAATAATAATAGTATACCCCCAGGTTCGGTCACAGCCCCCTGTGTACACTGTATACACCCGTATACCCCCAGCTTTGGTCGCAGACCCCTGTGTACGCTGTATACACTCGTATACCCCCAGGTTCGGTCGCAGACCCCTGTGTATGCTGTATACACCTGTATTCCCCCAGCTTTGGTCACAGACCCCCCTGTGTACGCTGTATACACGCGTACACCCCCAGCTTCGGTAACAGACCCCTGTTTACGCTGTATACACCTGTATACCCCCAACTTTGGTCACAGACCCCCCTGTGTACGCTGTATACCCCCAGCTTCGGTCATATACCCCTCTGTGTACACTGTATACACCTGTATATCCCCAGCTTCGCTAACAGACCACTGTGTATGCTGTATACACCCGTATACCCCCAGGTTTGGTCGCAGACCCCTGTGTATGCTGTATACACCCGTATAACCCCAGCTTTGGTCACAGACCCCCCTGTGTACACTGTATACACCCGTATACCCCCAGCTTCGGTCACAGACCCCTGTGTATGCTGTATACACCCGTATACCCCCAGCTTCTGTCACAGACCCCTCTGTGCATGCTGTATACACCCGTATACCCCCAGCTTCGGTCACAGACCCCTCTGTGTATGCTGTATACACCCGTATACCCCCAGCTTCAGTCACAGACCCCTCTGTGTATGCTGTATACACCCGTATACCCCCAGCTTCAGTCACAGACCCCTCTGTGTACGCTGTATACACCTGTATACCCCCAGCTTCGGTCACAGACCCCTCTGTGTATGCTGTATACACCCCTTTACCCCCAGCTTCGGTCACAGACCCTGCATCTCTCACACTGTAGAACTGACGCCGGACACACACGGTAAAACTGCGGTCGTCGGTCTCTCATCTCTCGCACTTATACTGATAACATAAGATGGAGTCAGACGAACCCTCCTACAAAACGTGAGAACAAAGTCATTACTACAGGACTGTGTGAGAAAGGGATTTATTCTACAAGAAACGCTGGGGCCACAAATGAGAATAACATAATGTTGTTCATCTTCTCTTTCACCATAGACATTGACAGTGAGGGCGACTTCCACTTTGCCACAATGTGGATTTTAGTGGCCATACATAAGTAGTTTACTAGCTTCTGAAAGCTTTCTGGAAGCCGGGAAGGCCTGGTTCCCAGTAAAAGGGTAGAAGGTTCCAGAACAACCGGTCCACCATACATCTGTGCTATCAGACGCTTCACCTTCTCCCAAAGCCCAGAAACCACCATACAAGACCACCAAATATGTCTCATGTCACCAGATATTCCACAGCCCCTAAAACAGTCTCCCGAGATTTTAGGAAAAATGCTGTGAATTTTTTCCGGTACATAATAGACTCTGTGCAATAGTTTTAAGGAGGTCTCCACAAGGGAAGTCTGGTGACTACCTCATGATAGGGTGTCACAGCTACGATACCATTCATCAATTGACTGTTCAACCCCCAAATCCTCCTCCCACTGTAACATATACTTCAATTTTTTATCATTTTGTGGAGAATTTATAGCATAGTAGATCAATGAGTAGAGGCGTAGCTAGGGTTTTGGTTCGGGGGGGAAAACTTCTGAGTGAGCCCCCAACCAGGTAACCTTGATTACAACTCGGTGACGCCCAGTAATAGTGGAGGAGAACCTCAGCAGAGGACCGCGCTGTTGCTGAATATAATTTCTAAATAAAGACCAATATTGATATTACCGCCATATAGTGAGTGGTAGATACCTGTCCTACACAACATACCGTATAAGAGATCACAGCACAGTTACAGATGGTGACTTACAGCTGACGTTTTTTCTGATGGAATCGTTCACTTTCCCATCTGGCCCAGACCAACATGACAACTTCTTCCAGCCAGGACTCGTCTGCAGAGATTACAACAAAGATCCATTTCATGTCTCATATTTTCAGCACTGTCACCAATGGGACTACTCCCTACCTGCACAAACTCCTTACCCTGCTGATACCCCAATGCTGAGCCGCTGCTGCTGTATGTGTCCCTTTAACTGGACCTGCTGTGTGGCTCTCTGTGCCCTCTAAATTCTAAAGCAACTCTCGAAAACAGTGCCCATGTTTTGTCCCCTAGAAAGTAATAGCGCCATTTGTGCCCCTTTGACAGTCAGAGTTACCTGAGTTCCCTATAACAATAAGTGCCCACTTTACATTTAATAATGTCATGAGTCTCCCCCCTGTACAGCTCCCCTATACACTGTACGATGCTCCCCTATACACAGTATGATGCTCCCCTATACACAGTACGATGCTCCGCTATACACTGTATGATGCTCCCCTATACACTGTATGATGCTCCCCTATACACTGTATGATGCTCCCCTATACACTGTATGATGCTCCCCTATACACAGTATGATGCTCCCCTATACACTGTATGATGCTCCCCTATACACTGTATGATGCTCCCCTATACACAGTATGATGCTCCCCTATACACTGTATGATGCTCCCCTATACACAGTATGATGCTCCCCTATACACAGTATGATGCTCCCCTATACACAGTACGATGCTCCGCTATACACTGTATGATGCTCCCCTATACACTGTATTATGCTCCCCTATACACAGTATGATGCTCCCCTATACACTGTATGATGCTCCCCTATACACAGTATGATGCTCCCCTATACACTGTATGATGCTCCCCTATACACTGTATGATGCTCCCCTATACACAGTATGATGCTCCCCTATACACAGTATGATGCTCCCCTATACACAGTATGATGCTCCCCTATACACTGTATGATGCTCCCCTATACACAGTATGATGCTTCCCTATACACAGTATGATGCTCCCCTATACACTGTATGATGCTCCCCTATACACTGTATGATGCTCCCCTATACACTGTATGATGCTCCCCTATACACAGTATGATGCTCCCCTATACACAGTATGATGCTCCCCTATACACTGTATGATGCTCCCCTATACACAGTATGATGCTCCCCTATACACAGTATGATGCTCCCCTATACACAGTATGATGCTCCCCTATACACTGTATGATGCTCCCCTATACACTGTATGATGCTCCCCTATACACAGTATGATGCTCCCCTATACACTGTATGATGCTCCCCTATACACAGTATGATGCTCCCCTATACACTGTATGATGCTCCCCTATACACTGTATGATGCTCCCCTATACACTGTATGATGCTCCCCTATACACAGTATGATGCTCCCCTATACACTGTATGATGCTCCCCTATACACTGTATGATGCTCCCCTATACACAGTATGATGCTCCCCTATACACAGTATGATGCTCCCCTATACACTGTATGATGCTCCCCTATACACAGTATGATGCTCCCCTATACACTGTATGATGCTCCCCTATACACAGTATGATGCTCCCCTATACACAGTATGATGCTCCCCTATACACTGTATGATGCTCCCCTATACACAGTATGATGCTCCCCTATACACTGTATGATGCTCCCCTATACACAGTATGATGCTCCCCTATACACTGTATGATGCTCCCCTATACACAGTATGATGCTCCCCTATACACTGTATGATGCTCCCCTATACACAGTATGATGCTCCCCTATACACTGTATGATGCTCCCCTATACACTGTATGATGCTCCCCTATACACAGTATGATGCTCCCCTATACACTGTATGATGCTCCCCTATACACAGTATGATGCTCTCCTATACACTGTATGATCCTCCCCTATACACAGTATGATGCTCCCCTATACACTGTATGATGCTCCCCTATACACAGTATGATGCTCCCCTATACTCAGTATGATGCTCCCCTATACACAGTATGATGCTCCCCTATACACAGTATGATGCTCCCCTATACACTGTATGATGCTCCCCTATACACTGTATGATGCTCCCCTATACACAGTGTGATGCTCTCCTATACACTGTATGATGCTCCCCTATACACAGTATGATGCTCCCCTATACACTGTATGATGCTCCCCTATACACAGTATGATGCTCCCCTATACACAGTATGATGCTCCCCTATACACTGTATGATGCTTCCCTATACACAGTATGATGCTCCCCTATACACTGTATGATGCTCCCCTATACACTGTATGATGCTCTCCTATACACTGTATGATGCTCCCCTATACACAGTATGATGCTCCCCTATACACTGTATGATGCTCCCCTATACAAAGTATGATGCTCCCCTATACACTGTATGATGCTCCCCTATACACTGTATGATGCTCCCCTATACACAGTATGATGCTCCCCTATACACTGTATGATGCTCCCCTATACACAGTATGATGCTCCCCTATACATTGTATGATGCTCCCCTATACACAGTATGATGCTCTCCTATACACGGTATGATGCTCCCCTATACACTGTATGATGCTCCCCTATACACAGTATGATGCTCCCCTATACACAGTATGATGCTCCCCTATACACTGTATGATGCTCCCCTATACACAGTATGATGCTCCCCTATACACTGTATGATGCTCCCCTATACACTGTATGATGCTCTCCTATACACTGTATGATGCTCCCCTATACACAGTATGATGCTCCCCTATACATAGTATGATGCTCCCCTATACACTGTATGATGCTCCCCTATACACTGTATGATGCTCCCCTATACACAGTATGATGCTCCCCTATACACTGTATGATGCTCCCCTATACACAGTATGATGCTCCCCTATACACTGTATGATGCTCCCCTATACACAGTATGATGCTCCCCTATACACTGTATGATGCTCCCCTATACACAGTATGATGCTCCCCTATACACTGTATGATGCTCCCCTATACACAGTATGATGCTCCCCTATACACTGTATGATGCTCCCCTATACACTGTATGATGCTCCCCTATACACAGTATGATGCTCCCCTATACACAGTATGATGCTCCCCTATACACTGTATGATGCTCCCCTATACACTGTATGATGCTCTCCTATACACTGTATGATGCTCCCCTATACACAGTATGATGCTCCCCTATACACAGTATGATGCTCCCCTATACACTGTATGATGCTCCCCTATACACTGTATGATGCTCCCCTATACACAGTATGATGCTCCCCTATACACAGTATGATGCTCCCCTATACACTGTATGATGCTCCCCTATACACAGTATGATGCTCCCCTATACACTGTATGATGCTCCCCTATACACAGTATGATGCTCCCCTATACACTGTATGATGCTCCCCTATACACAGTATGATGCTCCCCTATACACTGTATGATGCTCCCCTATACACTGTATGATGCTCCCCTATACACAGTATGATGCTCCCCTATACACTGTATGATGCTCCCTATACACTGTATGATGCTCCCCTATACACTGTATGATGCTCCCCTATACACAGTATGATGCTCCCCTATACACAGTATGATGCTCCCCTATACACAGTATGATGCTCCCCTATACACTGTATGATGCTCCCCTATACACAGTATGATGCTCCCCTATACACTGTATGATGCTCCCCTATACACAGTATGATGCCCCCCTATACACGGTATGATGCTCCCTATACACTGTATGATGCTCCCCTATACACTGTATGATGCTCCCCTATACACAGTATGATGCTCCCCTATACACAGTATGATGCTCCCCTATACACTGTATGATGCTCCCCTATACACAGTATGATGCTCCCCTATACACAGTATGATGCTCCCCTATACACTGTATGATGCTCCCCTATACACAGTATGATGCTCCCCTATACACTGTATGATGCTCCCCTATACACTGTATGATGCTCCCCTATACATAGTATGATGCTCCCCTATACACTGTATGATGCTCCCCTATACACAGTATGATGCGCCCCTATACACAGTATGATGCGCCCCTATACACAGTATGATGCTCCCCTATACACAGTATGATGCTCCCCTATACACTGTATGATGCTCCCCTATACACAGTATGATGCTCCCCTATACACTGTATGATGCTCCCCTATACACTGTATGATGCTCTCCTATACACAGTATGATGCTCCCCTATACACAGTATGATGCTCCCCTATACACTGTATGATGCTCCCCTATACACAGTATGATGCTCCCCTATACACTGCATGCTGCTCCCCTATACACTGTATGATGCTCCCCTATACACAGTATGATGCTCCCCTATACACAGTATGATGCTCCCCTATACACTGCATGATGCTCCCCTATACACTGTATGATGCTCCCCTATACACTGTATGATGCTCCCCTATACACTGTATGATGCTCCCCTATACACACACTATGATGCTCCCCTATACACTGTATGATGCTCCCCTATACACTGTATGATGCTCCCCTATACACAGTATGATGCTCCCCTATACACTGTATGATGCTCCCCTATACACTGTATGATGCTCCTCTATACACAGTATGATGCTTCCCTATACACAGTATTATGCTCCACTATACACTGTATGATGCTCCCCTATACACAGTATGATGCTCCACTATACACTGTATGATGCTCCCCTATACAACGTATGATGCTCCCCTATACACAGTATGATGCTCCCCTATACACAGTATGATGCTCCCCTATACACTGTATGATGCTCCCTATACACGGTATGATGCTCCCTATACACTGTATGATGCTCCCCTATACACTGTATGATGCTCCCCTATACACAGTATGATGCTCCCCTATACAACGTATGATGCTCCCCTATACACAGTATGATGCTCCCCTATACACAGTATGATGCTCCCCTATACACTGTATGATGCTCCCCTATACACAGTATGATGCTCCCCTATACACTGTATGATGCTCCCCTATACACTGTATGATGCTCCCCTATACAAAGTGTGATGCTCCCCTATACACTGTATGATGCTCCCCTATACACTGTATGATGCTCCCCTATACACTGTATGATGCTCCCCTATACACTGTATGATGCTCCCCTATACACTGCATGATGCTCCCCTATACACAGTATGATGCTCCCCTATACACTGTATGATGCTCCCCTATACACTGTATGATGCTCCCCTATACACTGTATGATGCTCCCCTATACACTGTATGATGCTCCCCTATACACAGTATGATGCTCCCCTATACACTGTATGATGCTCCCCTATACACAGTATGATGCTCCCCTATACACTGTATGATGCTCCCCTATACACTGTATGATGCTCCCCTATACACTGTATGATGCTCCCCTATACACAGTATGATGCTCCCCTATACACTGTATGATGCTCCCCTATACACAGTATGATGCTCCCCTATACACTGTATGATGCTCCCTATACACTGTATGATGCTCCCCTATACACAGTATGATGCTCCCCTATACACAGTATGATGCTCTCCTATACACAGTATGATGCTCCCCTATACACTGTGTGATGCTCCCCTATACACAGTATGATGCTCCCCTATACACAGTATGATGCTCCCCTATACACTGTATGATGCTCCCCTATACACAGTATGATGCTCCCCTATACACTGTATGATGCTCCCCTATACACTGTATGATGCTCCCCTATACATAGTATGATGCTCCCCTATACACTGTATGATGCTCCCCTATACACAGTATGATGCGCCCCTATACACAGTATGATGCTCCCCTATACACAGTATGATGCTCCCCTATACACTGTATGATGCTCCCCTATACACAGTATGATGCTCCCCTATACACTGTATGATGCTCCCCTATACACAGTATGATGCTCCCCTATACACAGTATGATGCTCCCCTATACACTGTATGATGCTCCCCTATACACAGTATGATGCTCCCCTATACACAGTATGATGCTCCCCTATACACAGTATGATGCTCCCCTATACACTGTATGATGCTCCCCTATACACAGTATGATGCTCCCCTATACACTGTATGATGCTCCCCTATACACTGTATGATGCTCCCCTATACACAGTATGATGCTCTCCTATACACTGTATGATGCTCCCCTATACACAGTATTATGCTCCCCTATACACTGTATGATGCTCCCCTATACACAGTATGATGCCCCCCTATACACTGTATGATGCTCCCCTATACACAGTATGATGCTCCCCTATACACTGTATGATGCTCCCCTATACACAGTATAATGCTCCCCTATACACTGTATGATGCTCCCCTATACACAGTATGATGCTCCCCTATACACAGTATGATGCTCCCCTATACACAGTATGATGCTCCCCTATACACAGTATGATGCTCCCCTATACACAGTATGATGCTCCCCTATACACTGTATGATGCTCCCCTATACACTGTATGATGCTCTCCTATACACAGTATGATGCTCCCCTATACACAGTATGATGCTCCCCTATACACTGTATGATGCTCCCCTATACACAGTATGATGCTCCCCTATACACAGTATGATGCTCCCCTATACACAGTATGATGCTCCCCTATACACTGTATGATGCTCCCTATACACTGTATGATGCTCCCCTATACACAGTATGATGCTCCCCTATACACTGTATGATGCTCCCCTATACACAGTATGATGCTCCCCTATACACAGTATGATGCTCCCCTATACACAGTATGATGCTCCCCTATACACTGTATGATGCTCCCCTATACACTGTATGATGCTCCCCTATACACTGTGTGATGCTCCCCTATACACACACTATGATGCTCCCCTATACACTGTATGATGCTCCCCTATACACTGTATGATGCTCCCCTATACACAGTATGATGCTCCCCTATACACTGTATGATGCTCCCCTATACACTGTATGATTCTCCTCCATACACAGTATGATGCTTCCCTATACACAGTATTATGCTCCACTATACACAGTATGATGCTCCCCTATACACTGTATGATGCTCCCCTATACACAGTATGATGCTCCCCTATACACTGTATGATGCTCCCCTATACACTGTATGATGCTCCCCTATACAAAGTATGATGCTCCCCTATACACAGTATAATGCTCCCCTATACACAGTATGATGCTCCCCTATACACTGTATGATGCTCCCTATACACTGTATGATGCTCCCCTATACACTGTATGATGCTCCCCTATACACTGTATGATGCTCCCCTATACACTGTATGATGCTCCCCTATACACAGTATGATGCTCCCCTATACACTGCATGATGCTCCCCTATACACTGTATGATGCTCCCCTATACACAGTATGATGCTCCCCTATACACAGTATGATGCTCCCCTATACACTGTATGATGCTCCCCTATACACTGTATGATGCTCCCCTATACACTGTATGATGCTCCCCTATACACACTATGATGCTCCCCTATACACTGTATGATGCTCCCCTATACACAGTATGATGCTCCTTTATACACTGTATGATGCTCCCCTATACACTGTATGATGCTCCCCTATACACTGTATGATGCTCCTCTATACACAGTGTGATGCTTCCCTATACACAGTATGATGCTCCACTATACACTGTATGATGCTCCGCTATACACTGTATGATGCTCCCCTATACACTGTATGATGCTTCCCTATACACAGTATGATGCTCCCCTATACACTGTATGATTCTCCCCTATACACAGTATGATGCTCCCCTATACACTGTATGATGCTCCCCTATACACTGTATGATGCTCCCCTATACACTGTATGATGCTTCCCTATACACAGTATGATGCTCCCCTATACACTGTATGATTCTCCCCTATACACAGTATGATGCTCCCCTATACACTGTATGATGCTCCCCTATACACTGTATGATGCTTCCCTATACACAGTATGATGCTCCCCTATACACTGTATGATGCTCCCCTATACACTGTATGATGCTCCCCTATACACTGTATGATGGTCCCCTATACACTGTATGATGCTCCCCTATACACTGTATGATGCTCCCCTATACACAGTATGATGCTACCCTATACACAGTATGATGCTACCCTATACACTGTATGATGCTCCCCTATACACTGTATGATGCTCCCCTATACACAGTATGATGCTCCCCTATACACAGTATGATGCTCCCCTATACACTGTATGATGCTCCCCTATACACTGTATGATGCTTCCCTATACACAGTATGATGCTCCCCTATACACAGTATGATGCTCCCCTATACACAGTATGATGCTCCCCTATACACTGTATGATGCTTCCCTATACACTGTATGATGCTCCCCTATACACAGTATGATGCTCCCCTATACACTGTATGATGCTCCCCTATACATAGTATGATGCTCCCCTATACACTGTATGATGCTTCCCTATACACTGTATGATGCTCCCCTATACACAGTATGATGCTCCCCTATACACTGTATGATGCTCCCCTATACATAGTATGATGCTCCCCTATACACTGTATGATGCTCCCCTATACACAGTATGATGCGCCCCTATACACAGTATGATGCTCCCCTATACACAGTATGATGCTCCCCTATACACTGTATGATGCTCCCCTATACACAGTATGATGCTCCCCTATACACTGTATGATGCTCCCCTATACACAGTATGATGCTCCCCTATACACAGTATGATGCTCCCCTATACACTGTATGATGCTCCCCTATACACAGTATGATGCTCCCCTATACACAGTATGATGCTCCCCTATACACAGTATGATGCTCCCCTATACACTGTATGATGCTCCCCTATACACAGTATGATGCTCCCCTATACACTGTATGATGCTCCCCTATACACTGTATGATGCTCCCCTATACACAGTATGATGCTCTCCTATACACTGTATGATGCTCCCCTATACACAGTATTATGCTCCCCTATACACTGTATGATGCTCCCCTATACACAGTATGATGCCCCCCTATACACTGTATGATGCTCCCCTATACACAGTATGATGCTCCCCTATACACTGTATGATGCTCCCCTATACACAGTATAATGCTCCCCTATACACTGTATGATGCTCCCCTATACACAGTATGATGCTCCCCTATACACAGTATGATGCTCCCCTATACACAGTATGATGCTCCCCTATACACAGTATGATGCTCCCCTATACACAGTATGATGCTCCCCTATACACTGTATGATGCTCCCCTATACACTGTATGATGCTCTCCTATACACAGTATGATGCTCCCCTATACACAGTATGATGCTCCCCTATACACTGTATGATGCTCCCCTATACACAGTATGATGCTCCCCTATACACAGTATGATGCTCCCCTATACACAGTATGATGCTCCCCTATACACTGTATGATGCTCCCTATACACTGTATGATGCTCCCCTATACACAGTATGATGCTCCCCTATACACTGTATGATGCTCCCCTATACACAGTATGATGCTCCCCTATACACAGTATGATGCTCCCCTATACACAGTATGATGCTCCCCTATACACTGTATGATGCTCCCCTATACACTGTATGATGCTCCCCTATACACTGTGTGATGCTCCCCTATACACACACTATGATGCTCCCCTATACACTGTATGATGCTCCCCTATACACTGTATGATGCTCCCCTATACACAGTATGATGCTCCCCTATACACTGTATGATGCTCCCCTATACACTGTATGATTCTCCTCCATACACAGTATGATGCTTCCCTATACACAGTATTATGCTCCACTATACACAGTATGATGCTCCCCTATACACTGTATGATGCTCCCCTATACACAGTATGATGCTCCCCTATACACTGTATGATGCTCCCCTATACACTGTATGATGCTCCCCTATACAAAGTATGATGCTCCCCTATACACAGTATGATGCTCCCCTATACACAGTATGATGCTCCCCTATACACTGTATGATGCTCCCTATACACTGTATGATGCTCCCCTATACACTGTATGATGCTCCCCTATACACTGTATGATGCTCCCCTATACACAGTATGATGCTCCCCTATACACTGCATGATGCTCCCCTATACACTGTATGATGCTCCCCTATACACAGTATGATGCTCCCCTATACACAGTATGATGCTCCCCTATACACTGTATGATGCTCCCCTATACACTGTATGATGCTCCCCTATACACTGTATGATGCTCCCCTATACACACTATGATGCTCCCCTATACACTGTATGATGCTCCCCTATACACAGTATGATGCTCCTTTATACACTGTATGATGCTCCCCTATACACTGTATGATGCTCCCCTATACACTGTATGATGCTCCTCTATACACAGTGTGATGCTTCCCTATACACAGTATGATGCTCCACTATACACTGTATGATGCTCCGCTATACACTGTATGATGCTCCCCTATACACTGTATGATGCTTCCCTATACACAGTATGATGCTCCCCTATACACTGTATGATTCTCCCCTATACACAGTATGATGCTCCCCTATACACTGTATGATGCTCCCCTATACACTGTATGATGCTCCCCTATACACTGTATGATGCTTCCCTATACACAGTATGATGCTCCCCTATACACTGTATGATTCTCCCCTATACACAGTATGATACTCCCCTATACACTGTATGATGCTCCCCTATACACTGTATGATGCTTCCCTATACACAGTATGATGCTCCCCTATACACTGTATGATGCTCCCCTATACACTGTATGATGCTCCCCTATACACTGTATGATGGTCCCCTATACACTGTATGATGCTCCCCTATACACTGTATGATGCTCCCCTATACACAGTATGATGCTACCCTATACACAGTATGATGCTACCCTATACACTGTATGATGCTCCCCTATACACTGTATGATGCTCCCCTATACACAGTATGATGCTCCCCTATACACAGTATGATGCTCCCCTATACACTGTATGATGCTCCCCTATACACTGTATGATGCTCCCCTATACACTGTATGATGCTTCCCTATACACAGTATGATGCTCCCCTATACACAGTATGATGCTCCCCTATACACAGTATGATGCTCCCCTATACACTGTATGATGCTTCCCTATACACTGTATGATGCTCCCCTATACACAGTATGATGCTCCCCTATACACTGTATGATGCTCCCCTATACACAGTATGATGCTCCCCTATACACAGTATGATGCTCCCCTATACACTGTATGATGCTCCCCTATACACAGTATGATGCTCCCCTATACACTGTATGATGCTCCCCTATACACTGTATGATGCTTCCCTATACACAGTATGATGCTCCCCTATACACAGTATGATGCTCCCCTATACACTGTATGATGCTCCCCTATACACTGTATGATGCTCCCCTATACATTGTATGATGCTCCCCTATACACTGTATGATGCTCCCCTATACACAGTATGATGCTCCCCTATACACTGTATGATGCTCCCCTATACACTGTATGATGCTCCCCTATACACAGTATGATGCTCCCCTATACACTGTATGATGCTCCCCTATACACAGTATGATGCTCCCCTATACACTGTATGATGCTCCCCTATACACAGTATGATGCTCCCCTATACACTGTATGATGCTCCCCTATACACTGTCTGATGCTCCCCTATACACAGTATGATGCTCCCCTATACACTGTATGATGCTCCCCTATACACTGTATGATGCTCCCCTATACACTGTATGATGCTCCCCTATACACAGTATGATGCTCCCCTATACACTGTATGATGCTCCCCTATACACTGTATGATGCTCCCCTATACACTGTATGATGCTACCCTATACACTGTATGATGCTCCCCTATACACTGTATGATGCTCCCCTATACACAGTATGATGCTCCCCTATACACTGTATGATGCTCCCCTATACACAGTATGATGCTCCCCTATACACTGTATGATGCTCCCCTATACACTGTATGATGCTCCCCTATACACTGTATGATGCTACCCTATACACTGTATGATGCTCCCCTATACACTGTATGATGCTACCCTATACACTGTATGATGCTCCCCTATACACTGTATGATGCTCCCCTATACACAGTATGATGCTCCCCTATACACTGTATGATGCTCCCCTATACACTGTATGATGCTCCCCTATACACTGTATGATGCTCCCCTATACACATTATGATGCTCCCCTATACACAGTATGATGCTCCCCTATACACTGTATGATGCTCCCCTATACACAGTATGATGCTCCCCTATACACTGTATGATGCTCCCCTATACACTGTATGATGCTCCCCTATACACTGTATGATGCTCCCCTATACACAGTATGATGCTCCCCTATACACTGTATGATGCTCCCCTATACACTGTATGATGCTCCCCTATACACTGTATGATGCTCCCCTATACACTGTATGATGCTCCCCTATACACTGTATGATGCTCCCCTATACACAGTATGATGCTCCCCTATACACTGTATGATGCTCCCCTATACACTGTATGATGCTCCCCTATACACTGTATGATGCTCCCCTATACACTGTATGATGCTCCCCTATACACAGTATGATGCTCCCCTATACACTGTATGATGCTCCCCTATACACTGTATGATGCTTCCCTATACACAGTATGATGCTCCCCTATACACAGTATGATGCTCCCCTATACACAGTATGATGCTCTCTTATACACAGTCTAATCCCCCCTCACTGTATATACACTGACCGCTTAGTATTCCCCAAATTGTTTGATAGCTCCAACACTGTAATCTCCACACTGTATGATGGCCCGCTAGATAGCCTCCATATAGTATAATGTGCCAGAAAAGTCTCACTATAATCCTCAATATAGTATAATGCACTCCCCATAGGCAGACCCTATAGAATAATGCAGCCCTTTATATAATGCACCCCATAGGCAGCCTCATAAAAAACAAATCCAAAACTCACCTTTCCTCCTGGTTTCTTCACTGCTGCGAGCTCCCGCACATCTCCGGACTGTAGGCTCCGAGTAGTGACGTCATTGCGACCCCCTGTCAGTGTTGGCGTTAGTGACATCAGAAGCTGATGAGAGGGGGATGATGGGAGAGGGAGCGTAAGGCTGTGTTCACACACAGCGTTTTTTTTAGCGGTTTTTATCGCGGTTTTCACTATAAAACCGCTATAAAACTGCTAAAAATAAGGTGCACAGTCATTTCTATGCATTTTGCACTTTTTGTGCACATTGATGCGTTTTTTACCGCGAAAAAACCGCATCGCGGTAAAAACCGCAGCATGCATATTAATGTTGCGTTTTTTTCTGCGGTTTAGGCTTCTCCCATGCTTTTAGAAACTGCTGCGGTAAAAAAACGCATCAAAAACGCATCAAAACCGCGCAAAAAAAACACAAAAACCGCCGCGGAAAAATAGGTGCGGTTTCTGGGAAGGGATTCAGGTTTTTGTGCAGAAATTTTCTGCAACGTGTGCACTTAGCCTAATGCTCCTTCTCTCATCAATGGAGTCAGCTGAAATGGCATCCAGCCAACACAGTTGATTTTGCAATGACAGAAAACATTAGTGGCTCAAGGTCTGGCGGGAACATGGGGTTTTATAATATAGCTGTCAGGGGAGAAGGGCTTGATTGTAAGTTATATTTAAACCGGACTTTCCTCCAAAGAAGCAACGAGTGGACTGTAAAAGGAGCCACATTCATTAACCCCCGTGGAAGTCGGTCTGTGGTCCACATTAGGCCTGATAAAGAGAATGGTTTGGAGAGAAATGATTCCAGAATAACCCATCTCGGACTATTGGGATATGAACACGCACTTATTAATGGAGCAATCTGTGCCGACTTGTAATAAAGTGTAAAATTAGGGAGGGATAAACCCCCTTCTTTTCTGTGACGGAACATAAGTTTTTGCACAATTCTGGGTTGTTTTCCGAGCCAAAGAAACTTAGACATCATAGAGTGTAACTGAGTGAACGTTCTGGCTGGTACCATAATTGGGAGGGACCTAAATAGATATAAGAAGCGAGGCAGTGACACCATTTTTAATGCATGTATTCTGCCGGGCCAGGATAACTTTGAGGAAGCCCATCTATCCAGGTCCCTCTGGAAGTTTCGGATCAGTGGAGAGTAATTCCACCTAAACAGAGGTGACCTGTTGGCTGTTAAGTTGATACCCAGATATGTTAGATAATGTTCTTTGTGTATAAACCCAAAATGGGAGGCTATATTAGTTTGCTCTTAGGAAAATTTACAAATAATGCTTCGGATTTATCAATGTTAATCTTTAACCCTGAGATCTTCTCAATTTTGTGGAGAGGGAAAACAAGTGAGGGAGTGTAGTGTGGGGACTTATTAATGTTAGCAGGAGATCATCCGCAAAGAGGCTGACTTTATATTGGTCTCCCATATTCTCAGGGCCCAGGATATTCTGATCTCTCCTTATTGCTTCCACAATGGGTTCCATTGCAAGTGCAAAAAGATCCGGAGATAGAGGACAGCCCTGCCTGGTACCCTCTGAATATTAATTGGAGGGGGGTGTGGTGACGGGAGTTTTACATAAGCGATAGGGCTATCATATAACAATTGGAGGCACTTTATAAGTTTAGGGGAGAATCCGACTTCCGATACAACCGTAAAGAGATATATCCAGGACGCCGAATCGAAAGCCCTCTCAATATCTAATGCAAGCAGGAGAAGTCGCTTTCGCTGTAGGTTAGTTGTATGAATAATATTTAACGCTCTCCTAATATTATCTGGGGCCTGTCGCGCTGGTATAAAACCAACCTGATCCCGATGGATGAGGTGAGGGAGGATTTTATTGGTCCTGTTAGTCACAATGGATGTAAAGATTTTGAAGTCAATGTATAAGAGGGATATAGGTCTATAATTTGTTGTGAGATGATCTTTCTTAGGATTAGGGATTACGGTTACATGCGCCACGTAGAGCTCAGGGGGCAGCTGTGAGCCATTTAGTAGTGAATTACAGAGGTTTTTATATGTGGTGTCAGCACATCGCTGCATTTTTTATAATATATTGCTGTAAGACCATCCGGCCCCGGGGCCTTTCCTCTTTTTAGTTTTTTGAGTGATGAAACTATTTCCTCCTCAGAGATGTGTAAATGGAGTTGTTGTGCCGCGGACTCAGTCAGGTTAGGTAGATGTAGTGTGTGAAGGAATGACTCCAGTAGTGAGGGGGGTGATTGTGGGGGGAATACAAACTCTGGGGGTATTCATTATAAGTGCTATACATGACATCGGGGTGGGCTGAGATCTGACCCTTAGGGTCTTTTATAGAGGAGAATTATGCAGTGACTCTCTCATTCTGAGCTTACGAGCGGCATCTTATTAGGCTTATTGGCATGGTGATAAAACGCGGCTTTACTCCAAGTTAGCGCCTCTCCGTTCTGGTGGTGAGAATGGCGTCTAATTGTCATTCCATATCTTGTATTTGTGTAGATAAGTATAGGGGTGAAGAGCGCTGATTGGCAAATTCTCACTCCTGCAGTTTCTCCTCCAGTCTGGGCTGTAATTCAGACCTTTCTTCTTCCTGTCGGCCGATAACTTATCACAGAACCGGGAATAGATTTTCTGTGCGCGAGTCACATTGCTCCAAGTGAGGCCTCCTCCGCTGTGTGAGTTTAGGGGAAATTTGTTATATCTTCTCTTATAGCGGTTACATTAGAGATTTGGGCATTTTAGCTCCTGGTGTGGAGTCGATAGCACAATCATATGCCGCCATATAGTAGACGGTCGGTAACCGGTGAGAATTCCCTCATGTGTGGGGTCTATTTCCCTCCAGAGAAACCACACGTTACATTCCACACATAACACTGTGTAGAGAAGGCGGCGCGGAGTAATTGTGCCAGTAGTGAGGGGCGAATAATGGCTGGAATGTCACTGACTGAGGAGAAGGCTCCATGGAGGTCTGCACTCCGGAGATCATGTGACCCCTGACTCCTCCCCTCCTGTGACCTCATCACAGGTCCTGTGCATAGAGCAGCCATATATGTGGAGCGCGGCTCTGCAGGTTAGTGATGGGCAGTCCGGCTCTTATGGCTCCTTTCCCCACTTGTCTCCCTCCTGTCCCTTCACTATAAAGCCTGGGCCTCATTATACAGCTGTACAGGGGTCTAGTGAAGGCTTTTTAGCCCTTTCCTCAGACTGTAGCTCCTGGGAACAGGCCCTCACTCCTGTCCCTTCACTATAAAGCCTGGGCCTCATTATACAGCTGTACAGGGGTCTAGTGAAGGCTTTTTAGCCCTTTCCTCAGACTGTAGCTCCTGGGCACAGGCCCTCCTGTCCCTTCACTATAAAGCCTGGGCCTCATTATACAGCTGTACAGGGGTCTAGTGAAGGCTTTTTAGCTCTTTCCTCAGACTGTAGCTCCTGGGCACAGGCCCTCACTCCTGTCCCTTCACTATAAAGCCTGGGCCTCATTATACAGCTGTACAGGGGTCTAGTGAAGGCTTTTTACCCCTTTCCTCAGACTGTAGCTCCTGGGAACAGGCCCTCACTCCTGTCCCTTCACTATAAAGCCTGGGCCTCATTATACAGCTGTACAGGGGTCTAGTGAAGGCTTTTTAGCCCTTTCCTCAGACTGTAGCTCCTGGGCACAGGCCCTCACTCCTGTCCCTTCACTATAAAGCCTGGGCCTCATTATACAGCTGTACAGGGGTCTAGTGAAGGCTTTTTAGCCCTTTCCTCAGACTGTAGCTCCTGGGATCAGGCCCTCACTCCTGTCCCTTCACTATAAAGCCTGGGCTTCATTATACAGCTCTACAGGGGTCTAGTGAAGGCTTTTTAGCTCTTTCCTCAGACTGTAGCTCCTGGGAACAGGCCCTCACTCCTCTCCCTTCACTATAAAGCCTGGGCCTCATTATACAGCTGTACAGGGGTCTAGTGAAGGCTTTTTAGCCCTTTCCTCAGACTGTAGCTCCTGGGCACAGGCCCTCACTCCTGTCCCTGCACTATAAAGCCTGGGCCTCATTATACAGCTGTACAGGGGTCTAGTGAAGGCTTTTTAGCCTTCCTCAGACTGTAGCTCCTGGGATCAGGCCCTCACTCCTGTCCCTTCACTATAAAGCCTGGGCTTCATTATACAGCTCTACAGGGGTCTAGTGAAGGCTTTTTAGCTCTTTCCTCAGACTGTAGCTCCTGGGATCAGGCCCTCACTCCTGTCCCTTCACTATAAAGCCTGGACCTCTATACAGCTGTACAGGGGTCTAGTGAAGGCTTTTTAGCCCTTTCCTCAGACTGTAGCTGCTGGGAACAGGCCCTCACTCCTGTCCCTTCACTATAAAGCCTGGGCCTCATTATACAGCTGTACAGGGGTCTAGTGAAGGCTTTTTAGCCCTTTCCTCAGACTGTAGCTTCTGGGCACAGGCCCTCACTCCTGTCCCTGCACTATAAAGCCTGGGCCTCATTATACAGCTGTACAGGGGTCTAGTGAAGGCCTTTTTAGCCCTTTCCTCAGACTGTAGCTCCTGGGATCAGGCCCTCACTCCTGTCCCTTCACTATAAAGCCTGGGCTTCATTATACAGCTGTACAGGGGTCTAGTGAAGGCTTTTTAGCCCTTTCCTCAGACTGTAGCTCCTGGGCACAGGCCCTCACTCCTGTCCCTTCACTATAAAGCCTGGGCCTCATTATACAGCTGTACAGGGGTCTAGTGAAGGCTTTTTAGCTCTTTCCTCAGACTGTAGCTCCTGGGCACAGGCCCTCACTCCTGTCCCTTCACTATAAAGCCTGGGCCTCATTATACAGCTGTACAGGGGTCTAGTGAAGGCTTTTTAGCCCTTTCCTCAGACTGTAGCTCCTGGGCACAGGCCCTCACTCCTGTCCCTTCACTATAAAGCCTGGGCCTCATTATACAGCTGTACAGGGGTCTAGTGAGGGCTTTTTAGCCCTTTCCTCAGACTGTAGCTCCTGGGCACAGGCCCTCACTCCTGTCCCTTCACTATAAAGCCTGGGTCTCATTATACAGCTGTACAGGGGTCTAGTGAAGGCTTTTTAACCCTTTCCTCAGACTGTAGCTCCTGGGTACAGGCCCTCACTCCTGTCCCTTCACTACAAAGCCTGGGCCTCATTATACAGCTGTACAGGGGTCTAGTGAAGGCTTTTTAGCCCTTTCCTCAGACTGTAGCTCCTGGGCACAAACCCTCACTCCTGTCCCTTCACTATAAAGCCTGGGCCTCTTTATACAGCTGTACAGGGGTCTAGTGAAGTCTTTTTAGCCCTTTCCTCAGACTGTAGCTCCTGGTCACCATGTGATCTCACCATAACCCTAACAAGCTAATTAAGGTGTGAAATCTTGGTCAAAATTATCTCAGTACACAAATCTCCAAGGGTGCCCAAAATTTGGCATCACCCCTCTTTCCTTTTTGCAATTATGAAATTGTAAAAAAGTCTATATACAGTATATATATATATATATATATATTTATTATTATTTTTGCCTAAAATACAAAGGACATGTGTCATCTTTGAGGTTCGTCCCGCTGGTGCCCAATATTTAATAGGGTCTTGCTATTAAACTTAATGAAAAGTTCGGTGAATTTCTTTGAGCTGTTATAACTAGAGATGAGCGAATATCGTCAGAGAAGTTGTTATTGGCTAATATCGGGACCCCGGATCCCTGGAGCGCTCCCGATAATCAGCTGCATGTGTCGCTCTCCATGCAGGTGCTGTGACTATCACACAGCGCTACACACTCAGCTGATTATCGGGAGCGCTCCAGCACACTGAGTCCTGAACACTCTGAGGCCCCTGATCATGTGACCTCTGACTCCTCCCCTCCTGTAACCTCATCACAGGTCCTGTGTGCACAGAGCAGTCATAGGCAACGGCGGCGCAGTCATGACAGTACCCCCCCTTTACGTCTCCTCCTTCTGAGATTGGCCAAGAATCTGTCCATGATGCGAGGAGCATCAACATTCTCTCGCGATTCCCAAGAGGCCCGAACCCTCTCCAATCGATGAGAAAAAAGGTCTTTCCCCTAACCTTTTTCATGGCCAAAATATCCCTCACTTCGAAGACGTCATCGTCCCCTACTGGCTGAGGAACAACGGGAGTCGCAGGACAGAACTGATTGAGGATGACCGATTTCAGGAGCAAGATATGGAAGACGTTATGGACCCGGAGTGAAGCAGGCAGCCTCAATCTGTAGGCCGTATTGTTGATGCGTCCAAGAACCTCGAAGGGACTGATGTACCGGAGGCCCAATTTATACGAAGGGATTTTCAAGCGGATGTGCTTGGTCGACAGCCAGACCTTGTCTCCTGGATGGTATGGTGGGAGATCCCTCCGCCTCTTGTCGGCATGTTTTTTCATCCCGGCCACGGCTTGTATAAGAGCCTCTTTGGTCTTCCTCCAGACCTGGGAAAACTCTTGGGAGAGGGCATCGGCGGCGGGTACGCCGGAGGATGAAGATAATGGAAGATGCACGCCTGGATTCTGACCGGAGACCACAAAAACGGATACCTGGTGGTGGATTCATTGGAGTGATTGTTATGGGCAAACTCTGCCCATGGAAGAAGATCGACCCAATTGTCATGATGAGCGTTAGAGAAGTTCCGCAGGTAGGAGGTCCAGACTTGGTTGACCCGTTCGACTTGCCCGTTAGTCTGTGGATGATAAGCGGAAGTGAAATCCAGAGATATGCCCAAGAGTTTACAGAGTGCTCTCCAGAAGCGGGAGGTAAACTGTACCCCGCGGTCAGACACGATTCGCTGAGGAGGTCCGTGTTATCTGAAAATCTGATGAATGAAGATTTTAGCCAATTCAGAAGCTGTGGGCAAGCCGGGTAACGGGACAAAATGGGCCATCTTGGAAAACCGATCGACTACCACCAGAACAGTCGTGCATCCAGAAGAGCGGGGTAAGTCGGTAACAAAATCCATGGTGATGTGTTGCCAAGGAGCTTCGGGAACAGGCAACGGCAGAAGAAGGCTGGAGGACAAGCTTCTAGGTACCTTGTTCCTGGCGCAAATTGAGCAGGAGGCCACGAAGTCTGACACATCTTGGCGTAGAGAAGGCCACCAGTAATAACGGGAAACCAGCACAAGGGTCCTCTTGATGCCGACATGTCCAGCGATCTTGGAGGAGTGGCCCCAGCGTAGTACTTCTACCCTTTTGTCTTACGGGATGAGGGTCTTGCCAGGCGGCACGGAATCAAGATTCACAGGAGCTACCGTGATAACTCGGGCAGGATTGATAACATGCAACGGAGCCTCCTCCACTTCAGGTGACTGCAGGGACTGGGAGAGAGCATCTGCTTTGGTATTTTTGTCACCGGGTAGGAAGTGGAGCTCAAAGTCGAAGTGAGAGAAAAACAATGACCACCTGGCTTGTCTGGAGTTAAGTCTTTGAGCCGACTGGAGGTAGGCCAAGTTTTTGTGGTCAGTGAATATGGTGAAGGGATGGACCGCCCCCTTCAGGAGACAACGCCACTCCTCCAGCGCCATCTTTATGGCCAGCAACTCCCGATCCCCAATCATGTAGTTACACTCTGCGGGTGAAAATGACTTGGAGAAGAACCTGCACGTAGCCAAGCACCCTTTTGGGAAAGAATCGCCCCAGCCCCAGTAGAAGATGCGTCTACCTCGAAGACGAAGGGCTTGCCGACCTCTGGCCGATGCAAAACCGGAGCCGTAGCAAAGGCCCGCTTCAGGGCGAAAAATGCATCTTCAGCTTCCGAGGGCCAGATGTTCGGTCTTGCAACCTTCCGGGTAAGGGCAACAATAGGCTTGGTTAAAGCAGAGAAGTGCGGGATGAATTGCCTGCAGTAATTGAATGGCCTTCACTCCGGCAGGTGGTGGCCATTTGAGCACCGCGGACAATTTCTCTGGGTTCATTCACAACCCCAAGTCCGTGATGATATACCCCAAGAAGGGTAGGGAGGTCTGCTCGAACAGGCATTTCTCCAACTTGGCATAAAGTTGATTCTCCTGCAAGCGTTGCAAGACCAGGCGAACACTCCTCCTGTGAGAGGGCAGGTCTGATGAAAAGATGAGGATGTCATCTAAATACACCACGAGGCACGAGTAGTATAGAAGATCCCAGAAAACGTCATTAACAAATTCTTGGAAGACCGCTGGGGCGTTACAAAGTCCAGGGGTGAGCTGGCCAGGTGGTGCCGACCCCTATACAGGGACTGTCAGGAGCAGGCCCGAAGGAGCCGAATACCGTGACAGCTGATACCAAGAGGGGCGGCTCAGGTGCGGGTGAGACAGACAAGGCAGAGCGACTGGAGTCAGGAGTGACCAGAGCCAGGAGCAACAGGGGTCAGGAGCAACAGGAATCAGGAGTAACCAGAGTCAGGAGTGACAGGAGTCAGGAGTGACAGGAGCTGGAGCGACTGGAGTAAGGAGCGACAGGAGTCAGGAGCGACAGGAGTCAGGAGCGACAGGAGTCAGGAGCGACTGGAGACAGGAGTGACCAGACAGGGCCAGAATACCGTACGGAAGGCACACGATAATCAGGCGCCTCCATGAGGGAGGAGCCGCCTGACATACCCTGTGCTGGAGCTTGATTGGTGATCGCTCCACATGGGGTGGTGCAGAAGGGGTTAAGTGAGGAGAAGGGAGCGCGCCCGGGCCTAAGGTGCATACCTGGAGCAGAACAGGAAGAGGAACCCTCTTGCTGAATCCCCCGGGCTGCAGCATGGGAGGCTGAGGTTGTCGTGCGGCGGCCAGAGCGGTAAGCGGGGATCCGAGGGGGAACCCTGGGAGCAGCAGCAGGAAGAGCAGGACCCGGTGAGATAGGTGATGCCGGCCCCGACCTGACAGGAGGCGCCGGTACTGGTGGCGCATGCATGACAAGATCGCTGTCCACAGCGTCTCCAGACTCTGTCACGTCTGTCACATGTGCTCAGTGTGAACCTGCTTTCATCTGTGAAGAGCACAGGGCGCCAGTGTTGAATTTGCCAATCCTGGTGTTCTGTGGCAAATGCCAAGCGTCCTGTACGGTGTTGGGCTGTGAGCACAACCCCCATCTGTGGATGTCAGGCTCTCAGACCATCCTCATGGAGTCAGTTTCTAACCATTTGTGCAGACACATGAACATTTGTGGCCTGCTGAAGATCATTTTGCAGGGCTCTGGCAGTGCTCCTCCTGTTCCTCCTTGCACAAAGGTGGAGGTAGTGGTCATGCTGCTGGGTTGTTGCCTGCATACAGCCCCCTCCATGTCTCCTGGTGTACTGGCCTGTCTCCTGGTAGTGCCTCCAGCCTCTGGACACTATGCTGACAGACACAGCAAACGTTCTTGCCACAGCTCACATTGATGTGCCATCCTGGATGAGCTGCACTACCTGAGCCACTTGTGTTGGTTGTAGAGTCCGTCTCATGCTACCACGAGTGTGAAAGCACAACCGACATTCAAAAGTGACCAAAACATCAGCCAGAAAGCATTGATACTGAGATGTGGTCTGTGGTCCCCACCTGCAGAACTACTCCTTTATTGAGGGTGTATTGATAATTGCCAATAATTTCCATCTGTTGTCTATTCCATTTGCACAACAGCATGTGAAACTGATTGTCAGTCAGTGTTGCTTCCTAAGTGGACAGTTTGATTTCACAGAAGTTTGATTTACTTGGAGTTATATTCTGTTGTTTAAGTGTTCCCTTTATTTTTTTGAACAGTGCATATAGATAGAGATTTTTTTTTTCTTTAGGTTGGAGGATCCAATTCCAGCTATTGCTGTGGGATCTGTGATTTCTATCTACTCCACTGTGTACAGGATAATAGAGTGTAATAAAGTAGTTATGGACGTGATGTAACTAACACTGTGCAGTGACTCTGCTTTCCATATAGTGATGGATATTTCTTGTTGCTGAAAATGTGATCTTTTGTTCCACTTTAAACCCCTCTGATCAGTGCGATCATACAACATACAAGCCCCTGATGGCTCCGGTGATGCCCTGTACTACTGTAGTGCCGTGTATCATCACTGCCTGTCAGTGTAATACTAACAGCCCCATACACATGAGATAAGAGTTGGCTGAACGGTCATTTGGCAGACGGCGATCTCTCCCGACTCCCCCATACACACAAATATTCCAGCTTTCCTGTGGTCTGTATGAGAGAGTCACCTCCAGACTCCTCTAGAGGAGGATTATCTACTGGAAGAACAAACGGATTATCCTCTGAAATTCAGGATGTCAGATCCTTCTCTGCCCTGGCATCATCTGTCGGGAGGCCCCAAAATACATTATATGGTCGGCCAAACCGCCCAAAATCAGTGCTTTCGTAGAATTTTAGTCTAATGTGTATGGGGGCGTTATATGGTAACTTATTGGACGCTGCCTCTGGCCCGGCCTAATAGACCTTCATACATTGCAGCCCAGACACCATTATTAGGCATGTAAGTATCGGAGTAACTAGGCCACCCCATACTATCGAGTACTTGGGGGCGGGGGGCATTCAGCCGGACTCTGTCACACCTTCTTAGATGTCATGTTTGCTTTTCAGGGTTTTTGTTAAAGCCTCCTCTGTGCCATCCCTGTGGTGTACATCTATGTCCTGGGGCACAAAAAGATTCATTTCTTTTTAATAAATGTTTAACATGTGATAAATTATAAAATGTGTCTTCTGATTTTTTCTTCTTACAAGAATTGTTGGAGCCAATTTTCTTTAGAAACATTTTAATATCACCTTTTTCTGGAGTTTTTCTTGTAATATAGGAAAGCCTAAGGCCAGAAAGAAACCCCATAAATCACTGTACATGGAGACTTTGGGATCAGATCATTTCTGTCCACGTTGATTGTGGAAGCAAAAGATCTTTTTTAAAGCCTCAAACTTCTGTGTGTGACTCAGAGCTGAGATCTAACGGGATAGAAGATTCCAGTGCGGGGAAGACGGGAAACCTTCATATAGACGGCCGGTGGGGATGGAGTCAGTGACCGACTCTGGCCAAATCTGTTTCTAGAGCCGTAATAGAAGATGAAGATGTCGTCCTCACCATGAAGGAGTTATTTCTCATGTCGCCTGTAATGAATATCTGTTGTGAGTTCATTTTCCCCTTCAGCATTGATGTCTGATGAACTCCCTCTGCTGGTGAAGGGAGGTAGTGAAATTGATTTAGATGGGAAGAACCTGTCATCAGAGCAGGCGGAGGGTGATTGGACATCTGGAATCTCTGAGTGGATATAAGGCAGCCGACGCCCTGCAAGGTTGCTGGTGATCCTCTCTGCTCTGAGCTCTGGCCTCCAGTCTAGTTCCTGTCTTCTAAAGCTAAGTTTTTGCCCTGCTATTATTCCATGAGATTTTGTCTGGTTTACTTAGTGTTTGTGTTCAGCCAGCTCTTGCTGGGACTGGCTGAATTCCATTTTTGTCTCTGATCAGTTGATCTCTTTGCTCTTTTTTCAGAATATACCTGAGTGCTGATATAGTGATTTTGAAGTCTAGCGACTTCAGGGCCTTTTTTCCTATCAGACGGTTGGGACATTTTGGGCAGGGTTTTTGCGGATTGCAGCCAGCATCTTTTCTGTCCTGTCCTATCTAGTTAGTTGGGCCCCATTGTTTGCTCAGCCTGTCTTTCTGTCTGTGTTTGTGCTTTCATCTGTTTTTCACCGTCGATACATGTTGGGGGCTGTCTATTGCTTTGGGGTCTGCTCTGGGGCAGTTTAGATTTCCCCTTTCTTTCTTTAGGCTTATTTAGCTCTCCGGCTGTGACGAGGGGTCTAGGAACACCGTAGGAACCCCCCACGGCTACTATTAGTTGTGGTGAATAGGATCAGGGGTCTGCAATCCGATAGCTACCAACCTCTCCGGTTTTTCTGGACTTAGCTTGTATTTTTGTTTTCTCCTCCTCCGGTGACTCATTCATAACAAATATCTCCTGCAGTATTGCTAATGCCGATTCCAGTGTCGGTAATGAGATGAGAATTAGCGTTATGGAAGATGAGTCTATGAGGAACGTGTTCTGCTGCCAACTCCGAGGAGGAAACTGCTTGTTGTCTGTGTCCTAAATATATAGGTTTTATTAGTAGATGTCAGGGAAGAAAACTAAACCCTGTAAGATAATAAATCTCCTCATATGTTTCCCTTATTATCCCCAGTAATTGTATTATTACACAGGATTCTTATGATGTTACATCGGCTCATCATCTTCTCATTCAGGTCTCTACAATATCGGATCCTCTCAGTGAAGATCTTCTACAAAAGAGAAATTTCCTGTTTTACCCATCAAGGATGGATATGGACAGAGACAAGATGGCGGAGAGGATGTTACACCTCACCCTAGAGATCCTCTTCCGTCTCACTGGAAAGGTGAGAGATTCTGATGATGTCACATTACATCATTCTTATCTATGGGAATAACAGATGGACAGAACTGGAGAGGTGAGGACTCTGGAAATGTCTGTAGTGAGATTTATTAATGTGTCTCTCCATAACCAGGATTACACAGTGGTGAAGAAGACCTCTAGTGATCGCTGTCAGGACCCTGTGTCTGAGGGATGGGGAAGACCCCTGAGCCCAATCACGGGGCCTCCACCTCACCCCCTGATCCATGAGGACATCAATGAGCAGAAGATCCTAGAACTCATCTACAAGATGATTGAGCTGCTGACTGGAGAGGTGACACTGCTGGGAATGCTGGGACATTATACAGTAACACTATGAAGGGATCTGGGGATGACGGTATGATTGTATGTGTCAGGTTCCTATAAGGTGTCAGGATGTCGCTGTCTATTTCTCCATGGAGGAGTGGGAGTATTTAGAAGGACAAAGAGATCTATACAAGAACGTCATAATGGAGGTTCCCCAGCCCCTCACATCTCCAGGTAATAGACAGGACTAAATACACACGGCCTATAATTATCTGTATGTAGAGAATGAATTCAATCCCTGTATGTGTTTCCTCCAGATCTATCCAGTAAGAGGACAACACCAGAGAGATGTCCCCGTCCTCTTCTTCCACAGGACTGTAACCAAGAAGATCCCAGTGCTCCTCAGGATCATCAGGTAGATGGAGAGAAGGTGTCAGGAGATCTCCCCTATGATGTGTAGACGGCTGTGAAGGTTTTGTGCTCAGTCTTGTTTTATCCACCAGTATTATATGTTTTATACTTGTGTAATGAGAACAGTGGAGATGGCAGGATTAGAGCTGATCATAGATGGGACTTCTCCATCTGTCTGTGACTTTTACAATATTTGTTTCAGGGTGAAGATCTGACCCATATTAATACTACAGAGACATATGTGAGGGATGATGAGTGGTGTAAAGAGGAGATTCCTACATATGACTACCCAGGTGAGTAGTAACCACTGAATGCAGAGAAGTCACAGATTCCTCTCAGTCACCGGCTGTGGCTGCTTTATCGGTGGTGTAGTCCGGCCGTATTACCATGATCACCATTTTGCCTCTAGACCACAACATTCTCCTCCACCCAAAACTGTTCAAATGACTTTGGGCATTGAAAGCCCTTTTCTATAGAACTTACAACCTGGTAGATCCACCTACTCCCTGGGATTAGGAGACGCTGACCGTTACCTGCCCAGATCTGTAAACTATAAAGCCAAATGACAGCGTACGTAGAATGTGCTGGCTAGTTAGAAAATCACTTGTTGAAAAATATTATACTGGGCCTGTAAGAGAAAGCGGAGTGTAATGATGCTGTTGGCTTCCTAGAATCCTGAGATCTAATTTCAGGGCTGAAATCTCATATCCTGAGATCTTGATACCGAGATCTCCATCTGCGTATGCGCCGCCCCCAGCAGCCATGTTCACTGAGTCCACCGCACAGGAGGAAACCACGGACATGCGAGGGGCTCTGGCCTATCACGAAAAGTTGGCAGAGTCCCCCCCGCAGCAGCGGACACTTCAGGCAGCAGCAGCGGTGGACACCCCGAGCTGCGGCAGCAGCAGCAGAGGCGGCCACCTTGGGCAGCAGCGGACACCCCGGGCAGCAGTGCCAGGCACCCTAGCAGCTCCAAACACTCGCAGCGGTGCACTGCACATCGGACACCCCCTCATCCCACCCTGCGGTCTGCAGCATCACCCCACTCCTGCCTCCTCCAGCAGCGACCCTGGGAACCCGCTTCACCACAGCAATAAGACGCATGGATTATAAGAAGCACCACCGTGTTGTTAAAAAAAAATTCCTATTTTTCTCCTCAAAATTTGGGGTGCGTCTTATAATCCTGAGCGTCTTATTATCCAAAAAATACGGTAACATGTTTTTTTATTCTAGTTCTTTTTGTACAGGTTCATTTTGTATGGTAGTCTGATGATGGTGGGATCGGCCTGCCTCACTTATGTGAGTCTGCAACTACCTGGTAGCCTTTAAAATAAGGTCTCCATTACCTCTGCCAAATGCCTGAGATCTAAATTTAAGACACATCAGCTCTGCACTATTATAAAAAGTTCTCTATGAATATCTAATATTTCTTCTTGAAACTCATTTGACAGAAAATATTGGCCCTTACAATAGTTTAGATTGCCAAGAACCACCGAGCCCCATACTCTAATTACCCAGAGAGTTTTCACCAGAATCATAGGAAACAAATGGACCTTACAAATTATTTCCCAATGTCTCTTGAGTCCAACAATCCCCTATATATGGTTGTACACTACTGTCTGGGCACATGGTAGAGTTAAGAAAGGAAGGAGCGCCATTTAGCTATTCATACACAGATCTTGATGGAATAGTTTGCAGACACGATGTACTGGGAGCACTGTTAGTGGTCACCTGGCAGATCAAAAGATGGCCACCACTATTTTCCAGATCCCAGTGATTGCCTTGCTCATCATCCTTTAACCCCTCTACATGGATCTGGACTTACACAGAGACCCCAAGGCTTGGGCCATGGTGTTACCCGCTATTCTGTGGAGTGAGATGGCAAGAAGAATAGTCAGGTAGTTGGTCATAACCAGGAGGGCAGAGAAAGTACAAAATCAGAAGACACAAGTGTAGTCAGTAAGCGGGCTGGGATTACACCAGGAAACAAATACACCAGCTGAGCACAGAGGACTGAACCAGAGGAGAACAAGGCTGTATCTAGCAGATTCCGGGAATAGGCTTCAAGCTTTAGGAGGGTTTGGTGCTTTCTAATTGGCTTAAGCAGGTAGCAGATTGCTACCAGATTGCTGGACAGCACATAAACCCATACTGCCAGGCTGGATGAAACTACTGGTCTCAGGCACCCTAATCTTAGTGGTTGGACAGAGCCAGCACCACCCAGAGCTTCTGGTTTCGACATCTCTTCTATTACCAGCAACGCCTGCACAATAAATAAGGCGCTGCTTGGTGATGGAATCAAACATCACAGGAGCAGATTCCAGTGGAGAGGGGACACACCATCTGCTGATGCCCTAATATAACAAAATTACAGGAAACTAAAGCAGTAGAAATCCCCATAAAGTGACTCCATTATGGAAATTATAACCCTCAGTGAATTATTCTATGGGAGTATTGACACTTTACGGAAATTTGCTCACATTGGATGTTGCAACATGAAAATTGCACATTTGGCATTTTATTACCCAACACATAATGCCCGGATTGTGCTCCAGGAAACACACACCGTAAATTAAGTGGGTTCTTCTCACTATAGTAATCCCAAATATATGGATGCTAAATATGGTTTGGGCGCACTACAAGGCTCAGAAGAGAGTGGCTATTTGACTTTGGGAGAGCGGATATTGCTGGATTGGTTTATGGAAGCCATGTTGCTTTTCAAGAGCTTTTGAGCCACAAATATTGTAGAAACCTTTTGGTTTTCCTCTAACAGATGATGGACCTTAGTGGTGTCTTGTGTTTCCGTGAGATGAGTAGAAGTTTTATTGGTATAATTTTCGCCTATATAACATTGTTTGGTGGCTTTTTATTCCATGTTTGGGAAGCAGAATGAACAAACCATTGAACACCATGATGCACTGGTTCATGCTATGAGGCTTTCGATTAGACTGTGAACTGTCATTGTCTTGGTGAATAATTTAATATTTTTAAAAAGCTTGTATTTTCTATGGACAACTTAAGTAGAAATGTCCAAAAGTATAAAATTTGAGGATATTTTATTCAAAAGAAGCTTCAAGAGAAGCCTTTTTCCTGTTCAGAATGTGGGAAATGTTTTAGCAATAAATCAGATTGTGTTAAGCACCAAAGAACTCACACAGGGGAGAAACGTTTTTCATGTTCAGAATGTGGGAAATGTTTTAACCAGAAATGTCATCTTGTTAATCACCAGAGAACTCACACAGGGGAGAAGCCTTTTCCCTGTTCAGAATGTGGGAAATGTTTTAATCAGAAATCAGATTTGGTTACTCACCATAGAACTCATACAGAGGAGAAGCCTTTGCCTGTTCAGAATGTGGGAAATGTTTTAATCAGAAATCAGGTTTAGTTCATCACCATAGAACTCACACAGGGGAGAAGCCTTTTTCCTGCTCAGAATGTGGGAAATGTTTTAACTGTAAATCATATTTGTTTAAGCACCAAAGAACTCACACAGGGGAGAAGCCTTTTTCCTGTTCAGAATGTGGGAAATGTTTTGTGAAGAAATCATCTCTTCTTAGTCACCAGAAAACTCACACAGGGGAGAAACCTGTATCATATTCTTAATGTGGGAAATGTTTTCTACCGAAATCAACTCCTAAAAAATATCAGGGAAGTCATACGGGGAGAAGCTTTTTTCATGTTCAAAATGTTGGAAATATTTTAACTCAAAATTGTATCTTCTTAAAGGTTTTGACCACTACTAGGACAACCCCTTGTCATTCCTCATGTTTGGCCATGTTACAATAAAAACACTCATTGTGCGAGAATGATCAGTAGTAAATATATTGAACAGCCATGTCGGGCTGAGCTGCCATCTTGGAAAAACATTCGCTAACTAACTTTGCAGCTAATAAGATGACCTTATGGGAGCTCTAGCCAGAATGGAGACATAAAATGACATCAGAGCCATTAGCAGGTATGGTTGGCATACACAAGGGTTAATAGGAGTAGCTGCAGGGCATTGTGAGAGTAAATAATGGTGTCATATGGTAGTAAGTAGTGTCTGTGATGAGGACAATACAGTAGTCAATATGTGAAGAGTTATGTGAGTAAGGACATTAGATAAAAGGGACATGGGGATTTGTTGATTGTAACGGAGTTTGGTGAAATACTCCAAAATATTGTCATTTTGTATTATCACTTTCTTTAGTATTCTAGAATACATGTCTTCCCTGCAGTATGAGGTTATCATGTATACACCTTTTACCACTATATGTAGCTCGTTTGTCTAACCATATATATATAAAAAGCCCAAATGAGGTCCTCCATATATTCAGAAGTAGAAATCAACAACATAGCCTACAAGCGTTACTCCCATAAACAGAATGTCAGTATGAAATAAATATTTATTTCAACAAAACACATAAAAAAATGTAAAAAGAAGAGATTATGCAGAGAGAAATCATCAGGTATGTATATAAAACGTATCTAATCTGTCCCAAAGTATAGTTTAGATAAATCCTTTACATATATATAATTGTAAGTGGAAAGACCATATGGAAGAAGTATAACAATTACAGTGTCTCGCGAAAGTATTCAGCTCCCTGGAACTTTTCAACCTTTTCCCACATATCATGCTTCAAACATAAAGATACCAAATGTAAATTTTTGGTGGAGAATCAACAACAAGTGGGACACAATTGTGAAGTTGACCGAAATTTATTGGTTATTTTAAATTTTTGTGGAAATTCAAAAACTGTAAAGTGGGACGTGCAATATTATTTGGCCCCTTTACTTTCAGTGCAGCAAACTCACTTCAGAAGTTCATTGTGGATCTCTGAATGATCCAATGTTGTCCTAAAAGACTAATGATGATAAATATAATCCACCTGTGTGTAATCAAGTCTCCGTATAAATGCACCTGCTCTGTGATAGTCTCACGATTCTGTTTGAAGCACAGAGAGCATCATGAAGACCATGGAACACAACAGGCAGGTCTGTGATACTGTTGTGGAGAAGTTCACAGCTGGATTTGGATACAAAATGATTTCCAAAACTTTAAACATCCCAAGGAGCACATATTGAAATGGAAGGAGTATCATACCACTGCAAATCTACCAAGACCCAGCGGTCCCTCTAAACTTTCATCTCAAACAAGGAGAAGACTGATCACAGATGCAGCCAAGAGGCCCATGATCACTCTGGATGAACTGCAGAGACCTACAGCTGAGGTGGGACAGTCTGTCCATAGGACAACAATCAGTCGTACACTGCACAAATCTGGCCTTTATGGAAGAGTGGCAAGAAGAAAGCCATTTCTCAAAGATATCCATAAAAAGTGTCATTTAAAGTTTGCAACAAGCCACCTGGGAGACACACCAAACATGTGGAAGAAGGTGCTCTGGTCAGATGAAACCAAAATCGAACTTTTTGGCAACAATGCCAAACGATATGTTTGGTGTAAAGGCAACACAGCTCATCACCCTGAACACACCATCCCCACTGTCAAACATGGTGGTGGCAGCATCATGGTTTTGGCCTGCTTTTCTTTAGCAGGGACAGGGAAGCTGGTTAAAATTGATGGGAACATGGATGGAGCCTAACTACAGGACCATTCTTGAAGAAAACCTGTTGGAGTCTCCAAAAGATCTGAGACTGGGACGGAGATTTGTCTTCCAACAAGACAATGATTGCAAACATAAAGCAAAATATACAATGGAATGGTTCACAAATAAACATATCCAGACAGGTGTTAGAATGGTCAAGTCAAAGTCCAGACGTGAATCCAATCGAGAATCTGTGGAAAGAGCTGAAAACTGCTTGCTGTTCACAAACGATCTCCATCCAACCTCATTGAGCTCGAGCTGTTTGCCAAGGAAGAATGGGCAAGAATTTCAGTCTCTCGATGTACAAAACTGATAGAGACATACCCCAAGCGACTTGCAGCTGTAATCACAGCAAAAGGTGGCGCAGCAAAGTATTAAGTTATAGGGGCCGAATAATATTGCATGCCCCACTTTTCAGTTTTTGTATTTCCACAAACATTTAAAATAACCAATAAATTTCATTCACAACAAAATGGGGTTTCTGAGGAAGCATTACAAGCGAAACGTGCTTAAAAGAGCGCCTCTGGGTAATGTAATCATCTTTATAGACCTGTCTTGACTGTGTATGCCTCTTTGGTATGTGGACATTGTGGGGTTTGCCACGTTCTCCTGCTTCTTGATTTATGCACTAGCAATGAAGACTCTATGTGAAGCAGTGACCGGGTCACAATACTATTTTGTCTTCACACACTCACTCCCTGTGATTGTGTGGATGTGTCTGGCCTAAGAGAGACAATCAGCAAGTGAGTTATAAATTAGTTATAAATATAATATATATGATCAAATATATTTTAGTTCCCCCTTCTTTCTCTCCAATAAGAAGATTCTTGCCAGTAGAATCAGTACGGATGAGCACCTACTGTGCTCTCTCCCTGGCCACAATTCCCCATCTTCCATACTCACCCTTTCCCCCTAGCCATCTTTTGCCATCTAGATATATACTGTATATCTACCATCCGACTATAGTGATAAACTATCTGCAGATTAATGATATACTGTGACGGACTCAGTTTCTGCTGAGCCCATTTTTTGAGTGGACCCTCTGGGTCATGGTACCCACCCACCGAGGGCGAGCTTACCTTATGAGAATCCACCATACAGGGAGTGTCAGGGGCAAGACCAAGGGGGTGAGCCACCACGACTGCTGGGACCAGACGGACGGCTCAGGGGGACACTATGGGAGTGTCTGACGACCAGGGACAAGCAGGAAACAAGACAAGACAAGAGGTAAGTGCAAGGTATCTTCATTAAGATCTTCAGGATCACATTCAGTGCAAATGTGAAAACAAGCAAAACGTGCAAGGTGCGCGCGTGGGCACGCCAAGGTCTATAGCATAGTACGTGCCAGGTGGCACGCCTAGGTACAGGTAAAGGCACAATGGCATTGGACTCCGGACCGCTGGCAACGATCGACATGATCAAGGCATCAGGCTGCGGACAACTGCTCCGGTCATCAGGCCGCAGTCATCCAGCTTATGATCTCTGGCAGCCATCGGCAGTTTCCGGGCATCCGGCAGGCAAACCAGGGTTCAGGCAAGGAGGCACGACAGATATTCAGGCATGGTGCATGTTAGGGAACACGCCAAGGTCCAAGGCAAGGTGCATGTGTAGGGGACACACCAGGGTTCAAGGCAAGGTGCGTGTGTAGGGGACACGCCAGGGTTCAAAGTGAGGTGCAAAGCAAGGTGCGTGTGTAGGGGACACGCCAGGGTTCACAAAACGAGACAGGGTGCGTGTGTAGAGACACGCCAAAGCACAAGGTACAAGACAGTGCATGTGTAGAGACACGCCAAAGCACAAGGTACAAGACAGAGTGCGTGTGTAGAGTCACGCCAAGGTCATGGTTCAAGGCAGAGTCCTGCGCGTTCAGAGGGCACGCCAGGGTTAGGGTTCAAGGCAGGGTGCGTGCTAGGAGCCACGCCAGAGTTCAGGGCAGGACACGTGCAAGGAGCCACGCAGGAGGCACGCCTCACTGGCCAGTGCACATGGCTGTACTCAAACACGAGGCACTTAGCACGGCACAGGAGACAGCCAAGGGGAACCCACGCCGGGGTTCAAAACAAGGACAAGGCAAGAAACAAGGCAAGACAAGGTACGGAACACGGAGCGGAACATAGGCACAGACAGAGCCAGGACAGAGCGAGCGGAGCGTAGGCCGAAGCCCAAGAGAGCACCATAGGACAGAGTACGGAAAACCAGGCAGAAAGAAGAAACATGAGAAGTACTACAAGGCTCAGAATAGCAAAGGCCAGACATAGCGAAACAGGCAAGGCAGAGAACAGAGGAAGGACTACAAGTCAAAGAATAGCTAAGGCGAGACATAGCAAAACAGACTAAGACAGAGAACAGCGGAAGTACTACAAAGCAAAGCAAGGCAAGGACAAACATGGCACGAGAGACAACACAAGACATGGCACGAGACAAGAGGCAGAGTACGAGCACGGAGCGTGTGCAGAGACGCACGACAGGGCAGAGTGCACGGGCACAGAATAGAGGGAGCGACCCAGCAGACCAAGCAGCCATGCAGGGAAGCAACACAATACTCAGGCCCTGAGCATAGGAAGGAGCGGTCTGATATAGGGCATAGCACCTCCACTTCCGGGTCAGGACCAGGGAAGTACTTCCAGTTCAGGTCCTCCAGGATCACAGGGAGCAGTCACATGATCAGGATTCCAGACAAGCAGGAATGATTGCAGAACCAGCGCTGAAACCTAGGCAGGTCACATGATCAGAATTCCAGACATGCAGAGATGATTGCAGATCCAGCCTCTGCTGGAACATAGGAAGGACACATGATCAGGGGTTCTAGACATGACGAGACGATCACATAAGGCAGAGCAGAAATGCAGGCATCCCGCAGCTCAACAGACATGAGGTGAGTGTGCACACTGCTCTAGAGAACATATAGGATAGCAGACATGAGATGCGCGTGCACACCGCTCCAGGGGTCATGAGGCAAAACAGACATGACGGACATGACAGACATGGCGGACATGACATATACTATATTGGTCTGTTGTTCCTGGAGGATAGCTTCTGCTCCACTAGATACCATTGATAAGATACATGGTGCTTCACGTCCAGTATTTATGGTGAATAGCATATATTATTATCGGCAGTTGTTCCTTGAGATCAGTAGATTTAACATATGTCAAACTAAAAAGCGGGTCTGTAATATCCCGAAATTTCCCAGGTTCTGGTTACAATCGATATATTTCTACCTAATTAAAACCAAGTCAGATATATATTGAGCTCCTCACGCAGGGAAGTTTGAGCTTAGAATTATTTTCATTTAAACAATTAGAATAAAATATACATAAAATTAACATGGTTAAAAATATTCATACATTTAAATAGCTACAAAAATACACATCAGTACATAAGAAATTATTCAAACATTTATTCTGGACCTCATAATTTTGAGCCTGGTATCTTACCTCTCTGGTTATCTGTCCATGACCCTGGTCTATCCCAAGGAATCCATATGAAGAAATAAATGCATGTATGCGTCCCCATGAGCCAATGAGGACCCCTAAGCCCCATGAGCCAATCTACATCACCTGTCCCGCCATGGAATAAACCATACAAAAAACCAAGACCCCACGTGTATAATGTAAGCCAACAAGGGCCTGTGAACCATAGACAGGAACAATAGCTGATGACAATATAGAAAAGGCATCGCCAATGATATCCCTTCATCAATACCAAAAAGTGCAGAAGCTGTCCCCATATGAGTTCCACCAGGGATTTTTTCACTAATCTGGTTGATGGTACAAGACACAAGCTTAAATCATACATCAACTGTCAAACTGCTTGTGTGATATACGTCTTAATTTGCCCCTGTCAACATCTTTATGTTGGCCAGACATCTCAAGAGTTGCGATGTAGGGTGCAAAAACATTTTTCAACTATCAATCTGGCTTCTAAGAAAAATATTCAGAATTGAGAGTCCTCAGTGGTTGATACCTTTTAATGGCTAAGATATACATCTTTCCTGTATCAATCTGGCTTCTAGTGATTTGAGCAAAGGCCACTTTTTGGCCCACCCTTCTGGCCAAAATAATAACATACAAGTTATTGGACTGGAGAGAGTTTTCAGATCCAATAGAGGTGTGATATGATTGGGTCACCGAGGAGGAGAGCAGGCCCAAGCTAAGCTACAGAAAACCAGAGAGGTTGGTAACTAAGCAGATTGTAGACCCCTGATCCCATCTACACAACTAGCAGTAGCCGTGCAGCGTACCTACGATGATCCTAGATGCCTCGGCACAGCCGGAGAGATAACTAAGCCTAACGCAAGAAAGGTGAAATCTAAGCTGCCCCAGAGCTGACCCCAAAGGAATAGATAGCCCCCAAACATATATTGTCAGTGAGACAAGATGAAAACACAAGCGCAGGCAGGAAAATAGACTGAGCAAATGATGGGGCACACAATGACTAGACAGGACAGGAAAAGAAAGACGCTGTCTGCAATCACGCAAAAAACCCTACAAAAAGTCCAACACGTCTGATGCAAAAACACTGAAGTCACACGACTTTGCCGACTATATCAGCACTCTGGTATATTCTCAAAGCAGAGCAAAAAGAGGCCAATTTAATAAGGGACAAAAACAAACTGGCACAAGCAGTAACATTTGGACGGTGATTCAGCACAGCCCCAGCCGGAGCTGACTGACCCACACAAAACTGAGATAGACAAAACCAGATCAAATGCAAACAGAATAGCAAATGAACACTTAGCTTACTTTTTCTGCTCAGACCCAGTTTCTCATTTGTTTCATTGTGCATTCTGTGCATATAAGGGTGTGACCGCCCTGTTTCTGAGTTGGAAAATCCATCCTGTCTGGCCTATACTATTACTGGTGGTTCAGTCCCTCTGTCCTTGTTCACATTTACGTCACTTGACAAGTAGAAAGGTTTTAAATACAAGAGTTAGGACTGTCCCACAAGGGTTGCTGTGACGTGGCGGGATGGCTTCTACATTATTTTGATCAAAATTATGTTAACTAAATACCCTTATTATTACTATTATTACTACCTTCATGCAATTTTTGCAATATATTTTTTTACTTTTTTATTCCAGGATATTTGTTTTGTGTTTTGCTTTTGGTTTTCTCTGTGTAAAGGTCATGTGTTCATATGCAATTACATTTTGCATGCACATTAATTTACTTTTTCTGCTCAGACCCAGTTTCTCATTTGTTTCATTGTGCATTCTGTGCATATAAGGGTGTGACCGCCCTGTTTCTGAGTTGGAAAATCCATCCTGTCTGGCCTATACTATTACTGGTGGTTCAGTCCCTCTGTCCTTGTTCACATTTACGTCACTTGACAAGTGGTGTTAAGGGGAAAATATATGGCATATGAATATATACAAGAATCAAAACTGTACCACTATATGGACGCTTTGCTGATCATGTTGCTTTAAGATATTTCTGATTTTCTGTTAATTGTTTCTGTATGATATCACCCACCTAAGCTTCATTTAATATTTAATGAACTGGGTGGATTAGGGTGGATCGGGCTAGAAAACAATACTTATGTACATAAGTATTGTGTAGCGATATGAGAACAGTATGAGAACAGTAAATATTAACGTGGAAACGTACATAATGATTGTGTAGCGGTATGGGAACGACAAATAGTAACCTGGAAACGTACCCATGATGTAATAACACAAACTCTGTATAAAAGCTGTTCATTTTTGGATTAAAGACAGAGAAGAATCATACTGACATGATACATCTTGTCTTGTGTATTCTTTTCTACGTGCACGTACAATCTCTACCAAAGATCCAATTTGGCCACAGACAATTAAGACGGGCCACACCCTAGTGCGGCAGAATCAACAGTTGGCGCTCAAACAGTGGGGCTCAGGACGATACCAGATGATCACAGCCGCAACAAAATCTCCCCCCAGGATGGACGTCTTTCCAGCGGGACGAGACTGCAGCTCGAGACCTGGTGAGAAAATATATCATCTTACCTAACCTTCTGTATTCACGTCCGGCTGGGAGGATAGAGTTGGCTGTCTTCTCTGAACCCTTAAACTGACCACGTTTGAAAGTCCTGAGCCTACGGACCCGGTCAGGTATATAATTCCTTAATTGTCTGTGTGTATTGTCTGGTCTAACCAATTCAGAGGGTGTGTCTAGAATCTGTCAAGTATCTGATAAAAACTATTTCATACTGCACTAGCGCTACTAGAAACAAAACAGAGCAGAGTACAAAGGGGGTGTTCACACTGGGTTATCACCCTGGTTCCGACCTTAGAAGGTCGAAGAAGTTAAGGAAAGAGGTGATTACTAAATTTTCCCCCCTCTGCTGAAATATCAACCACCTATCTAGAGGTGATTACCACTATTTACTATACCTAAAGTGACAAAAAGCCCAGCCCTAGTTGCCTTGGTAACAAAAGAACAGTGAAAGGGATAAGGAATACATTCATAATAGTTTTTTTTTATGTTTGAAGTATTGATGCATTGTTGTGACACGCCTGTCCGCAGCTCTCATATTGAATATACTGCCATACTGGTTAGACTGCTATTTCAGCTGCATTTCCTGAATCCAAAGTGTTTAACAATCCCGCTACATTATCTGTATTCGGTCCGGAGGATATAAAATATAGAGTGTAATAAGTTGTTTTATAGTATACACACAGTAACCCTTCAAGCATATTTATAATTACGGTAATCTAAAAGTTTAATTGTCTGCCTTATCTGCTTTGCCTCTCTGCTTTGCTGTTTTGGTTGTTTGCATACGTGATTGTTACCTCAGCCAGCCTGAAAAGGAAAAAAAAAAAAAATATATAGATAGGGAGACGTACTGAGCAAATTCACTGTCACTCTGGTCCGGTCCTGCTCTCGGCTTGACCGATGATCGCAGAAGTCTGAACTGTGTCTCTCCCAGTGGGCAAGTGGGAGTAGGGGCTTGATTACTCTCAGTGATTTTCCAACCTCTAAGTGGTTGGTGACTTCTTGCGGGTTTCCCACCGGACATCATCTGGCTAAGATGATGGTGTTTTAGCTGCAGCATAGGTTCATAAGTTATATGGGTGGAAGGGTAATTTCAATTACCGTGTTGATGTGACAGTGATTGCTCTCTCCCTGAAAAGTATGGTTTGCCCAGGTGTAGATTTTTCACCTCTACAAATCAGGCTGGCATATGGATAGGTAAATTGCGAATTGTTTTGGTGTCAAGGATTCGCAGTATTTGATGTCAGTACCAGTTTTAAATTCATTGTCTTTTATCTTTTGTAGTGTGTATAATTTGCAGGAGGCGTACTAGCATGTGGTTAAAATTTTTGAATGCATTCTATGTGTGTATACATATATATGTTGTGAAATTAGAGAATTGGATAAACTGGTTTTGTTCTGCATACTATAATTATAAGGTTAGTTGTTAAAAAAATTTGTTCAGGTAGAAAGAGAATTACTTGAATGGTAATTGCTTGATTTGTACAGATATCTCTGTGAGATCCGAGGTCTATTGTTACTTTTTAGTTATTGTTTTACTAATGTCACTACATTTCTCTGTGAGATGTTTTCTTTGCAATGTTTTACAGCGAAAGTTTTGAGGAAACAGAAATTTTAACAATTTATCAGGTATTTTTATACTACGCAGTTTCTGGATACACGAGATTTGTGAAATACTCTGGTGTTAGTTGTTGGTTAATTCCCTATATTACTGTGTTCAAGATAGCTAGACATCACTATGTTCACTGAAGACCCCTTTACTCGGACATAAGGAGTACATGCAGCTTTTACAGTCACATATCCAACTGTTCATAACCCCGTGAGAATTTGTTTCAAGACGCCCACATACACATGTTTTTCAGATATACTCAGAATTCAGATGATAGAATGGGTGGGAGCAGTCAGTCGATATCTATAAGACAGATATGACCCATAGTGGAGTGAGGAAGAAAATGTACGTTAAGAAACCCTCCGATCACGAGGGGAGGAGCATTAGATAAGAAGGGATAGAAGAATGTGTTAATGAGTGGAGAGCAGCGTCCCAGCCTCAGGTACTATGAGGTGTAACAGGACCCGGAAGCATTTTATAAGATGGCAGAGGAAGTTAGGGAAAAAAAAGGGATGAGGAGAGGAATATAACAAGATTGCTGAATTTTGTGCAAAACAAATATTTACACAGGAAGATGTCAGTTGCAATATCTGCATTACATTCATTTATACTTCTATATACATTCCCGATGACTGGACGTGTGCCAGCTGTCAAACGCAGAATGCAGAATATCGTGAGACTTGTTCTGACTGTCAGATGACCAACCCGAAGAGCCGTACCTTCTTTCCAACTATTTATATAGACGGCACGTCTTATGCTACATCCTGTCCAGCATCCATTATAGTTTTATTAATTAATGTAATTTATGAAAAGAATAATGAAGAAAAAGATGAATATGACATGGAGGTATATAATTAAACAGAACAGGAGGAGACAGGAAATAAATAGCTCAGACTGATAATCTACAGTATTTATCGTTATATGGTGAGGGGACATAATTATCATCATCATCTTTTAAGCCTCAAAGCTCATACTTTTATACACAATCTACTACATGCAAGGACTCCTGGAAATGCCAGGAGACAGATACCCTAGTAAGCAGCTTGCCAGACCCCCATTCTCCAGGATGTCATGCAGGGAAAAGGAGAACCTGTGGATAGTTTCTTCCACCGATGTAACAAAAAGTTTCTGGATCTCAGATTTGAAATGCAAATTAGTTCCAAGTTGGAAGAAGCTTGACACCCACCAACATCGAGCTCCAGATTTTAATAGGGTATTGGCATACTGATTCCACAACCCATGAAAGTACGTATACTCTTGCAGCCCCCCCCCACAAAAATACAGTAGAGAAACAACATCTCTCACCCAGACAGAGGTTGAGGATACTCCGCTCAAATTCCTGTTGGGTCCCGATGCAATCAGAAGAGTAATCAGGGATATTGATCTACTTGCTGAAGAAGTATGTAGTCTTTTCTTTTTTACAAAACACATCTGTAGATCATGTGGGCGTTGAACTAATGGCACTGATCCCAGACTCAATATTGGCAGGCTGAAAATCCAGTTTGTAAAGGTGGGGCCGAAGCCAGTAGCCCTGCTGCCAAGGAAATTGCAATATTCATCCTATTTCACCCTCCATTTCATAATTTGCAATTATTTCTATGAAGTTATGGATAATACATGACTTATGTGCTGTCAATGAAGTTATAGTACTGAACACATCTATGGTATCAAACCCACACACTATGTTTTGTTTTTAGCAATTCTATTTATTTTTCTATGGTTCACGGTGATTGACCTGGCCAATGCTTTCTTCAGTTTATTTCTACATGCTGCAAGCCAGTACCTGCTTGTTTTCACACGAGGGCCAGCAATATATTTGGACTATGATGCCTCAAGGGGCACAGTATAGCCTCTCTATGTTCACCCGAGCCATGACCACGGTCCTGGAGCCCTGGAAGAGGATACATCCCACAGCCACTTTTTTTTTTACAATACATATGGATGACCTCCGACCCTGACTGAAGACAGCCAAGACAATACTGCTCTTCTACACATGCAACCTTTTTTATAACTATTTTAAGGTTAACCAAAGAAGGTATCGGTGTGTTTTATATGCTAAATTGCAATCACATTTTCACAGCTCTAGGACTGCCACGCTATACTGAACTGTTTTGTCTGTTTGTCATGAAGAAGCCTGACCATGTAAATGGAGTCCTAACACAGCTTCACGGAGGAAGACAATGCCCTCCTGGCTTCTACTCTCCAAAACCTGACCAAGTGACTCGTGAAGTCCAAACCTGCATGAGAACCGTGTTTGCAACCCACCTGTGCTGGATAAAGCTTCTGATATTTCTGTCTGCAATGCCCTACTCTGCTCCCGGACAACGTCACCATCTCCAGATGTGCTGTCCATAATCCAGCTACTCTTCTACCTCTGCCAAAGGGGGGAGGAAGATGGAGGATGAAAACCACATCTCTGACACATTAGTGGAAGAGGTAGTCGACTCTGAAATGGCTGAACGCGATTGTCTTGCTGTCATGAGGCAAGAGAACACCTGGAAGATCCTGACCTGATGCTCTTTGTGGCTAGACCAAGGTATGCAGACCAAGAAGGCCGTTCGCACACTGGTATAGCAGTAGCCACAGAAGTAACTTGCTGCCAGCAAAACCACTGCCTACATCCAAAGGCAGGACTGCGGGCCTTGACAGAAGCATACGAGAGGTCCACTCAACATGAAGCTGTCAAGATCAATCTGGAGGGAAAGAGGCTTCATCACGGCTAACGGAACGCCAGTCTGACACCACAAAGCCATACAAGAATTAATGGAGTCCTTGTTGATGGGAAGAGTTGCGGTGGTAAAAGTAAAAGCACACACACTGGAGACACTTCAAGGGAAGCAGTGGGCAACAGACTAGCTGAAGTAACAGCAAAAGAAGCAGCAGTAATACCGGTTGACACGGAAACAGAGGAAAAGGAATAACACTCCAGAAACAAGTATCCAAGGAAGAAAAGAAGAAATGGACCTAAGATGAAGTTATACAGGATGAAATACGCCTAAGGATGAACAAGGAAAATTTAAGGCCTCGAACAAAACTCTACATACTTGATGCTATACAGGAAACAGGGGTCATAGCATAAGAGTTTAGTCTTTCCCTTGGGTCACATACACGCACAAGTATAATTGCCTATATGTAGACTAAGTTTAAAAACATGTGACTAAAATGCATTTTCGAGTCTTTTCATCCATCCCAGATCCTGAGGACATAGGAGCCCACCAGATCCTGCCCGGTGACTGAGTCCTCATCACCAAGAGGTTCAACAGACGTACCCTTGAACCTAGAGATGACAGCCTGTTCCAAGTCCTGTCAACTATCGCAGCAGTCCATGGGTCCTCGCTTCCCACTGCAAGGAGATGCCGGATCCAGAGTCCAGTAGCGGCTGCCACTCTTCATCCATCTGGCACTTATCCTTTTTCCTAGCTCAAGGGGTAGTCAGTCACCAAGGGGTAGTCACTCATGAGAAGGGCATACTGACTTTCTGGTATAATGTCTCCACCCCAAGAGTAACATATCAATTTGACTACTGTCTCACAATAAGAATGTCCAGGCCCCATGGCACAGTTTCATATCAGGTTTAATACACAATTCATCTGTGTCACTACTGCTGAAATAGGGGAAGGTTCAAACTGGGAGGATTAGTCTCTTGTTGGGTGGTACACTGGTGAAAGTGACTGTAGACATCAACCAGCCCAGGCCCTACAGCGAAGGGACAAATGGGGAATAAGCCTATTAAGTCGCATGACCCTGTCCAAAGCCCATTTTAAGGGTCAGAGTGGCCTTCCAGATTTAATACTCCCTGTCACTGCCACTCACTGCCCCAAGGAGGGATGCATAGTTCTGTACCTTACTATTGACAACCCTTCAGAGTATGAGCAAGGGTTATATGTACTAGGCTCAAGTACTAAACTTGGGAGGGAAAATGGTGACACAAAAGGTAAATTTTGGCTAAGAAGCATAGATACCAGTGGGGGCACACAGGGAGCACCTGACAAATTCAAAGTCGAGAACGAGACAATAGTTGTGTTTAAACCCACCATCCCCGCAAATAAGAATGCAAAGCGGATAAACTATTTATACAATAATCAACAACGGTTTATAAAATACACTGGGGATGTCATAAAGGCAATTATTGACCCATTAAGTTTGCAAAAGTTATTTTATGTCCTTTGATCATATTTTCTTTAATTCTATGCTGCATAGTGCCATGCCTTAAGAAAATGATGATGAAAACTATGGAAACCACAGTGATGACCATGCATGCCGATTTTGAAGATCCCCTGTATGAAAGATGTCCCAATGAAAATATGCAAGCACCACCTCCGGAATATGCCTGCTTGAAGCAAGCCAATGAGGGAAAGTCCAGGATCTGACTTCCTCCTGTGCAAAGTCCGTTAGGAGGGGGTCCATCTACTAGAGATGGGTCGTCTCGTATATACGGTGAAGATTAGTTAGTTAGGTTCCAGCATTGTTGAGATAGGTAGGCCGGGAGGACAGATCGATAGGTTCGACGAGATTAGGATTTTGATTTTGCATATCTCCAAAGAAGGGACTGTTAAGGGAAGAATATATGGCACATGAATATATACAAGAATCAAAACTGTACCACTATATGGACGCTTTGCTGGATATTGGGATCATGTTGCTTTAAGATACTTCTGATTTTCTTATATTTTCTTAGAGTTGTTTCTGTATGGTATCACTCACCTAAGCTTCATCAAATATTGAATAAACTGGGTGGACCAGGGTAAGCCAAGCTAGAAAACAATACTTGTGTATATAAGTATTGTTTAGCAATATGGGAGCAGTAAACGGTAACCCAGAAATGTACATAATGATTGTGTAGCAACCTGGGAAAAGCAAATAGTAACTGGAAACATGTCCATGATGTAACTGATGATGTAGCTCAAATTCTGTTATAAAAGCTGTACACGTTTGATTAAAGACAGAGAAGAATCATACTGACACGATACCCTCTTGTCTTGTGTATTCTTTTCTCGAGTATACGTATACCTTGTGCCAAAGCTACAATTCGGCCACAGACAATTAAGACGGGTCGCACCTTAGTGTGACAGAATCATCAATACAAGCCGTGGCCGGGATGAAAAAACATGCCGACAAGAGGTGGAGGGATCTCCCACCATACCATCCAGGAGACAAGGTCAGGCTGTCGTCCAAGCACATCCGCTTGAAAATCCCTTCATATAAATTGGGCCTCCGGTACATGGGTCCCTTCGAGGTTCTTGGACGCATCAACAATACGGCCTACAGATTGAGGCTGCCTGCTTCACTCCGGGTCCATAACGTCTTCCATATCTCGCTCCTGAAACCGGTCATCCTCAATCAGTTCTGTCCTGCGCCTCCCGTTGTTCCTCAGCCAGTAGGGGACGATGATGTCTTCGAAGTGAGGGATATTTTGGCCATGAAAAAGGTTAGGGGAAAGACCTTTTTTCTCATCGATTGGAGAGGGTTCGGGCCTGAGGAGAGGTCTTGGGAATCGCGAGAGAATGTTGATGCTCCTCACATCATGGACAGATTCTTGGCCAATCTCAGAAGGAGGAGACGTAAAGGGGGGTACTGTCATGACTGCGCCGCCGTTGCCTATGACTGCTCTGTGCACACAGGACCTGTGATGAGGTTACAGGAGGGGAGGAGTCAGGGGTCACATGATCAGGGGCCTCAGAGTGTTCAGGACTCAGTGTGCTGGAGCGCTCCCGATAAACAGCTGAGTGTGTAGCGCTGTGTGATAGTCACAGCACCTGCATGGAGGGCGACACATGCAGCTGATTATCGGGAGCTCTCCAGGGATCCGGGGTCCCGATGCAGCTATTCGCTAAGCGATATTAGCCAATAACAACTTCTCTGACGATATTCGCTCATCTCTAGTTATAACAGCTCAAAGAAATTCACCGAACTTTTCATTAAGTTTAACAGCAAGGCCCTATTAAATATTGAGCACCAGCGGGACGAACCTCTAAGATGACACATGTCCTTTGTATTTTAGGCAAAAATAATAATAAATATATATATATATATATATAGACTATATAGACTTTTTTACAATTTCATAATTGCAAAAAGGAAAGAGGGACACCTTAATTAGCTTGTTAGGGTTATGGTGAGATCACATGGTGACCAGGAGCTACAGTCTGAGGAAAGGGCTAAAAAGTCTTCACTAGACCCCTGTACAGCTGTATAATGAGGCCCAGGCTTTATAGTGAAGGGACAGGAGTGAGGGCCTGTACCCAGGAGCTACAGTCTGAGGAAAGGGCTAAAAAGCCTTCACTAGACCCCTGTACAGCTGTATAATGAGGCCCAGGCTTTATAGTGAGGGGACAGGAGTGAGGGCCTGATCCCAGGAGCTACAGTCTGAGGAAAGGGCTAAAAAGCCTTCACTAGACCCCTGTACAGCTGTATAATGAGGCCAGGCTTTATAGTGAAGGGACAGGAGTGAGGGCATGTTCCCAGGAGCTACAGTCTGAGGAAAGGGCTAAAAAGCCTTCACTAAACCCCTGTACAGCTGTATAATGAGGCCCAGGCTTTATAGTGAAGGGACAGGAGTGAGGGCCTGTTCCCAGGAGCTACAGTCTGAGGAAAGGGCTAAAAAGCCTTCACTAGACCCCTGTACAACTGTATAATGAGGCCCAGGCTTTATAGTGAAGGGACAGGAGTGGGGGCCTGATCCCAGGAGCTACAGTCTGAGGAAAGGGCTAAAAAGCATTCACTAGACCCCTGTACAGCTGTATAATGAGGCCAAGGCTTTATAGCGAAGGGACAGGAGTGAGAGCTTGTTCCCAGGAGCTACAATCTGAGGAAAGGGCTAAAAAGCCTTCACTAGACCCCTGTACAGCTGTATAGTGAGGCCCAGGCTTTATAGTGAAGGGACAGGAGTGAGGGGCTGTTCCCAGGAGCTACAGACTGAGGAAAGGGCTAAAAAGCCTTCACTAGACCCCTGTACAGCTGTATAATGAGGCCAGGCTTTATAGTGAAGGGACAGGAGTGAGGGCCTGTTCCCAGGAGCTACAGTCTGAGGAAAGGGCTAAAAAGCCTTTACTAGACCCCTGTACAGCTGTATAATGAGGCCCAGGCTTTATAGTGAAGGGACAGGAGTGAGGGCCTGTTCCCAGGAGCTACAGTCTGAGGAAAGGGCTAAAAAGCCTTCACTAGACCCCTGTACAGCTGTATAATGAGGCCCAGGCTTTATAGTGAAGGGACAGGAGTGAGGGCCTGTTCCCAGGAGCTACAGTCTGAGGAAAGGGCTAAAAAGCCTTCACTAGACCCCTGTACAGCTGTATAATGAGGCCCAGGCTTTATAGTGAAGGGACAGGAGTGAGGGCCTGATCCCAGGAGCTACAGTCTGAGGAAAGGGCTAAAAAGCCTTCACTAGACCCCTGTACAGCTGTATAATGAGGCCCAGGCTTTATAGTGAAGGGACAGGAGTGAGGGCCTGTTCCCAGGAGCTACAGACTGAGGAAAGGGCTAAAAAGCCTTCACTAGGCCCCTGTACAGCTGTATAATGAGGCCAGGCTTTATAGTGAAGGGACAGGAGTGAGGGCCTGTTCCCAGGAGCTACAGACTGAGGAAAGGGCTAAAAAGCCTTCACTAGACCCCTGTACAGCTGTATAATGAGGCCCAGGCTTTATAGTGAAGGGACAGGAGTGAGGGCCTGTGCCCAGGAGCTACAGACTGAGGAAAGGGCTAAAAAGCCTTCACTAGACCCCTGTACAGCTGTATAATGAGGCCCAGGCTTTATAGTGAAGGGACAGGAGGGAGAAAAGTGGGGAAAGGAGCCAGAAGAGCCGGACTGCCCATCACTAACCTGCAGAGCCGCACTCCACATATATGGCTGCTCTGTGCACAGGACCTGTGATGAGGTCACAGGAGGGGAGGAGTCAGGGGTCACATGATCTCCGGAGTGCAGACCTCCATGGAGCCTTCTCCTCAGTCAGTGACATTCCCGCCATTATTCGCCCCTCACTACTGGCACAATTACCCCGCGCCGCCTTCTCTACACAGTGTTATGTGTGGAATGTAACGTGTGATTTCTCTGGAGGGAAATAGACCCCACACATGAGGGAATTATCACCGGTTACCGGCCGTCTACTATATGGCGGCATATGATTGTGCTATCGACTCCACACCAGGAGCTAAAATGCCCAAATCTCTAATGTAACCGCTATAAGAGAAGATATAACAAATTTCCCCTAAACTCACACAGCGGAGGAGGCCTCACTTGGAGCAATGTGACTCGCGCACAGAAAATCTATTCCCGGTTCTGTGATTAAGTTATCGGCCGACAGGAAGAAGAAAGGTCTGAATTACAGCCCAGACTGGAGGAGAAACTGCAGAAGTCAGAATTGGCCAATCAGCGCTCTTCACCCCTATACTTATCTACACAAATACAAGATATGAAATGACAATTAGACGCCATTCTCACCACCAGAACGGAGAGGCGCTAACTTGGAGTAAAGCCGCGTTTTATCACCATGCCAATAAGCCTAATAAGATGCCGCTCGTAAGCTCAGAATGAGAGAGTCACTGCATATAATCTCCTCTATAAAAGACCCTAAGGGTCAGACCTCAGCCCACCCCGATGTCATGTATAGCACTTATAATGAATACCCCCAGAGTTTGTATTCGCCCCACAATCACCCCCCCCTCACTACTGGAGTCATTCCTTCACACACTACATCTACCTAACCTGACTGAGTCCGCGGCACAACAACTCCATTTACACATCTCTGAGGAGGAAATAGTTTCATCACTCAAAAAACTAAAAAGAGGAAAGGCCCCGGGACCGGATGGTCTTACAGCAATATATTATAAAATGCAGCGATGTGCTGACACCACATATAAAAACCTCTGTAATTCACTACTAAATGGCGCACAGCTGCCCCCTGAGTTCTACGTGGCGCATGTAACCGTAATCCCTAATCCTAAGAAAGATCATCTCTAGTGTTGTGCGATACCGTCCGATACTTAAAAGTATCGGATCGGATGGTATCGGCCGATCTAAAAAAAATATCGGGTATCTCCGATTCCGATACCAGAAGTCCCATTCAAGTCTATGGGACTTCCGGTATCGGAATAAGAAAAACCCTATTTTTGCCTTGTACAGCCTCTCTGGGGTCTGAACGGGCCTTTCGGGGGGCTGTGCCAGCCTGCCGGGGGGGTCTGTGCAGGCTCCGGGGGGCTGTGCCGGCCTGCCGGGGGCTGTGCCAGCCTGCCGGGGGGTCTGTGCAGGCTCCGGTGGTCTGTGCAGGCTCCGGTGGTCTGTGCCGGCCTGCCGGGGGGCTGTGCCGGCCTGCCGGTGGTCTGTGCAGGCTCCGGGGGACTGTGCCGGCCTGCTGGTGGTCTGTGCAGGCTCCGGGGGGCTGTGCCGGCCTGCCGGGGGGCTGTGCCGGCCTGCCGGTGGTCTGTGCAGGCTCCGGTAGTCTGTGCAGGCATCGTCCGATGGGACTACAAGTCCCATCGGGCGATGCCTGCTACCATGACAGTGATTGACACATTAGCCAATGATGGGACAGTAGTAGTCCCATCATCCGGCTAATGTGTTGAATGTAAAAAAAAAAAAAAATTACATGCTACATACATACAACATGCATACTACATATATACTACATGTAACATACATACTACATACATGCTACATACTACATGCATGCTACATACTACATACATGCTACATACATACTACATACATACAACATATATACTACATGCATGTAACATGCATACTATATATATACTATATATACTACATGTAACATACATACTACATATATACTACATGCATACTACATACACGCTACATACATACTACATACATACACTACATGCATGCAACATACATAATACATATATACACATGCATGCAACATGCATACTACATATATACTACATGCATGCAACATACATATATACTACATACAATACATACATATAGACATACAGTACATATAACATAGAGTACATACTCACCGTCACTTGTCACTTTGATCCCCGAAGCCATTGTCGCCTGAGGAATAAATATCAAAATACCACTTTAAAAAAAAAAAAAGTCCCTAGTCTCACTTTATGCCATTGCTGCGTGGGAAATTCCCACGCAGCAATGGCATAAAGTGAGACTAGAGACTTTTTTTTTACAGTGGTGGAGGAATACAGTGCGGAAGGATACCTACCTTCCGTCATTGTATTCCTGGAGCTGGTAGAGAACGGTAGCATCAGCTGATGCTGCTGTTCTCCACGCAAGATGGACGTGGGACCCTCGTGGACTTCTGCGGATCGGGGTAAGTATATTGGTGTTTTTTTATTTTGATATTTATTCCTCAGGCGACAATGGCTTCGGGGATCAAAGTGACAAGTGACGGTGAGTATGTACTCTATGTTATATGTACTGTATGTCTATATGTATGTATTGTATGTAGTATATATGTATGTTGCATGCATGTGGTATATATGTAGTATGTATGTTGCATGCATGTAGTGTATGTATGTAGTATGTATGTAGCATGTATGTAGTATGTATGTAGTATACATGTAGTATGTATGTAGCATGTATGTAGTATGTATGTAGTATGCATGTAGTATATATGTAGTATGTATGTTACATGTAGTATATATAGTATATATGTAGTATGCATGTTGCATGCATGTAGTATATATGTTGTATGTATGTTGCATGTAGTATATATGTATTATGTATGTAGTATGTATGTAGCATGTATGTAGTATGTATGTTACATGTAGTATATATGTAGTATGCATGTTGTATGTATGTAGCATGTATGTAGCATGTATGTAGCATGTAAATTTTTTTTTTTTTTTTACATTCAACAAATTAGCCGGATGATGGGACTACTACTGTCCCATCATTGGCCAATGTGTCAATCACTGTCATGGTAGCAGGCATCGCCCGATGGAACTTGTAGTCCCATCGGACGATGCCTGCACAGACCCCCGGAGCCTGCACAGACCACCGGCAGGCCGGCACAGCCCCCCCGGCAGGCCTGCACAGACCACCGGCAGGCCGGCACAGCCCCCCCGGCAGGCCGGCACAGCCCCCCCGGCAGGCCGGCACAGACCACCGGAGCCTGCACAGACCACCGGCAGGCCGGCACAGCCCCCTGGCAGGCCGGCACAGCCCCCCGGCAGGCCGGCACAGACCACCGGAGCCTGCACAGACCACCGGCAGGCCGGTACAGACCCCCGGACAGTCGGCACAGCCCCCCCGAAGGCCCGAACTGACGGCGCATCATGATGCGCACAGACAGCGCATCATGATGACGTCATTTCGGCAGCCAATCAGAGCCACAAAAGTGGCTCATTGCATTTTGGACTTCCGATTCCGGTATCCGATACGAAAAAAGTATCGGTACTCGGTATCGGAATTCCGATACGGCAAATATCGGCCGATACCCGATACTTGCGGTATCGGAAAGCTCAACACTAATCATCTCACAACAAATTATAGACCTATATCCCTCTTATACATTGACTTCAAAATCTTTACCTCCATTGTGACTAACAGGATCAATAAAATCCTCCCTCACCTCATCCATCGGGGTCAGGTTGGTTTTATACCAGCGTGACAGGCCCCAGATAATATTAGGAGAGCGTTAAATATTATTCATACAACTAACCTACAGCGAAAGCGACTTCTCCTGCTTGCATTAGATATGGAGAGGGCTTTCGATTCGGTGTCCTGGACGTATCTCTTTACGGTTCTATCGGAAGTCGGATTCTCCCCTAAACTTATAAAGTGCCTCCAATTGTTATATGACAGCCCTATCGCTTATGTAAAACTCCCGTCACCACATCCCCCTCCAATTAATATTCAGAGGGTACCAGGCAGGGCTGTCCTCTATCTCTGGATCTTTTTGCACTTACAATGGAACCCATTGTGGAAGCAATAAGGAGAGACCAGAATATCCTGGGCCCTGAGAATATGGGAGACCAATATAAAGTCAGCCTCTTTGCGGATGATCTCCTGCTAACATTAATAAGTCCCCACACTACACTCCCTCACGTGTTTTCCCTCCTTCACGAATTTGAGAAGATCTCAGGGTTAAAGATTAAAATTGATAAATCCGAAGCATTATTTGTACATTTTCCTAAGAGCAAACTAATATAGCCTCCCATTTTGGGTTTATAGACAAAGAACATTATCTAACATATCTGTGTATCAACTTAACAGCCAACAGGTCACCTCTGTTTAGGTGGAATTACACTCCACTGATCCAAAACTTCCAGAGGGACCTGGATAGATGGGCTTCCTCAAAGTTATCCTGGCTCGGCAGAATACATGCATTAAAAATGGTGTCACTGCCTCGCTTCTTATATCTATTTAGGTCCCTCCCAATTATGGTACCAGCCAGAACGTTCACTCATTTACACTCTATGATGTCTACGTTTCTTTGGCTAGTAAAACAACCAGAATTGTGCAAAAACTTATGTTCCGTCACAGAAAAGAAGGGGGTTTATCCCTCCCTAATTTTACACTTTATTACAAGTCGGCACAGATTGCTCCATTAATAAGTGCGTGTTCATATCCCAATAGTTCGAGATGGGTTATTCTGGAATCATTTCTATCCAAACCATTCTCTTTATCAGGCCTAATGTGGACCACAGACCGACTTCCACGGGGGTTAATGAATGTGGCTCCTTTTACAGTCCACTCGTTGCTTCTTTGGAGGAAAGTCCGGTTTAAATATAACTTACAATCAAGCCCTTCTCCCCTGACAGCTATATTACAAAACCCCATGTTCCCGCCAGGCCTTGAGCCTCAAATGTTTTCTTGGTGGATAATGAAAGGTATTCATATACTTCAACATTTGTGTTCCCCATTTAATATCTTACTTGACAGACAGGAATTTGTTCAACCATTTGACCCTCCAGTTAGGGAGGTAATGCGACTGAACCAGATCTTCCACTTTGCAAAGCAGATCCTCCCGAGCGGTACTACTCTCAGGGCAACCAGTTTTGAAAATAAATGTCTAAATGACCCTTTGGGCAGGGGAACGATCGCTCATTGACAGTAGTGTAGCTACCGGGGGGGGCAGAGGGGGTGGTGGTCCCGGGCCCCGCGCTCTGATGGGGCCCACCCGAGCTATGCTATGTAACTATATCGGCGTGCAGATCGTGCCGATACAATTCCATGCTGCAGCAGGGAGTGAGTCATGTGACCGCTCTTCTGCAGAGGAGAGGGGGAGGGGAGGTCACTCACCCAATCCTGGCTGAGCGCGCTCTCCTTGAAAGCTCCCTGCTGCAGAGAAGTCATCAGCTCCAGCAGCAGCCTGGACGCGGGGGGCTCTGCCTCTGCCTGTGAGCTGAGTTCACTGTCTGCTCTGCACTTGATTGCTTCTGACTGAGAGGAGCCTGACAGCTGAGGAGCCGCTGCTCCAGGACCAGTGGACACTGCACACAGCATGGGGATTGATGAGTATCTACAGTGCCTACAAGTAGTATTCAACCCCCTGCAGATTTAGCAGGTTTACACATTCGGAATTAACTTGGCATTGTGACATTTGGACTGTAGATCAGCCTGGAAGTGTGAAATGCACTGCAGCAAAAAATAATGTTATTTCTTTGTTTAATTTTTTTTTAAATTGTGAAAAGTTTATTCAGAGGGTCATTTATTATTCAACCCCTCAAACCACCAGAATTCTGTTTGGTTCCCCTAAAGTATTAAGAAGTATTTCAGGCACAAAGAACAATGAGCTTCACATGTTTGGATTAATTATCTTTTTCCAGCCTTTTCTGACTATTTAAGACCCTCCCCAAACTTGTGAACAGCACTCATACATGGTCAACATGGGAAAGACAAAGGAGCATTCCAAGGCCATCAGAGACAAGATCGTGGAGGGTCACAAGGCTGGCAAGGGGTACAAAACCCTTTCCAAGGAGTTGGGCCTACCTGTCTCCACTGTTGGGAGCATCATCCGGAAGTGGAAGGCTTATGGAACTACTGTTAGCCTTCCACGGCCTGGACAGCCTTTGAAAGTTTCCTCCCGTGCCGAGGCCAGGCTTGTCCGAAGAGTCAAGGCTAACCCAAGGACAACAAGGAAAGAGCTCCGGGAAGATCTCATGGCAGTGGGGACATTGGTTTCAGTCAATACCATAAGTAACGTACTCCACCGCAATGGTCTCCGTTCCAGACGAGCCCGTAAGGTACCTTTACTTTCAAAGTGTCATGTCAAGGCTCGTCTACAGTTTGCTCATGATCACTTGGAGGACTCTGAGACAGACTGGTTCAAGGTTCTCTGGTCTGATTAGACCAAGATCGAGATCTTTGATGCCAACCACACACGTGACGTTTGGAGACTGGATGGCACTGCATACGACCCCAAGAATACCATCCCTACAGTCAAGCATGGTGGTGGCAGCATCATGCTGTGGGGCTGTTTCTCAGCCAAGGGGCCTGGCCATCTGGTCCGCATCCATGGGAAGATGGATAGCACGACCTACCTGGAGATTTTGGCCAAGAACCTCCGCTCCTCCATCAAGGATCTTAAGATGGGTCGTCATTTCATCTTCCAACAAGACAACGACCCAAAGCACACAGCCAAGAAAACCAAGGCCTGGTTCAAGAGGGAAAAAATCAAGGTGTTGGAGTGGCCTAGTCAGTCTCCTGACCTTAACCCAATTGAAAACTTGTGGAAGGAGCTCAAGATTAAAGTCCACATGAGACACCCAAAGAACCTAGATAACTTGGAGAAGATCTGCATGGAGGAGTGGGCCAAGATAACTCCAGAGACCTGTGCCGGCCTGATCAGGTCTTATAAAAGACGATTATTAGCTGTAATTGCAAACAAGGGTTATTCCACAAAATATTAAACCTAGGGGGTGAATAATAATTGACCCACACTTTTATGTTTAAAATTTATTAAAATTTAACTGAGCAACATAACTTTTTGGTTTGTAAGATTTATGCATCTGTTAATAAATCCTGCTCTTGTGTGAAGTTTGAAGGCTCTAACTTATTTGCATCTTATCAAACCTGCTAAATCTGCAGGGGGTTGAATACTACTTGTAGGCACTGTATGTTAATTACTATTTGAAGTGTCTAATCTGTTGCTTTGGATATATACATACAACTTACTGCTATTGGGGTGTAATGTTCATTACATGATGCTCTCCTTACGTGTTACATAGTTTTCAGGCACTTTGCAGCGGTCACTGATGCGCTATATGGCGATGCTTTGTCTTGGCCTGGGAATTTACTGCACTTTGGGACTGAGAGAAAACCAGGAAAAGTGCAAACTAGAGATCGCACTGCTGGCTGCAGTCATTGAGCTGTGCAGAGAGAGCGGCGCATCCTCCCTGGCAGAGGGAGGGTTAAACCAGTGTATCACCTTATCTCGCTGTTTGTGCTGGCGTGTAATTATTAACCTACCCGTTACCAGGCTGACAGCGAGTCCTAGAGGATTAGGGGATGTGCACATGTTGTGGATTACTCTGCGGATTTTTCCGCGCGGATTTGGCCAAATCCACAGGTAAATCCACAGGTTAAATGACCGGCGTTCTACCTGCGGATTTAGTGCAGATTTTGTGCGGATTTCCCCTGCGTTTTTACACCTGCGGATTCCTATAATGGAGCAGGTGTCAAAACGCTGCGGATTCCGCACAAAGAATTGACATGCTGCAGATTTAAATCCGCAGGAAATCCTCAGCGTGTGCACTGTGTTCTTCATTTCTCATAGACTGTACTGTACAACGCAGCAGGAACTGCTGATCCACAGGACCAAATCCACTGCAGATCCGCAGCAGAATCCGCAACGTCTGCACACACCCTAACTAGTGTTTGCTGCTCCTACTGGGAAGTGAAGTCTGGCACTTGTAGTGCCACAGCAGCAGTTAGTGCTTGGTGACAAATAGCTGTGGAATAGTGTGTTTCTATACAGCGATTGTTAGCGGCATGGACGTGTTACTAGTGTGATACAGTTGTGGCCAAAAGTATTGACACCCCTGCAATTCTGTCAGATAATACTCAGTTTCTTCCTGAAAATGATTGCAATCACAAATTCTTTGGTATCATCTTCCTTTAATTTGTCTTAAATGAAAAAAACACAAAAGAGAATGAAGCAAAAAGTAAAACATTGATCATTTCACACAAAACTCCAAAAATGGGCCACACAAAAGTATTGGCACCCTCAGCCTAATACTTGGTTGCACAACCTTTAGCCAAAATAACTGCTACCAACCATGAATGAGTTTCTTACAATGCTCTACTGGAATTTTAGACCATTCTTCTTTAGCAAACTGCTCCAGGTCCCTGATATTAGAAGGGTGCCTTCTCCAAACTGCCATTTTTAGATCTCTCCACAGGTGTTCTATGGGATTCAGGTCTGGACTCATTGCTGCCCACCTTAGAAGTCTCCAGTGCTTTCTCTCAAACCATTTTCTAGTGCTTTTTGAAGTGTGTTTTGGGTCATTGTCCTGCTGGAAGACCCATGACCTCTGAGGGAGACCCAGCTTTCTCACACTGGGCCCTACATTATGCTGCAAAATTTGTTGGTAGTCTTCAGACTTCATAATGCCATGCACACGGTCAAGCAGTCCAGTGCCAGAGGCAGCAAAGCAACCCCAAAACATCAGGGAACCTCCGCCATGTTTGACTGTAGGGACCGTGTTTTTTTCTTTGAATGCCTCTTCTTTTCTCCTGTAAACTCTATGTTGATGCCTTTGCCCTAAAAGCTCTACTTTTGTCTCATCTGACCAGAGAACATTCTTCCAAAACGTTTTAGGCTTTTTCAGATAAGTTTTGGCAAACTCCAGCCTGGCTTTTTTATGTCTCGGGGTAAGAAGTGGGGTCTTCCTGGGTATCCTACCATACAGTCCCTTTTCATTCAAACGCTGACGGATAGTACGGGTTGACACTGTTGTACCCCCGGACTGCAGGGCAGCTTGAACTTGTTTGGATGTTAGTCGAGGTTCTTTATCCAACATCCGCACAATCTTGCGTTGAAATCTCTTGTCAATTTTTCTTTTCCGTCCACATCTAGGGAGGTTAGCCACAGGGCCATGGGCTTTACACTTCTTGATGACACTGTGCACGGTAGACACAGGAACATTCAGGTCTTTGGAGATGGACTTGTAGCCTTGAGATTGCTCATGCTTCCTCACAATTTGGTTTCTTAAGTCCTCAGACAGTCCTTTGGACTTCTTTCTTTTCTCCATGCTCAATGTGGTACACACAAGGTCACAGGACAGAGGTTGAGTCAACTTTAATCCATGTCAGCTGGCTGCAAGTGTGATTTAGTTATTGCCAACACCTGTTAGGTGCCACAGGTAAGTTACAGGTGCTGTTAATTACACAAATTAGAGAAGCATCACATGATTTTTCCAACAGTGCCAATACTTTTGTCCACCCTCTTTTTTATGTTTGGTGTGGAATTATATCCAATTTGGCTTTAGGACAATTCTTTTTGTGTTTTTTCATTTAAAACAAATTAAATGAAGATAATAATAACAGTGAATTTGTGTTTGCAATCATTTTCAGGAAGAAACTGAGTATTATCTGACAGAATTGCAGGGGTGTCAATACTTTTGGCCACAACTGTATATTAGTATCAGTAATGCAGGTAACTTATTGTTGGAGTGAATCCTACAATGTGGTGAGCTACAGGGGGGAGGGAGGTCACCCCGGGACCAGCACTCTGAGGGGACCCACCCACAGCACGCCGATAGTGTTGCATTCTGCGGCAGATCAGGCAGAATCGATCTCCCTGCTCTGCCACCTGGCCACTATGAGGCCCCTGAGCAGGCGCTAGGGCCCTGAGCAGGCGCAGTGGGTCCCCACCTGTCATTGCAAAATCAACTGTGTTGGCTGGAGGCCATTTCAGCTGACTACATTGATGAGAGAAGGAGCATTACGCTTCCTCTCCCATCATCCCCCTCTCATCAGCTTCTGATGTCACTAACGCCAACACTGACAGGGGGTCGCAATGACGTCACTACTCGGAGCCTACAGTCCGGAGATGTGCGGGAGCTCGCAGTAGGGAAGAAACCAGGAGGAAAGGTGAGTTTTGGATTTATTTTTTATGAGGCTGGCTATGGGGTGCATTATATAAAGGGCTGCATTATTCTATAGGGTCTGCCTATGGGGAGTGCATTATACTATACTGAGGACTATAGTGAACTTGTCTGGCACATTATACTATATGGAGGCTATCTAGCGGGCCATCATACAGTGTGGAGATTACAGTGCTGGAGCTATCAAACAATTTGGGGAATACTAAGCGGTCAGTGTATATACAGTGAGGGGGGATTAGACTGTGTATAAGAGAGCATCATACTGTGTATAGGGGAGCATCATACAGTGTATAGGGGAGCATCATACAGTGTATAGGGGAGCATCATACTGTGTATAGGGGAGCATCATACAGTGTATAGGGGAGCATCATACTGTGTATAGGGGAGCATCATACTGTGTATAGGGGAGCATCATACTGTGTATAGGGGAGCATCATACAGTGTATAGGGGAGCATCATACTGTGTATAGGGGAGCATCATGCAGTGTATAGGGGAGCATCATACAGTGTATAGGGGAGCATCATACAGTGTATAGGGGAGCATCATACTGTGTATAGGGGAGCATCATGCAGTGTATAGGGGAGCATCATACAGTGTATAGGGGCCATCATACAGTGTATAGGGGAGCATCATACTGTGTATAGGGGAGCATCATACTGTGTATAGGGAAGCATCATACTGTGTATAGGGGAGCATCATACTGTGTATAGGGGAGCATCATGCAGTGTATAGGGGAGCATCATACAGTGTATAGGGGAGCATCATGCAGTGTATAGGGGAGCATCATACAGTGTATAGGGGAGTATCATACTGTGTATAGGGGAGCATCATACAGTGTATAGGGGAGCATCATACAGTGTATAGGGGAGCATCATACTGTGTATAGGGGAGCATCATGCAGTGTATAGGGGAGCATCATACAGTGTATAGGGGAGCAACATACAGTGTATAGGGGAGCATCATACTGTGTATAGGGGAGCATCATGCAGTGTATAGGGGAGCATCATACAGTGTATAGGGGAGCATCATACAGTGTATAGGGGAGCATCATACAGTGTATAGGGGAGCATCATACAGTGTATAGGGGAGCATCATACAGTGTATAGGGGAGCATCATACTGTGTATAGGGGAGCATCATGCAGTGTATAGGGGAGCATCATACAGTGTATAGGGGAGCATCATACTGTGTATAGGGGAGCATCATACAGTGTATAGGGGAGCAACATACAGTGTATAGGGGAGCATCATACAGTGTATAGGGGAGCATCATACAGTGTATAGGGGAGCATCATACTGTGTATAGGGGAGCATCATGCAGTGTATAGGGGAGCATCATACAGTGTATAGGGGATCATCATGCAGTGTATAGGGGAGCATCATACAGTGTATAGGGGAGCATCATACTGTGTATAGGGGAGCATCATACAGTGTATAGGGGAGCATCATACAGTATATAGGGGAGCATCATGCGGTGTATAGGGGAGCATCATACTGTGTATAGGGGAACATCATACAGTGTATAGGGGAGCATCATGCAGTGTATAGGGGAGCATCATACTGTGTATAGGGGAGCATCATACTGTGTATAGGGGAGCATCATACAGTGTATAGGGGAGCATCATACAGTGTATAGGGGAGCATCATACAGTGTGTAGGGGAGCATCATACAGTGTATAGGGGAGCATCATACTGTGTATAGGGGAGCATCATACAGTGTATAGGGGAGCATCATACAGTTTATTGGGGAGCATCATACAGTGTATAGGGGGCCATCATACAGTGTATAGGAGAGCATCATACTGTGCATAGGGGAGCATCATACAGTGTATAGGGGAGCATCATACAGTGTATAGGGGAGCATCATACTGTGTAAAAGGAAAGCATCATACTGTGTATAGGGGAGCATCATACTGTGTATAGGGGAGCATCATACAGTGTATAGGGAGCATCATACTGTGTATAGGAGAGCATCATACAGTGTATAGGGGAGCATCATACAGTGTATAGGGGAGCATCATACTGTGTATAGGGGAGCATCATACTGTGTATAGGGGAGCATCATACAGTGTATAGGGGAGCATCATACAGTGTATAGGGGAGCATCATACTGTGTATAGGGGAGCATCATGCAATGTATAGGGGAGCATCATGCAGTGTATAGGGGAGCATCATACAGTGTATAGGGGAGCATCATGCTGTGTATAGGAGAGCATCATACAGTGTATAGGGGAGCATCATACAGTGTATAGGGGAGCATCATACAGTGTATAGGAGAGCATCATACAGTGTATAGGGGAGCATCATACTGTGTATAGGGGAGCATCATACAGTATATAGAGGAGCATCATACTGTGTATAGGGGAGCATCATACTGTGTATAGGGGAGCATCATACAGTGTATAGGGGAGCATCATACAGTGTATAGGGGAGCATCATACAGTGTATAGGGGAGCATCATACTGTGTATAGGGGAGCATCATACAGTGTATAGGGGAGAATCATACTGTGTATAGGGGAGCATCATACAGTGTATAGGGGAGCATCATACTGTGTATAGGGGAGCATCATACTGTGTATAGGGGAGCATCATACAGTGTATAGGGGAGCATCATATTGTGTATATGGGAGCATCATACAGTGTATAGGGGAGCATCATACAGTGTATAGGGGAGCATCATATTGTGTATATGGGAGCATCATACAGTGTATAGGGGAGCATCATACTGTGTATAGGGGAGCATCATACAGTGTATAGGGGAGCATCATACTGTGTATAGGGGAGCATCATACAGTGTATAGGGGAGCATCATACAGTGTATAGGGGAGCATCATACTGTGTATAGGGGAGCATCATACAGTATATAGGGGAGCATCATACAGTGTATAGGGGAGCATCATACAGTGTATAGGGGAGAATCATACTGTGTATAGGGGAGCATCATACTGTGTATAGGGGAGCATCATACAGTGTATAGGGGAGCATCATACAGTGTATAGGGGAGCATCATACTGTGTATAGGGGAGCATCATGCAATGTATAGGGGAGCATCATGCAGTGTATAGGGGAGCATCATACAGTGTATAGGGGAGCATCATGCTGTGTATAGGAGAGCATCATACAGTGTATAGGGTAGCATCATACAGTGTATAGGGGAGCATCATACAGTGTATAGGAGAGCATCATACAGTGTATAGGGGAGCATCATACAGTATATAGAGGAGCATCATACAGTATATAGAGGAGCATCATACTGTGTATAGGGGAGCATCATACTGTGTATAGGGGAGCATCATACAGTGTATAGGGGAGCATCATACAGTGTATAGGGGAGCATCATACAGTGTATAGGGGAGCATCATACAGTGAATAGGGGAGCATCATACTGTGTATAGGGGAGCATCATACAGTGTATAGGGGAGCATCATACAGTGTATAGGGGAGCATCATACTGTGTATAGGGGAGCATCATGCAATGTATAGGGGAGCATCATGCAGTGTATAGGGGAGCATCATACAGTGTATAGGGGAGCATCATGCTGTGTATAGGAGAGCATCATACAGTGTATAGGGGAGCATCATACAGTGTATAGGGGAGCATCATACAGTGTATAGGAGAGCATCATACAGTGTATAGGGGAGCATCATACTGTGTATAGGGGAGCATCATACAGTATATAGAGGAGCATCATACTGTGTATAGGGGAGCATCATACTGTGTATAGGGGAGCATCATACAGTGTATAGGGGAGCATCATACAGTGTATAGGGGAGCATCATACAGTGTATAGGGGAGCATCATACTGTGTATAGGGGAGCATCATACAGTGTATAGGGGAGAATCATACTGTGTATAGGGGAGCATCATACAGTGTATAGGGGAGCATCATACTGTGTATAGGGGAGCATCATACTGTGTATAGGGGAGCATCATACAGTGTATAGGGGAGCATCATATTGTGTATATGGGAGCATCATACAGTGTATAGGGGAGCATCATACAGTGTATAGGGGAGCATCATATTGTGTATATGGGAGCATCATACAGTGTATAGGGGAGCATCATACTGTGTATAGGGGAGCATCATACAGTGTATAGGGGAGCATCATACTGTGTATAGGGGAGCATCATACAGTGTATAGGGGAGCATCATACAGTGTATAGGGGAGCATCATACTGTGTATAGGGGAGCATCATACAGTATATAGGGGAGCATCATACAGTGTATAGGGGAGCATCATACAGTGTATAGGGGAGAATCATACTGTGTATAGGGGAGCATCATACAGTGTATAGGGGAGCATCATACTGTGTATAGGGGAGCATCATACTGTGTATAGGGGAGCATCATACAGTGTATAGGGGAGCATCATATTGTGTATATGGGAGCATCATACAGTGTATAGGGGAGCATCATACAGTGTATAGGGGAGCATCATATTGTGTATATGGGAGCATCATACAGTGTATAGGGGAGCATCATACTGTGTATAGGGGAGCATCATACAGTGTATAGGGGAGCATCATACTGTGTATAGGGGAGCATCATACAGTGTATAGGGGAGCATCATACAGTGTATAGGGGAGCATCATACTGTGTATAGGGGAGCATCATACTGTGTATAGGGGAGCATCATGCAGTGTATGGGGGAGCATCATGCAGTGTATAGGGGAGCATCATACTGTGTATAGGGAGCATCATACTGTGTATAGGAGAGCATCATACAGTGTATAGGGGAGCATCATACAGTGTATAGGGGAGCATCATACTGTGTATAGGGGAGCATCATACTGTGTATAGGGGAGCATCATACAGTGTATAGGGGAGCATCATACAGTGTATAGGGGAGCATCATACTGTGTATAGGGGAGCATCATGCAATGTATAGGGGAGCATCATGCAGTGTATAGGGGAGCATCATACAGTGTATAGGGGAGCATCATACAGTGTATAGGGGAGCATCATGCTGTGTATAGGAGAGCATCATACAGTGTATAGGGGAGCATCATACAGTGTATAGGGGAGCATCATACAGTGTATAGGGGAGCATCATACTGTGTATAGGGGAGCATCATACAGTGTATAGGGGAGCATCATACAGTGTATAGGGGAGCATCATACTGTGTATAGGAGAGCATCATACAGTATATAGGGGAGCATCATACAGTGTATAGGGGAGCATCATACAGTGTATAGGGGAGAATCATACTGTGTATAGGGGAGCATCATACAGTGTATAGGGGAGCATCATACTGTGTATAGGGGAGCATCATACAGTGTATAGGGGAGCATCATATTGTGTATATGGGAGCATCATACAGTGTATAGGGGAGCATCATATTGTGTATATGGGAGCATCATACAGTGTATAGGGGAGCATCATACTGTGTATAGGGGAGCATCATACAGTGTATAGGGGAGCATCATACAGTGTATAGGGGAGCATCATACTGTGTATAGGGGAGCATCATACAGTGTATAGGGGAGCATCATACAGTGTATAGGGGAGCATCATACTGTGTATAGGGGAGCATCATACTGTGTATAGGGGAGCATCATGCAGTGTATGGGGGAGCATCATGCAGTGTATAGGGGAGCATCATACTGTGTATAGGGGAGCATCATACAGTGTATAGGGGAGCATCATACAGTGTATAGGGGAGCATCATACTGTGTATAGGGGAGCATCATACAGTGTATAGGGGAGCATCATACTGTGTATAGGGGAGCATCATACAGTGTATAGGGGAGCATCATACTGTGTATAGGGGAGCATCATACTGTGTATAGGGGAGCATCATACAGTGTATAGGGGAGCATCATACTGTGTATAGGGGAGCATCATACTGTGTATAGGGGAGCATCATACAGTGTATAGGGGAGCATCATACAGTGTATAGGGGAGCATCATACAGTGTATAGGGGAGCATCATACTGTGTATAGGGGAGCATCATACAGCGTATAGGGGAGCATCATACTGTGTATAGGAGAGCATCATACAGTGTATAGGGGAGCATCATACTGTGTATAGGGGAGCATCATACAGTGTGTAGGGGAGCATCATACTGTGTATAGGGGAGCATCATACAGTGTATAGGGGAGCATCATACAGTGTATAGGGGAGCATCATACTGTGTATAGGGGAGCATCATACTGTGTATAGGGGAGCATCATACAGTATATAGGGGAGCATCATACAGTGTATAGGGGAGCATCATACAGTGTGTAGGGGAGCATCATACTGTGTATAGGGGAGCATCATACAGTGTATAGAGGAGCATCATACAGTGTATAGGGGAGCATCATACAGTGTGTAGGGGAGCATCATACTGTGTATAGGGGAGCATCATACAGTGTATAGGGGAGCATCATACTGTGTATAGGGGAGCATCATACTGTGTATAGGGGAGCATCATACAGTGTATAGGGGAGCATCATACTGTGTATAGGGGAGCATCATACTGTGTATAGGGGAGCATCATACTGTGTATAGGGGAGCATCATACAGTGTATAGGGGAGCATCATACAGTGTATAGGGGAGCATCATACTGTGTATAGGGGAGCATCATACAGCGTATAGGGGAGCATCATACTGTGTATAGGAGAGCATCATACAGTGTATAGGGGAGCATCATACTGTGTATAGGGGAGCATCATACAGTGTATAGGGGAGCATCATACTGTGTATAGGGGAGCATCATACAGTGTATAGGGGAGCATCATACAGTGTATAGGGGAGCATCATACTGTGTATAGGGGAGCATCATACAGTGTATAGGGGAGCATCATACAGTGTATAGGGGAGCATCATACTGTGTATAAGGGAGCATCATACAGTGTATAGGGGAGCATCATACAGTGTATAGGGGAGCATCATACTGTGTATAAGGGAGCATCATACTGTGTATAGGGGAGCATCATACAGTGTATAGGGGAGCTGTACAGGGGGGAGACTCATGACATTATTAAATGTAAAGTGGGCACTTATTGTTATAGGGAACTCAGGTAACTCTGACTGTCAAAGGGGCACAAATGGCGCTATTACTTTCTAGGGGACAAAATATGGGCACTGTTTCCGAGAGTTGCTTTAGAATTTAGAGAGCACAGAGAACCACACAGCAGGTCCAGTTAAAGGGACACATACAGCAGCAGCGGCTCAGCATTGGGGTATCAGCAGGGTAAGGAGTTTGTGCAGGTAGGGAGTAGTCCCATTGGTGACAGTGCTGAAAATATGAGACATGAAATGTATCTTTGTTGTAATCTCTGCAGACGAGTCCTGGCTGGAAGAAGTTGTCATGTTGGTCTGGGCCAGATGGAAAAGTGAACGATTCCATCAGAAAGAACGTCAGCTGTAAGTCACCATCTGTAACTGTGCTGTGATCTCTTATACGGTATGTTGTGTAGGACAGGTATCTACCACTCACTATATGGCGGTAATATCAATATTGGTCTTTATTTAGAAATTATATTCAGCAACAGCGCGGTCCTCTGCTGAGGTTCTCCTCCACTATTACTGGGCGTCACCGAGTTGTAATCAAGGTTACCTGGTTGGGGGCTCACTCAGAAGTTTTGCCCCCCCGAACCAAAACCCTAGCTACGCCTCTACTCATTGATCTACTATGCTATAAATTCTCCACAAAATGATAAAAAAATTGAAGTATATGTTACAGTGGGAGGAGGATCTGGGGTTTGAACAGTCAATTGATGAATGGTATCGTAGCTATGACACCCTATCATGAGGTAGTCACCAGACTTCCCTTGTGGAGACCTCCTCAAAACTATTGCACAGAGTCTATTATGTACCAGAAAAAATTCACAGCATTTTTCCTAAAATCTCAGGAGACTGTTTTAGGGGCTGTGGAATATCTGGTGACATGAGACATATTTGGTGGTCTTGTACGGTGGTTTCTGGGCTTTGGGAGAAGGTGAAGTGTCTGATAGCACAGATGTATGGTGGACCGGTTGTTCTGGAACCTTCTACCCTTTCACTGGGAACCAGGCCTTCCCGGCTTCCAGAAAGCTTTCAGAAGCTAGTAAACTACTTATGTATGGCCACTAAATCCACATTGCGGCAAAGTGGAAGTCGCCCTCACTGCCAATATCTATGGTGAAAGAGAAGATGAACAACATTAGAATCATAGAATCGTAGAGTTGGAAGGGACCTCCTGGTCCAACCCCCTGCTCAAAGCAGGATTCGCTAAATCATCCCAGTCAGATGTCTGTCCAGCCTCTGTTTGAAGACTACCATTGAAGGAGAACTCACCACTTCTCGTGGCAGCCTGTTCCACTCATTGATCACTCTAACTGTCAAAAAGTTTTTTCTAATATCTAATCAGTGTCTCCTCCCATTCAGTTTCATCCCATTGCTTCTAGTCTTTCCTTGTGCAAATGAGAATAAAGTTGATCCTTCTACAATGTGACAGCCCTTTAGATATTTGTAGACAGCTATTAAGTCTCCTCTCAGTCTTCTCTTTTGCAAACTAAACATTCCCAAATCCTGCAACCTTTCCTCATAAGACAGGGTTTGCAGACCGGTCACCATTCTGGTCGCTCTTTTCTGAACTTGCTCCAGTTTGTTGATGTCTTTTTTAAAATGTGGTGCCCAAAACTGGACACAATATTCCAGATGAGGTCTGACCAAAGAGGAATAGAGGGAAATAATGACTTCACGTGATCTAGACTGTATGCTTCTGTTAATACATCCTAGAATTGCATTTACCTTTTTTGCTGCTGCATCACACTGTTGACTCATATTCAGTCTGTGATCTATTAGTATACCCAAGTCTTTTTCACATGTGCTGTTGCTTAGCCCTATTCCTCCCATTCTGTATATGCTTTTTTCATTTTTATTGCCCAGATGTAGTACTTTGCATTTTTCCCTGTTAAAAATGTTATTCTCATTTGTGGCCCCAGCTTTTCTTGTAGAATAAATCCCTTTCTCACACAGTCCTGTAGCTAGGAGGGATAGCTAATACTAGAGAAGAGAGAGAGAGGATTCAAAAAGATATAAATAAACTGGAGAAGTGGGCAGCAACAAACAGAATGGTTTTTAACAGGGAAAAATGCAAAGTACTACATCTGGGCAATAAAAATGAAAAAAGCATATACAGAATGGGAGGAATAGGGCTAAGCAACAGTACATGTGAAAAAGACTTAGGCATACTAATAGATCACAGACTGAATATGAGTCAACAGTGTTATGCAGCAGCAAAAAAGGCAAATGCAATTCTAGGATGTATTAACAGAAGCATACAGTCTAGATCACGTGAAGTCATTATTTCCCTCTACTCCTCTTTGGTCAGACCTCATCTGGAATATTGTGTCCAGTTTTGGGCACCACATTTTAAAAAAGACATCAACAAACTGGAGCAAGTTCAGAAAAGAGCGACCAGAATGGTGACCGGTCTGCAAACCCTGTCTTATGAGGAAAGGTTGCAGGATTTGGGAATGTTTAGTTTGCAAAAGAGAAGACTGAGAGGAGACTTAATAGCTGTCTACAAATATCTAAAGGGCTGTCACATTGTAGAAGGATCAACTTTATTCTCATTTGCACAAGGAAAGACTAGAAGCAATGGGATGAAACTGAATGGGAGGAGACACAGATTAGATATTAGAAAAAACTTTTTGACAGTTAGAGTGATCAATGAGTGGAACAAGCTGCCACGAGAAGTGGTGAGTTCTCCTTCAATGGAAGTCTTCAAACAGAGGCTGGACAGACATCTGACTGGGATGATTTAGCGAATCCTGCTTTGAGCAGGGGGTTGGACCAGATGGCCCAGGAGGTCCCTTCCAACTCTACAATTCTATGGTTCTATGATTCTATGACTTTGTTCTCACGTTTTGTAGGAGGGTTCGGCTGACTCCATCTTATGTTATCAGTATAAGTGCGAGAGATGAGAGACCGACGACTGCAGTTTTACCGTGTGTGTCCGGCGTCAGTTCTACAGTGTGAGAGATGCAGGGTCTGTGACCGAAGCTGGGGGTATACGGGTGTATACAGCATACACAGAGGGGTCTGTGACCGAAGCTGGGGGTATACGGGTGTATACAGCATACACAGAGGGGTCTGCGACCAAAGCTGGGGGTATACAGGTGTATACAGAGTACACAGGGATCTGTGACCGAAGCTGGGGGTATACGGGTGTATACAGCATACACAGAGGGGTCTATTATTATTATTTATTGTTATAGCACTATTTATTCCATGGAGCTTTACATGTAAGGAGGGGTGTACATAATAAAAACAAGTACAATAATGTTAAACAATACAAGTCATAACTGGTACAGGAGGAGAGAGGACCCTGCCCGTGAAGGCTCACAATCTACAAGGGATGGGTGATAATACAGTAGGCGAGGGTAGAGCTGATCATGGTCTATGACTGAAGCTGGGGGTATACTGGTGTATACAGCGTACACAGGGGGGTCTGTGACCAAAGCTGGGGGAATACAGGTGTATACAGCGTACACAGGGATCTGCGACCGAACCTGGGGGTATACGGGTGTATACAGTGAACACAGGGGGCTGTGACCGAATCTGGGGGTATACGGTGTATGCAGCGTACACAGAGGGGTCTGCGACCGAAGCTGGGGATATACGGGTGTATACAGCATACACAGAAGGGTCTATGACTGAAGCTGGGGGTATACGGGTGTATACAGCATACACAGGGGGGTCTGTGACCAAAGCTGGGGGTATACAGGTGTATATAACGTACACAGGGGTCTGTTACCGAAGCTGGGGATATACGGGTGTATACAGCATACACAGAGGGATCTATGACGGAAGCTGGGGGTATATGGGTGTATACAGCGTACACAGGGGTCTGCGACCGAACCTGGGGGTATACGGGTGTATACAGCATACACAGGGGTCTGCGACCAAAACTGGGGATATATACAGGTGCATACAGTGAACACAGGGGGCTGTGGCCGAATCTGGGGGTGTACGGTGTATACAGCGTACACAGAGGGGTTTGCAACCAAAGCTGGGGGTATACGGGTGTATACAGCATAAACACAGGGCTCTGAGACTGAAGCTGGGGGTATACGGGTGTATACAGTGTACACAGGGGTCTGCAACCAAAGCTGGGAGTATACGGGTGTATATAGTGTACACAGGGGTCTGCAACCGAAGCTGGGGGTATACGGGTGTATACAGCGTACACAGAGGTGTCTGCGACCAAACCTGGGGGTATACAGGTGTATACAGCGTACACAGAGGGGTTTGCAACCAAAGCTGGGGGTATACGGGTGTATACAGCATAAACACAGGGCTCTGAGACTGAAGCTGGGGGTATACGGGTGTATACAGTGTACACAGGGGTCTGCAACCGAAGCTGGGGGTATACGGGTGTATACAGCGTACACAGAGGTGTCTGCGACCAAACCTGGGGGTATACAGGTGTATACAGCGTACACAGAGGGGTTTGCAACCAAAGCTGGGGGTATACGGGTGTATACAGCATAAACACAGGGCTCTGAGACTGAAGCTGGGGGTATACAGGTGTATACACTGAACACAGGGGTCTGCGCCCAAAGATGGGGGAATATGGGTGCATACAGGGCACACTGAAGGGTCTGCGACCGAAGCTGGGGGTATACAGAGAACACAGAGGGGTCCACACAAACATGGCTCCGCTCCGTACACCTTGTACACACACGGCTCCGCTCCGTACACCTCGTACACACACGGCTCCGCTCCGTACAGCTCGTACACACACGGCTCCACTCCGTACACCTCGTACACACACGGCTCCACTCCGTACACCTCGTACACACGCGGCTCCGCTCCGTACACCTCGTACACACACGGCTCCGCTCCGTACACCTCGTACACACACGGCTCCGCTCCGTACACCTCGTACACACGCGGCTCTGCTCCGTACACCTCGTACACACGCGGCTCCGCTCCGTACACCTCGTACACACGCGGCTCCGCTCCGTACACCTCGTACACACACGGCTCCGCTCCGTACACCTCGTACACACACGGCTCCGCTCCGTACACCTCGTACACACACGGCTCCGCTCCGTACACCTCGTACACACACGGCTCCGCTCCGTACACCTCGTACACACGCGGCTCTGCTCCGTACACCTCGTACACACGCGGCTCCGCTCCGTACACCTCGTACACACACGGCTCCGCTCCGTACACCTTGTACACATACGGCTCCGCTCCGTACACCTCGTACACACACGGCTCAGCTCCGTACACCTCGTACACACACGGCTCCGCTCCGTACACCTCGTACACACGGCTCTGCTACATCCACCCTGTAAACCCCTCCTGACCCCACACAGAAACTTCCCCTCATCCAGCACCATGACAACCAGCACAGCAGAGTCCTGCACACACTGAGGCCCCTGATCATGTGACCCCCTGACTCCTCCCCTCCTGTGACCTCATCACAGGTCCTGTGCGCACAGAGCAGCTGTAGAAATCTCCGGCCTCGGGGGTCTCACCAGACTTCGCTCTTTTCTTGCAGGGGCCGCAGTGGATTTCATCCGGGATCCATAGAGCTGAATAGAGGAGCGATGTTCCTTCACTCTGATGGGAATTGATGGTGACGTTTGTCCAACGTCCACGTTACCGAGTAAATCCCCCCAGGACTGCAGCCGGTAAAGACCCCGATATCCACAGGTGTCCCCTCTAATTGGGGGAAAGGGATAGAAAAGCCTCTTATCCCGAGGGGAAACCCTGTACATGGAGACATCGGCCTCAGATCTCTCCTGTCCTGTTCTTCCAGAAAAGCCTCAAACTTCTGTGTGTGACTCAGAGCTGAGATCTAACGGGAGAGAAGATTCCAGTGCGGGGAAGACGGGAAACCTTCATATAGACGGCCGGTGGGGATGGAGGCAGTGACCGACTCTGGCCACATCTGTCTCTAGAACCGCAGTAGAAGATGAAGATGTCGTCCTCATCATGAAGGAGTTATTTCTCATGTCGCGTGTAATGAATATCTCCTGCAGTATCGCTAATGCCGATTCCAGTGTCGGTAATGAGACGAGAATTAGCGTTATGGAAGATGAGTCTATGAGGAACGTGTTCAGCTGCCGACTCCGAGGAGGAAACTGCTTGTTGTCTGTGGCCTAAATATATAGGTTTTATTAGTAGATGTCAGGGGAGAAAACTAAACCCTGTAAGATAATAAATCTCCTCATATGTTTCCCCTATTATCTCCAGTAATTGTATTATTACACAGGATTCTTATGATGTTACATCGGATCATCGTCTTCTCATTCAGGTCTCTACAATATCGGATCCTCTCAGTGAAGATCTTCTACAGAAGAGAATTTTCCTGATTTACCCATCAAGGATGGATATGGACAGAGACAAGATGGCGGAGAGGATGTTACACCTCACCCTAGAGATCCTCTTCCGTCTCACTGGAGAGGTGAGAGATTCTGATGACGTCACATTACATCATTCTTATCTATGGGAATAACAGATGGACAGAACTGGAGAGGTGAGGACTCTGGAAATGTCTGTAGTGAGATTTATTAATGTGTCTCTCCATAACCAGGATTACACAGTGGTGAAGAAGACCTCTAGTGATCGCTGTCAGGACCCTGTGTCTGAGGGATGGGGAAGACCCCTGAGCCCAATCACGGGGCCTCCACCTCACCCCCTGATCCATGAGGACATCAATGAGCAGAAGATCCTAGAACTCATCTACAAGATGATGGAGCTGCTGACTGGAGAGGTGACACTGCTGGGAATGCTGGGACATTATACAGTAACACTATGAAGGGATCGGGGGGATGACGGTATCATTGTATGTGTCAGGTTCCTATAAGGTGTCAGGATGTCGCTGTCTATTTCTCCATGGAGGAGTGGGAGTATTTAGAAAGACACAGAGATCTGTACAAGAACGTCATAATGGAGGTTCCCCAGCCCCTCACATCACCAGGTAATAGACAGGACTAAATACACACGGCCTATAATTATCTGTATGTAGAGAATGAATTCAGTCCCTGTATGTGTTTCCTCCAGATCTATCCAGTAAGAGGACAGCACCAGAGAGATGTCCCCGTCCTCTTCTTCTACAGGACTGTAACCAAGAAGATCCCAGTGCTCCTCAGGATCATCAGGTAGATGGAGAGAAGGTGTCAGGAGATCTCCCCTATGATGTGTAGACGGCTGTGAAGGTCTTGTGCTCAGTCTTGTTTTATCCACCAGTATTATGTGTTTTATACTTGTGTAATGAGAACGGTGGAGATGGCAGGATTAGAGCTGATCATCGATGGGACTTCTCCATCTGTCTGTGACTTTTACAATATTTGTTTCAGGGTGAAGATCTGACCCATATTAATACTACAGAGACATATGTGAGGGGTGATGAGTGGTGTAAAGAGGAGATTCCCACATATGACTACCCAGGTGAGTAGTAACCACTGAATGCAGAGAAGTCACAGATTCCTCTCAGTCACCGGCTGTGGCTGCTTTATCGGTGGTGTAGTCCGGCCGTATTACCATGATCACCATTTTGCCTCTAGACCACAACATTCTCCTCCACCCAAAACTGTTCAAATTTCTTTGGGCATTGAAAGCCCTTTTCTATAGAACTTAGAACCTGGAGGATCCATCCACCTCAAAATGCTGACCGTTACCTGCCCAGATCTGTAACTATAAAGCCAAATAACAGCGTACGTAGAATGTGCTGACAAGATAGAAAATCACTTGAAAAAAAAATTATGATGGGCCTGTAAGAGAAAGCGGAGGGTAATGATGCTGTTGGCTTCCTAGATCCCTGAGATCTTATCGGATGAATCTCCGTTCTCTCCCTTCTGTGCTGCTGAATGTCTCATGGTTCCTAGGGATGAGCGAGTATACTCGTTAGGATTTGGTACTCGCAGTACTCCAATCCTGGCGAGTATTTCACAACTCTCCGCTCTAAGCTGTGCGTGGCTGGTGGCTGTAATATACATTTATTCCCGCCTGCAGGAGATGTGTTGGCTCCAGTCCTGGTGTCATGGAGTCACTCCACGTCATAAATTACATTGTTTTTGATCCTAAGGAATTCAGATTACTGCAAAATCTCTCCTGAAATGGGGAGCAATATTATTTTCTCTAATCTTCTGCTCAGGATCCATAGTAGCTCCAATGGTCCACCATAAATGAGGGCAACTCTGGTTTACTGTTGTGTAATCTGTATTTGTAGTTTTCAATTAATGAGATTCTCGTGATCTGGGGTGGGGCTGTGGGCGGGGCTGTGGGTGGAGCTTTATGAGGTGTGCTGATTACATATTCCTCTGTATTGGCTTATGACAGGTTGCTGATCCCTCACTGACCTGCCCCCCATTATTACATAATGCATATAATAGCATTGATATTATTCGTGATAATGCCTATAATATTGTGGCTATTGTGAGGCTTAGAAAAAAAATTACATCCAGCAAAATGTCACCAGCGGTGCCTGTCCAGTAACCTCTATCTCTTACTTTGCTGGTTGTCACTATCTTCTCTGCTTTCCATATCCCAAGGATTGCCTTGCTCATCGCCCTTTAACACCCTCACATGGAATCTGACCTTACACTGGGACCATGGTGTTACCTGCTATTCTGTGGTGTTAGATGCCAAGAAGAATAGTCAGGTAGCTGGGTCAGAACCAGAAGGACAGAATACAGAATCAGAAGACACAAGAGTAGTCAGTAAGGGTGGTTTCACATTAGCGCTTTTTAAGCGCACGCAAGGCCGGGGGTAGCTCCGCCCCCGAGCCGGCTCTCTGCCCGGCGTGCCCGCCCCTTGCTTGTAGAGCCGCCACCTAGCGCACAGCGGCGCCTGCGATCGGCGCACCCTATCTTTAGCATAGGGTGCGCAGATCGTGCGCAGGCCGTGCGCTAGTTGCGCTTTGACCTGCGCTGCGCACTTTTGACGGTGCGCCGTGCGCGCCAAAATCCGAAAAGTTTGATTTTGGCGCGCACGGCGCACCGTCAAAAGTGCGCAGCGCATGTCAAAGCGCAACTAGCGCACGGCCTGCGCACGATCTGCGCACCCTATGCTAAAGATAGGGTGCGCCGATCGCAGGCGCCGCTGTGCGCTAGGAGGCGGCGCTACAAGCAAGGGGCGGGCACGCCGGGCAGAGAGCCGGCTCGGGGGCGGAGCTACCCCCGGCCGTGCGTGCGCTTAAAAAGCGCTAATGTGAAACCACCCTAAACGGGCCACGGTCACAGCAGGAAACAAATACACAAGCCGCAAGCTGAGCACAGAGGACTGAACCAGAGGGGAACAGCGCTGTATCTGGCAGATTCCGGCCATGTGCTTTGCGCTTTAGTAGGGTGTGGTACTTTCCAATTGGCTGAAGTAGGGAGCAGATTACTCCAGCTGGACAGCAGGAACAGATCCCAGATGAGATTGGACACACCATATGCAGAAGCCCTAATATAACTAAATGACAGAAAAACAGAATAGTAGAAATCCCCATAAAGTGATTCCATGTTATAAACTAATTCACTGATGGTTATAATCTATACACACGTGGTCAAAATTGTTGGTACCCCTCGTTTAATGACAGAAAAACCCACAATGGTCACAGAAATAACTTGAATCTGACAAAAGTAATAATGAATAAAAAATCTATGAAAATGAACAAATGAAAGTCAGACATTGCTTTTCCACCATGCTTCCACAGAATTTAAAAAAAAATGAAACTCATGAAATAGGCCAGGACAGAAACGATGGAACCCCTGAAAATAATGTGACAAAAGGGACATGATAAATCCTGGTGTGTCCACTAATTATCATCACAGGTGTCTACAATCCTGGAATCAGTGAGTGGCCTGTATAGAGGCTACAGATCCTCACTGTGCTGTGTGGTGACATGGTGTGTATCACACTCAACATGGACCAGAGGAAGTGAAGGAAAGAGTTGTCTCAGGAGATTAGAAAGAAAATTATAGACAAACATGTTACAGGTAAAAGTTATAAGACCATCTCCAAGCAGCTTCATGTTCCTGTGACTACAGCTGCACATATTATTCAGAAATTTAAGCTCCATGGGACTGTAGCCAACCTCCCTGGACGTGGCCGCAGGAGGAAAATTCATGGCACATCAAAGAGATGAATAATATGAATGGTAACAAAAGAGCCCAGAAAAACTTCTAAACAAAAGGTGAACTTCAAGCTCAAGGAACATCAGTGTCAGATCCCACCATCACAAAAATTTTCCTTTAGACCTAATTTTTTTTTACTTTCGTAAGGGTAATAGGAGAAAATGGACTATACATTTTGTTTTGCAATTTCTCCTGAGCATGCCTATACCCCATATTTCGGGGAAATCTACTGTTTGGGCACACGGCAGGGCTCGGAAGGGAAGGCACGCCATTTGATTTTTTGAATGTAAAATATGCTGTAATAATTAGCAGTTGCCATGTCGCGTTTGGAGAGCCCCTGATCTGCCTAAACAGTGGAAACCCCCAATAAGTGACACCATTTTGGAGACTAGACAGCTTTAGGGAACTTATCCAGATGTGTATTGAGCACCTTGAATCCACAGGTGCTTCACAGAAGTTTATAACTTAGAGTCGTCGAAATAAAAAAAATAACATTTTTCACAAATAATTCATTTTTTGCCCCATATTTTGCATTTTGATAAGGGTAACAGGAGAAATTGCTCCATACAATTTGTTGTGTAATTTCTCCTGAGATCGCCTATACCCCACTTGTGGGAGAATACTACTGTTTGGGCGCATGGCAATGCTTGGAAGGGAAGAAGCGCCATATTGGAGAGCAGATTTTGCTGGAATTGTTTGTAGGTGACATGTCAAATTGTCAGAGCCCCAGACGTGTTTAAACAGTGAAAACCCCCAACACGTGACTCCATTTTTTAAACTAGACCCCCAAGGAGCTTATCTAGATGTGTGGTGGGCTCTTTGAACCCCCAAGTGCATCACAGAAGTTAATTACGTAGAAACGTGAAAATAAAAAATCATATTTTTAAAAAAAAAAAAAAAGATCTTTTCGCCCTCCATTTTTTATCCAAAGGGTAACAGGAGAAATTGGACCGCAAAAGTTGTTGTGCAATTTGCCCTGAGTATTCTGACACCCCATATGTGGGGGTAAACCACTGTTTGGGCGCATGGCAGAGCTCAGAAGGGAAGGAGTGCCATATTGGAGAGCAGATTTTGCTGGAATTGTTTGTGGGTGACATGTCACATTGTCAGAGCCCCTGAGATGCCAGATAAGCATAAGCCCCCAAAAGTGACTGCATTTTACCAAATACTTCCCTGAATGAATTCTTCTAGTGGTGCAGTGAGCATACTGACACCACAGCTGTTCCATAGGAAATTATACCATTGGGCGGTGAAGAAAAATAATTACATTTTTACCACTAAAATGTTGTTTTAACCCCATATTTTACATTGGAAAATATATAGATAGGTAAATGGTCACTACACCCAGAGATGAATTCACAGAGGGGGGTCGTTTCCAATTCCCAGAAGGGTGTCATTTCCAAAATGGGGTCACTTCAGGGGGGATTCTGCTGTTAATGCACTTTGGAGAGCCGCTAAGTGCCAGAACAACAGAATCCCCCCTGAAGTGACCCCATGTTGGAAATGACACCCCTCTGGGAATTCATCTATGGATATAGTGACCATTTTCACTACATGGATGATTTCCAGAAACTCATAGTAGAAGTTTCACAGCAAAAATGTCATTGTAGTGCCCAATATATTGTGCCCAGCTTGTGTCTCTGGAGACCTCCCCCACCTACCCCCGGAAATTGTTAAGTCAGCTCTACTCAAATGTGTCTGTCACTAAATAAACCAAATGCTTGAATGTCAAAACAGTTCAAAAACGTGGTTCTGTGTGGAAGATTGTAAAGCAGTCATGGAGGCATAAGGCTGGCAGAGATGGGCATTGTGGGTAATAATAGCGGGGATCATGCCTCATTCCTCTCTTGGAACATACACGACATCGTCTCTGGGGGTTCTTTCTTGTTTCAGTTGCTGGGATGAGTGCAATAAAATGTCGCTCAGTGAGTCTTCTCACATCTTCACATTCTAAAGGATTGGCGGGGACAAAATTTTCAAAAACAAGATTTTCAGTGACCTTTTCCTGATAATCAAGGAAAGTATCTGCATTTCCGGCTTTTTTGTATAACGTAAAAGAATTATATGTGGCCACCTGAAACAAATACATGACTAACTTTTTATACCAGATCTATGATTTTCTTGATACCTGGTATGGTTGTAGAACCTGATCTGCAAGGTCCACACCCCCATATATTTGTTGTAGTCAATGAATAAAAACAGGTTTTGGAGTAGTGGATCCCTGTTGGTCTGCAGTGGCCCTTGTGGCATCTGTGTGGATCGAGCTCAGGATAAAAATATTTTATTTATCCTTAATATTAAGGGCAAGCAGCTCTCCATTGTGTAAAGCCCCTGACTGCCCCTTTCGGAACTTTTTGCTGACCAATGATTGTGGAAACCCCTGATGGTTTTTGCGAATGGTCCCACAAGCCCCTATGTTATGTTCAACTAGAGGTATGCTGGTGTAGTAGTTGTCAACATACAGATTGGAGCCTTTTTGTAAAAATTGAGTTATCAGCTCCCAAACCTTTTTTCCAGATGTCCCCAGATAAGTAGGGCATCCTGGTGGGTGTAGTTGGCTATCTTTCCCCTCTTAAATGTGAAAAGCTGATGTGTATCCAGTTGAACTCTCGCACATTTTATAGAGCTTTATTCCGAACCTTGCCCTCTTAGAAGGAATAAATGGCTTGAGGTGCAGACTTCCTTTGAATTTTACAAGGGACTCATCAATGGAAATGTTTTCTGTTGGGGTGTAGAGCTTTAAGAACTTTTCTGTCAAGTCTTCGATGATGGGTCTGATTTTGAATAGTCAGTCATGTTCTGGGGCATTTCTGGGCAGGCATTGACTATTGTCGTTAAAATGCCAAAATCTCATGAGCATTTCATAACGGGTCCTAGGAAGAATGGCAGAAAACATAGGGGTGGCTTGAACAGGGCGGTTGGACCAATAGGACCGAATGCTCGTTTTTTAAAAAGCCCCATAGCGAATGTCAGTCCTAAAAATGTTTTAATTTCTAGGACATTAGTTTGTCCATAAATTTGACCTAGCATAATAGGATCGTGGATTCTGGCTGATGAATTGGGACACATATAAATTTGTAGGACAATATGCTCTAGCTATCTGTCAGAAAGAAATTAAAAAAATAATTGTTCCAAAATTTTCCACCTCCACATTTATACCAGGAATGGCATTAAAATTAGGGATGAATGGAGTAGCCGAATCCGAAGCCTCCCATCTGGGAAATGCTACATCAAGAGGCAAAGCCCCTTGGACATTGGTGTGCGCCAATTCACGAGCACTAGGGACAGCGCTAGTACTGGGCATTGTTCCCTGAGCTGGAGACATTTCTCCAGAAGCGCTATTTGTCCTTCTTGTTGTACTGGTCCTTGTGTGTGAGGATGGACCAGAATCACTGCTCATTTCTGAGCTATCACTGTCGCTGCTACTAAAGCCCTCGAAATCCACATCGCCATCTGACACTGCACTTGCTTCGCTGTCAGAACATAAAAGTGTATAAGCCTCCTCTGCACTATAATACTGACGGGCCATTTTATTTTATTTATTTTTTCCATAAATAGAAAACTATGACGTGACCAAATTATTGGGGAGACAATTGAGAAAAGCCTAATTCTTTAGCCTACCTCTAACTTTAGGATAAACCTTAAAATTAACCCTGACTTTAGCCCCAACACTAACCCTAACTATAGCACTAACCCTAACCTGCCTTATCTGTTTTTTTACTTTATAGCACAATCGCTGACTGACACAGCTGTTGGCAGCAGCTCTTGTAACACTGTTTCTCCTCTAATCTCTCACTGACAGGAGATCTGAGGAGAAACAGTGTTTTTATGAGGCAAATCGCCCGGGAAAGTTCGCTGCTACAACAAACTCTCCTAGTGATTTGTCTCATTGGCTAGTGTGAGGCTGACGTCATCAGGACCTGAACCAATCAGGTCTCGATGCGCACGGGGTCACAGCAAGCGTTGTGTGGTGGAATCCCCTCGTTATATGGTATGTGGGGGTCCCGATGAGCATAAAACCGCTGACCGTAGACAAACATTGGCATTGCACAAAGCCCTGCTAGCGCCGATGTCTATCTACCGTTGGAGGTCATGAAGCGGGTACGTTAAGGGTACCATAGTTTCTGTCCAGGCCTATTTCATTAGTTTTATTTTTTTTTTGAAATTCTGTGGAATCATGGTTGGAAAGCAATGTCTGACTTTCATTTGTTCATTTTCATAGATTTTTGATTTATTATTACTTTTGTCAGATTCAAGTTATTCCTGTGACCATTGTGTGTTTTTCTGTCAGTAAATGAGGGGTACCAGCAATTTTGACCACATGTGTAGGAGGAGTGAATATTTTGACTCCACAGCAACTTTCCGTAAATTAACACGCAGTGGATGTTGGAGAGTGAAAATTACACATTTGCCATTTTCTTACCCAGCACATAGTGCCCAGATTGTGCTCCAGGAGACACCGCAAATTAAGTGGGTTCTTCTCACTATAATATTGCTAAATACAGGGATCCTAAATGTTGTTTGCACACACTGCAAGACTCCGAAGTGAGAGCGGATTTTGCTGGATTGGTTTATAGAAACCTTGTTGCTTTTCAACAGCCTTTGAGCCACTAATAGTGTGGGAACCTCTGTTTTTCCATTGACAGATGATGGACCTGAGTGGGGACTTGTTTTTGTGAGATGAGAATTGGTATTATTTTCACCTACATAACATTGATTGGTTTCTTTTTATTCGATATTTGGGAGGCAGAATGAACCAACAGTTGAACACCGCACACTACTGGTTCATCCAACAAGGTTTTCTATTAGACGGTGAACTGTCATTGTCTTGGTAAATAATTAAAGTTTTTTACATAGCTTGCCATTTTTATGGACAGTTTAAGTAGAAATATTCAAAAATATAAAACTCAAGGATATTTTATAAAAAAATTTTTTTCTTATCTTAGCAGATGACTGTACCAGGAGATCAGAGGGACAGCTGACATCTTCAATTTTTAAATCTGATGATCTTGAAATCCTACAACGAACAACTGAAGTGATTGCTATTACTCCAGATATATCATCATCCATTCACAGAAAAGATCTGTCATCTGATCCTATGAAACAGGTCCCATCTTCTGATTCATTACTGACTACTAAGGAAAATCAAAGTCACAAAAGAGGCATTAAAAAACAAACTGCTCCTAAAGCAAAGAAGTCATTTTCATGTTCAGAATGTGGGAAATGTTTTAACAAGAAATCACATTTTGTTACACACCAAAGAACTCACACAGGGGCGAAGCCTTTTTCATGTTCTGAATGTGGAAAATGTTTTAACTGGAAATCACAATTGGTTAATCACCATAGAACTCACACAGGGGAGAAGCCTTTTTACTGTTCAGAATGTGGGAAATGTTTTAACTCAAAATCACAATTGGTTAATCACCATAGAACTCACACAGGGGAGAAGCCTTTTTCATGTTCAGAATGTGGGAAATCTTTTAACACCAAATCACATTTTGTTACACACCAATTAACTCACACAGGAGAAAAGCCTTTTTGCTGTTCAGAATGTGGAAAATGTTTTAACCATAAAGGGAATCTTGTTACCCACCAGAGAATTCACACAGGAGAGAAGCTTTTTTCATGTTCAGAATGTGGGAAATCTTTTAACAACAAATCACATTTTGTTACACACCAATTAACTCACACAGGGGAGAAGCCTTTTTCCTGTTCAGAATGTGGAAAATGTTTTAACCATAACGGGAATCTTGTTAAACACCAAAAAACTCACACAGGGGAGAAGCCTTTTTTATGTTCAGAATGTGGAAAATGTTTTAACCATAACGGGAATCTTGTTAAACACCAAAAAACTCACAAAGGAGAGAAGCCTTTTTCATGCTCAGAATGTGGGAAATGTTTTAACCAGAAAGGGAATCTTGATTAACACCAAAGAACTCACACAGGAGAGAAGTCTTTTTGATGTTCAGAATGTGAGAAATGTTTTACTCAGAGTTCAAATCTTGTTACATGTGAGAGAATTCATACAGCAGAGAAGCCATATTCTTGCTCAGAATGTGGGAAATGTTTTAAATGGAAAAATAAATCTTGATTCAAAGAACCCACATAGGGGAGAAGACTTTTTCCTGTTCAGAATGTGGGAAATGTTTTAACCGGAGATCACTTCTTCTTTGACATCAAGTCACACAGGGGAGAAGCTTTTTTCATTTTCTTAATGTGGATAATATTTTACTTGGAAATCAACTGTTAATAAACATCAGAGGCATCACATAGGGGAGAAGGTTTTTTTATAATGTTGGAATAGTTTTAATCAAAATTGAATCTTCTTAAATAGGTTGTCTCTTGTCATTCCTCATGTTTGTTGACAAAAGGAAAAAAATAAACTTTATTACTTCCAAAAGTAAAACTATATTCCTAATTCACCCCCTGAAGGTTAGTCAATAGGTGACTAATAGAAAAAACATATATCCCACATCTCAGTATATAGGGTGAGGAGATGTATACACACTCACTCTCCAAGCCTCTCATTTCTACGACTCATCAGGAGACTATTTAATATTGACCTATATCCACGCCAGACTAGACAAAATAAAAACTAAAATCATGCATCATGTTATCTGAAACAGTCAGAAAACTAGCCACATATCGGCAGATCCCAGACCTCAAACTATATACTGTGTAAGTTTATAAGCCACTCCAGTGTCAGGAATAGATAGTATGTGAAAATACAGTATAATTCTTGTGTTTTTCTCCTATAGGGACTGCCCTAGTTTGGGATTGTAACAGCTGTTAATTAGTAGTGCAGACAAATTGTCCTAGACCAGTGATGGCGAACCTATGGCATGCAGAGCCCTCTCTGCTGGCACGTGGTATCACCTCATCTACAAGTGTCCTCGCTCCAGAGCTGCAGCTTCCTGCCTCACATGGCAGTCAGCGACGCGGCTGGATAACATCATCATTCAGCTCTGCAGCCGCTGTGCTAGTGAGGAAGCTTCCGGCGAGTGCGCGGAGAGGTGTGTGTGTGTAATGATGGGGGAGAGGGCAATGATGGGAGTGATGGAGAAGGCAATGATGGGGAGAAGGCAATGATGGGAGTGATGGAGAAGGCAATGATGGGGAGAGGGCAATGATGGCAGTGATGAAGAAGGCAATGATGGGTGTGATGGCAATGATGGGAGTGATGGAGAAGGCAATGATGGGGAGAGGGCAATGATGGGAGTGATGGAGAAGGCAATGATGGGAGTGATGGAGAAGGCAATGATGCGGGTGATGGGGAGAGTGCAATGATGGCAGTGATGAAGAAGGCAATGATGGGGGTGATGGCAATGATGGGAGTGATGGAGAAGGCAATGATGGGAGTGATGGAGAAGGTAATGATGGGGAGAAGGCAATGATGGGAGTGAAGGAAAAGGCAATGATGCGGGTGATGGGGAGAGGGCAAAAATGGGTGTGATGGAGAGGGCAATGATGGGGTGGTGAGGAGGAAATGATGGAGGTGGTTGAATGAGCAATTTCTACAATAAGGGGATCAGGATGGGGCACATTTCTACATGAAGGGGATCATACAAAAAGCAAAAAACACAAATATCCTGAACTAAAAAGTAAAAAATACTGCAAATAATGCATAAAGGTAATAATAATAATAATAATAATAATAATAATAAGGGTATTTAGTAAACATAATTTTGATCAAAATAATGTACAAGCCATCCTGCCACGTCACGGCAACCCTTGTGGGACAGTCCCTACTCTAGTATTTAAAACCTTTTCACTTGCCAAGTGGCGTGAATGTGAATAAGGGTCGAGCTGCTGAACCACTAGTAACAGCTTAGGCCAGACTGGATGGCTTTCCCAGCTCAGAAAGAGGGCGGTCACACCCATATATGCACTGAATGCACAATGAAATGAATAAAAAACAAATCTGAACTGAGAAAAGTAAGTTAATGTGTATGCACAATGTAAGTGCATATTAACACATGACCATTAACCAGAGAAAACCAGAGAGGTTTTAAATACTAGAGTAGGGACTGTCCCACAAGGGTTGCTGTGACGTGGCGGGATGGCTTGTACATTATTTTGATCAAAATTATGTTTACTAAATACCCTTATTATTATTACCTTTATGCATTATTTGCAGTATTATTAAAAGAATGGGGCATATTACTACAAGAAGTGGACAATGATGGGGCATATTACTACAAGAAGGGGACAATGATGGGGCATATTACTACAAGAAGGGGACAATGATGGGGCATATTACTACAAGAAGGGGACAATGATGGGGCATATTACTACAAGAAGTGGACAATGATGGGGCATATTACTACAAGAAGGGGACAATGATGGGGCATATTACTACAAGAAGGGGACAATGATGGGGCATATTACTACAAGAAGTGGACAATGATGGGGCATATTACTACAAGAAGTGGACAATGATGGGGCATATTACTACAAGAAGGGGACAATGATGGGGCATATTACTACAAGAAGGGGACAATGATGGGGCATATTTCAGGGTAGAATCTGCTTGCATTCCATGCTAAAATCTATCTAATCTGCATTTTTTCCCTAAAGATCAACCCAACTGCTGTGTCTGGAAAGGGCAGTGTGAGTGGCTCAGTGTCAGTGTGTGATAAGCAATCATGAGCTTGAAGCCCCCCTGCTGAACAAAAGAGAAGACTGCAAAGGTAAATTTCAAATCAATGAATAGTTTACATAATAGAATTGATCATCAAGGTTTAGGGACGGCAAGCGCTGTACAGGCAAGAGAGTTGGCAACTGCGGACTCTCCTCCTGTGCAGCGCTTATGATGGTCACTGCTGAGTAGTTCTCATTCATTTTCAGTGCTGCAGGACCTTGAGACGCCACTACACATTTTTCATCACACAAAATTGCCCTGTGGCACTTTGTCATAAATAATTGGATTTTAGGTTGCAGTTTGGGCACTCGGTCTCAGAAAGGTTCGCCATCAATGTCCTAGACTAAACTCAGTCTTCAGACGGCCCAATATGTACCACTCAGGGAGAACTTACCTGCTCCAAAGATCATTAGCAGCTTCTACCTAATGGCCATGCTGCGGTCTGTCAGGGAATGAGTGCAATATTGTTATAAAGACTAGGGATATGTGCAGTCATAATGTCTGGGAGATCTGTGGCATTATTTAGTATGAATATGGAAATTATCTCTGAAAGGTAAGTGTTCCCTGAGCGGTATATACAGGATTGTCACATACTATCTATTCCTGACACTGGAGGGGCTTATAAACTGGGATCTGCCAATATGTGGCTAGTTCTCTGACTGTTTCGGATAACATGATACATGATTTTAGGTTTATTTGTCTAGTCTCGCTTGAATATAGGTCAATATTAAATAGTCTCCTGATGAGTCACCTTTGGTGAGGACGATGAAGCCCGCAGAAATGAGAGGCTTGGAGAGTGAGTGTGTATACGTCACCTCACCCTATATACTGAACTGTGGGGCACATGTTTTTTCTATTAGTCACCTTCTGACTAACCCTCAGGGGGTGAATTATGGGTATAGCTTTACATTTGGAATTAATAAAGTTTATTTTTATCCTTTTATCAGCAAACATGAGGAATGACAAGAGACAACCAATTTAAAAAGATTCAGTTTTGGTTAAAACTACTCCAACACTATGAACATAAAAAAGGCTTCTCCCCTATGTGACATCGCTGATGTTTATTAACAGTTGATTTCCAAGTAAAATATTCCCACATTAAGAAAATGAAAAAGGCTTCTCTATGTGACTGCTCTGGTGTCTAACAAGAAGCGCTTTCCGGTTAAAACATTTCCCACATTCTGAACATGAAAAAGACTTCTCTGCTGTGTGAGTTCTATGGTGCCTAACCAAATCTGATTTCCGGTTAAAACATTTCCCACATTCTGAACATGAAACTGGCTTCTCCCCTGTGTGAGTTCTTTGGTGAGTAACAAAATTCCCTTTATGGTTAAAACATTTCCCACATTCTGAACAGGAAAAATGCTTCTTCCCTGTGTGAGTTCTCTGGTGTGTTACAAAATGTGATTTCTTGTTAAAACATTTCCCACATTCTGAACATGAAAATGATTTCTTTGCTTTAGGAGCAGTTTGTTTTTTATTGCCTCTTTTGTGACTTTGATTTTCCTTAGTAGTCAGTAATGAATCAGAAGATGGGACCTGTTTCATAGGATCAGATGACAGATCTTTGCTGTGAATGGATGATGATATATCTGGAGTAATAGCAATCACTTCAGTTGTATCTTGTAGGATCTCAAGATCATCAAATTTATAAATTGTCCCTCTGATCTCCTGGTACAGTCATCTGCTAAGATAACTAAGATAAAAAACAATTATTACTTATTAATAAAATATCCTTGAGTTTTATATTTTTGAACATTTCTACTTAGCTTGCCATTTTTATGGACAGTTTATGTAAAAAACTTTATTTACCAAAACAATGACAGTTCACAGTCTAATAGAAAACCTTGTTGGATGAACCAGTAGTGTGCGGTGTTCAACTGTTTGTTCATTCTGCCTCCCAAATATCGAATAAAAAGAAACCAATCAATGTTATGTAGGGGAAAATAATACCAATTCTCATCTCACAAAAAACAAGTCCGCACTCAGGTCCATCATCTGTCAACGGAAAAACAGATAAGGCAGGTTACAGTTAATGCTATAGTTAGAGTTAGTGTTTGGGCTAAAGTTAGGGTTACTGTTAGGCTAAAGAATTAGGCTTTTCTCAATTGTCTCCCCAATAATTGGGTCACGTCAGAGTTTTCTTTTTCCAAAAAAAAACAAAAACGAATAAAATGGCCGGTCAGTATTATAGTGCAGAGGAGGTGTGATGTACAATGTCTGTGAGGTATGGGGTTTTGTCCACAAAATATGATGTTTTCTGTTGTAAGTTTCCAGAAAGATCCGGCAGATATGACAATCCAGGCTGCTAGCTCTGCAGCTTCATCCCTCCTCCCTTCACACACACACACAGAGCAGTGCCACCCCCCTCCTCTACAGCCTGTGTTCGCACTAGTAATAGGAGACCCCCCTGCTGTTACAACCATTTGTTTCCTTCTCTCCTCTTCAGAGCGGGAAAAACTTCTTTGTTTGAAACGAATAAAACTATGAGAGACTATACCATAAGAACCAAATACCCTAGAGATATGAAAATCACATTTTTGTAATCCGGGCGGTCACAGCGTCGCTGCCGTGGTTCTGGCGAAGCGTAATCCTTTCAGAACCTGAGATATGTGTTCCAGCTAAACGGTGTATCAGAACTACTGCATATTTGGTCTTGAATTATTGTACTCAACAAATCACAACCAATGATGCCCTATATGTGTCTGTGCGGGCTGCCCCCACGGAGTTATGATTAGTATAAGTTTTCTAGTGTAATTCTAAATCCAAAAGGGAGAGGTGGGATTAACCCAGCATGCATCTCTCCGTGATGTCACATAGCAAGTCTATAAAGCACTTCCTGGACAAAACCAGGGCAGAACAGCTCAAGTCGTCGTGCTAGAAAGACCCAGATGAGCGGAGAAGTGCAGCTCCGCCTCCACCCACCTTAGCCGCATGGTCTGCCTAAGGAACAATATGGAACTGTGAGTGTACTCTCTTTGTTTTCTCCACTTTTATTTTATACCTGTACTGTACATATTTTATGTCTCAATTTTATAGCAACTTTTATCTGTAATCACTGTCCTCTTTCGGAAAATAAATGAAATAATTATTTAGATCTGTCTCTATGCTCTAAGACTCGAACTATACGCCTTTGATAGATAATCGCTACTAATTCAAGGGGTTTGCCACGGACCCTCTTAATTTACCACTGTGAATAAAGTAACCGTGACTGGTGGCAGCGCGTTGTGCACGGCTATTGCGGCTTGCTGGCAGTCTAGAAGGGTCTTATATAGCTGAATAAGGGTCTGCGGCACCAGCATTCATAATTCCCTTACTGCAGAAGCCTAATTGCTGGTTCACAACAGGCAGCCCGTCCGGCGACCAATTATCCTAGGTGCAGTTCCCTGACTGACCTGAGGGTAAGGGGGGCGCCGGAGAGCTGCAAGTTCCAAAGTGGAACTGAGAAAGTGGGATATACATAAATCCCCGCAGTACTTGGAAGATTGATAGCAGTGGTGGGGCATCCAAATTAAACTCCCCCTGCGGCAAATTGTAGAGCGAGATTAGCTTGCTGGATATTTTTGTCACATGGTGCCAGTGGTGGGATAACTAGGATAAGCCCCACTGCGCCTGTGATAGCCGTGTGCCGGCATTGTGTCTCGTCCCTCCGTCCGCTGATACACCCGTGTCAGTGGTGGGACTGTGACATAGTGGTGACACAGGGTCCGCTGTCCATCGCGTTTTGGTGGCAGCGGGACCCCCGTTAGTCGCCTCCGTAAGTGGACGAACGGCCGTGGGCTGTTCGTCACAGGAGGCTTATGCACTTTTATGTTCTGACAGTGAAGAAAGTGCAGTGTCAGATGGCAATGTGGATTTCGAGGGCTTTAGTAGCAGTGATAGTGATAGCTCAGAAATGAGCAGTGATTCCGGTCCATCCTCACACACAAGGACCAGTACAACAAGAAGGACAAATAGCGCTTCTGGAGAAATGTCTCCAACTCAGGGAACAATGCCCAGTACTAGTGCTGTCCCTAGTGCTCGTGAATTGGCGCACACCAATGTCCAAGGGGCTTTGCCTCTTGATGTAGCATTTCCCAGATGGGAGGCTTCGGATTCGGCTACTCCATTCATCCCTAATTTTAATGCCATTCCTGTTATAAATATGGAGGTGGAAAATTTTGCACCAATTATTTTTTTTTAATTTGTTTATGACAGATAGCTTGCTAGAGCATATTATCCTACAAATGTATATGCGTCCCAATTCATAAGCCAGAATCCACGATCCTATTATGCTCGGTCAAATTTATGGAACCAACTAATGTCCTAGAAATGAAAACATTTTTAGGACTTACATTCACTATGAGGCTTGTTAAAAAAAAATGAGCATTCGGTCTTATTGGTCCAACCGCCTTGTTCAAGCCACCCCTATGTTTCCTGCCACTCTTCCTAGCACCTGTTATGAGATGCTCATGAGATTTTGGCATTTTAGCGACAATAGTCAATATCTGCCCGGAAATGCCCCAGAACATGACAGACTATTCAATATCAGACCCATCATCGAAGACTTGACAGAAAAGTTCTTAAAGCTCTACACCCCAACAGAAAACATTTCCATTGATGAGTCCCTTGTAAAATTCAAAGGAAGACTGCACCTCAAGCAATTTATTCCTTCTAAGAGGGCAAGGTTCGGAATAAAGCTCTATAAAATGTGTGAGAGTTCAACCGGATACACATCAGCTTTACACATTTATGAGGGGAAAGACACCCAAGTAAACCCACCAGGATGCCCTACTTATCTGGGGACATCTGGAAAAATCGTTTGGGAGCTGATAACTCCATTTTTACAAAAAGGCTACAATCTGTATGTTGACAACTACTACACCAGCATACCCCTATTTAAAAGTCTGTTTGAACATAACATAGGGGCTTCTGGGACCATTTGAAAAAACCATCAGGGGTTTCCACAATCATTGGTCAGCAAAAAGTTCTGAAAGGGGCAGTCAGGGGCTTTACACAATGGAGAGCTGCTTGTCCTTAAGTATAAGGATAAAGATATTTTTATCCTGAGCTCGATCCACACAGATGCCACAAGGGCCACTGCAGACCAACAGGGATCCACTACTCCAAAACCTGTGTCTGTCATTGACTACAGCAAATATATGGGGTGTGGACCTTGCAGATCAGGTTCTACAGCCATACCAGGTATCAAGAAAATCATAGATCTGGTATAAAAAGTAAGTCATGTATTTGCTTCAGGTGGCCACATATAATTCTTTTGTGTTATACAAAAAAGCCGGAAATGCAGATACTTTCCTTGATTATCAGGAAAAGGTCACTGAAAATCTTGTTTTTCAAAATTTTGTCCCCGCCAATCCTTTATAATGTGAAGATGTCAGAAGACTCACTGAGCGACATTTTATTGCACTCATCCCAGCAACTGAAACAAGAAAGAACCCCAGAGAAGATGTCGTGTATGTTCCTAGAGAGGAATGAGGCATGATCCCCGCTATTATTACCCACAATGCCCATCACTGCCAGCCTTATGTCTCCATGACTGCTTTACAATCTTCCACACAGAACCACGTTTTTCAACTGTTTTGAGATTCAAGCATTTGGGTTATTTAGTGACAGACACATTTGAGTAGAGCTGACTTAACAATTTCCGGGGGTAGGTGGGGGGAGGTCTCCAGAGACACAAGCTGGGCACAATATATTGGGCACTACAATGACATTTTTGCAATTTTTGCTCTAAAACTTCCACTACGTGTTTCTGGAAATCATCCTTGTAGTGAAAATGGTCACTATATCCATAGATGAATTCCCAGAGGGGTGTCATTTCCAACATGGGGTCACTTCAGGGGGATTCTGTTGTTCTGGCACTTAGCGGCTCTCCAAAGTGTCATAACAGCAGAATCCCCCCTGAAGTGACCCCATTTTGGAAATGACCCCCCTCTGTGAATTCATCTCTGGGTGTAGTGACCATTTACCTATCTATATATTTTCCACTGTAAAATCTGGGGTTAAAACAACATTTAAGTGGTAAAAATGTAATTATTTTGTCTTCACTGCCCAATGGTATAATTTTCTATGGAACAGCTGTGGGGTCAGTATGCTCACTGCGCCACTAGAAGAATTCATTCAGGGAAGTATTTGGTAAAATGCAGTCACTTTTGGGGGCTTATGCAGTTCTGGCACCTCAGGGGCTCTGACAATGTGACATGTCACCCACAAACAATTCCAGCTAAATCTGCTCTCCAATATGGCCCTCACTCCCTTCCAAGCTCTGCCATGCTCACAAAGAGTGGATTACCCCCACATATGGGGTGTCAGAATACTCAGGACAAATTGCAAAACAACTTTTGGGGTCCAATTTCTCCTGTTACCCGTTGGAAAAAAACAATTGAGGGCGAAAAGTTCATTTTTTTGTGGAAAAAATATTTTTTTTATTTTCACGGCTCTATGTAATTAACTTCTGTGAAGCACTTGGGAGTTCAAAGTGCCCACCTCATGTCTAGATAAGTTCCTTGGGGAGGCGTTTAGTTTCCAAAATGGGGTCACTTGTTGGGGATTTCCACTGTTTAGACACGTTAGTGTCTCTGACAATGTGACATGTGAGCCACAAACAATTCCAGCAAAATCTGCTCTCCAATATGGCGCTCCTTCCCTTCCAAGCTCTGCCATGTGCCCAAACAGTAGTATTCTCCCACATATGGGGTATCTACGTGTTCAGTAGGAGTCTGCAAGGAGTTTGTATGTTCTCCCCGTGTTTGCGTGGGTTTCCTCCGGGCACTCCGGTTTCCTCCCACACTCCAAAGACATACTGATAGGGAATTTAGATTGTGAGCCCCATCGGGGACAGTGATGAAAATGTGTGCAAACTGTAAAGCGCTGCGGAATATGTTAGCGCTATATAAAAATAAAGATTATTATTATTATTATTATTCAGGAGAAATTGTATGGAGCAATTTCTCCTGTTACCCTTATGAAAATGCAAAATATGGAGCTAAAAAGATTTGTGAAAAATTGTATTTTTTTTATTTCCACGGCTCTACATTATAAACTTCTGCGAAGCACCTGTGGGTTCAAGGTGCTCAATACACATCTGGATAAGTTCCCTAAGTGGTCTAGTTTCCAAAATGGTGACACTTGTTGGTGGTTTACACTGTTTAGGCACATCAGGGGCTCTCGAAACATGACATGGCAACCGGCTAATTATTCCAGCATATTTTACATTCAAAAAGTCAAATGGCGCTCCTTCCCTTCCGAGCCCTGCCGTGCGCCCAAACAGTAGATTTCCCCCACATATGGGGTATCAGCATGCTCAGGAGAAATTGCAAAACAAAATGTATAGTCCATTTTCACCTATTACCCTTGAGAAAGTAAAAAAAAAATTAGGTCTAAAGGAAAATTTTTGTGATGGTGGGATCTGACACTGATGTTCCTTTAGCTTGAAGTTCACCTTTAATCTGTTTAGAAGTTTTTCTGGGCTCTCTTGTTACCATTCATATTATCCATCTCTTTGATTTGCCATGAATTTGACTCCTGTGGCCACGTCCAGGGAGGTTGGCTACAGTCACATGGAGCTTACATTTCTGAATAATATGTGCAGCTGTAGTCACAGGAACATCAAGCTGCTTGGAGATGTCTTATAACTTTTACCTGTAACATGTTTGTCTATAACTTTCTTTCTAATCTCCTGAGACAACTCTTTCCTTCGCTTCCTCTGGTCCATGTTGAGTGTGATACACACCATGTCACCACACAGCACAGTGAGGATCTGTAGCCTCTATACAGGCCACTCACTGATTCCAAGATTGTAGACTCCTGTGATGCTAATTAGTGGACACATCGCGATTTAACATGTCCCTTCTGTTACATTATTTTCAGGGAACCATCATTTCTGTCCAGGCCTATTTCATGAGTTTAATTTTTTTTTTTAATTCTGTGGAAGCATGGTTGAAAAGCAATGTCTGACTTTCATTTGTTCATTTTCATAGATTTTTATTTATTATTACTTTTGTCAGATTCAAGTTATTTCTGTGACCATTGTGGGTTTTTCTGTCATTAAACGAGGGGTACCAACAATTTTGACCCCGTGTGTATAGATTATAACCATCAGTGAATTAATTAATAACATGGAATCACTTTATGGGGATTTCTACTGTTTTGGTTTTCTGTCATTTAGTTATATTAGGGCTTCTGCATATGGTGTCCAATCTCATCTGGGATCTGTTCCTGCTGTCCAGCTGGAGTAATCTGCTCCCTACTTCAGCCAATTGGAAAGTACCACACCCTACTAAAGCGCAAAGCACATGGCCGGAATCTGCCAGATACAGCGCTGTTCTCCTCTGGTTCAGTCCTCTGTGCTCAGCTTGTGGCTTGTGTATTTGTTTCCTGCTGTGACCGTGGCCCGTTTACTGACTACTCTTGTGTCTTCTGATTCTGTATTCTGTCCTTCTGGTTCTGACCCAGCTACCTGACTATTCTTCTTGCCATCTAACACCACAGAATAGCAGGTAACACCATGGTCCAAGCCTAGTGGTCCCAGTGTAGGTCCAGATCCATCTGAGGGTGTTAAAGGGCGATGAGCAAGGCAATCCTTGGGATATGGAAAGCAGAGAAGATAGTGACAACCAGCAAAATGTCACCGGTGATAGCGGTGCCTGCACAGTAGCATCTATAAGTAAGAGACAGAGGCTACTGCGCAGGCGCCGCTGGTGTCATTTTGCTGGATGTAATTTTTTTTTCTAAGCCTCACAATAGCCACAATATTATAGGCATTATCACCAATAATATCAATGCTATTATATGCATTATGTAATAATGGGGGCAGGTCAGTGAGGGATCAGCGACCTGTCATAAGCCAATACAGATGAATATGTAATTAGAGCTCCACATAAAGCCCCGCCCACAGCCCCGCCCCAGAGCACGAGAATCTCATTAACTGAAAACTACAAATACAGATTAAACAACAGTAAACCAGAGTTGCCCTCATTTATGGTGGACCATTGGAGCTACTATGGATCCTGAGCAGAAGATTAGAGATAATATTGCTCCCCATTTCAGGAGAGATTGTGCAGTAATCTGAATTCCTTAGGATCAAAAACAATGTAATTTATGACGTGGAGTGAATCCATGACACCAGGGCTGGAGCCAACACATCTCCTGCAGGCGGGAATAAATGTATATTACAGCCCTCAGCCACGCACAGCTTAGAGAGGTGAGTTGTGAAATACTCGCCAGGATTTGAGTACTGTGAGTACCGCATTACTCGCCGAGTACCAAATCCTAACGAGTATACTTGCTCATCCCTAGTGACCATGAGACATTCAGCAGCACAGAAGGGAGAGAAGATTCATCCGATAAGATCTCAGGGATCTAGGAAGCCAACAGCACCATTACCCTCCGCTTTCTCTTACAGGCCCAGCATAAGATTTTTATTCAAGTGATTTCCTATCTTGTCAGCACATTCTACGTACGCTGTCATTTGGCTTTATAGTTTACAGATCTGGGCAGGTAACGGTCAGCGTCTCCTAATGTGAAGGAGAGAATGGCTGATTCCTGTCTCTTTGTCTTGAGAATAAACTTCAGGATCTCTAAGCAGCCGAAGCTCCAGTCCCGAGTAGCGGCGGAAGCGACGGGTGTTGATGCGAGAGACTCGTGCAAGTTTCTTGCATCACACACAGTATTGTGATCCCGGCCTAACTCTGTGTTCAGTGTGACTCTTTAAGCGCGCACTCGGCCTATATTGGGTCAGGTGCAAGCAATCATACTGAAAGATCTTGCTTTAAGGGATCACCCTCACACTAATCCCAGGGGGTAGGTGGATCCTCCAGGTTGTAAGTTCTATAGAAAAGGGCTTTCAATGCCCAAAGTCATTTGAACAGTTTTGGGTGGAGGAGAATGTTGTGGTCTAGAGGCAAAATGGTGATCATGGTAATACGGCCGGACTACACCACCGATAAAGCAGCCACAGCCGGTGACTGAGAGGAATCTGTGACTTATAATAATAATAGATTTTATTTTTATAGCGCCAACATATTCCGCAGCACTTTACATTTCAGAGGGGATTTGTACAGACAATAGACATTACAGCATAACAATAATCACATACAGTAGATTATAAGAAATACCAAGAGGAGTGAGGGCCCTGCTCGCAAGCTTCTCTGCATTCAGTGGTTACTACTCACCTGGGTAGTCATATGTGGGAATCTTCTCTTTACACCACTCATCACCCCTCACATATGTCTCTGTAGTATTAATATGGGTCAGATCTTCACCCTGAAACAAATATTGTAAAAGTCACCGACAGATGGAGAAGTCCCATCTATGATCAGCTCTAATCCTGAAATCTCCACCGTTCTCATTACACAAGTATAAAACATATAATACTGGTGGCTAAAACAAGACTGAGCACAAGACCTTCACAGCTGTCTACACATCATAGGGGAGATCTCCTGACACCTTCTCTCCATCTACCTGATGATCCTGAGGAGCACTGGGATCTTCTTGGTTACAGTCCTGTGGAAGAAGAGGACGGGGACATCTCTCTGGTGTTGTCCTCTTACTGGATAGATCTGGAGGAAACACATACAGGGACTGAATTCATTCTCTACGTACAGATACATAGTAACATAGTAACATAGTTTTGAAGGCTGAAGGAAGACCTTATGTCCATCTAGCTCAGCCTATTTTTAGTGCAGCTGTTCTGCATTGTTGATCCTGGGGAAGGCAAAAAACCCACAGAGTAGAAGCCGATTTTTTCCATAGGGAAAAAAATTCCTTCCCCTAAGCTGGGTCAACCATCTTTCTTACATTCATTCAGTGAGTTGGCCATCACCACTTCCTCAGGAAGAGAATTCCAGAGCCTCACTGCTCTTACCGTGAAGAACCCTCTTCTACGCTGGTGCAGAAATTGTCTTTCCTCCAAACGAAGAGAATGCCCCCTTGTTCTTGTCACAGTGCTTGGTAGAAACAGTTCATTGGAGAGATCTCTGTATTGCCCTCTGATATACTTGTACATATATATTATGTCTCCCCTAAGTCTTCTCTTTTATAGAGTAAATAGACATAATTTTGATAACCTTTCTGGGTATTGTAGTGAACCAACTCCCATTTATCATTTTAGATAATTATAGGCCGTGTGTATTTAGTCCTGTCTATTACCTGGTGATGTGAGGGGCTGGGGAACCTCCATTATGACGTCCTTGTACAGATCTCTGTGTCCTTCTAAATACTCCCACTCCTCCATGGAGAAATAGACAGCGACATCCTGACACCTTAAAGAAACCTGACACATACAATGATACCGTCATCCCCCGATCCCTTCATAGTGTTACTGTATAATGTCCCAGCATTCCCAGCAGTGTCACCTCTCCAGTCAGCAGCTCAATCATCTTGTAGATGAGTTCTAGGATCTTCTGGTCATTGATGTCCTCATGGATCAGGGGGTGAGGTGGAGGCCCCGTGATTGGGCTCAGGAGTCCTCCCCATCCCTCAGACACAGGGTCCTGACAGCGATCACTAGAGGTCTTCTTCACCACTGTGTAATCCTGGTTATGGAGAGACACATGAATAAATCTCACTCCAGACATTTCCAGAGTCCTCACCTCTCCAGTTCTGTCCATCTGTTATTCCCATAGATAAGAATGATGTAATGTGACGTCATCAGAATCTCTCACCTGTCCAGTGAGACGGAAGAGGATCTCTAGGGTGAGGTGTAACATCCTCTCCGCCATCTTGTCTCTGTCCATATCCATCCTTGATGGGTAAATCAGGAAAATTCTCTTCAGTAGAAGATCTTCACTGAGAGGATCCGATATTGTAGAGACCTGAATGAGAAGAAGATGATCCGATGTAACACCATAAGAATCCTGTGTAATAATACAATTACTGGAGATAATAAGGGAAACATATGAGGAGATTTATTATCTTACAGGGTTTAGTTTTCTTCCCTGACATCTACTAATAAAACCTATATATTTAGGCCACAGACAACAAGCAGTTTCCTCCTCGGAGTCGGCAGCTGAACACGTTCCTCATAGACTCATCTTCCATAACGCTAATTCTCGTCTCATTACCGACACTGGAATCGGCATTAGCAATACTGCAGGAGATATTCATTACATGCGACATGAGAAATAACTCCTTCATGATGAGGACGACATCTTCATCTTCTACTGCGGCTCTAGAGACAGATGTGGCCAGAGTCGGTCACTGCCTCCATCCCCACCGGCCGTCTATATGAAGGTTTCCTGTCTTCCCCGCACTGGAATCTTCTCTCACGTTAGATCTCAGCTCTGAGTCACACACAGAAGTTTGAGGCTTTTCTGGAAGAACAGGACAGGAGAGATCTGAGGCCGATGTCTCCATGTACAGGGTTTCCCCTCGGGATAAGAGGCTTTTCTATCCCTTTCCCCCAATTAGAGGGGACACCTGTGGATATCGGGGTCTTTACCGGCTGCAGTCCTGGGGGGATTTACTCGGTAACGTGGACGTTGGACAAACGTCACCATCAATTACCATCACAGTGAAGGAACATCGCTCCTCTATTCAGCTCTATGGATCCAGGATGAAATCCACTGCGGCCCCTGCAAGAAAAGAGCGAAGTCTGGTGAGACCCCCGAGGCCGGAGATTTCTACAGCTGCTCTGTTGGCACAGGACCTGTGATGAGGTCACAGGAGGGGAGGAGTCAGGGGTCACATTATCAGGGGCCTCAGTGTGTGCAGGACTCTGCTGTGCTGGTTGTCATGGTGCTGGATGAGGGGAAGTTTCTGTGTGGGGTCAGGAGGGGTTTACAGGGTGGATGTAGCAGAGCCGCGTGTGTGCGAGGTGTACGGAGCGGAGCCGTGTGTGTGCGAGGTGTACGGAGCGGAGCCGCGTGTGTGCGAGGTGTACGGAGCGGAGCCGTGTGTGTTCGAGGTGTACGGAGCGGAGCCGCGTGTGTGCGAGGTGTACGGAGCGGAGCCGTGTGTGTATGAGGTGTACAGAGCGGAGCCGCGTGTGTGCGAGGTGTACGGAGCGGAGCCGCGTGTGTGCGAGGTGTACGGAGTGGAGCTGCGTGTGTGCGAGGTGTACGGAGCGGAGCCGCTTGTGTGCGAGGTGTACGGAGCAGAGCCGCGTGTGTACGAGGTGTACGGAGCGGAGCCGAATGTGGGAAATGTTTTGCAGATGAATCAAATTTTGTTACCCACCAGAGAACTCACACAGGGGAGAAGCCTTTTTCCTGTTCAGAATGTGGGAAATGTTTTAACCAGAAAGTGCTTCTTGTTAGACATCAGAGCAGTCACACAGAGGAGAAGCCTTTTTCATTTTCTTAATGTGGCAAATATTTTACTTGGAAATCAACTGTTAATAAACATCAGAGACGTCACATAGAGGAGAAGACTTTTTTATGTTGATGTTTGAATAATTTTAACCAAAATTGAATCTTCTTAAATGGGTTGTCTCTTGTCATTCCTTATGTTTGCTGACAAAAGGATAAAACTAAACCTTATTAATTCCAGATATAAAGCTATACCCATAATACACCCCCTGAAGGTTAGTCAGAAGATGACTAATAGAAAAAACATGTACCCCACGTCTCAGTATATAGGGTGAGGTGACGTATACACACTCACTCTCCAAGCCTCTTATTTCTACGGGTTTCATCGTCCTCACCAAAGACGACTCATCAAGAGAATATTTAATATTGACCTATATTCAAGCGAGACTAAATTAAAAAGAAAACTAAAATCATGTGTCATGTTATCCGAAACAGTCAGAAAACTAGCCACATACTGACAGATCCCAGACCTCAAACTATATACTTTGGAAGTTTATAAGCCACTCCAGTGTCAGGAATAGATAGTATGAATTTGAATTTACCAAATGGCTGCAATGAAACAAAGAGTGAAAAATTTAAAGGGGTCTGAATACTTTCCATACCCGCTGTATCAGTAAAAATAACTCCTCTTTATTAGGTAAAGTATAAAAGAATTGCTCCATTTTCCGATACCCGTCGCGTCTCCATTTTTCATGATCTCGGGTTGGGTGAAGGCTTATTTTTTGTGTGCCGAGCTGACGTTATTAATGGATACCATTTTGGTGCAGATACGATCTTTTGGTCATCCTTTATTGCATTTTAATGCAATGTTGAGGCGACCAAAAAAAGTAATTCTGGCGTTTTGACATTTTTTCTCGTTACGCCATTTAGCGATTAGTTATTTTTTATAGTGATAGATCGGGCGATTCTGAACGCGGCTATAACAAATATGTGTGTGTTTGATTTTTTTATTGTTTTATTTTGAAAGGGGGGTGATTTGAACTTTTATATTTTTTTAATATTTTTTAAAACTTTTTTTATTTTTGGCATTGTGAAGACATTCAGCATTGTATCTTAATTAACCAGATGACTATTTTTTAGCAAACGAAGAATAATAGAATGTTATCTGTATGTTGGCTTTAAATTTAAGTGTTGATTTCTGGTTGGTCAAGAAAACAGACTTTTGTTTGTGTAAGCCGGTAATATTGACATCTATACATCCAAAGGACAAGAGACAGGACAGCAGCCACAACATCATCACAAGGGACAGGGATCTATCATTCTATAGGAAACAACCTAGGGGTTTTCAGCCTCGGTTGGAAGAATACAGATCTGCTCCATTGACCATCGCTGAACCATGGATACGTTTGCAGATGCCAGATTGTGATCTTTGTACCAACTGGCCTTGTACCTTGTATGGACTGTCATCTTCTCACACTTGTCGTTACCTCCTCTCTGTGTGTGCCACAGCTGGGGTAGTGACCCTGGAAGATCTGAAGTCACAGAAGCTATTATCCCGGCGGGTCAGTGGAGGGTGAGACTCTGTAATGTGCCCCATCTTGGGTGCTGTGCTGGGACTGTTCTATGTGTTATCTGCCTGTTCTGTGGTACAATAAAGCATTGCCACACTGTTTTACCCTCACCCTGTGTTGTCTGAGTAGTGTTTTGCCCATGCTAATAGGAGAGCGGGAGTTCGGCGGGACGATCACTGGTTCATGTGGTTTTGTCTAGCAGGTGGCGCGCAGCATTCCGGCAGTGACAAGCATAGAGGTCTGCTGGAGACCTCTGGTTGTCATGCCAACCCATCGGTGACCCATGATCATGTGATGGGGTAACAAATGGGCGGGATTTCCAGCGCACTTGCTGGAAGTGTGCTTTAAATGCAGCGGTCAGAGGCTGTTAGGGGCAAATGGCAGATGTTCAAAACAGCTGACATGTGCCGGAAAAGATGTAAGCTCACCGCCGGAGCCCAAATCAAAGGGAGGAAGTACATTTACACCCGAGGTCAGAAAGGGGTTAAAGGGGATTGTTTTTACTGAGACAGAAGTGGTAATCAATCATGTATACATACAAATAATTACAGAAATACACAGCTTCTAATGGTAAATAGTATAGAGTTAAGACAAGAAAATATAATTTGTGTAAACCATGTGTAGATATAAAAATTCAGGCAAATGTCAAATGTTAGAAATATCAGAGAAAAGAAGCGATCAAAAAGTCCAAAACCACATATATAGGAAAATATAAAATACAATTTTATTGTGATATATCAGGAAACAGAAAAACAATGGGACACACCAAGGGTAAGAAAGACCCAAGGGATAGCGGTAGTGTAACATTGCCATAATGGCATAGTTCAAAGGTGTATTGCACTTATCCCTAATCCAAGTAGCCGGACAGGATATACAAACATAATAGTCAATAAGCTTAGCAATAGAATAAAAATTATTACCCGTCCAGGTATAAGGGAGAGGTCCACCCTGGCTTTATAATCAATTTGTTACAATTGTTTTAATGGGTTTTCTCTCCATGAAATTGTTATGGTAAATGTCAGATGTTGTAGCGCCATCTAGTGGCCATGTGCAGAAGTGCCATCATAGTATCCTAAGAGAGCGTCACTATCAAGGTGGGGATGAGATAAGTGCACCGTATTTATTGAGTGTAAGATAAATCCATACATAGATATATGTAACCGGATTGTAGATCTATCACTGGATATCAGTGTATAAGGGGAATAGATCCTGTGCACTTATAGATGAATAGCTTATATAATGAGAGGACACAGAGCAAAGGGTATAAATAGTGAGAGAATAAAGAGCTGACAGTGCATTACATCCCTGGAGTACAGATAGGAGATATAAAGTGCAGCCAGTGCTATATGGGATATCCCAGGAATACAGCACAGCCCATATAGTGTAAAGGAGGAACCATCCTAACAAGAGATGGAGATTACAGATCCTACAGACGACATGCCGGGAGTGTACAGAGAAAGATGGCAGATTCACCACTATTCCCTCTTACGGGCGTTTCGCCCCGTCAGCTTCCTCAGAGGGTATATATAAGTGTTTCCAACACACCAAGGTCCTGCACTAATCCAGGCAAGGGGAGTAACTCTGGGGTAAAGTGGAGTGTTTCTAAAGGAATTGGGGCTGTTCCCGGTCACATCTTCCCCAGTGAAGCAGGAGGTTCAGGATGAAAACCTGTTGGTAAGACCAAGATGAATAATGCTGCATCTGGTAGCGATCAGTCAGGTAAAGTGATAGTGAGGGGGGTCCGGAAACAAAACAATGCAGGTGAAAAGAGCCAAATGTGACCCCACCAAGTGACCAGTGAGAGTGCAACTGTGCAACGGGTAAGAAAAGAGAATAAACAGTGATATGGTAAAGATATAAAGAGAAAAGCAGCTTAATAACAGTGATGATAATAAAATCTATGGGAAGTGTTTGTGGTGAAGTGTATACACTCCTAGAAATGTTTCCTCTACAATATAGAGATATAAATGATCAGTATTAGGACGTGTAACAAAGAGGAATCTGTTATTATATAGAGAGAATGTAATGAGCAATAAATGACGGGAATAATCGGGAATGAAATTGTTATTAATAATATAATGAGATCCCAGCACCTGACACTTCCCGGGATATATGGGCTTATATTAGAATCCCAATTACCAACTGGAAAGATAAAAACAAAGGGAAAAGGGCGGAACAAAAAACAAGCCCCAAACACCTCATAACCCACAATGTAAGGGCAGAAAAATACCGGAAATATAAGTTTCTATTCACACTGCAATATTAGTCACCTGTGATCTGTGTCTCTCCCAGAAGAGAAGTCATCACAGCGTCATTCCCCGTAATAACCGTATAGAGGAGGAAATGATGGCGGAGAGAGCGTCCATTGTTAGAATAGTGGGGAGACACAGATGGGATCCAATGCTCCTGACTGTCCGGATGTCTAGAGGATCGTCACCATCGGAGAGTAAAGTGCAGATCGGCGATCTTGTGACCGTTGTATTATGGGGAGATAAGAAACAAATAAGACACATTGAGATCAGAGAAAACTGTTCTATGTAATAAAGAGTGTAGAGAACGAATTCCACCAAACCCCCTATAGGAAAGGGGAGAAGCTGAGAACTTCATCTACACCATTGGGATGTCAGGGATTTAATTGCCGGATCCATTTAGTCTCTAATTGTGACCAGATCTTTTTCCAGTCGCCCCCTATTGGTAACCAGGACCCTATCGGTGCCAGAGACACAGAGGAAACCAACTACAGCAAAAGAAACCCTAAAAAATAACTTTTCATAATTATTTAAAAACTATCAAATTTTACAAGAAAAAAACAAGAAAAATATTTCCAATGTAAAGGAGTAATGGGGGGTCTGGTGGTAGTAATGGGGGGTCTTGTAGTAGTAATGGGGGTCTGGTGGTGGTAATGGGGGTCTGGTGGTGGTAATGGGGGTCTGGTGGTAGTAATGGGGGGTCTGGCGGTGGTAATGGGGGTCTGGTGGTAATAATGGTGGTCTGGTGGTGGTAATGGGTGGTCTGGTAGTAGTAATGGGGGTCTGGTGGTAGTAATGGGGGTATGGTGGTGGTAATGGGGGGTCTGGTGGTAGTAATGGGGGTCTGGTGGTGGTAATGGGGGGTCTGATGGTAGTAATAGGGGTCTGGTGGTGGTAATGAGGGTCGTGGTGGTAGTTATGGGGTGTCTGGTGGCAGTAATGGGGGTCTGGTGGTAGTAATGGGGGGTCTGGTGGTGGTAATGGGGGTCTGGTAGTAGTAATGGGGTCTGGTGGTAGTAATGGGGGTCTGGTGATGGTAATGGGTGGTCTGGTGGTGGTAATGGGGGGTCTGGTGGTAGTAATGGGGGGTCTGGTGGTAGTAATGGGGGGTCTGGTGGAGGTAATGGGGGGTCTGGTGGTAGTAATGGGGGGTCTGGTGGTGGTAATGGGGGTCTGGTAGTAGTAATGGGGGTCTGGTGGTAGTAATGGGGGTCTGGTGGTGGTAATGGGTGGCCTGGTGATGGTAATGGGTGGTCTGGTGGTGGTAATGGGGGGTCTGGTGGTAGTAATGGGGGGTCTGGTGGTAGTAATGGGGGTCTGGTGGAGGTAATGGGGGTCTGGTGGTAGTAATGGGGGGTCTGGTGGTGGTAATGGGGGTCTGGTAGTAGTAATGGGGGTCTGGTGGTAGTAATGGGGGTCTGCTGGTGGTGGTAATGGGTGGTCTGGTGGTGGTAATGGGGGGTCTGGTGGTAGTAATAGGGGGTCTGGTGGTAGTAATGGGGGGTCTGGTGGTGGTAATGGGGGGTCTGGTGGTAGTAATGGGGGGTCTGGTGGTAGTAATGGGGGTCTGGTGGTGGTAATGGGCGGTCTGGTGATTGTAATGGGGGTCTGGTGGTAGTTATGGGGTGTCTGGTGGTGGTAATGGGGGTCTGGTGGTGGTAATGGGGGTCTGGTGGTAGTAATGCCGGTAAAGTGGAATTACCAAGATACAATAATAACGTATTGGTTTAGCACTAATTAAATAACACAGAGGAAATATCTCGGGAAGATAGATTGTGTATGACCCTACGTAGATATCCCTTCCTTACAGCGGAGGGTGGCACCCTGAGTAGTGATTTGGCGCCTCCGATCCACGTCCAATGACCCTTATTCACCCTCAACAGGACTCCTTACCAAAAGTTTGCGACCTTGTGACCGAATACTATGTGTTCGGTACGGGTCCAGATCTTTACAGATCAGGTTCGCCCATCCATAGTGACTAGGTCTTTTTCCAGTCGCCACCCCTATTGGTAACCAGGACCCTATCTGTGCCAGAGACACGTAGTAAGCTGGAATCACAGTTATGTTTTGTCTTGAAATGTCTTGGCAAGGGTTTTAACCCCTTTCTGACCACTGATGGCATAGTATGTCAGCAGTCAGTATCCCCTGCTCTGGCGGTGAGCCCACCTCAAAGCTGCGACATGTCAGCTGTTATAAACAGCTGACATGGGGGCGTGGCCTGCATGCAGACCAGAGAGGCCACATAACTCACAGGCTCCTGCGTCTCCGGACTTAAACCGGCTAATAACAGCACTCTATATTACCTCTCCTCCTCCCTGTGCACAGTAACGGCTCCTGGAAGATCCTGGGCACATGATGACCCGAGGGAGAGCGCAGAAGCGCAGTTCCTCGCCGAAGCTCCCAGACTTCTTCCCCCGAGGACAAACTGCACATGCTGCAGGTAAAATGGCTGCGGCTTCCCCCTCAGCTTCCTCCCACTCATTGGGTGGCTCTGGGGGGAGGGGGACATCTGAGACTCACAGCAACCTGTCTCCTATTACTAAAGGAGACATGAGAGACTTTCTGGTCTTCATTCGTGCTTCCCTAAAGGAAGATATGCAGTCGATGCTGCAGGAGATTAGAGGGGAAGTCTCGTCCCTGGGGGAGAGAACTGCTCATGTCGAGAGCAAGATGGCTGAATATGCCAAGACTATAAATGCCCTAGTGTATGAGAACGAAGCTTTGAGACAGGATATGGCTGTGGTCCAGAATAAGATGTATGATCTGGAAGATAGATCACGGAGGAATAATGTGCGTGTCGGGCATACCGGAGAACATTCCAGATAAGGAGCTGGCTGGCTTTTTGCTTAAATTCATGCAAACTGTACTCCCAACCTTGCTCCCCAGGGATTTCCTGATTGACAGGATACATAGACTCCCCAAACCCCGGCATGTGGACCCAACCTTGCCCAGAGACACTTTGGCGCACGTCCACTTCTATACTACCAAAGACGCCTTCATGCAGGGGATGAGGAAACCCCCTGAGCTCCCTGCTGAATACCAAGGCTTGCAGGTGTTCCCAGATTTATCAGCGTCCATGCTGGCAAGGAGGCGAGAATTCGCTCATGTTTGTAAAGCACTACGTGATGTTCATATCCGATACAAATGGGTATTCAATCCTGTCACGCTGATAATATCTTATGAAGGTCGTGGTGTGGTCTGCCAATCTCCCAAACAGGCTGAGAACAAGCTAACCGATTGGAAGATTTCCTCTGCTCCCCGCCAGAACCCGATGGGAAAGAAAATTGTTCAGGACTGGATTCAAACTTGAAGAGGAGGATGAGATGCTGTCCGGATGCAGGACTCTGCTGTGAGGGTGCTACGGATTTTGTCACCGTTTTTTTTTTTCTTTATGCTCCAGCACCCCATCCAAGATAACTCCCGGTTATTTTCCATCTTTTTGGGAGTGAACCTTGGAACTGCCCTGAGCTGGCATTTACCTGCGGTCTAGGACTGACCACTCAGGCATTTCACTGCCTGACTAGCCTGGCCTTTGGCCTAGTGGCTGCATGACTTTGTGTTTAGAATTTTTTTTAGTTTTCTGTGTTTTGTTTCCCTTGTCTCCTGTTTTTTAGGTACACCTCCGAGATGGGTCTTTTTAATGTGGTTACTGTGGTTCTCTATGTTGCCAACACACGAGCCCAGATGCAGGTGATATGGGTTCATGAAGATGTATGTGTGATAGCAAGTTTTATAATGTAGAATTATGAGTGTTACCATTATGTTTTTAAATGTTAGGGGGTTGAACTCCCCCAATAAGAGGTCCATCCTATGGAAAGAGGTGAAAAAATCAGGTGCGGAGATTATCTGCCTGCAGGAGACGCATCTGATAGAAGCTGATAATTTTAGGCTGCGTCACCCACAATTCTCTAATATTTACTTAGCTAATAATAACACTAAAAAGGCTGGGGTGTGCATCATCTTTAAAAATACATTAGCCATCAAATGTATTCGGAAGGTAGCGGATCCTGTGGGCAGATTTCTGTCCCTCATATGCACATTGAATGGCGAGTTGCACACTATCACAGTCATCTACGCCCCAAATCATTCGCAACAGACATTTATCCGCAAAGTACTACATAGATTGGGTGGTCTGGCGCAGGGTGAAAAGATATACTGTGGAGACTTTAATCTTCCCATGGACAGGGATCTAGACTGCTCACGAGGTGGCATTCGGCCTAGGGGGGTGTTGAAAGGCATAGCCAAAGAATATCATCTACACGATTTCTGGAGGTACTCCCACGCAAGTGAAAAAGATTATACCTTTTATTCCTTCCGACACCGTACATATACTAGGATAGACCATATTCTGGTGGATACTTCGGTTCTTCCTAGATGCATCTCCTCCAGCATAGGATTAATTACCTGGTCTGACCATGCTCCCATTGTGTTACAGTTAGCGTTAAAACATCATGCGAACCCTGCTTTTCGGTGGCGTCTGAACCCTTTTACTAAATGAGAAGGTGACGTGTGGTAACTCTACTGAGTTGACTCACTACTTCCATATTAATGAAAATGGGGAAGTTTCAGATGAAACGCTATGGGCTGCGCATAAAGTAGTTATACGGGGATATCTCATACAACAAGCCTCCATACTGAAGCGTAATAGAGGGATAGGGGATGACCTCTTAGCTAGACTTTACCAGTTGTAATCACTGAATAAAAACTCACCCTCGCAGGCGGTGTCGGATGAGATATACAGGGTACGCTTTCAGTTGCGGGAGATTTTGCTTTCTGCCTATGCCCGTAAATTACATAAGCTTAAAACTCACTTTTACGCCACTGGAGACAGAACGGGAGCAATACTGGCACGTAGGGTACGTAAGCGAGAGGCTAAATCCAGAAAAGATGGTTTACAAGATCAGAATGGGTGTCTGGTTAGGAATCCGATTGACATCACGGAGACATTTGTAAAGTACTACTCCCATTTATATAACTTACATTCTGACCCGCAGACCCGTCAACCCACTCAGGTAGCAATCGATTCATATCTGCAATCAGTTAATTTACCACGTGTATCCCAAGAACAATTATTATTGTTAAACGCCCCATTTACAGAAGAGGAGATCAAAAAAACTATTAAAAGCAGGAAGCTACACACTGCGCCTGGTCCGGATGGACTATCAAATGAATATTATCGCACTTTTCAGGAACTTCTGGCCCCATATCTATTGAGGATGTTTTCATGTTGGTGGGATTCAGGCAAAGTTGCTGCCCCTAATTTGGAAGCTACTATTACCACTCTCCCTAAGCCAGGTAAGACCCCTGATAGTCCTGGGAATTTTAGACCCATTGCTTTATTGAATTATGATTTAAAGATATATACCAAATTGCTAGCCTCCCGCCTTCATTTGATAATCCACTCTCTTGTCTCTCCTGACCAGGTCGGTTTTGTGGCTGGCCAGGAAACCAAGGATGGTACCCACCGAATTTGAATCTCATTTGGGTGGCGGAACTGTTGGGCCTTCCCAGTGCATTCCTGCCCTTGGACGCTGAGAAGGCCTTTTCTCTAGGAGCCAAGTCATATGTGATGCCCCTATCACCGACTCTATTGTCTCTGCGCTGACTGTAGGACTTGTAGCTGTTTGAAATTTAATAAAAATTCATTGGTTATAAAGAAGCTGTCCGGTTGAGTTATGAAACGAGCCGTGTCCTCATGATTCTCCCCTTCTGAATTCAGATCTGACAATGACAATTTTACTTGTCCCTTGTTTTTTCCTTTTACCGCTACATGTTATTGATACATAATAGTTTCAGTACTCGGAAACATTACTTTTGCAAATATAAAAATGCATAATATTTTGTTAGGCCAATTGTCTGATACTTAGGCTACTTTCACACTTGCTTTTTTTTTTGCAGCGCGTTTTTCCCGCAAAAAAACGCATTGAAAAAACGCATACAAATGCATACAAATGCTGCGTTTTTTTCAAGCATTTTTATGAGCATGCATGAAAAAAACGCAGCGCTTTTATGCGTTTGTATGCGTTTTAAGTGCGTTTTTACCGCATTTGCGTTTTTTTCCAACATTAGGTGGCCCCTCACACTAACCCAAACCATGACTTTACTAACCCTAACCCTGACCCTAACTCTGACCCTAACCCTTAACCAAACCATACCCTGATCCTAACCCTAACCCTGACCATAACCCTAACCCTGACCCTAACCCTAACCCTGACCCTAACCCTTAACCAAACCATACCCTGACCCTAACCCTAACTCTGACCCTAACCCTGACCCTAACCCTTAACCAAACCATACTAACCCTAACCCTTAACCAAACCCTAGTAACCCTAACCCAAACCCTAACCCTAAACCCTAGCTAACCCTAACCCTAACCCTAAACCCCCTTAACTAACCCTAACTCTAACCCAAACCCCTAAATTCCATTGTCCAACTAATGGTTAAAAAAAAAACGCATGCGCAAAAAAGCATACATAAGCATGCCAATGCGCACATATGCGCACCCATAGACTTATAATGGGTATCTTGCTGTAAAAAAACACATTGCGCGCGCATGCGTTTTTTTTTTGAGGCAAGTCGGACGCCCAAAAAATGCAACAGGATGCATTTTGTGCGCCCGAGCGCATACCGCAAAAAAACGCATGCGCGGAAAAATGCATACAAACGCATGTGTATGCGCACATAAGCGCATCCCATGCAAAATATAGGGAAAAAAAGCATGCGTTTTTTAGCGCTAAAATCCAGTGCGAAAAAACGCAAGTGTGAAACCAGCCTTAGAGGAAGCTTAGCAGCAATTCCAATATCTAAGACATATCTAAACACTATTACGGATTACACACAGTCACAGAAATTGCATTATGAATTGTGGCCCTCATTCAGTGACAGCTCTTTTTTCTTGTCTCTTGTACTCCTGCACCGGGTCATCTCTTACAATGGTCCAACGTTATCTACAAGCATTGATGGATTCCATTGTCCTTGATCTCTTTTTTCCATAGGTGCAATATCTTGGTGAAATCTCTCACCGTGCTCATCGCTCACGACTTCACAGTTTGGTTGAAACATGTCTTGATGCGAATGTAAGAAATGAATCTTTAAGGACATGTACAGCCAAGATCCTGACACAGTGCGGAAAATAAGTATTTGATACGCTGCCATTTTGCAAGTTTTCCCTCCTACAAAGAATGGAGAAGTCTGTAATATTTATCACAGGTACACTTCAACGGTGACAGAAAATCTAAAAATAAAAAAAACAGAAAATCACATTGTATGATTTTAAAATAATGAAATTGCATTTTATTGCATGAAATAAGTATATGATCACCGACCAACCACCAAGAATTCAGACTCTCTCAGACCTGTTAGTTTTTCTTTAAAAAGCCCTTCTACTCTGCTGTGACCTGTATTAATTGCAACCAGTTTGAACTTGTTATCTGTATAAAAGACACCTTTCCAGATAATCAGTCACACGCCAACCTCTCCACCATGGCCAAGACCAAAGAGCTGTCTAAGGACACAAGGGACAAATTGCAGACCTGCACAAGGCTGGGGTGGGCTGCAGCACAATAGGCAAGCAGCTTGGTGAGAAGGTAACAATTGTTGACAAAATTATTAGAAAATGGAAGAAAAACAAGTTGACTGTCAGTCTTCTTCGGTCTGGGGCTACATGCAAGATCTCGTCTCGTGGAGTAAGGAAGATTCTGAGAAAGGTCAGAAAGCCCAGAACTACATGGTAAGACTGGGTCAATGACCTGAAGAGAGCTGGGATCACAGGACCGGGCCTGTGCATAGCTAATCAGCTACCTAGTGTTCACTGGTGGATACAGACTGACCTGCAGGTAGCCGCCAGGTACCACTCCTGGGCAGAACCCAATATTGCAGCTGCAGAGGTTCGCTGACACTGAATAAGGATACGTCTCTGTTCAGACTAGTAAGTTCTGGTACCTCTACAGAATGGTTACTGACACTGATTAGGGCAAGGTTAAGACACTCTGGTCGATGATACTGGAACAGGGTTTGGCCGAACACAGACCAGATGACAATGTTCAGGCACTGGCCACTCATGGACAAGCTTCAAGCACTGGCTGCTCCGGGAATGAGATTCAGGCTATGGCCTTTCTGGATCCAGGGGACTACGGATACAGGACTTGCCACACCGGAATGAGTTTCAGACACTGGCTGCTCTGGGACCAGGGGATGACGGATTCAGGACTGGCCACACTGGGGCAAGGAATACAGGTTTAGGACACTAGCCAAACCAGGACCAGGGGACCTCATAACTCACTAGTAGTACACCTTACTGACTAATGATTCTACACGTTGCATGGCGAATCCCTAAGGGAGAGGGAGTCTTTTATATAGGATGACTCCCAGCAATTAGCTGGAAGCCATCTTCCAGGTGTAGTAATTATACTAAATATCTCTGAGCAACAAGCTAAGAGTATTTAGTATATACTTGCTCTGCCCCTTTAAGAATGGGGGAGTGCGTGCATGTGTGTACTAGGTGCTCTGCTGGGAGCTGCGGCGCTCACACAGCCAGGAAGTAGGAGAACGCTGAGGATTGTGCCGAGGGTCTGAGGCAGTGAGTAAGCTGGCATCCCACCATGCAGGGGTGCCAGTAATAGAGCTACAAGCACACTATGCCATCATGGATTAAAATCTTTCCGGGCACGCAAGGTCCTGCTACTCACACCAGCATATGTCAAGGCCCATTAGAAGTTTGCCAATAGCCATCTGGATGATCCGGGGGAGGCAAGGGAGAGTGTCATTTGGTCAGATAAGACCAAAATAGAACTTTTTGCTACCATCACCACCCGCCATGTTTGGAGGAAGAAGGATGAGTGCAAATCCAAGAACACCGTCCCAACCATGAAGCACGGTGGGGGAAAACATCATACTTTAGGGGTGTCTTTCTGCAAAACAGACAAGATGACTTCACCGTATTTAAGGGAGGATGGATGGGTCAAGGATCGCGAGATTTTAGCCAAACACCTCCTTCCCTCAGTTGGAACATAGAAAATGGGTCGTGGCTGGGACTTCCAGCATGGCAATCACCCAAAACACACAAGAGGAACTAAGAAGCATTTCAAGGTCCTGGAGTGGCCTAGCCAGTCGCTAATCCTGAACCCAATAGAAAATTTTTGGAGGGAGCTTAAAATCAATGTTGCCCAGCGACAGCCCTGAAACCTGAAGGATTAGGAGAAGATCTGTATGGAAGTATGGGCCAAAATCCCTGCTGCAGTGTGTGCAAACTTGGTCAAGAACTACAGGAAACGTCTGACCTCTGTAATTACAAACAAAGGTTTCTGTACCAAATATTAAAACAGTTATCCACTACCCTAATTTGTTTAATTTTGTATTCATTAACCTTACTATTATGTGCCAGTAATGCCTCCATACTCTTATTATAGTAATATATACCTTTATAAGGCAGATAGCATCACTTGGTGTCTGCCAGATGCAGCTCTGATGTTTATCAATCACTTCTTGTCCCCCGGCGTACTGCGCTCTAATACTACAAGCTCCGCTATGCGTTGCAGTGGCCTGTGAGCCAGCACTTAGCACGCCTTCTCCATTTTCCACACAAACTCCTCCCTGCCTCCTCACCATCACCATATATATACACACACACTGTATATATGTATACATAGACATACTGTATGCATACACATTTCCTATTCTTTGGCATGTTTGTCACACATGTATCAGATCACCAAACAAATGTAAATATTAGCCAAAGATAACACAAAATGCAGTTTTTTAATGAAGATCTTTATTATATGGGGAAAAAGAAATCCAAACCTTCAGGGCCCTGTGTGAAAAAGTGATTGCCCCTAAACCTTATAACTGGTTGGACCACTCTTAGCAGCAACAACTGCAATCAAGCGCTTGCAATAACTGGCAGTGAGTTTCTGGAGGAATTTTGGCCACTCATCTTAGTAGAATTTCTGAGCATGGACCGCCTTTTTAAGACACAACAGCATCTCAATTGCATAGCTCCCTGCATGACATCCTGGAGAATGGGGGTCTGGCAAGCTGCTTACTAGGGTATCTGTCTCCTGGTATTTCCAGGAGTCCTTGTGTGGAGTAGATTGTGTACAAAAGAATGAGCTTTGAGGCTTAAAAGATGATGATGATAATTATGTCCCCCCACCATATAACGATAAATAATATAGATTATCAGTCTGAGCTATTTATTCTCCGATTCTGTTTAATTATATACCTCCATGTCATATTCATCTTTTTCTTCATTATTCTTTTCATAAACAACATTAATTAATAAACCTATAATGGATGCTGGACAGGATGTAGCATGAGGCGTGCCGTCTATATAAATAGTTGGAAAGAAGGTACGGCTCTTTGGGTTGGTCATCTGACAGTCAGAACAGGTCTCACGATATTCTGCATTCTGCGTTTGACAGCTGGCACACGTCCAGTCATCGGGAATGTATATAGAAGTATAAATGAATGTAATGCAGATATTGCAACTGACATCTTCCTGTGTAAATACTTGTTTTGCATAAAATTCAGCAATCTTGTTATATTCCTCTCCTCATGCCCTTTTTTCCTAACTTCCTCTGCCATCTTATAAAATGCTTCCGGGTCCTGTAACACCTCATAATACCTGAGGCTGGGACGCTGCTCTCTACTCATTAACACATTCTTCTATTCCTTCTTATCTAATGCTCCTCCCCTCGTGATCGGAGGGTTTCTTAACGTACATTTTCTTTCTCACTCCACTATGGGTCATATCTGTCTTATAGATATCGACTGACTGCTCCCACCCATTCTATCATCTGAACGCATCTGAGGGACATGTGTGTGCGTCTTGAAACAAATTCTCACGGGGTTATGAACAGTGGGATATGTGACAGTAAAGGCTGTATGTACTCCTTATGTCCGAGTAAAGGGGTCTTCAGTGAACATAGTGATGTCTAGCTATCTTGAACACAGTAATATAGGGAATTAACCCACAACTAACACCAGAGTATTTCACAAATCTCGTGTATCCAGAAACTGCGTAGTCTAAAAGTACTAAATAAATTGTTAAAATTTCTGTTTCCTCAAAACTTTTGCTTTAAAACATTTCAAAGAAAACCATCTCATAGAGAAATGTAGTGACATTAGTAAAACAATAACTAAAAAGTAACAATAGACCTCGGATCTCACAGAGATATCTGTACAAATCAAGCAATTACCATTCAAGCAATTCTCTTTCTACCTGAACAAATTTTAACAACTAACCTTATAATTATAGTATGCAGAACAAAACTAGTTTATCCAATTCTCTAATTTCACAACATATATATATATGTATACACACATAGAATGCATTCAAAAATTTTAACCACATGCTAGTACGCCTCCTGCTTGCAAATCATATACACTACAAAAGACAAAAGACAATAAATTTAAAACTGGTACTGACATCAAATACTGCGAATCCTTGACACCAAAACAATTCACAATTTACCTATCCATATGCCAGCCTGATTTGTAGAGGTGAAAAAGCTACACCTGGGCAAACCATACTTTTCAGGGAGAGAGCAATCACTCAGTCACATCAACACGGTAATTGAAATTACCCTTCCACCCATATAACTTATGAACCTATGCTGCAGCTAAAACACCATCATCTTAGCCAGATGATGTCCGGTGGGAAACCCGCAAGAAGTCACCAACCATTTAGAGGTTGGAAAATCACTCAGAGTAATCAAGCCCCTACTCCCACTTGCCCACTGGGAGAGACACAGTTCAGACTTCCGCGATCATCGGTCAAGCCGAGAGCAGGACCGGAACCAGAGTGACCGTGAATTTGCTCAGTACGTCTCCCTATGTATATTTTTTCCTTTTCAGGCTGGCTGAGGTAACAATCACGTATGCAAACAATGAAAACAGCAAAGCAGAGAGGCAAAGCAGATAAGGCAGACAATTAAGGAAATCGTGACCAGGGTGGGTTTTTGGTGCTAGGACTTGTAATAAATAGTGGTAATCACCTCTAGATAGGTGGTTGACATTTCAGCAGAGGGGGAAAAATAGTAATCACCTCTTTCCTTAAAAATATATATATGCCGTGTCATTCACGTCACCGGGCCCAGTTTATACCGTGGGCGTATGGCCGGACGTGAGCACCTATATGTGTATATATATAATATATATATATAACTTCTTCGACCTTCTAAGGTCGGAACCAGGGTGATAACCCAGTGTGAACACCCCCTTTGTACTCTGCTCTGTTTTGTTTCTAGTAGCGCTAGTGCAGTATGAAATAGTTTTTATCAGATACTAGATGGATTCTAGATACACCCTCTGAATTGGTTAGACCGGATAATACACACAGACAATTAAGGAATTATATACCTGACCGGGTCCGTAGGCTCAGGACTTTCAAACGTGGTCAGTTTAAGGGTTCAGAGAAGACAGACAACTATCTCCTCCCAGCCGGACGTGAATACAGAGGGGTAGGTAAGATTATATATTTTCTCACCAGGTCTCGAGCTGCAGCCTCGTCCTGCTGGAAAGACGTCCGTCCTGGGGGAGATTTTGTTGCGGCTGTGATCGTCTGGTATCGTCCTGAGCCCCACTGTTTGAGCGCCAACTGTTGATTTCTATGGATTCTGCCACACTAGGGTGTGGCCCGTCTTAATTGTCTGTGGCCGAATTGGATCTCTGGCAGAGATTATACGTGCATGGAGAAAAGAATACACAAGACAAGGTGTATCATGTCAATATGATTCTTCTCTGTCTTTAATCCAAGGTGTACAGTTTTTATAACAGAAATCGCGCTGTCTCATTGTGTTACATCATGGGTGCATTTCCAAATTACTGTTTACCCCAAATAGCAAATTAGTATTGCTCTCATATGATCTCATATGTTCCCATATTGCTACATAATCATTATGTACATAATTATCGTCTTCTAGCCCGATCCACCCTAGTCCACCCAGTATTACATGAAGCCTAGGTGGGTTATACAATACAGAAACAATTCTCAGAAAATCAGAAGTATCTTAAAGCAACATGATCCCAATATTCAGCAAAGCGTCCATATAGTGGTGCAGTTTTGATTCTTGTATATATTCATATGCCATATATTGTCCCCTTAACACTAACATACTTGCATAAGGGTTTTCAAGGGTATTCTAACCATCCATTAGCCTTCTTACACAGTTATCAAACACAAAGTACCATAAAAACACTGGAGTGATGGTTGTTGGAAATGGGTCTCTATACACCTATGAAGATATTGCATTACAAACCAGACGTTTGCAGCTAGAATAGTCATTTATCACATTCACAATGTATAGGGTGTATTTCTGAATCATTTAATGATGGCTTCATTGGAAAAAACTGTGCTTTTCTTTCAAAAATTAGGAAATTTCTACGTGATCCTAAACTTTTGAATGGTAGTGTATGTGTTACCATTCTTTAGAGAGCTGAATTATATTGTGTTGTGTTCCTTTAGCATAATATTCTATATAACATATGTGATGTGTACTAATGTTCATGTACAGTTTAGGGAGAGTAAGGTGCTTTCTTTTGGGGACATAAGAGAGGACACCTTAGTATATAGTTCTTATATACAAGGGTAAACTAAGGGAAAGGGACAAAGAACCAGCTGAGATTGTAGCAAGGGGACCTCTTGTTTCATGTAGAAGCACCAGATTAAGGGACATCTTGGTAAAAAATCGCATTGGGATGCATAGTGTGAATTGGTTACACACCGGCATAACGAAAGGAAACCATAAGTGTGGCCATTGCCCTTATTGCAAATTCCATTTAACGGACCAAATTATTCGCATGGGAGCTGTAAGCCATTCTGTTGCAGAGTTTATCTCATGTAAAACGAATGATGTTGTTTATGTAGTGCTCTGCCCGTGCAAATACTTTTATATAGGGAAGACCACACGGCCACTATATGTCCGTTTTAGGGAACATTATAAATCTATCATGTCGAATAAGGGTGTACCGAGATTGATTCATCATGTCAGACAGGCACATGCAGGGGACCCGAATGTTCTGGCATTTGCGGGTTTGGAGAAAGTGGATTTGCCCCCACAGGGGGGAGACCTACACTAACTTCTACTAAGACGTGAGGCTAGGTGGATTATGCAGACTAATGCAATGGGCCCCACAGGATTTAATGATAGGGTGGACATGTCCATTTTTCTGTAGCAAATTTTCCCTGATAATAGTCACTTATCGTTTGCGGTATCCTTAGTAATATTTTGCTTGTATAGATGGTAGATAATATTATAATCATGTGAAGATTATTTACAGGGAAGATTAAATATAATAATTATTAGGGCATGTATCCATAACTAAGAACATATATGATATATCATTGAGTATATTTTAGTCATCACATGTCTGTTCTTTAATTATTATCGCTATATTTAGATCGCATAATTTTTGTATAATTAGGTTACATGTTATTAATTTTTAATTTAATATCTAATTTAATTATCCATTCAGTGTGCAAGACAGTGATATTTATAGTAAAATAGTTTTGCAGATAAATGTATATATATGGAATCTGATGAACTACATTATAGTGTAAAAGATTTTTCCCTACACATTTATGTGAATTTCTGTGTTTTCACGTTCGTGACTTGGTTTTAATTGTTTTTAAATGTCTATGTATTTCATGTCATTATGGCAGCAGCTGTAGAAAGAGGAGCAATAAGGTGGCAAGGTATAATTTCCCACGTCACATTCTTCTACTCACTGACCCGTTGAAGTGCTAGTAGGCACGTCGTCAGATTATGCTCACTCTTTCCTCCAGCCTCCTGGCCATGAAGTTTTCATGTAGATTGCTAAATAAAGCAGACTTTTTCACCTGGATCGGTGAGTGCTATGGTCTTCTTTTCTTCCATGTGGATTTATATACTGTGTCTTCTGTTCCAGCACCCGAGATCACGGGGTTCAGCCTCTATCAGCAATATGGATATAACAGCTTTATATCGGCAGTAGTTTTGGCAGTGCTGTCTGGCTTTTTCCTTACATGTTGATGATATACAAGGGCAAGTGTAGTTCATTTGTGGACCACTAGATGGGGGCATACTAGTGTGCTCTGTTAGGTATAGTTGATAGGATGGTTATAGAGGGTTAAGTATAGGAGGGGCTGCCGGGTGGTAAGACAGGATTTTCTAGGAAGTTAGGTCAGACCCGGCCAGGGTGCCCAAGTGTCCACATGGGCTATAGACCCGGACAGCTCATTAGCCACATAATGTTAAAGCGCTGCAACCCACGTTATCCACAGCCACTGTGCATCATAGCAGTGGGCCAAAACAGGGAAGAAAAGATGTGGCGACTCATCACCTGGGCAGATGCCTTTTAGGGCAGGAATCGGTGGGTGGAGATAAGGGGAGGGGGAAGAAATAGTAAATTAGTGATAGGGGCTTGTTATAAGTCTCCAAAAATAATGGAAGCAACAGAGAATATCCTCATAAAGCAAATAGATGAAGCAGCGACTCAAGGAGAAGTCATTATTATGGGGGACTTCAACTACCCTTAAATACATTGTGGAACAGAAACCTGCAGTTCCAGCAAAGGTGATAGGTGTCTGACAACTATGAGAGACAATTACCTTTCACCACTGGTTCAGGACCGAACAAGAGGGGGGGCACTGCTAGACCTAATATTAACCAACAGGCCAGACCGCAGATCAAATGTAAGGGTTGGGGGTCACTGGGGTAATAGTGATCACAAAATAATAAGTTTTCATGTGTCCTTTAATAAGATGTGTAGTAGAGGGGTTACAAGGACACTAAACTTCAGGAAGGCAAATTTCCAACGGATGAGAGATGATCTTAGTGCAATTAACTGGGATGATATCCTGAGACATAAAAATACACAAAGAAAATGGGAGACGTTTATTAGCATCCTGAATAGGACCTGTGCACAATATATACCATATTATTATTATGCATTTATATAGCGCCATTTATTCCATGGCGCTTTACATGTGAAAAGGGGAAATATAGACAAGTATAGCAAACATGTGTAAGACAAGGGACACACAAGTACATAAGGAGAGGGGACCCTGCCCGCGAGGGCTCACAGTCTACAAGGATGGGTGAGGATACAGTAGGAGGGGGTAGAGCAGGTCGGGCGGTGGTTCAGTAGACCGAGGATCATTGCAGGCTGTAGGCTTGTTGGAACAGGTGCGCCTTCAGGTTCTTCTTGAAGGTTTCCGTTGATGGTGAGAGTCTGATGTGTTGCGGCAGGGAGTTCCAGAGTATGGTGGAAGCACGGGAGAAGTCTTGTATGTGGTTGTGGGAAGAAGAGATAAGGGGGGAGTAGAGGAGATCTTGAGATGATCAAAGGTTGCTTGCGGGTAGGTACCTAGAGACCATGTCACAGATGTATGGAGGAGACAGGTTGTGGATGGCTTTGTATGTCATGGTTAGGGTTTTGAATTGGAGCCTCTGGGCGATAGGAAGCCAGTGAAGGGCCTGGCATAGGGGGGAGGCTGGGGAATAGCGGGGAGACAGGTGGATTAGTCAGGCAGCAGAGTGTAGGATGGACTGGAGCGGAGCCAGAGTGCTAGAGGGGAGGCCAGAGAGTAGGAGGTTGCAGTAGTCGAAGCGGGAGATGATAAGAGCATGCACTAGTGTTTTTGTGGTTTCGTGGTTGAGGAATGAGCGGATCCGGGAAATATTTTTGAGTTTGAGGTGGCAGGAGGAGGCGAGGGCTTGGATATGTGGTTTGAAAGAGAGCGCAGAGTCGAGGATCACCCCAAGGCACCGAGCGTACGGGACTGGGGAAAGAGAGCAGTCGTTGACATTGATGGATAGGTCTGGTGGAGGGGTTGAGCGAGATGGGGGAAAGATGATGAATTCTGTTTTGTCCATGTTCAATTTGAGAAAGCGAGCAGAGAAGAAGGCTTAGATAGCAGACAGACATTGTGGGATTTCATTCAATAAGGAGGCGAGGTCGGTTCCAGATAGGTAGATCTGAGTGTCATCGGCATAGTGGTGATACTGCAAACCGTGGGATTCTATGAGCTGTCCCAAGCCAAAGGTATACCATATGGGAATAAACATGCTAGAAATAGGAGGAAACCACTATGGCTAAACAGTGCTGTAAGGGGTGCAATAACAGACAAAAATAAAGCATTTAGAGAATTAAAGCAAGTAGGTAGTGATGAGGCATTAACTAAATACAGAAGATTAAATAAATTCTGTAAAAAGCAAATCAAGACAGCAAAGATTGAGACAGAGCGACTCATTGCCAGAGAAAGTAAAAATAATCCCAAAATATTCTATAACTACATAAATAGTAAGAAGCTAAAAAATGATAGTGTTGGCCCCCTTAAAAATAGTCTGGGTGAAATGGTGGATGAGGATGAGGAGAAAGTCAATATGCTAAATGACTTTTTTTCAACAGTATTTACTCAAGAAAATCCCATGACGGATAACATGATCAGGGATAAAAAATTCTCCATTAAATGTCACCTGCTTAACCCAGCAGGAAGTATGGCGGCGTCTAAAAATCAGTAAAATTGACAAATCCCCGGGCCCGGATGGGATAAACCCCCGAGTACTGCAGGAATTAAGCACAGTCATAGATAGAGCATTATTTTTAATCTTTAAAGATTCCATAATAACAGGGTCTGTACCACAGGACTGGCGTATAGCAAATGTGGTGCCAATATTCAAAAAGGGGACAGAAACTGAACTTGGAAATTATAGGCCAGTAAGTTTAACCTCAACTGTGGGTAAAATCCTGGAGGGTTTTCTAAGAGATACTATACTGGAGTATCTGGAGAAGAATAACCTTATGACCCAATATCAACATGGGTTTACAAGGGACTGTTCCTGTCAGACTAATCTGATAAGCTTTTATGAAGAGGTAAGTTCCGGACTGGACCAAGGGAATGCAGTGGACGTGGTGTACATGGACTTTTCAAAAGCTTTTGATACGGTGCCACACAAAAGGTTGATACATAAAATGAGAACAATGGGGATAGGGGAAAATATGTGTAGGTGGGTTAAGAGCTGGCTCAGGGATAGGAAACAAAGGGTAGTTTTTAATGGAGCACACTCGGACTGGGTCAAGGTTAGCAGTGGGGTACCACAGGGGTCAGTTTTGGGCCCGCTTCTTTTTAACTTTTTTATTAATGACCTTATAGGGGGCATAGAGAGTAGAATTTCAATATTTGCAGATGACACTAAACTCTGCAGGGTAATCAATACAGAAGAGGACAATTTTATATTACAGGAGGATTTATGTAAACTAGAAGCTTGGGCTGATAAATGGCAAATGAGCTTTAATGGGGATAAATGTAAGGTCATGCACTTGGGTAGAATGAACAAGATGTATAATTATGTGCTTAATTGTAAAACACTGGACAAAACTGTCACTGAAAAAGACCTGGGTGTATGGGTGGACGACAAACTCACATTTAGTGGCCAGTGTCAGGCAGCTGCTGCAAAGGCAAATAAAATAATGGGATGCATTAAAAGAGGCATAGATGCTCATGAGGAGAACATAATTTTACCTCTATATGTCACTAGTGCGACCACACTTAGAATACTGTGTACAGCTCTGGTCTCCGGTGTATAAGAAAGACATAGCTGAACTGGAGCGGGTGCAGAGAAGAGCGACCAAGGTTATTAGGGAACTAGGGGGTCTGCAATATCAGGACAGGTTATTACATTTGGGGTTATTTAGTTTGGAGAATCGAAGGCTTAGGGGTGATCTTATTACAATGTATAAATATATGTGGGGACAGTACAAAGACCTTTCTAATGATCTTTTTACTCTTAGACCTGTGACGGGGACAAGGGGGCATCCTCGACGTCTGGAGGAAAGAAGGTTTAAGCATACTCACAGACGCGGATTCTTTACTGTAAGAGCAGTGAGACTATGGAACTCTCTGGCATGTGATGTTGTAATGAGTGATTCCCTACTAAAATTTAAGAAGGGACTCGATGCCTTTCTTGAAAAATATAATATTACAGGGTATATACACTAGTTTCCTTAATATTGCGTTTATCCAGCGATCTAGTCTGATTGCCGTATGTGGAGTCGGGAAGGAATTTCTTTCCCCAATGTGAAGCTTACTGTTTGCCACATGGGTTTTTTTGCCTTCCTCTGGATCAACATGTTAGGGCAAGTTAGGATAGGATATGGGTTGAACTAGATGGATTTAAAGTCTTCCTTCAACCTTAATAACTATGTTACTATGTTACATGACTCGGTCGGTCAAAATATGGAAAAATTATAGCTCTCAAAATGTGGTGATGCAAAAACTATTTTTACAATAAAAAGCGTATTTTAGCGTGCGACAGCTACCAAACATAAAAACCCGCCATATATAGTAAATCAAACCCCCCTTTATCACCTTAGTTAGGGAAAAATAATACAATTTAAAAAAATGTATTTATTTCTGTAATGTTACGTGAGATATTACTGTAAGATATGATGTTCTGGAACACTCTAGAATCTTCCCTTCCTCCACACACAGATGAAAATTGGCCTGTCACAGCTAAGTGAAAGGAGTGTTAATTAAGCTGGAGAGGAGAGCATTTCTTTGTTTGAGACATGTGGCTGAATAAAACTATGAGAGATATTAAACTAAGCTAGCACGGGCTCCGGTCGCGGCAGAAAAATTATACAGACATTTCTGTGATCTGCGCAGACCCAGCTCCGCTACAGTGGATCTTGCAAAGTTTTAAAACCTCCCGAAACTGAGATATGGATTATTCCCAAATGGAGTGTCCATATCATGGCATGCTTGGTGTTGTTTTACTGGATTCGATAAACTGAGAAAAATGAGACCATGAGCGAGTTTATACGAGCTTCCCTCATTAAGATATAGTTATTATAAGTTTTACAGTTGAATTGCAACTTGCAGAAAGGGGGGCTGAACTTCTCCAGACTGCCCCTTTCGTGATGTAACCGACCCTAGGCTATAAGATATCCCTGCCTTAAAATTCTTCAGTTAAGCTGGAGTTTTCATGCTGCAAAGACCTGCAGATGTCTGGGGATGTGTGGCTGGCTGGCTGCCCCTCCCCCTAGCACATTGTTTGCCTAATACCAACTAAGCACATGTAAGTGTACTTTCTGCTATCATCCCTGTTATTTTATATTTGCCTTGTACATATTTAATGTCTAACCTTTGTAACAACTTTTTATCTATGTAATTACTGCCCTCTTTGGGGAATAAATCATAAAATTATCAGTCTGTCTTCAAGCTCTAAGAAACGAACTATGTGCTTTTTTAGATAATCGCTACTTTGTAAGTTTATAAGCCACTCCTGTGTCAGGAATAGATAGTGAGAATACCGTATATACCACTCAGGGAACACTTACCTTTCAGAGATAATTTCCATATTCATACTAAATAATGGCACAGATCTCCCAGACATTATGATTGCACATATCCCTAGTCTTTATAACGATATTGCACTCATTCCCTGACAGACCGCAGCATGGCCATTAGTTAGAAGCTGCTAATGATCTTTGAAGCAGGTAAGTTTTCCCTGAGTGGTACATATTGGGCCGTCTGAAGACTGAGTTTAGTCTAGGACAATTTGTCTGCACTACTAATTAACAGCAGTTACATTACCAAACTAGGGCAGTCCCTATAGGAGAAAAACACAAGAATTATACTGTATTGTCACATACCATCTATTCCTGACACTGGAGTGGCTTATATACTTACACAGTATATAGTTTGAGGTCTGGGATCTGCCAATATGTGGCTAGTTTTCTGACTGTTTCGGATAACATGATACATGATTTTAGCTTTTTTGTCTAGTCTCGCTTGAATATAGGTTAATATTAAATAGTCTCCTGATGAGTCGCCTTTGGTGAGGATGATGAAACCCATAGAAATGAGAGGCTTGGAGAGCGAGTGTGTATACTTCACCTCACCCTATGTATTCAACTGTGGGGTATATGTTTTTTCTATTAGTCACCTATTAACTAATCTTCAGGGGGTGAATTATGGATATAGTTTTACATTTGGAATTAATAAAGTTTAGTTTTATCCTTTTGTCAGCAAACATGAGGAATGACAAGAGACAACGCATTTAAGAAGATTCAACTTTGGTTAAAACTATTCCAACATTATGAATATAAAAAAGGCTTCTCCCCTGTGTGACATCTCTGATGTTTATTAACAGTTGATTTCCAAGTAAAATATTTCCCACATTAAGAAAATGAAAAAGGCTTCTCCTCTATGTGACTGCTCTGATGTCTAACAAGAATAGCTTTCCGGTTAAAACATTTCTCACATTCTGAACAGGAAAAAGGCTTCTCCCCTGTGTGGGTTCTTTGATGGCGATCAAGATCTATTTTCCATTTAAAACATTTCCCACATTCTGAACATGAATATGGCTTCTCTGCTGTGTGAATTATCTCATGTGTAACAAGACTTGAATTCTGAGTAAAACATTTCCCACATTCTAAACATCAAACAGGCTTCTCTCCTGTGTGAGTTCTTTGGTGCCTAACAAGATTCCCTTTCTGGTTAAAACATTTCCCACAATCTGAACATGAAAAAGGCTTCTCTCCTGTGTGAGTTCTTTGGTGCTTAACAAGATTGACTTTCAGTCTAAAATATTTTCCACATTCTGAACATGAAAAAGGCTTCTCTCCTGTGTGAGTTCTTTGGTGCATAACAAGATTGACTTTCAGTCTAAAATATTTTCCACATTCTGAACAGGAAAAAGGCTTCTCCCCTCTGTGAGTTCTCTGGTGATCAATCAAATGTGATTTCTGGATAAAACATTTCCAACAATCTGAACAGGAAAAAGGCTTCTCTCCTGTGTGAGTTCTATGATGATCAACCAAATATGATTTCCGGTTAAAACATTTCCCACATTCTGAACAGGAAAAAGACTTCTCCCCTGTGTGAGTTCTCTGGTGACTAACAAGATGACATTTCTGGTTGAAAGTTTTCCCACATTCTGAACACGGAAAAGGTTTCTCCCCTGTATGAGTTCTTTGGTGATTAACCAATTGTGAATTCCGGTTAAAACATTTCCCACATTCTGAACAGGAAAAAGGCTTCTCTCCTGTGTGGAGTCTCTGGTGCTTAACACAATATGATTTATTGTTAAAACATTTCCCACATTCTGAACAGGAAAAAGGCTTCTCCCCCGTGTGAGTTCTATGGTGATTAACCAAATCTGATTTCTGGTTAAAACATTTCCCACATTCTGAACAGGAAAAAGGCTTCTCCCCCGTGTGAATGCTCTGATGTCTAACAAGAATCGCTTTCTTGCTAAAACATTTCCCACATTCTGAACAAGAAAATGACTTCTTTCCTTTAGGAGCAGTTTGTTTTTTAATGCCTCTTTTGTGACTTTGATTTTCCTTAGTAGTCAGTAATGAATCAGAAGATGGGACCTGTTTCATAGGATCAGATGACAGATCTTTGCTGTGAATGGATGATGATATATCTGGAGTAATAGCAATCACTTCAGTTCTATCTTGTAGGATCTCAAGATTATCAGATTTAAAAATTGAAGATGTCAGCTGTCCTTCTGATCTCCTGGAACAGTTATCTGCTAAAAACAATTTTTTTTAATATTTTTGAACATTTCTACTTAAACTGTCCATAAAAATGGCAAGCTATGTAAAAAACTTTAATTATTTACCAAGACAATGACAGTTCACAGTCTAATAGAAAACCTTGTTGGATGAACCAGTAGTGTGCGGTGTTCAACTGTTTGTTCATTCTGCATCCGAAATATCAAATATAAAGAAGCCAATCAATTTTATGTAGGCGAAAATAATACCAATTCTCATCTCACAAAAACAAGTCCCCACTCAGGTCCATCATTTGTCAATGGAAAAACAGATAAGGCAGGTTAGGGTTAGTGCTATAGTTAGGGTTACTGTTAGGCTAAAGTTAGGGTTAGGCTAAAGAATTAGGCTTTTCGCAATTGTCTCCTCAATGATTTGGTCATGTCAGAGTTTTCTATTTCCAGAAAAAAAAATAAAAAAAAAATAAAATGGCCCGTCAGTAGTATAGTGCAGAGGAGGCTTAGGCACTTTTATGTTCTGACAGTGAAGAGAGTGCAGTGTCAGATGGCGATGTGCATTTTGAGGGCTTTAGTAGCAGTGACAGTGATAGCTCAGAAATGAGCAGTGATTCTGGTCCATCCTCACACACAAGGACCAGTACAACAAAAAGGAGAAATAGCGCTTCTGGAGAAATGTCTCCAACTCAGGGAACAATGCCCAGTACTAGCGCTGTCCCTAGTGCTCGTGAATTGGCGCACACCAATGTCCAAGGGGCTTTGCCTCTTGATGTAGCATTTCCCAGATGGGAGGCTTCGGATTCGGCTACTCCATTCATCCCTAATTTTAATGCCATTCCTGGTATAAATGTGGAGGTGGAACATTTTGGACCAATTATTTTTTTTAATTTGTTTCTGACAGATAGCTTGCTAGAGGATATTGTCCTACAAATTTATATGCGTCCCAATTCATCAGCCAGAATCCACGATCCTATTATGCTAGGTCAAATTTATGGACACCAACTAATGTCATAGAAATGAAAACATTTTTAGGACTTACATTCGCAATGGGGCTTGTTAAAAAACGAGCATTCAGTCTTATTAGTCCAACCGCCCTGTTCAAGACACCCCTATGCTTTCTGCCATTCTTCCTAGGACCCGTTAAGAAAGCTTTTCGCATATATGAGAGGAAAGATAGCCAACTAAACCCACAAGGATGTCCTACTTATCTGGGGACATCTGGAAAAATCATTTGGGAGCTGATAACTCCATTTTGACAATAAGGCTACAATCTGTATGTTGACAACTACTACACCAGCATACCCCTATTTAAAAATCTTATTGAACATAACGTAGGGGCTTGTGGGACCATTCGCAAAAACCGTCAGGGGTTTCCACAATCAGTAGTCAAAAAAATTTCCGAAAGGGGCAGTCAGGGGTTTTACACAATAGAGAGCTGCTTGCCCTTAAGTATAAGGATAAAAAAGCTATTTTTATCCTGAGCTCGATCCACACAGATGCCACAAGGGCCACTGCAGACCAACAGGGATCCACTACTCCAAAACCTGTGTCTGTCATTGACTACAACAAATATATGGGGGTGTGGACCTTGCAGATCAGGTTCTACAGCCATACCAGGTATCAAGAAAATCATATGTCTGGTATAAAAAGTTAGTCATGTATTTGTTTCAGGTGGCCACATATAATTCTTTTGCGTTACACAAAAAAGCCAGAAATGCAGATACTTTCCTTGATTATCAGGAAAAGGTCACTGAAAATCTTGTTTTTGAAAATTTTGTCCCCGCCAATCCTTTAGAATGTGAAGATGTCAGAAGACTCACTGAGCGACATTTTATTGCACTCATCCCAGTAACTGAAACAAGAAAGAACCCCCAGAGAAGATGTCGTGTATGTTCCTAGAGAAGAATGAGGCATGATCCCCGCTATTATTACCCACAATGCCCATCACTGCCAGCCTTATGCCTCCATGACGGCTTTACACTCTTCCACACAGAACCACGTTTATGAACTGTTTTGACATTCAAGCATTTGGTTTATTTAGTGACAGACACATTTGAGTAGAGCTGACTTAACAATTTCTGGGGGTAGGTGGGGGAGGTCTCCAGAGACACAAGCTGGGAACAATATATTGGACACTACAATGACATTTTTGCAATTTTTGCTCTAAAACTTCTACTACGAGTTTCTGGAAATCTTCCATGTAGTGAAAATGGTCACTATATCCATAGATGAATTCCCAGAGGGGTGTCATTTCCAACATGGGGTCACTTTAGGGGGGATTCTGTTGTTCTGGCACTTAGCGGCTCTCCAAAGTGTCATAACAGCAGAATCCCCCCTGAAGTGACCCCATTTTGGAAATGACACCCCTCTGGGAATTGGAAACGACCCCCCTCTGTGAATTCATCTATGGGTGTAGTGACCATTTACCTATCTATATATTTTCCAATGTAAAATCTGGGGTTAGAACAACATTTTAGTGGTAAAAATGTAATTATTTTTCTTCACTGCCCAATGGAATCCTCCCTGAAGTGACCCCATGTTGGAAATGACACCCCTCTGGGAATAGGAAATGACACCTCTTGCAAATTCATGTATGTACACCCATAGATTTACCTATGATGACCATCTACCTATTTTCCAATGTAAAATCTGGGGTTAGAACAACATTTTAGTGGTAAAAATATAATTATTTTTTCTTCACTGGCCAATGGTATAATTTTCTATGGAACAGCGGTGGCGTCAGTATGCTCACTGCGACACTAGAAGAATTCATTCAGGGAAGTATTTGGTAAAATGCAGTCACTTTTGGGGCTTATGCTTATCTGGCACCTCAGGGGCTCTGACAATGTGACATGTCACCCACAATCAATTCCAGCAAAATCTGCTCTCCAGTATGACGCTCCTTCCCTTCCAAGCTCTGCCATGCGCCCAAACAGTGGTTTACCCCCGCATATGGGGTGTCAGAATACTCAGGACAAATTGAACAACTTTTGCGGTCCAATTTCTCCTGTTACCCTTTGGATACAAAATGGAGGGCGAAAAGATCTTTTTTTTTTTTTAAATATGATTTTTTATTTTCACATTTCTACGTAATTAATTTCTGTGACGCACTTGGGGGTTCAAAGAGCCAACCAAACATCTAGATAAGCTCCTTGGGGGTCTAGTTTAAAAAATGGGGTCATGTGTTGGGGGTTTTCACTGTTTAGACACGTCAGGGGCTCTGACAATTTGACATGTCACCTACAAACAATTCCAGCAAAATCTGCTCTCCAATATGGCGCTTCTTCCCTTCCAAGCATTGCCATGCGCCCAAACAGTAGTATTCTCCCACATGTGGGGTATCGGCGAGCTCAGGAGAAATTGCACAACAAATCACATGGAGTAATTTCTCCTGTTACCCTTATGAAAATGCAAAATATGGGGCAAAAAATGAATTATTTGTGAAAAATGTTATTTTTTTTATTTCCACGACTCTAAGTTATAAACTTCTATGAAGCACCTGTGGATTCAAGGTGCTCAATACACATCTGCATAAGTTCCCTAAAGGGGTCTAGTCTCCAAAATGGTGTCACTTATTGGGGGTTTCCACTGTTTAGGCAGATCAGGGGCTCTCCAAACGCGACATGGCAACCGCTAATTATTACAGCATATTTTACATTCAAAAAAATCAAATGGCGTGCCTTCACTTCCGAGCCCTGCCGTGCGCCCAAACAGTAGATTTCCCCCACATATGGGGTATCGGCATGCTCAGGAGAAATTGCAAAACAAAATGTATCATCCATTTTCTTCTATTACCCTTGCGAAAGTAAAAAAAAATTAGGTCTAAAGGAAAATTTTTGTGATGGTGTGATTCCTTGAGCTTGAAGTTCACCTTTAATCCGTTTAGAAGTTTTTCTGGGCTCTTTTGTTACCATTCATATTATCCATCTCTTTGATTTGCCATGAATTTTCCTCCTGCGGCCACGTCCAGGGAGGTCGGCTACAGTCACATGGAGCTTACATTTCCGAATATTATGTGCAGCTGTAGTCACAGGAACATGAAGCTGCTTGGAGATGTCTTATAACTTTTACCTGTAACATGTTTGTCTATAATTTTCTTTCTAATCTCCTGAGACATCTCTTTCCTTCGCTTCCTCTGGTCCATGTTGAGTGTGATACACACCATGTCACCACACAGCACAGTGAGTATCTGTAGCCTCTATACAGGCCACTCACTGATTCCAGGATTGTAGACACCTGTGATGATAATTAGTGGACACACCGCGATTTATCATGTCCCTTTTGTCACATTTTCAGGGGTACCACCATTTCTGTCCAGGCCTATGTCATGAGGTTTATTTATTTTTAAATTCTGTTTAAGCATGGCTGAAAAGCAATGTCTGACTTTCATTTGTTCATTTTCATAGATTTTTGATAGATTATTACTTTTGTCAGATTCAAGTTATTTCTGTGACTATTGTGGGTTTTTCTGTCATTAAACGAGGGGTAACAACAATTTTGACCCCGTGTGTATAGATTATAACCATCAGTGAATTAATTTATAACATGGAATCACTTTATGGGGATTTCGATTATTCTGGTTTTCTGTCATTTAGTTATATTAGGGCTTCTGCATATGGTGTGTCCAATCTCATCTGGGATCTGTTCCTGCTGTCCAGCTGGAGTAATCTGCTCCCTACTTCAGCCAATTGGAAAGTACCACACCCTACTAAAGCGCAAAGCACATGGCCGGAATCTGCCAGATACAGCGCTGTTCTCCTCTGGTTCAGTCCTCTGTGCTCAGCTTGCGGCTTGTGTATTTGTTTCCTGCTGTGACCGTGGCCCGTTTACTGACTACTCTTGTGTCTTCTGATTCTGTATTCTGTCCTTCTGGTTCTGACCCAGCTACCTGACTATTCTTCTTACCATCTAACACCACAGAATAGCAGGTAACACCATGGTCCAAGCCTAGGGGTCCCAGTGTAAGTCCAGATTCCATGTAAGGGTGTTATAGGGCGATGAGCAAGGCAATCCTTGGGATATGGAAAGCAGAGAAGATAGGGCCAACCAGCAAAATGTCACCGGTGATGGCGGCGCCTGCGCAGTAGCATCTATAAGTAAGAGATAGAGGTTACTGGACAGGAGCCGCTGGTGACATTTTGCTGGATGTAATGTTTTTTCTAAGCCTCACAATAGCCACAATATTATAGGCATTATCACCAATAATATCAATGCTATTATATGCATTATGTAATAATGGGGGCAGGTCAGTGAGGGGTCAGCGACCTGTCATAAGCCAATACAGATGAATATGTAATCAGAGCACCACATAAAGCCCCGCCCACAGCCCCGCCCCAGAGCACGAGAATCTCATTAACTGAAAACCACAAATACAGATTACACAACAGTAAACCAGAGTTACCCTCATTTATGGTGGACCATTGGAGCTACTATGAATCCGGAGCAGAAGATTAGAGAAAATAATATTGCTCCCCATTTCAGGAGAGATTGTGCAGTAATCTGAATTCCTTAGGATCAAAAACAATGTAATTTATGACGTGGAGTGACTCCATGACACCAGGGCTGGAGCCAACACATCTCCTGCAGGCGGGAATAAATGTATATTACAGCCACCAGCTACGCACAGCTTAGAGATCTATCATGGCACAGGTGGAATGTTTGTCCTGGAGATTATCACAATCCTCCTTGAAGTTAGTTGGTTTTAATACAAATTGAAAAGTCAGGATAAAGGGAAACTCTGCTGTTATTGGACAGAAATTCACACTTGGCCTCACTGCAAATTTACTGTTGTCGCTCATAAAAGGGAAGTTTGGCCAGAAAGACTGGACCTGGTCTTGTAGGAACCATGAGACATTCAGCAGCACAGAAGGGAGATTCATCCGATAAGATCTCAGGGATCTAGGAAGCCAACAGCATCATTACCCTCCGCTTTCTCTTACAGGCCCAGCATAAGATTTTTCTTCAAGTGATTTTCTATTTTGTCAGCACATTCTACGTACGCTGTCATTTGGCTTTATAGTTTAGAAGACTCTGGTCGTTACCTGTCTAATTCTTGTCTCTTTGTCTTGAGAATAAACTTTAGGATTTCTATGCAGCCGCAGCTCCGGTCCCGAGTAGCGGCGGAAGCGCCGCATGTTGATGCGAGAGATTCGTACAAGTTTCTTGCATCACACACTGTAGTGTGATTCCGGCCTAACTTTGAGTTCAGTGTGACTCTTTAAGCACGCACTCGGCCTATATTGGTCAGGTACAAGCAATCATATAGATCTCGCTTTAAGGGATCACCCTCACACTAATCCCAGGGGGTAGGTGGATCCTCCAGATTGTAAGTTCTATAGAAAAGGGCTTTCAATGCCCAAAGTCATTTGAACAGTTTTGGGTGGAGGAGAATGTTGTGGTCTAGAGGCAAAATGGTGATCATGGTAATACGGCCGGACTACACCACCGATAAAGCAGCCACAGCCGGTGACTGAGAGGAATCTGTGACTTCTCTGCATTCAGTGGTTACTACTCACCTGGGTAGTCATATGTGGGAATCTCCTCTTTACACCACTCATCACCCCTCACATATGTCTCTGTAGTATTAATATGGGACAGATCTTCACCCTGAAACAAATATTGTAAAAGTCACAGACAGATGGAGAAGTCCCATCTATGATCAGCTCTAATCCTGCCATCTCCACCGTTCTCATTACACAAGTATAAAACATATAATACTGGTGGATAAAACAAGACTGAGCAAAAGACCTTCACAGCCGTCTACACATCATAGGGGAGATCTCCTGACACCTTCTCTCCATCTACCTGATGATCCTGAGGAGCATTGGGATCTTCTTGTTTACAGTCCTGTGGAAGAAGAGGACGGGGACATCTCTCTGGTGTTGTCCTCTTACTGGATAGATCTGGAGGAAACACATCCAGGGACTGAATTCATTCTCTACATACAGATAATTATAGGCCGTGTGTATTTAGTCCTGTCTATTACCTGGAGATGTGAGGGGCTGGGGAACCTCCATTATGAAGTTCTTGTACAGATCTCTGTGTCCTTCTAAATACTCCCACTCCTCCATGGAGAAATAGACGGCGACATCCTGACACCTTATAGGAACCTGACACATACAATGATACCATCATCCCCCCGATCCCTTCATAGTGTTACTGTATAATGTCCCAGCATTCCCAGCAGTGTCACCTCTCCAGTCAGCAGCTCAATCATCTTGTAGATGAGTTCTAGGATCTTCTGGTGATTGATGTCCTCATGGATCAGGGGGTGAGGTGGAGGCCCCGTGATTGTGCTCAGGGGTCTTCCCCATCCCTCAGACACAGGGTCCTGACAGCGATCACTAGAGGTCTTCCTCACCACTGTGTAATCCTGGTTATGGAGAGACACATTAATCTCACTACAGACATTTCCAGAGTCCTCACCTCTCCAGTTCTGTCCATCTGTTATTCCCATAGATAAGAGTGATGTAATGTGACGTCATCAGAATCTCTCACCTCTCCAGTGAGACGGAAGAGGATCTCTAGGGTGAGGTGTAACATCCTCTCCGCCATCTTGTCTCTGTCCATATCCATCCTTGATGGGGAAATCAGGAAAATTCTCTTCTGTAGAAGATCTTCACTGAGAGGATCCGATATTGTAGAGACCTGAATGAGAAGAAGATGATCCGATGTAACATCATAAGAATCCTGTGTAATAATACAATTACTGGAGATAATAAGGGAAACATATGAGGAGATTTATTATCTTACAGGGTTTAGTTTTCTTCCCTGACATCTACTAATAAAACCTATATATTTAGGCCACAGACAACAAGCAGTTTCCTCCTCGGAGTCGGCAGCTGAACACGTTCCTCATAGACTCATCTTCCATAACGCTAATTCTCGTCTCATTACCGACACTGGAATCGGCATTAGCAATACTGCAGGAGAGATTCATTACACGCGACATGAGAAATAACTCCTTCATGATGAGGACGACATCTTCATCTTCTACTGCGGCTCTAGAGACAGATTTGGCCAGAGTCGGTCACTGCCTCCATCCCCACCGGCCGTCTATATGAAGGTTTCCCGTCTTCCCCGCACTGGAATCTTCTATCTATATGTAATATATGGGTACAACCCCAAGAACACAGTCCCAACAGAGAGGCCTAGTGGGGGAAACATCATACTTTTGTATGGGTGCTTTTCTGTAAAGGGGACAGGACAACTGCAATGTATTGAAGGAAGGATGGATGGGGTCATGTACCGGGAGATTTTGGCCAACAACCTCCTTCTCTGAGTAACAGCATTGAAGATTTGTTGAGGCTGGGTCTTCGAACAGAACAATGACCCAAAACACAGAGACAGGGAAACTAAGGAAAGAATAACACAGGGACCGAAAGGGTTAATAGGACTCACAGGAGGAACCGGCCCAGAAAGCAGAAGGTCCAGGAGCGTCTGCCACATATATGACTGCTCTGTGTGCACAGGACCTGTGATGAGGTCACAGGAGGGGAGGAGTCAGGGGTCACATGATCAGGGGCCTCAGTGTGTGCAGGACTCTGCTGTGCTGGTTGTCATGGTGTTGGATGAGGGGAAGTTTATGTGTGGGGTCAGGAGGGGTTTACAGGGTGGATGTAGCAGAGCCCTGTGTGTACGAGGTGTACGGAGAGGAGCCGTGTGTGTACGAGGTGTGCGGAGCCGTGTGTGTACGAGGTGTACGGAGCGGAGCCGTGTGTGTACGAGGTGTACGGAGCGGAGCCGTGTGTGTACGAGGTGTACGGAGCAGAGCCGTGTGTGTACGAGGTGCACGGAGCGGAGCCGTGTGTGTACGAGGTGTACGGAGCGGAGCCGAGTGTGTACGAGGTGTACGGAGCGGAGCCGTGTGTGTACGAGGTGTACGGAGCGGAACTGTGTGTGTACGAGGTGTACGGAGCGGAGCCGTGTGTGTACGAGGTGTACGGAGCGGAGCCGCGTGTGTACGAGGTGTACGGAGCGGAGCTGCGTGTGTACGAGGTGTACGGAGCGGAGCCGTGTGTGTACGAGATGTACGGAGCGGAGCGTGTGTGTACGAGGTGTACGGAGCGGAGCCGTGTGTGTACGAGGTGTACGGAGTGGAGCCGTGTGTGTACGAGGTGTACGGAGTGGAGCCGTGTGTGTACGAGGTGTACGGAGCGGAGCCGTGTGTGTATGAGGTGTACGGAGCGGAGCCGTGTGTGTACGAGATGTACGGAGCGGAGTCGTATGTGTACGAGGTGTACGGAGCGGAGCCGTGTGTGTACGGAGAAGAGCCGTGTGTGTACGAGGTGTACGGAGCGGAGCCGTGTGTGTATGGAGCGGAGCCGCGTGTGTACGAGGTGTACGGAGCGGAGCCGCGTTTGTGTGGACCCCTCTGTGTACCCCCAGCTCCAGTCGCAGACCCCGCATCTCACACTGTATACACCTGTATACCCCCAGCTTCGGTCACAGACCCCTCTGTGTACACTGTATACCCCCAGCTTCAGTCTCAGACCTCTCAGTGTATGCTGTATACACCTGTATTCCCCCAGCTTCGATTGCAGACCCCTCAGTGTGCTCTTTATACACCCGTATACCTCCAGCTTCGGTCACAGACCCCGCATCTCTCACACTGTATACACCCGTATACCCCCAGCTTCGGTCACAGACCCCTCTGTGTATGCTGTATACACCTGTATACCCACAGCTTCGGTCCCAGACCCCTCTGTGTACTCTGTATACACCCGTATGCCACCAACTTCAGTCGCAGACCACTCTGTGTACACTGTATACACCCGTATACCCCCAGCTTCGGTCACAGACCCCTGTGTACACTGTATACACCCGTATACCCCCAGGTTCGGTAGCAGACCCCTGTGTATGCTGTATACACCTGTATACCCCCAGCTTTAGTCACAGACCCCCCTGTGAGCGCTGTATACATCCGTATACCCCCAACTTCAGTCGCAGGCCCCTCTGTGTATGCTGTATACACCCGTATATCCCCAGCTTCGGTCGCAGACACCTCTGTGTACGCTGTATGTACCTGTATACCCCTAGCTTCAGTTGCAGACTCGGTTGCATACCCCTGTGTACGCTGTATACACCTGTATACCCCCAGCTTTGGTCACAGACCCCTCTGTGTACGCTGTATAGACTTGTATACCCCCAGCTTCGGGCATAGACCCCTCCGTGTATGCTGTATACACCCGTATATCCCCAGCTTCGGTCGCAGACCCCTGTGTACGCTGTATACACCCGTATACCCCCAGCTTCAGTCGCAAACCCCTGTGTATGCTGTATACACCCGTATACCCCCAGCTTCGGTCGCAGACCCCTGTGTACTTTGTATACACCCGTATACCCCCAGCTTCAGTCGCAAACCCCTGTGTATGCTGTATACATCCGTATACCGCCAGGTTTGGTCACAGACCCCTCTGTGTACGCTGTATACACCCGTATAACCCCAGCTTTGGTCGCAGACCCCTGTGTACTCTGTATACACCCATATACCCCCAGCTTCGGTCACAGACCCCGCACATCTCACACTGTAGAACTGACGCCGGACACACACGGTAAAACTGCGGTCGTCGGTCTCTCATCTCTCGCACTTATACTGATAACATAAGATGGAGTCAGACGAACCCTCCTACAAAACGTGAGAACAAAGTCATTACTACAGGACTGTGTGAGAAAGGGATTTATTCTACAAGAAACGCTGGGGCCACAAATGAGAATAACATAATGTCGTTCATCTTCTCTTTCACCATAGATATTGGCAGTGAGGGCGACTTCCACTTTGCCGCAATGTGGATTTAGTGGCCATACATAAGTAGTTTACTAGCTTCTGAAAGCTTTCTGGAAGCCGGGAAGGCCTGGTTCCCAGTAAAAGGGTAGAAGGTTCCAGATCAACCGGTCCACCATACATCTGTGCTATCAGAAGCTTCACCTTCTCCCAAAGCTCAGAAACCACCGTACAAGTCCACCAAATATGTCTCATGTCACCAGATATTCCACAGCCCCTAAAACAGTCTCCCGAGATTTTAGGAAAAATGCTGTGAATTTTTTCCGGTACATAATAGACTCTGTGCAATAGTTTTAAGGAGGTCTCCACAAGGGAAGTCTGGTGACTACCTCATGATAGGGTGTCACAGCTACGATACCATTCATCAATTGACTGTTCAAACCCCAGATCCTCCTCCCACTGTAACATATACTTCAATTTTTTATCATTTTGTGGAGAATTTATAGCATAGTAGATCAATGAGATCGTTCCCCTGCCCAAAGGGTCATTTAGACATTTTTTTCACAACTGGTTCCCCTGAGAGTAGTACCGCTCGGGAGGATCTGCTTTGCAAAGTGGAAGATCTGGTTCAGTTGCATTACCTCCCTAACTGGAGGTTCAAATGTTTGAACAAATTCCTGTCTGTCAAGTAAGATATTAAATGGGGAACACAAATGTTTAAGTATATGAATACCTTTCAGCTTCCACCAAGAAAAAAATTGTGGCTCAAGGCCTGGCGGGAACATGGGGTTTTGTAATATAGCTGTCAGGGGAGAAGGGCTTGATTGTAAGTTATATCTAAACCGGACTTTACTCCAAAGAAGCAACGAGTGGACTGTAAAAGGAGCCACATTCATTAACCCCCGTGGAAGTCGGTCTGTGGTCCACATTAGGCCTGATAAAGAGAATGGTTTGGAGAGAAATGATTCCAGAATAACCCATCTCGGACTATTGGGATATGAACACGCACTTATTAATGGAGCAATCTGTGCCGACTTGTAATAAAGTGTAAAATTAGGGAGGGATAAACCCCCTTCTTTTCTGTGACGGAACATAAGTTTTTGCACAATTCTGGGTTGTTTTCCTAGCCAAAGAAACTTAGACATCGTACAGTGTAAATGAGTGAACGTTCTGGCTGGTACCATAATTGGGAGGGACCTAAATAGATATAAGAAGCGAGGCAGTGACACCATTTTTAATGCCTGTGTTCTGCCGGGCCAGGATAACTTTGAGGAAGCCCATCTATCCAGACCCCAGACCTGAATATCATTGAACATCTGTGGGATGATTTGAAGCGGGCTGTCCATGCTCGGCGACCATCAAACTGAACTGAACGGGAATTGTTTTGTAAACAGGAATGATCACAAATACCTTCATCCAGGATCCAGGAACTAATTAATAGCTACAGGAAGCGACTAGAGGCTGTTATTTTTGCAAAAGGAGGATCTACGAAATATTAATGTCACTTTTATGTTGAGGTGCCCATACTTTTGCACCTGTCAAATTTTGTTTAAATGCAGATTGCACATTTTCTGTTAGTACAATAAACCTCATTTGAATCCAGAAATATAACTGAGTCCATCAGTTATTAGATATATGAAACTGAAATAGCTGTTGCAAAAACCAAAATTGTTATAAAGAAAAAAGGCTAACATTAATAGGGGTGCCCAAACTTTAACATATGACTGTACATACATACACACTTTGAGCTTTATATATTAGATAGATATATATATATATATATATATATGTTTTATTATTCTTTTTGCCTAAAATACAAAGGCCATGTGTGATCTTAGAGGTTCGGCCTTTTAGAGATCATTTCATCTTCATCTTACTACTGCTCACAATAACGGTCATTTTGACCAGGGGCGCCCACACTTTTACATGCCGCTGTCAATGCTTCATCCCGCTGGTGCTCAATATTTAATAGGGTCTTACTATTAAACTTAATGAAAAGTTCGGTGAATTTCTTTGAGCTGCTATTACTAGAGATGAGCGAATATCGTCGGAGAAGTTGTTATTGGCTAATATCGCTTAACGAATAGCTGCATCGGGACCCCGGATCCCTGGAGCGCTCCCGATAATCAGCTGCATGTGTCGCCCTCCATGCAGGTGCTGTGACTATCACACAGCGCGACACACGCAGCTGATTATCGGGAGCGCTCCAGCACACTGAGTCCTGGACACACTGAGGCCCCTGATCATGTGACCCGTGACTCCTCCCCTCCTGTGACCTCATCACAGGTCCTGTGTGCACAGAGCAGTCATATATGTGGCGGACACTCCTGGATCTTCTGCTTTCTGGGCCGGTTCCTTCTGTGAGTCCTATTAACCCTTTCGCTCCCTGTATTCTCTTTTGTGACAGGACAATATCTGAATTCGGATAGTGTGACAGGAATTTAAGCAATGTGGAAGGAAGAAATGACAATTTTACTTTTTTCCTCACAAAAATGTGACTTTACCCCAAAATTGTCAGCGTAACAAATCCTTATTTTCCACTGTAGTTTGTAGACTCCATATACAGATCCCTTAAGTGTGAAAAGAGCTGAATTCCCCACTTAAGTTATTGCATTTTGGAAATTGCCCCCACTGGGAATTTATCTCCAGGTAAAGGCACAATTGTGTCTCCATGGGGGTTGTGCTCACAGCCCAACATCGTGTGGCCTCCAAAGAAATGCCACCCCGCACCATTACTGACCACTGCCAAACCGGTCATGCTGAAGGATGTTGCAGGCAGCAGATCGCTCTCCACGGCGTCTCCAGACTCTGTCACGTCTGTCACATGTGCTCAGTGTGAACCTGCTTCCATCTGTGAAGAGCACAGGGCGCCAGTGGTGAATTTGCCAATCCTGGTGTTCTGTGGCAAATGCCAAGCGTCCTGTACGGTGTTGGGCTGTGAGCACAACCCCCATCTGTGGACCTCGGACCCTCAGACCATCCTCATGGAGTCAGTTTCTAACCGTTTGTGCAGACACATGAACATTTGTGGCCTGCTGAAGATTATTTTGCAGGTCTCTGGCAGTGTTCCTCCTGTTCCTTCTTGCACAAAGGTGGAGGTAGCGGTCCTGCTGCTGGGTTGTTGCCCTCATACGGCTCCCTCCACATCTCCTGGTGTAGTGTCCTGTCTCCTGGTCGTGCCTCCAGCCTCTGGACACTACGCTGATGGGTCGCCCTCCCAGGGCTGTGGGGTACTCGGTATCGGGCCGGTGTCATGGGGATGTGTCACAGCAGCGGTGACCCGGTCCGTGGCCCTGGGCGCCCAAGCAATGGGGAGATGTAGTTAATGGTGGAATAGTTTGTGACGCCACCCGTGGTGTTTGGTAAATATGGTGTTAGGCCAACGCTGCATACAGATCCGCTGAGACTGATGGTATGTGCAGCTTAGATGGTAAAGCTCCCCACAGGTGGAGCTGTAGTACTAGGGCAGTGTAGATGTAGCTGGCACGGGATGTAGCAGTGCCAAAAGCATAGGGAACAGACAAGACACAGCGGTTGCAGTTTCTGTACCTTTACTGAGTATATGCAGTCCAGAGTCCTGATTACAGATGGTATTTAGCAGGTTAGCCTGGAAGCAGATCATGATTCTCTCTCTGCAGAAGGGCTGTGCAGTCTCCTTCCTAGCGCTTTGTAGTGTGAAGCACTCCAGTACTTAGTTACTCTGAAATGCCTCTCTGCAGATGTTCCTAGAACTTTACTTGTATGACAGACAGCTGTAGCCTCTCTCGGGGACTACTCTCCTGAGTCCTGGCTCTTGCCACAGCTCGCATTGATGTGCCATCCTGGATGAGCTGCACTACCTGAGCCACTTGTGTGGGTTGTAGAGTCTGTCTCATGCTACCACAAGTGTGAAAGCACAACCAGCATTCAAAAGTGACCAAAACATCAGCCAGAAGCATTGGTACTGAGATGTGGTCTGTGGTCCCCACCTGCAGAACCACTCCTTTATTGAGGGTGTGTTGATAATTGCCAATAATTTCCATCTGTTGTCTATTCCATTTGCACAACAGCATGTGAAATTGATTGTCAATCAGTGTTGCTTCCTAAGTGGACAGTTTGATTTCACAGAAGTTTGATTTACTTGGAGTTATATTCTGTTGTTTAAGTGTTCCCCTTATTTTTTTTGAACAGTGTATATAGATTTTTTTTTCTTTACGTTGGAGGGCCCAATTCCAGCTATTGCTGTGGGATCTGTGATTTCTATCTACTCCACTGTGTACAGGATAATAGAGTATAATAAAGTAGTTATGGACGTGACGTAACTAACATTGTGCAGTGACTCTGCTTTCCATATAGTGATGGATATTTCTTGTTGCTGAAACTGTGATTTTTTTCCACTTTAAACCATTTTTAAACCCCTCTGATCAGTGCGATCACACAACATACAAGCCTCTGATGGCTCCGGTGATGCCCTGTACTACTGTAGTGCCGTGTATCATCACTGCCTGTCAGTGTAATACTAACGGCCCCATACACATGAGATCAGAGTTGGCTGAACGGTCATTTGGCAGACGGCGATCTCTCCCGACTCCCCCATACACAGAAATATTCCAGCTTTCCTGTGGTCTGTATGAGAGAGTCGCCTCCAGACTCCTCTAGAGGAGGATTATCTACAGGAAGAACAAACAGATTATCCTCTGAAATTCAGGATGCCGGATCCTTCTCTGCCCTGACATCATCTGTCGGGAGGCCCCCAAATACATTATATGGTCGGCCAAACCCCCCGAAATCAGTGCTTTCATGGAACTTTAGTCTAATGTGTATGGGGGCGTTATAAGGTAACTTATTGGACGCTGCCTCTGGCCTGGCCTAATAGACCTTCATACATTGCAGCCCAGACCCCATTATTAGGCATGTAAGGCCTGTTTCACACTTCAGTTTTTTTGTGTCAGTTAAAATCTGCCAAAATGGCGGAAAGCGGATCCGTTGCTAACTGATGTGAACGGATGCCACCGGACCGTTTTTTTGATGGATCCGATGATTGAAGAATTTTAAAGGAACTGCAGCCTGGGGGGGGGGAGGAGGGGGGAGAGAAAGAAAGAGAGAGAGATTTTTTTTTTCAAGGCACCAGAACAGACTTTAGGGTTACATTTCAGGGTGAGTGAAGTTTTTCGGGCATGTGCAGTGTGAAGTGCGGATCCTTCCGCCCGAAAAAACGTTACATGCTCCGTTCGGGCATGTCGGCAGACGGCAAAATTTTGGCGGATCCGCAAAAAAACGGATCCAACGGTTGGCCGTCCGTCAAGATCCACTGGTAATGCAACTCAATGGGAAAAAAAACAGATCCGCCAAACAAAATAGCGGATCCGTTTTTTTTGCAAAACGGCGGATCTTGACTGATGGACAAAAACTGAAGTGTGAAACAGGCCTAAGTATCAGAGTATCTAGGCCGCCCCATAATATCGAGTACTTGGAGGCGGGGGGCATTCAGTCAAACTCTGTCACACCGTCTTAGATGCCATGTTTGCTTTTCAGGGTTTTTGTTGAAGCCTCATCTGTGCCGTCCCTGCGGTGTACATCTATGTTCTGGGGCCCAAAAAGATTAATTTCTTCTTAATAAATGTTCAACATGTTAAAAATTATAAAATGTGTCTTCTGCTTTTTACATATTTTTTTCTTCTTACAAGAATTGTTGGAGCCAATTTTCTTTAGAAACATTTTAATATCGGCTTTTTCTGGAGTTTTTCTTGTAATATAGGAAAGCCTAAGGTCAGAAATAAACCCCATAAATCACTGTACATGGAGACTTTGGGATCAGATCATTTCTGTCCGTTGTGTTTGTGGAAACAAAAAATCTTTTCTAAAAGCCTCAAACTTCTGTGTGTGACTCAGAGCTGAGATCTAACGTGATAGAAGATTCCAGTGCGGGGAAGACGGGAAACCTTCATATAGACGGCCGGTGGGGATGGAGGCAGTGACCGACTCTGGCCAAATCTGTCTCTAGAGCCGCAGTAGAAGATGAAGATGTCGTCCTCATCATGAAGGAGTTATTTCTCATGTCGCGTGTAATGAATATCTCCTGCAGTATTGCTAATGCCGATTCCAGTGTCGGTAATGAGACGAGAATTAGCGTTATGGAAGATGAGTCTATGAGGAACGTGTTCAGCTGCCGACTCCGAGGAGGAAACTGCTTGTTGTCTGTGGCCTAAATATATAGGTTTTATTAGTAGATGTCAGGGAAGAAAACTAAACCCTGTAAGATAATAAATCTCCTCATATGTTTCCCTTATTATCTCCAGTAATTGTATTATTACACAGGATTCTTATGATGTTACATCGGATCATCTTCTTCTCATTCAGGTCTCTACAATATCGGATCCTCTCAGTGAAGATCTACATAAGAGAGTTTTCCTGATTTACCCATCAAGGATGGATATCGACAGAGACAAGATGGCGGAGAGGATGTTACACCTCACCCTAGAGATCCTCTTCCGTCTCACTGGAGAGGTGAGAGATTCTGATGACATCACATTACATCATTCTTATCTATGGGAATAACAGATGGACAGAACTGGAGAGGTGAGGACTCTGGAAATGTCTGGAGTGAGATTTATTAATGTGTCTCTCCATAACCAGGATTACACAGTGATGAAGAAGACCTCTAGTGATCGCTGTCAGGACCCTGTGTCTGAGGGATGTGGAAGACCCCTGAGCCCAAACACGGGGCCCCCACCTCACCCCCTGATCCATGAGGACATCAATGACCAGAAGATCCTAGAACTCATCTACAAGATAATTGAGCTGCTGACTAGAGAGGTGACACTGCTGGGAATGCTGGGACATTATACAGTAACACTATGAAGGGATCAGGGGATGACGGTATCATTGTATGTGTCAGGTTCCTATAAAGTGTCAGGATGTCGCTGTCTATTTCTCCATGGAGGAGTGGGAGTATTTAGAAGGACACAGAGATCTGTACAAGAACGTCATAATGGAGGTTCCCCAGCCCCTCACATCACCAGGTAATAGACAGGACTAAATACACACGGCCTATAATTATCTGTATGTAGAGAATGAATTCAGTCCCTGTATGTGTTTCCTCCAGATCTATCCAGTAAGAGGACAACACCAGAGAGATGTCCCCGTCCTCTTCTTCCACAGGACTGTAACCAAGTAGATCCCAGTGCTCCTCAGGATCATCAGGTAGATGGAGAGAAGGTGTCAGGAGATCTCCCCTATGATGTGTAGACGGCTGTGAAGGTCTTGTGCTCAGTCTTGTTTTATCCACCAGTATTATATGTTTTATACTTGTGTAATGAGAACGGTGGAGATGGCAGGATTAGAGCTGATCATAGATGGGACTTCTCCATCTGTCTGTGACTTTTACAATATTTGTTTCAGGGTGAAGATCTGACCCATATTAATACTACAGAGACATATGTGAGAGATGATGAGTGGTGTAAAGAGGAGATTCCCACATATGACTACCCAGGTGAGTAGTAACCACTGAATGCAGAGAAGTCACAGATTCCTCTCAGTCACCGGCTGTGGCTGCTTTATCGGTGGTGTAGTCCGGCCGTATTACCATGATCACCATTTTGCCTCTAGACCACAACATTCTCCTCCACCCAAAACTGTTCAACGACTTTGGGCATTGAAAGCCCTTTTCTATAGAACTTACAACCCGGAGTATCTACCTACCCCCTGGTATTAGTGTGAAGGTGAACCTTTAAAGCGAGATCTATATAATTGCTTGTACCTGACCTAATATAGGCCGAGTGCGTGCTTAAGGAGTCACACGGAACACAGAGTTAGATGTCTACTCCTTTCTCAGTAAAGGCTTGCACAGAACTGAAGTTTATTCTCAAGACAAAGAGACAGGAAATGGGTGTCACACAATCTCCTGAGTAGCCAGTGTCAGTCTATGATAGGTCCATTTCAGCTTCACTTCCATATATGGTATCCAGTATCTCAGCTTCTGCATTCCAAGGATTCCTTACAGGGTGTTGTCTGAAGACACAGACGCCATCTTGGTACACCATATGTGAACTGACTTGTATAAGGGTTAATAATTGATTTCATCAGCCATTCTCTCCTTCACATTAGGAGGCGCTGACCGTTACCTGCCCAGATCTGTAACTATAAAGCCAAATGACAGCGTACGTATAATGTGCTGACAAGATAGAAAATCACTTGGAGAAAAATCTTATGCTGGGCCTGTAAGAGAAAGCGGAGGGTAATGATGCTGTTGGCTTCCTAGATCCCTGAGATCTTATCGGATGAATCTTCTCTCCCTTCTGTGCTGCTCAATGTCTCATGGTCCCTACAAGACCAGGTCCAGTCTTTCTGGCCAAACTTCCCTTTTATGATCGACAACAGTAAATGTGCAGTGAGGCCAAGTGTGAATTTCTGTCCAATAACAGCAGAGTTTCCCTTTATCCTGACTTTTCAATTTGTATTAAAACCAACTAACTTCAAGGAGGATTGTGATAATCTCCAGGACAAACATTCCACCTGTGCCATGATAGATCTCTAAGCTGTGCGTAGCTGATGGCTGTAATATACATTTATTCCCGCCTGCAGGAGATGTGTTGGCTCCAGCCCTGGTGTCATGGATTCACTCCACGTCATAAATTACATTGTTTTTGATCCTAAGGAATTCAGATTACTGTACAATCTCTCCTGAAATGGGGAGCAATATTATTTCCTCTAATCTTCTGCTCAGGATCCATAGTAGCTCCAATGGTCCACCATAAATGAGGGCAACTCTGGTTTACTGTTGTGTAATCTGTATTTGTAGTTTTCAGTTAATGAGATTCTCGTGCTCTGGGGCGGGGCTGTGGGTGGGGCTGTGGGCGGGGCTTTATGTGGTGCTCTGATTACATGTTCATCTGTATTGGCTTATGACAGGTCGCTGATCCCTCACTGACCTGCCCCCCATTATTACATAATGCATATAATAGCATTGATATTATTGGTGATAATTCCTATAATATTGTGGCTATTGTGAGGCTTAGAAAAAAATTACATCCAGCAAAATGACACCAGCGGCGCCTGCGCAGTATCATCTATCTCTTACTTATAGATGCTACTGTGCAGGCGCCGCCATGACCGGTGACATTTTGCTGAATGTCATTTTTTTTCTAAGCCTCACAATAACATATTGTGCCCAGCTTGTGTCTCTGGAGACCTCCCCCACCTACCCCCGGAAATTGTTAAGTCCGCTCTACTCAAATGTGTCTGTCACTAAATAAACCAAATGCTTGAATGTGAAAACAGTTCAAAAACGTGGTTCTGTGTGGAAGATTGTAAAGCCGTCATGGAGGCATAAGGCTGGCAGTGATGGGCATTGTGGGTAATAATAGCGGGGATCATGCCTCATTCCTCTCTAGGAACATACACGACATCTTCTCTGGGGTTCTTTCTTGTTTCAGTTACTGGGATGAGTGCAATAAAATGTCGCTCAGTGAGTCTTCTCACATCTTCACATTCTAAAGGATTGGTGGGGACAAAATTTTCAAAAACAAGATTTTCAGTGACCTTTTCCTGATAATCAAGGAAAGTATCTGCATTTCTGACTTTTTTGTATAACACAAAAGAATTATATGTGGCAACCTGAAACAAATACATGACTAACTTTTTATACCAGATATATGATTTTCTTGATGCTTGGTATGGCTGTAGAACCTGATCTGCAAGGTCCACAACCCATATATTTGTTGTAGTCAATGGCAGACAAAGGTTTTGGAGTAGTGGATCCCTGTTGGTCTGCAGTGGCCCTTGTGGCATCTGTGTGGATCGAGCTCAGGATAAAAATATCTTTATTATACTTATATTTAAGGGCAAGCAGCTCTCCATTGTGTAAAGCCCCTGACAGCCCCTTTCGGAACTTTTTGCTGACCACTGATTGTGGAAACCCCTGATGGTTTTTTCGAATGGTCCCAGAAGCCCCTAATGTTCAAAACAGACTTTTAAATAGGGGTATGCTGGTGCCGTAGTTGTCAACATACAGATTGTAGCATTTTTGTAAAAATGGAGTCATCAGCTCCCAAGCGATTTTTCCAGATGTCCCCAAATAAGTAGGGCGTGGCTTGAACAGGGCGGTTGGACCAATAGGACTGAAAGAATTGGCCGGAGCTGAGCCTCCCCTGCCCCCCCCCAAGGAGGCATAGGCGGAGGCCAGCATGATGGGGGGGTGGTCGGCTACCAGGGGGAGTACCCTGGAGTGGGGGAGTATATAGAGGAGGGGTGTGGGTGTCCCCTTCCTCTTTGGATCTGGTCCCCCCAAGAAGAAGTCACCTTTACCATGTCTGATGTGGAGCGGGTGTTGGAGCAGCTGCGAGCGGCGGCGCGGTCACAGCCCCCAGGCTGGCTGGCGTCACAGGTGGCCGGCATTGTTCCTGGGACGTCCAGAGAGTCTGCAGCAGCAGCGGGGAGGGAACGGCGCTACAGACAGGTGAGGCATCCCGAGTGGCTCTCACCCGATTCATCCCCCAAGGCCTGGTGACGCCGCCGGAGCCCCTTCGGGGACCCTCCAGGCCGGGCGCAGCGTTCTGTGCCTGTCGCCGCTATCCGGCCTGGGAGGAATCCGCAGGCCAGACGAGGGCCCGCGGCGATGGCTAGGCCGCGGCCTACCTCCAGGCGGGGGGCGGGCCTGTCAGGCGCCGGGCGGCAGCAAGCTCCTGCATCAGCGGGAGGCCGCGGCGGTAACCTCCTCGCCGCGCGGCCTGCCTCCCCCTCCAGCAGGGGGGTGGACATCGGGGAAGCTTCGGCCTGCAGCCTGGCAGGGCTGCCATCATCATCCCCAGGCAGTGGGGGAACACCGAGTGCGGCAGGGGGCCGCGGCGAAGGGGCCCAGCATCGGTGGTCCGCTTCGGGGGCCGCTGCAAGAGGAGGGGGACGTCTCCACACCAGGACCGCGGCCTGCTCCCCTGTGGGGCCGCTAACAGCGATGCCCATGTACAGTGGCGATGGGCTCTTTTCCGGGGGCCTGGAGGCGCAGCGGGGGGCCCTTAGTGCTTCGCTGCAGGAGTCAGCCGTGGATGTGGGAGCAGAACTCACGGTGTCCCGGTCAGCGTCCATTGCTGGGGTCCCGTCATCGGGGTCCCTCGGGGGGCCCAGTCATCATCATTTGACACCTCCTGCGGGGAGTCCCAGAGGTCGACAGCAAGCTGGCGAAGGTACATCCGAGGACCCAGGTTTTCCGGCTGGAGGGCACACAGCCCCCTCGCAGCCCGGTGAATATGGCTCTGTGTCCCCTGTTTGTCATCCAGTTGCAACATCATCCTGGTTGGGTGGGGGGCCGTTGGCGGAATCCCTCGGGGTCAGCGGGGGGTTGGGATCTGGTGGCGTAGCCGCGGCCAGGGGGGTTAGCGATGTGCTTGCGGATATGCGGAATTTGGTGTCACGTCTGGAGCGGGGTCTCGCTTCACCGTCACCAGTAGCAGCTTGGGCACAAGCTGGGAGTCCTGCGGGGCGGAGTGGGTCGGATTTGGCCGGGCGCGCAAGTGAACCGGTGTCGGTGTCGATGCAGACTGAGAAAGAGAAAGAATGTCGCATACACTTGGACGATAGAGCGCATGGGGAGGTATGTTTGTTTTGAGGGTCAGTTGGGGGCTCATTTAAAGAAAGAAGTAAAGGAGTGCATTTGGAAGGACGAGTATGTGGAAATATTTTCCCTCTTGCCATTAGAGAAATTTAATTTGGATAAGGGCAAGAAGGAGGATAGCAAAAAGGAGGATGAAGAGAAGCGTAGATGGCGTCTGATCCCGCAAACGTTCGTTAATTGGCAACAGGCGTTCGCTATTTTGGCGAGCGTCATTGGAGAAAAGTCCCCTGATAATTGCTCGGCGTTATTTTGACGCCATAGGGGAGGCCTATAGGGTGTACGGGGGTCAGGCTTGTTTGCGCTATGATGAGCAATTTCGGCAGAGGAAGGCCGTCCGTCCGGCTATCCGTTGGGACCAGAAGGACATTGGGCTGTGGATGCGGGTCATAGCTCAAAATAAATTTGGTAGCTCCTTTCATGGGGGGGCTGGGAGTACCAGCAGGAGTAGCGGCAGTTCTGGCGTCTCAGGAGGGGGCGGGCAGGTTCAAACGGGAAATCATAAGTTGGGGGTGTGCTGGCAGTTCAACGACGGCCCATGTAAATTCGGGGCGAACTGCAAATTTAAACATCTTTGCTCCAACTGCAATAGCGCGTCCCATGGAGCCGCCAAGTGTTTCAAGAAAGGGAAGCCCCGAACCGGCGGTGGTAATTCCCAAGGGGGAGACTCCAGTGAGGCTGGAAAGGATGGTCCCTTATCTAAATAGATATGGGGACAGGGAGAAGTCGGCTTTGCTGTACGCGGGTTTCAAGGACGGTTTTGTTATCCCTCACCCCCCTTTTGCTATTCCGCGGGTTTTAAAAAATTTGCGTTCGGCCTTGTTACATGGTTCAGTGGTTTCAGAAAAGCTGGAAAAGGAGGTTTCGTTGGGCCGTATGGCTGGCCCCTTTGTTTCCCCCCTTTTTCGGATTTGGTTGTTTCTCCTCTAGGAGTGGTTCCGAAGAAAGAGCCGAATAAGTTTCGGCTTATCCAACATTTGTTGTACCCTCGCGGGGGTTCTGTTAACGATGGTATCGATCCGGAAAGCTGTTCGGTGGTTTACTCCTCCTTTGATGAAGCAGCGGGGTGGGTGCGAAAATGTGGTCGGGGTGCCCTTATGGCTAAAACGGATGTGGAATCCGCTTTTCGTTTGCTCCCGGTTCATCCGGATAGCATGAAGTTGTTAGGTTGCTATTGGGAAGGCATGTTTTTTGTGGACAGGTGTCTACCCATGGGATGTTCGTTGTCTTGTGCGTATTTTGAAGCCTTCAGTTCTTTTTTGGAGTGGGTCGTGCGCGATGTTTCCGGTTTTGATTCGGTCATTCATTACTTGGATGATTTTTTGTGCGTGGGCTCCGGGGATTCCGATTGTTGCGAGAGACTGTTACAGGCCATCGAGTGGGTGGCGGAGCGTTTTGGTGTTCCTCTCGCGCCTGAAAAAACCGAAGGCCCCTGTACGTGTTTGCGTTTTTTGGGAATTGTCATTGATACGGTGAATTGGGAGTTCAGGCTGCCTGAGGATAAGTTGGCTGATTTGCGGGCGGAGGTGGTCTGAGCGCGCAGGGTCGAGAAGTTCTCGCTGCGTGATCTCCAGTCGTTGCTGGGAAAGCTCAATTTTGCATGTCGAGTCATGCCAATGGGGCATGTTTTTTCACGTCGTCTGGCCAGTGCGACCGCGGGTGTTCGAGCCCCTCATCATTTCATCAGGTTGTCAGCGGAACTCAGGGCCGATTTGGCGATTTAGGAGTCATTCTTGGAGGGGTACAACGGCCGTTCGTTGGTGATGGAAGAGGTGGTCAGCAGTGACGCGTTGGAGTTGTTCACAGATGCGGCTGGCAGTGTTGGTTTTGGGGCTTACTTTCGGGGGCAGTGGTGTGCGTCCCGGTGGCCTAAGGGATGGATTGCGGATGGCTTGGTGCGCAATATCGCTTTGCTAGAGATCTTTCCGATTCTGGTAGCCGTCCATTTGTGGGGACGTGAGTTTCGGGATCGGCGGGTGCGTTTTAATTGCGATAACATGGGCGCTGTGTGCACGATTAATGGCCTTACTGCATCGTCTCCCCCAGTCGTTCGGGTGTTACAGCGGTTGGTTCTCCTCTGTTTGGACCTGAATGCACAAGTGACCGCGACGCATGTTCCAGGTGTTAAGAACGATATCACTGACTCTCTCTCTCGTTTACAGTGGGATCGGTTTCGCTCTTTGGCGCCAGAGGTGGAGGTCATGGGTTTAGCTTGTCCGGAGGAGCTGTGGATAGTGGCCTATGGGCCGCGGCATCGCTGATTGAGTCGTCTTTGGCTCCAAAGACCTGGGAGGCTTACTGGGCTGTATGGTGCAAGTGGGAGGAACAGTTAGCGGCCGACGTAGCAGTCGGGCCCGGCTTGGATCAGGAGGGAGTTTTGTTGTCTTGGTTGGGGTGGGGGGCCTCCGAGGGTTGGTCGGGTGCAAAAGCCATGCGTGTTTTAGCGGGTTTGTCCTTTGGATTTCGCTTGCGCGGCTGCCGCGATTGGACGAAAACATTTTTGGTGAAACAAGCGACGAAAGGGTTTCGCCGGTTAAAAAGCGGGGGTGACTTGAGGCGTCCGATATCTTTTGAGGTGCTTGAACGGTTGGGCGGCATTTTGGAGGTGTGTTCTTCACGCTATGAGGTTTTGTTATTTCGCCTAGCCTTTTCGTTGGCATTTTTTGGCGCATTAAGGGTAGGGGAACTAGTGTCGGGGAACAAGCAGTCAGCCGGGGGTATATTGGCCAGGGATGTTGTGCTTACTGCGCGGGGCATTGAGTTTTGGTTGCGACGGTCTTAGACGGATCAGGCGGGTAAAGGTCGCCGAGTGGTGTTGGGCCATGTGCCCGGGTCTTTGATGTGTCCCGTTCAGTGTTTGCGGGGGTTTTGGGAGCTGGGTCCTAGTTTGAGCGGCCCCCTTTTGTGTCACATGGATGGCTCTAGTTTGTCGAGATACCAATTTGGTGCTGTTCTCAAGAGGTCCATCCGATCGTTGGGTTTGGATGAATCCCGTTTCGCTTCTCATTCGTTCAGGATTGGGGTGGCATCAGAAGCAGCAGTTCGGGGTTTGGATGTGGCTTCGATTCGGCGCATTGGTGGTTGGGCGTCCAATCGTTACCGAAGTTATGTTAGGTCGGTGGGTGGTGATGGGTGAGGCGGAGGGCGGCATTCACGCTAATGGTGTTTGTGTTTGATATTGGCATCGCCTTTTTTATTCCAGGTGTCGAGCCGTTGCTGGTGTGGATTTTTGGTCATTCCTTCGTTTACTGGGGAGCGTTGCGGGTGGATGTCCGGAACGAAGGCAGACAGCTCGGTTTTTCCAGGAACACGGCCTTGGTGCGTTGGTGTGGTTTTAGGGGGATGGAGTGGAGACGTGTCTTGCCGGAGATACACGAGTGCGTTCGGTTGGACGGCGCTCCGGACATCCTGGTGTTGCATGTTGGGGGGTAGTGACTTGGCGGTTCGACCTTTTCGGGAGTTGATACGGGACATCAAACAGGACTGTCTGCGCTTGTGGTTATTGTACCGAGGGGTCACTATCGTTTGGTCCGACATTGTTCCTCAGAGGTGATAGCGTTCCATGAGGTCTCTCGCTAAGGTTAATAAGGCCCGGATAAAAGTGAACAGGGCTGTGTCTTCTTTTGTTATCAGGAATGGAGGGGTGGCGGTGCGACACTTTGATTTGGAAAAAGGCGAGGGTGATTTCTGGCTGGCCGATGAGGTTCATTTGAATTCGGTTGGTTCTGACATTTTGGCTCTCGGATTCCAGGAGGGTATTGAGCGGCCCATGGCATGGCGGGTTCGGGGGGGTCTCGGGCCATTGAGGTGATCAATGGGCCCTTGTTGTGGCGGTTTCAAGAGGGGGGAGTCCTTGAAGTCGGTAAAAATTGGGTGTGGAAACTCAGTGTCTAGGGTCTCCTTGGTTAAACAGGTATCTTGGGGATGATCTGGTGAAAGGTGGGGGGGAGTTTCCGGCCGAAGTGGCGGATCCCCGAGTAGCTTAGTGGACAAGATATATCGGTGTTGGTGCTCCCGAGCCAGTGGGGTATCGGCTGGGAGCAATCATGAGGGGTTTTTGTCCACAGCAATTTTTGGGGTTATTCACCAAGATCTTGGGGCTTCAAGGACTCCTTCTCAGGTTCATGTTTTTGTTAAAGTGATTTATGATTCACTGTTTGTGTTTTTGGTGTTTATAATAAAGGCTGCTGTGGCCATAACATTCCAAAAGAAATTCCGAGTCTCCGTGTTCTGTGGTGGGGATTATTGGAGGTGATGCGGGGGGAGGTTTGGTGACAGGGTGAGATTTGTTCCCACGCCTGTCTGGTGGCAACTCGACACTACCAACGTCATGCTCGTTTCTTTAACAAGCCCCATAGCGAATGTAAGTCCTAAAAATGTTTTCATTTCTAGGACATTAGTTGGTGTCCATAAATTTGACCTAGCATAATCGGATCGTGGATTCTGGCTGACGAATTGGGACACATATAAATTTGTAGGACAATATGCTCTAGCAAGCTATCTGTCATAAAAAAATAATTGGTCCAAAATTTTCCACCTCCACATATATACCAAGAATGGCATTAAAATTAGGGATGAATGGAGTAGCCGAATCCGAAGCCTCCCATCTGGGAAATGCTACATCAAGAGGCAAAGCCCCTTGGACATTGGTGTGCACCAATTCACGAGCACTAGGGACAGCACTAGTACTGGGCATTGTTCCCTGAGTTGGAGACATTTCTCCAGAAGCGCTATTTGTCCTTCTTGTTGTACTGGTCCTTGTGTGTGAGGATGGACCGGAATCACTGCTCATTTCTGAGCTATCACTGTCGCTGCTACTAAAGCCCTCGAAATCCACATCGCCATCTGACACTGCGCTTTTTTCACTGTCAGAACATAAAAAGTGCATAAGCCTCCTCTGCACTATAATACTGACGGGCCATTTTATTTGTTTTTATTTCTTTTTCCGGAAATAGAAATCTCTGACATGACTGACGTGACCAAATTATTGGGGAGACAATTGAGAAAAGCCTAATTCTTTAGCCTAACAGTAACTAACTTTAGCATAACACTAACCCTAACTTTAACCTAAAAGTAACCCTAACTTTACCCCAACACTAACCCTAACTATAGCGCTAACTGTAACCTGCCTTATCTGTTTTTCTATTGACAGATGATGGACCTGAGTGGGGACTTGTTTTTTGTGAGATGAGAATTGGTATTATTTTTGCCTACATAACATTGATTGGTTCCTTTTTATTCGATATTTGGGAGGCAGAATGAACAAACAGTTGGACACCGCACACTACTGGTTCATCCAACAAGGTTTCCTATTAGACTGTGAACAGTTATTGTCTTGGTAAATAATTAACGTTTTTTACATAGCTTGCCATTTTTATGGACAGTTTAAGTGGAAATGTTTAAAAATATAAAACTCAAGGATATGTTATTAAAAAAATTGTTTTTTATCTTAGCAGATGACTGTACCAGGAGATCAGAAGGACAGCTGACATCTTCAATTTTTAAATCTGATGATCTTGAGATCCTACAAGATACAACTGAAGTGAATGCCATTACTCCAGATATACCATCATCCATTCACAGCAAAGATCTGTCATCTGATCCTATGAAACAGGTCCCATCTTCTGATTCATTACTGACTACTAAGGAAAATCAAAGTCACAAAAGAGGCAGTAAAAAACAAACTGCTCCTAAAGCAAAGAAGTCATTTTCATGTTCAGAATGTGGGAAATGTTTTACATGGAAATCACATTTTGTTAGGCACCAAAGAACTCACACAGGGGAGAAGCCTTTTTCCTGTTCAGAATGTGGGAAATGTTTTAACAGTAAATCAGATTGTGTTAAGCACCAGAGAATTCACACAGGGGAGAAGCCTTTTTCCTGTTCAGAATGTGGGAAATGTTTTGTCAACAAATCAGAATTGGTTAGACACCAAAGAACTCACAGAGCGGAGAAACCTTTTTCATGTTCAGAATGTAAGAAATGTTTTATCCGGAAATCACAATTGGTTAATCACCAGAGAATTCACACAGGGGAGAAACCTTTTTCATGTTCAGAATGTAGGAAATGTTTTAACCGGAAATCAAATTTGGCTAATCACCATAGAACTCACACGGGGAAGAAGCCTTTTTCCTGTTCAGATTGTGGGAAATATTTTAACCAGAAAGTGCTTCTTGATCGCCATCAGAGCAGTCACACAGAGGAGAAGCCTTTTTCATTTTCTTAATGTGGGAAATATTATACTTGGAAATCAAGTGTTAATAAACATCAGAGATGTCACATAGGGGAGAAGCCTTTTTATGTTCATAGTCTTGGAATAGTTTTAATCAAAATTGAATTTTCTTAATTGGGTTGTCTCTTGTCATTCCTCATGTTTGCTGGCAAAAGGATAAAACTAAACTTTATTAATTCCAAATCTAAAACTATACCCATAATTTGCCCCTGAAGGTTAGTCAATAGATGACTAATAGAAAAAACATATACCGTATTTTTCGCTTTATAAGACGCACTTTTGTTCCCCCAAATTTTGGGGGAAAGTGGGGAGTGCGTCTTATAAAGCGAATGTGTGCTGCTGTGCTATAGAGTGGGGGGGGCGGCTCTGGCATGGAGTCGGGGCTGGGGTGGGCTGGATGGGGGCTGCAGAGACAGCGGGAGGTCCTGTGCTCCCGCTCATTAGGCTCATGTAATATTCACTGCACCCGCTGTCCATCACCTTGGTGCTGAAACAGTGCCGAGTTGGTAGACAGGGGAGCGGTGCATATTACATGTGCCTGCACTCACCCCCAGTCACTATAGACACTTACCTACTGATGATCACTCCTGCTCTCAGCTCCCCCGTGGCTTTCCTGTGTCTAGTCTGCTGTCATCCTCCTCCTGCAGGGTGAGCGGCAGCAGCAGCTCATTCAGGCAGCTCATCAATTCAGGACTTTCCATGATGTGACCATAGGACCTGCGGTCACATGACTCCCGTGCACTGCGAGTCACATGACCGCAGCTGAGCAGCTCCTATTGGTCACATCATGGAAGGTCCTGTAGCTACAATGAGCTGCTTGAATGAGCAGCAGCTGCGTGTGCCCTGCAGGAGGAGGATGACTCAGCACAGACACAGGTAAGCCACAGGGGAGCTGGGAGCAGGAGCGATCATCAGTAGGTGAGTTAACTGTTTATTAATTTAGCATGTGCTTGCCAGCAGGAGGGAAATATAGGGACGGGGGCCATGTGTGACAGCAGGGGGAAATATAGGGATGGGGGGGCAATATGTGCCAGCAGGGGGGAATATAGGGAGGGGGGGCAATGTGTGCCAGCAGGGGGAATATATGGAGGGGGGGACAATGTGTGCCAGCAGGGGGAAATATATGGAGGGGGGGACAATGTGTGCCAGCAGGAGGAAATATATGGAGGGGGGACAATGTGTGCCAGCAGGGGGAAATATATGGAGGGGGGACAATGTGTGCCAGCAGGGGGGAATAAAGGGATGGGGGGGCAATATGTGCCAGCAGGGGGAATATATGGAGGGGGGACAATGTGTGCCAGCAGGGGGGAATATATGGAGGGGGGCCATGTGTGCCAGCAGGGGGGAATAAAGGGATGGGGGGGCAATATGTGCCAGCAGGGGGGAATATATGGAGGGGGGCAATGTGTGCCAGCAGGGGGAAATATATGGAGGGGGGGACAATGTGTGCCAGCAGGGGGAAATATATGGAGGGGGGGACAATGTGTGCCAGCAGGGGGGAATAAAGGGATGGGGGGGCAGTGTGTGCCAGCAGGGGGAAATATATGGAGGGGGGGACAATGTGTGCCAGCAGGGGGAAATATATGGAGGGGGGACAATGTGTGCCAGCAGGGGGAAATATATGGAGGGGGGGGCAATGTGTGCCAGCAGGGGGAAATATATGGAGGGGGGGCAATGTGTGCCAGCAGGGGGAAATATATGGAGGGGGGGGCAATGTGTGCCAGCAGGGGGAAATATATGGAGGGGGGGCAATGTGTGCCAGCAGGGGGAAATATATGGAGGGGGGGACAATGTGTGCCAGCAGGGGGAAATATATGGAGGGGGGGACAATGTGTGCCAGCAGGGGGAAATATATGGAGGGGGGACAATGTGTGCCAGCAGGGGGGATTATAGGACCGGGGGGACAATGTGTGCCAGCAGGGGGGATTATAGGACCGGGGGGACAATGTGTGCCAGCAGGGGGGATTATAGGACCGGGGTGACAATGTGTGCCAGCAGGGGGGAACATAGGGACGGGGGAGGCTGTGTGAATGCCAGCAGGGGAGAATATAGGGACGGGGGACAATGTGTGCCAGCAGGGGAAATATAGGGACGGGGGGCCGTGTCCGTACCAGCAGGGAGGCATATAGAGAGAGGGGGGCCATGTGAGTGTCAGCAGGGGGGCATATAGTGACTGGGGGGGTCATATCCAGGATAGGATGGGGGCTATGTGCCAGCACAAGGGGGCCATGTGCCAGGATGGGGGTTATATAGATACCAGGATGAGGGACATATATATGATTTGTAAGACGGACACTGGCATTATAAGACACACCTCCATTTAACATAAAAATACATTTTTTTCTCTTTTTCTTCACCAAATTTGGGGGTGCGTCTTATAATCAGGTGCGTCTTATAAAGCGAAAAATACGGTATACTACGAAATTGGTTTTGCATGTGAAGTAGTCCCTAATGGGGTAAGATTTGCCTGTACGTGAGTGAATGACTTCATTAACTTTAATGATGTTGGAACAACTCATGCAACTGAGGCAAGGGAAAGTACCCGTCCTTTTTTGACCTGACAGTGTTCGTGTGGAAGTCTGATTGCAATGTCCTAGGTCGGCCCTGACCAACTTGTCTTTGATGTTTTGAGGTCTTCTTAAACACATCAATGGTGGGTTCTTGAAAATGTCAATTTTGGGGCAGGCTTTGGTAAGTAGAAACCAATGTTTATGGATGAGATTATGGACCCTCTGCAGGATGGTGGCCATGAACAAAAGGGAGTCTAGGTGGTTTTGGTGCGATGGTGATACAACAGTCAGGGTTTTTTCTTCCCTTCAGACCCACTGAACAGGTGCCCCTATGAGTCTATATTGACACCTTCCCTGGCGGTAAGATAAATAATAATATATTTGTTTTCATTTTTTTTCATTTTTCTTCAAAAAAAATTTCCCCCTTTTTATTTTAATTTTTTTCCCTTTTTTTCAACATTTTTTCATTTGGTTTATTCATCCATTTTTTTTATTCATCCATTCTTTTGTATAAATTTCATCCCAAAAATGATTTTGTTCCGTTATTTTCACATTCATTTATTCCCATTTCATTTGCTTTATTTACATTATTTTCCCATTATCCATTTACTTTCTCCAATATGGTGCTCCTTCCCTTCCAAGCTCTCCCATGCGCCCAAACAGTGGTTCCCCCCACATATTAGGTATCAACCTGCTCAGGACAAATTGCACAACAACTTTTGTGGTCCAATTTCTCCTGTTACGCTTAGGAAAATAAAAAATAGCGGGCTGAAAAAAATCATTTTTGAGGAAAAAAAAGTGATTTTTATTTTCATTGCTGTTGGTGTCACTTGTGGGGTTTTTTCACTGTTTGGGCACATCAGGGGCTCTGCAAAAGCAACATGGCATCCTATCTGAATTCCAGCCAATTCTGCATTGAAATAGTCAAACGGTACTCCTTCCCTTCTGAGCTCTGCCGTGCGCCCAAACAGTGGTTTACCCCCACATATGGGGTATCGGCGTACTCAGGACAAATCGCACAACAACTGTGGGGGTATGATTTCTGCTGTTACCCTTGTAAAAATAAAAATTTGGGGGCGAAAATATCATTTTTGTGGAAAAAAATGATTTTTTATTTTCACGGCTCTACGTTATAAACTTCTGTGAAGCACTTGAAGGTTCAAAGTCCTCACCACATATCTAGATAAGCTCCTTAAGGGGTCTAGTTTCCAAAATAGGTCACTTGTTGGGGGTTTCCACTGTTTAGGAACATCAGGGACTCTCCGAACGCAACATGGCATCCGGTCTCAATTCTAGCCAATTCTGCGTTGAAAAAGTCAAACGACGCTCCTTCCCTTGCGAGCTCTGCCGTGCACTGAAAAAGTGGTTTACCCCCACATATGGGGTATCGGCGTATTCAGGAGAAATTGCACAACAAATTTTGTGGTTCATTTTCTTTTTTAACACTTGTGAAAATAAAAAAAAATTGGTTCTGAAGTAAATTTTTTGCAAAAAAAGTTAAATGTTAATTTTTTCCTTCCACGTTGCTTTAGGTCCTGTGAAGCACGTAAAGGGTTAATAAACTTCTTGAATGTGGTTTCGAGTAGGTTGAGGGGTGCAGTTTTTAGAATGGTGTCACTTTGGGGTATTTTATGCCATATAGACCCCTCAAAGTGACTTCAAATGTGAGGTGGTCCCTAAAAAAAATGGTTTTGTAAATTTTGTTGTAAAAATGAGAAATCGCTGGTCAACTTTTAACCCTTATAACGTCCTAACAAAATAAAATTTTGTTTCCAAAATTGTGCTGATGTAATGAAAACATGTGGGAAATGTTATTTATTAAGAAATTTGTGTGATACATCTCTCTGATTTAAGGGCATAAACAATTTAAAGTTTTTTTCATAAATAAAAACAAGACATATCGAAGAAATTTTACCACTAACATGAAGTACAATATGTCACGAGAAAACAATGTCAGAATCACCGGGATCCATGGAAGCGTTCCAGAGTTATTACCTCATAAAGGGAAAGTGGTCAGAATTGTAAAAATTGGCCCGGTCATTAAGCTGCAAAATGGCTCTGTCACTAAGGGGTTAAACAAGATTTATTTTAGCCACACAATTCAATACTGTTTTCCTTTCTATCCTCACCGTGCTCTTACTTAAGAAAGTGAGAATATGTTCTTTTCTCTACACATAGTTGTAGAATGCACATAACTGTAATGACCTGCAGAACACAGCGATCAGACTATTTACAGGAATCGGTAAGTTACGGGAGAAACAAAATGGCGTAATTGATATTTTTCTCTATAAAACCCATAAAATCATAGAATCATAGAATCGTAGAGTTGGAAGGGACCTCCTGGGCCATCTGGTCCAACCCCCTGCTCAAAGATTCGCTAAATCATCCCAGTGAGATGTCTGTCCAGCCTCTGTTTGAAGACTTCCATTGAAGGAGAACTCGCCACTTCTCGTGGCAGCCTGTTCCGCTCATTGATCACTCTAACTGTCAAAAAGTTTTTTCTAATATCTAATCTGTGTCTCTTCCCATTCAGTTTCATCCCATTGCTTCTAGTCTTTCCTTGTGCAAATGAGAATAAAGATGATCCTTCTACAATGTGACAGCCCTTGAGATATTTGTAGACAGCTATTAAGTCTCCTCTCAGTCTTCTCTTCTGCAAGCTAAACATTCTCAAATCCTGCAACCTTTCCTCATAAGACAGGGTTTGCAGACCGGTCACCATTCTGGTCGCTCTTTTCTGAACGTGCACCAGTTTGTTGATGTCTTTTTTAAAATGTGGTGCCCAAAACTGGACACAATATTCCAGATGAGGTCTGACCAAAGAGGAGTAGAGGGAAATAATGACTTCACGTGATCTAGACTGTATGCTTCTGTTAATACATCCTAGAATTGCATTTGCCTTTTTTGCTGCTGCATCACACTGTTGACTCATATTCAGTCTGTGATCTATTAGTATACCCAAGTCTTTTTTACATGTGCTGTTGCTTAGCCCTATTCCTCCCATTCTGTATATGCTTTTTTCATTTTTATTGCCCAGATGTAGTACTTTGCATTTTTCCCTGTTAAAAACCATTCTGTTAGTTGCTGCCCACTGCTTCAGCTTATTTATATCTTTTTGAATCCTCTCTCTCTTCTCTAGTATTAGCTATCCCTCCTAGCTTTGTGTCATCAGCAAATTTAATCAGTTTACCCTCAATTCCTTAATCTAAATCGTTGATAAAGATGTTGAACAATACAGGGCCCAGGACAGAGCCCTGTGGTACCCCACTTGAGACATTCTTCCAACTGGATGTGCAGCCATTTACGACCACTCTTTGGGTCCGATCACTAAGCCAGTTATGAATCCACCTAACAGTTGCCTTGTCCATTCCATACTTAGTCATTTTTGCAATAAGGATTGTATGAGATACTTTGTCAAATGCTTTGCTGAAGTCAAGATATACTATATCTACAGCATTTCCTTGATCCACCCAATCAGTGATTCCGTCATAGAAGGAAATTAAGTTAGTCTGACATGACTTATTAGTTACAAACCCATGCTGACTCTGTTTAATCACTTCATTCTTATCCAGGTACTGACATACATGTTGTTTAATAATTTGTTCAAAGATCTTTCCTGGTATAGAAGTCAGACTCACCGGCCTATAGTTGCCTGGGTCCACCTTCTTCCCCTTTTTGAAGATAGGAACAACATTTGCTCTTCTCCAGTCTTCTGGGACTTCTCCTGTTCTCCAAGAATTTTCAAAGATTATGGAGAGGGGTTCAAAAATTTCTTCTGCTATCTCCTTCAGTACTCGGGTGTAATTCATCTGGACATGGAGACTTGAATTCATTTAGATTAGCTAAGTGTTTCCTCACTATCTTTCTGTTTATAGATATCCTGGATTCTTCTATTCCCTTAATAGTACAGTGAAGAACAGCTGAGGTTACATTTCCTTTCTGAGAGAAAACAGATGCAAAATAGGAATTTAAAAGTTCGGCCTTCTCAACATCCTGTCTTACCATTTCATCATTTTCATCCTGTAAAAATCCTATAGCATCTTTGACTTTTCTTTTACTTTTGACATATCCCCAAAATCCTTTATTATTGCTTTTGACATCTCTTGCAAGCCTCAATTCATTGTCAGCTTTAGTTAATCTGATTTGTGCCCTGCAGACAGCATTATATTCTTCTTTAGATATGCCTCCCTCTTTCCATTTTATAAACATTTCTTTCTTCCTTTTTAGCATGTGCTTAAGTTCTGTGTTCATCCATCCTGGTTTCCTTAAATGCTTCCTATTCTTCCCTCTTTTCGGAATTGTTAACGATTGTGCTTTGAGAATTTCATTTTTCAAGATTTCCCATCCTTCCTGGACATTTTTGTCTTTAAGGATTATCCAGCCATTGGATCCCTCCAATTCTCTTTCTGAATCCGTTAAAATCTGCCTTTCTGAAAACTAACCTTGACGTCTGAGTCTTCACAGGTCTTCCTCCTCTAGTTATCCAAAATTCTAAAATAGCATGGTCGCTACCTTCTAGGGTCCCAGCCACTTTTACCTCCTCAACCATTTCCTTCCTGTTTATAAGGATTAGATCCAAGGTAGCAGTTCCCCTTGTTTTCTCCCCTACCTTTTGGAAGATAAAGTTGTCAGCAAGAGAGGATAAGAATTTCCTTGACCTGTTAGTTTTGCCTGAGAGAGAATCCCAACAAATGTCTGGATAGTTGAAATCTCCCATGACAACTATGTCATATTTTTTGGAGAACTTGGCCATTTGATGCATAGAGAGTTCATCCATATCTTCAGCTTGCACAGGCGGCCTGTAGTAAATGCCTACAATGGTGTCTTTTCCATTGTTTTGTCCTTGTATTCTTACCCAAACAGTTTCCACAGAACTCCCAGTCTCTGAAGCTTCAATCTCTGTGCATATACGCATTTCTAACATACAATGCGACACCTCCTCCTCGTTTATCAAGTCTGTTTCTTGCAAATAAGTTGTATCCTTCTAGTCTTGTATTCCAATCATGTGTATTGTCCCACCAAGTTTCAGTGATTCCAATGACATCATATTTCTTTTCCTGTGTTAGTAGTTCCAATTCTCCTTGTTTGTTGCCCATGCTTTGTGCATTAGTATAGAAACATTTTAGTTTGTGATTGGTTTCTCTTTCTCCAATATTTTTATTAATTAGATTCTTTTGTCTTTGTTCTTCCTTTCCACTTCTAATAGCAGAGTTCTCAATAGCATTTGTCAGGTGTATGGCTTTTTCTGGTCTTTTGCTTCCCTTCCCATGTTGTTCTAGTTTAGCCCCTGATGAAGCCACCTTTTGTTGTGCGACACGCGTAGGGCACTCCACAAGCTCCCCCTTGTAAGTGGCATTATATAGGGACTATGCAGGCAGGATTTAATCTTGGTCATTTTAGCCTCTTGGCTACACCATGATTGCTATACTTTTCATCTATGCTTAGTACCCTATGGTGTTTATTTTCATGGCTCAGTTGCTTACATTTGTTATCACTTGCATTCATTATTGTACTATAGTCTATTTGGATGGATTATTCAATGGATCATTATGTTTAGTATTACATCTCTGAACATTTCTTCATTGCAGGTATGCTATTGTATGTGATATATTCTAGAGCCTTTTTTATATATGTCCATTTACTGGAGGGAGCTCTTTGGGCTTTATTATAAGCCTTTGTGATAGTTTCATGTCATTGTATGACTTTTTAAATGTTTTTACATGGATGTTGTCTTTTTGTTACCAATAAAATTTGTAATTTTGCAGTGATCCCTGCATTTTGGTCAGTAGCTTTTTCTCCATTTTCTCAGTTTGTGTTTATACTGACTGCTGGTTGATCCGCATATCTTACTCAGTAGTGCCCTCCTGAGTTTTTACATATATATTTGTCAGGTGTATGGCTTTTTCTGGTCTTTTGCTTCCCTTCCCATTTTGTTCTAGTTTAAAGCTCTCCTTACAAGTGTAGCAAGGCGACTTCCAAATACATGTTTTCCAGTCTTCGTAAGGTGCACCCCATCTCTAGCAAGTAGTCCATCGTATAAGTAATTCACTCCGTGATCCAGAAATCCAAATCGTTGCTGACGGCACAATCGACGTAGCCAGTTGTTCACCTGCAGAATCTTATTCCACCTCCTTGTTCCATGGCCATCCACTGGGAGGATGGAAGAGAAGACCACCTGCTGTTGTGAGTTCATTTTCCCCTTCATCACTGAGGCCCGAGGAACTCCCTCTTCTGGTAAGGAGAGGTAGTGAATCTGATTATCAGACACCTGAGATTAATGATGATGACTGGCTGAGTGGAGTCACAGACTGGATATAAGGCTGCATACGCCCATTCTCCCTGCGGGTGATTTCTCTGTGGTATCCTTGGAGTCCAGTCTGAATTCCTGCTCTGCTAAAGCTAAGTTTTCTTCCTTGCTTTTTGCATTTGTGCTTTGCTTTGTTTTTTCTGGATTTCAGCCATTCCCTGCTGGGGTGAGCTGAACTCCTTAGCGCTGTCTCCTGAAAATACCAGAGTGCTGTTTTAGTTTTGAAGCTTAGTTGCTTCAGGGTCTTTTTCCATTTCAGCTTGCTGGCCTATGTTTTTGATAGGGTTTTTTGCCGATTGCAGACAGCAGCTTTCCTTTCCTTTCCTGTTTAGATTAGATAGGGCCCCAACGTTTGCTCAGCCTCTCTTTCTATCTGTGTCAGTGTTTTTTCATCTTGCTTCACCGTCATTATATGTTGGGGGCTGCCTTTTACTTTGGGGTCTGCTCTGGGGCAGTTTAGATTTCCCTTTCTATCTTTAGGCTATATAGTCTTCCGGCTGTGTTCGAGAGGTCTAGGGCACCGTAGGAACCCCCCACGGCTACTGCTAGTTGTGTTGATAGGTTCAGGGGTCTGCAATCGGATAGTTGCCAGCTCCTCTGGTTTTCTGGACGTAGCTTCTATTTTTGTGTCTGCCTCCTACGGTCACTCAATCATAACAACCTGCGCTCCCAGTTCTTTCACTTTCTTGCCTAAGTCTTCAAAGTCTCTGCAGATGGTTTCCAGGTCGTTTCTTGCGGTGTCATTTGTCCCCACATGTAGTAGCAGGAATGGGTAGTCATCTGTAGGTCTGAAGAGTCCTGATATCCTGTCAGAGACATCTTTAATTTTTGCACCTGGAAGACAGCACATTTCTCTTGAAGTTATATCCGGTCTGCAGATAGCGGCCTCTGTTCCTCTCAACAGGGAATCCCCCATGACCACCACTCTCCGTTTCTTCTTCACAACATTTTTCTTTCTCCATCCAGGAGGACTCTGAAGGCGTACAAGGTTGCTGTTTGTGGGCAAAGTCTTATCCTGATGTATTTCTTCATCGTTTTCCTGCGTGAGAGCCTGGTACTGGTTTCTGAGAAGTATGGGTGCTGACTGCCTCCTGATCCTCCTGCTTCTCTGGGTCACATGTCTCCAATCCTCTGTTTCTTCAGGTGCACTTCGAATTTCTTCTCTTTCTGTAACATGAAGAGATAATTCTACTCTGTCCAAGAACTCTTCACCTTCCTTAATGATCTTCAATGTAGCTAACCTGTCTTCGAGATTTTGCAACTTTTCATCCAACAGGGACACAAGCTTGCATTTGTGGCATGTGAAGTTTGGCTTTTCCACTGGTAAGTCTGTGAACATGTAGCAAGAAATGCAGCTTACCAAATGGCTCCTGGCCTCTTCCATATTGAGATTTCTTAAAAAGGATGAAAGATGAGCCAAAATTCTGATTTCCTCTTTTCAGCTGCAACGGCCAAAACCCAGTGATCGTTGAGCTCGCGGAGACTCTTCACTTATCCCAGAAGGCACTGGGAATATGCAAATGATCTCCTCAGGACTCTTCCCCTGGTTTTGTGATAAAGCTGTGATGCGGAGGACGTGTTCACACGTAGCGTAAATGCTGCGTTCTTTCTTCTGTAAATGTCTGACCCAGATGACGTAGTGACAATCCTCCCTGATTATTGCGCGTTTGCTGCGTTTCTTCTTTTTTGCATTTTTCTCCATATTTGATGTTTTTGGCAGATATGAAGCCGCATTTAACACTTGTTTATTAGTACAGAGAAGCTTTGATTCTGCGCTTATAAATGTGACGGCGGTTTTCTCTTCATACATTTTTTTTCTTAATACATTTTTTTCAGAAGAAGCCTATAAAGGGAAAACGCATCAAAGCCCCAGAGGTCCGCAGGGTCTTCAGACCACAGAGAGCGCAGATTTCATGGAATCACGCCCACTTTGCTATGAAGTTTAGACCGTGTTCACATGTAGAGTAAATGCTGCGGATTTTCTGCTGCATTTAATTGTCCAAGCAAAGTGGATGAGATTTCATGAGAACTGCGGCGCTATTAGGCTATGTGCACACGGTGCGGATTCTGCTGTGGAATTTTTCGCGCAGATTTTGTTAAATCTGCAGGTAAAATGACCTGTGTTTTACCTGCAGTTTTAGTGCAGTTTTTGTGTGGATTTCCCCTGCGGTTTTCCACCTGCAGATTTCTATATTGGAGCAGGTGGAAAACTGCAGCAAAACCGCACAAAAGAAGCGACATGCTGCTTCTTTAGGCTGTGTGCACACGGTGCGGATTCTTCTGCAGTTCAGCAGCAGATTTGGCCCAGCAGATTTGGCCCAGCAGATTTGGCCCAGCAGAACTGCAAGTGATGTACAGTACCATTTAAGGCTATGTAAAACAAAAACTGCTGTGCACATGCAGATTTTTCTGTGCAGATTTGGTGCGGATTTCTGCAGCATGTCACTTCTTTTGTGCAGTTCTGCTGCAGTTTTAGGCCATGTGCACACGGTGCAGATTTCCTGCGGATCCGCAGCGGATTTTTCCGCGCAGAAACGCTGCAGATCCGCACTGTGATTTACAGTACAATGTAAATAAATTTTAAAAAAAAAACCCTGTGCAGACGGTGCGGAAAAATCAGAGCAGATTTGCTGCAGTTTTAAAAGAAGTGCATGTGACTTCTTTTGTGCGGTTTTCCACCTGCCAAATTCTCCAAATCCACAGGGGGAAAACCGCAGTGGAAAACCGCACAAAAACCACAGGATAAATGCAGGTCATTTGACCTGCGGATTTCTTAAAATCCACGCGGAAAAATCCGTGGGTGGAGCCACACCGTGTGCACTTAGGCCATGTGCACACGATGCAGATTTCCTGCGGATCCGCAGCGGATTTTTCCGCGCAGAAACACTGCAGATCCGCAGTGTGATGTACAGTAGCATGTTAATCAATAGAAAAAAAAACGCTGTGCAGACACTGCGGATTTTTCCGCGCGGTTTTCTTGTGGTTCAAAATATGCAGCATGTCACTTCTTTTGTGCAGTTTTCCACCTGCTCCATTCTCCAAATCCGCAGTGGAAAACTGCAAAAAAGCCGCAAGAAAACCGCAAAAAAAAGAGAAGAAATCCGCAGAAAAAATGCAGGTAATTTGACCTGCGGATTTCTTCAATTCTGCGCGGAAAAATCCGCAGGGCAAAAAAGTACGTGTGCACTTAGCCTTACATCTGCTCCATTATAGAAATCTGCAGGTGGAAAACTGCAGGGGAAATCCAAACAAAAACTGCACTAAATCTGCAGGTAAAATGCCGGTCATTTTACCTGCGGATTTAACAAAATCTGCACGGAAAATTCCACAGCAGAATCTGCAATGTGTGCACACGAGGCAGATTTCCAGCGGATCCGCAGCGGATTTTACCGCGCAGAAACGTTGCATATCTGCATTGTGATGTACAGTAGCTTTAAAATGAATGGAAAAAAAAAAAACTGCTGCGGATTTTTCCGCGCGGTTTTCCTGCGGTACAAAATCCGCAGCATGTTACTTCTTTTGTGCGGTTTTCTATCTCCCCTGTCACCAAATCCGCAGGGGGAAAACCGCAATGGAAAACCGGACAAAAACCGCAAGAAAACCGCGTGAAAAATGGAAGAAATCCGCAGGAAAAATGCAGGTCATTTGACCTGCGGTTTTCTTCCATTCTGCACGGAAAAATCCACAGGGCTCAAAACTCCGTCTGCACTCAGCCTTATTCTGCACCAAATCTGCGCAGAAAAATCTGCAGCATGTGCACAGCCTTTTTTGTTTTACATAGCCTTAAATGGTACTGTACATCACGTGCAGTTCTGCTGCTTTTCTGCTGCAGTTCTGCAGGGCCAAATCTGCTGCAGAACTGCACAGAATCTGCACCGTGTGCACAGGGCCTTAAACTCCAACAATCAGTATCTTCCATGATGTTAGGCTATGTGCACACACTGCGGATTCACCTGCGGGTTTTTTCCTGCGGAACCGCAGGTAAAGCCGCAGGTAAAGTGACCTGCGTTTTTGCTGCGGTTTGGCCTGCGGTTTCACACCTCTACTATGTTAAAGGTGTGAAACCGCAGCAGAATCCGCAGAAACAATTGACATGCTGCGGAAAAAAACCTGCAGCTTTTCCGCAGGTAAAAAACCGCAGCGTGAGCACTGCGGTTTTGAAAACCCATAGGCTAACATGGTAAAGTACCATGTCTGCGAAACTGCTGCAGTTCTGCAGGGCCAAAACCGCAGCAGAACCGCAGCAAAAACTGCAGCGTGTGCACATGGCCTAAGGCTGAGTGCAGTCGTACTTTTTTGCCCTGCGGATTTTTCCGTGCAGAATGGAAGAAAACCGCAGGTCAAATGACCTGCATTTTTCCTGCGGATTTCTTCCATTTTTCACGCGGTTTTCTTGCGGTTTTTGTGCGGTTTTCCATTGCGGTTTTCCCCCTGTGGATTTGGTGACAGGGGAGATGGAAAACCGCACAAAAGAAGTGACATGCTGCGGATTTTGTACCGCGGGAAAACCGCGCGGAAAAATCTGCAGCGTCTGCACAGCGTTTTTTTTTTTCATTCATTTTAAAGGTACTGTAAATCACTTTGCGGATCTGCAGCGTTTCTGCGCGGTAAAATCCGCTGCGGATCCACTGCAAATCTGCATCGTGTGCACACAGCCTAAGGCCATGTGCACACGATGCATTTTTCCTGTGGATCCGCAGCGGATTTTACCGCGCAGAAACGCTGCAGATCCGCAAAGTGATTTACAGTAGCATGTAAATCAATGGAAAAAAAACCCGCTGTGCAGACGCTGCGTTTTTTTCCACACGGTTTTTGTGCGGTACAAAAAATGCAGCATGTCACTTCTTTTGTGCGGTTTTCCACCTGCTCCATTCTCCAAATCCATAGGGGGAAATCTGCAGGGGAAAACCACACAAAAACCGCAATAAAAAAGGAAGAAATCCGCAGGAAAAATGCCGGTCATTTGACCTACGGATTTCTTCAAATCTGTACGGAAAAATCCGCAGGAGGAAAATCACCGTGTGCAGTTAGCCTAAGGCTAAGTGCACACGTAGCAGAAATTTTCTGCTGAAAAACAGGACTACCTTCCCAGAAACCGTGCATTTTTTTCTGCGTGTTTTCCGCGCGTTTCATGGAAAAAGCAGGAAATGCGTAAAAAAACGCGAAATTTATGAGCATGCTGCGTTTTTTACCGCAATGTTTTTTTTGCAGTAAAAAACGCATCAATGTGCACAAAAAGTGCAAAATGCATAGAAATGAATGGGAAGCTTCTTCTTCGCGTTTTTCCCACAGATTTTTTGGCAAATCCACGGGAAAAACCGCGAAAAAACCGCTGTGTGTGAACACAGCCTAACAGTCAGTATTCCTCTAGATTCTCGTCTCTCCGCCTGGTTACAGCTGTTCTTCCTTTCTCCCCTTTTCTTTCCTCGCCTTTCCCATTCCTTCTCTTCCCCTCCCGCCTCTTAAATGTTTTATACATAAGGTATTACATGTGTCCCGTAACCCCTTTCCCGGCCTATCCGGTGCAGACCAATCTTTTCCATTTTCTTTCTATCCCTTTCATTTTTCCCTTTTCCCCATTTTCCTTAACCCCTTCACGACTGTACTAGTACAGTGCAGGTAGCTTCTCTCCCTTTGATGTCGGCTCCGGCGGTGAGCCCGCATCTTTCCCAGCACATGTCAGTACAAGTGAGGTATTCTGCTACATACAGGAGATCTGATCATCGCCTGTATGTAGCAGAGCCGACCGAGTTATGGCAGCTTCTAGTCTGCCATGGAAACTATTGAAGCAGGCCAAAAGGGAAAAAAAGTTTTTAAAAATATTTAAAAAATATAAAAGTTCAAATCCCCCCTCCCCGCAACCTGTTGCAATTTGGTGCGCTCGGCGCAGCGTCAAAAGGACGCGTGCGGCGCCAAACGCATACCTGCGCACGACGTGCGTCCTCAGTGCTAAAGATAGGGGACGCATGCAGCGTCATGCTCCTGTAGGCGGAGCTACTAGCGGAGGCCGTGCGCAGGCCGACGCTGCGGCCTTAAACGCAAATGTGAAACCACCCTTACTGGGTATTTATAATCTGTCTCTCCCCTTTTTCTTTACCCCATTTATGTAAATAAATCCTTAATAAAAACTACTTTACCATAAAAGGCGCCCGCTGGGCGCCCAAGGCACGCGGCTGATCTGTGCCGATTTGGGGATTTTTTCTCTCTAATAAAATCGCAGGTAAAAAACTGCAGAAACTTTATTAAGTGCAGAATCAAAGCTTTTCTGTCCTCTAAAAAGCTCAATAAAAATGCGACTTCACCTCTGCACCAAGAACGCATCAAATAAGGGGGAGAAGATCGTTATTGTAGATGGTGCGGATCCTGCAGAAAACAAAAAACACCGTATTTCTGCAATGTGTGAACACGGCCTTACAGACACAAATAAGCCGGATGTCGTATAGTGATGCTACATAAAGAGGAGAACGTTCTGGAGGCTCCGACTGTGAATGAAGGCACAAAAAATAATCCCCAGGTCCCACGCACGCTGGACCAGACAGCCATGAATCCACCTGCTCATCTCTAGTCCCAACTGTCCCGGATACAGCGGACAGTCCCGGATTTGGGTCTACACCCTGCAGTCTCAGGCGTCTGCTGAATTTCCCTCACTACCAGCGTCCCTCTGACAACTCCTCCTGCCGGGGGAGAAAGCAGAGGTAAGTGGCCGTGGATTAGGGTGAGGCCAAAATTTGCTGCTATGTGCGCCGCATGATCTGTGCCTCTATCTGTGCTTCAAAAGTTGTGAGGTGTGCACAGTTACTTGGTGTAACACTGGTGGATGTGGACCCACTGCACCATCGGCCAGGCTTACTCTAGAGAGGTGTAACTAGGTGTCCACCAGGACTTCACTAGGGCTACTGGTGGAGAGGATAGGCTGGACAGCTGGTAGACACCAGGAACTACTCCAGGGTAGTCCCCAAGACAACCTCAGCTGATTGGTGGGTCAGAGACATGTGTGAGGTACAACAGGCAAAGTGAACTGCCTAAGAACCAACATCCAGCAGAGAGCAGCTGGTGGAGCTGCCTAATATAGAACCTGCCGGCACGGGATAGGCTGGGGAACCTAATCTGTGAAGGACACAGCAGGGTTAAATTCCTGTAGAGACTTGCCAATCCCCCAAGGCTAAATGGAGGCAACATGCTGAGAAGCTGCAGTCACCATAGTGAGTAGGGAGGCGCTGAGAGGCCATGTGAGGCACCACCATAACACCTGGTTAGGAGCCCACTCAGATGTCCCTGAGCTGAACCCTGCGCTGCACCTCGGAACAAATGTAATATTATCTTCACAGCCAAGTGGTAAAGAAATCAGTGACACCTGTAAGATAAAAATGCCCATTACTCACTTAGATGACTTCCCTGAGGGGTACAGTGTCTGAAATGGGGTCACTTTAGGGGGTCGTATGTTGTCCACAAACATCGGGGGCTTTACATTTGGCCCCACAAGAGAGAACTGCCAAATTAGTGCTCCAAAAGCAAAACAGTGACTCTCCCCATTGGAACCCGGCCGTGTGCAATCATTCCTGGCCTCAGGTTTATGGAGAAATTTCTGTGTAACCTGTGGCTCCATTTTGACTCTAGGAGGGAGAGAAAAAAGCACCACTGCATGATAGCGCACACTGACGCAGAGGTCCTCTTTATCTCAACCATTACAACGCTTGGATTTGGGACATTTTTCATGTGGACTTCCTCTATTGAGAGTTCCCTGCCTCTTAGTGAAGGATACATTATCCCAGTATTTACCTTATATAATAGAGAACTGTAAGGCCGATGTTAGGATCTTTTGGTCTATGAGTATTTTGTTCTGGCTCTTTTTTATCCTTATACCAAGATGGACTCCGGTTTACCCGAGATTTTCCTGCCGGTATTAGACAGGGGGACCTCTTTATGCCAATGATTAGAACCTTGGGTTTGGGTTACTTCCTATTGGGACTATTCAAGAGTTCCCTCCATTCACATGGAATAACATATTGTCCTACTATCTAGCTTACACAATTGAGGATGAGAGTGGTGGATAGTTCCTACTGGCTCACGAGGACTCTGCTTCTGGTTATTCTTGGAACTGTTAGGTGTGCAGATAGGGGGAATCCCTCTTCTAGTTTTCCTAACCTTATCTTGGGTCTATTAGGAGGGATATATCACGATAGTACACACTTTTCAGTATGCAACAGTTTATATATGTTTTTTGTGGGCGATACGTGTGTCTTTCCTCTATTCGGATTTGATGGGGTATTCCCGGCTCACTTTTGGCCACACTGTCCCTCAAATATGGGGTATATGTATATACTCTTTCAATAATAAATCTGTAGCTATGACTGTATTGCTCAGTTATTATCCCCCCCCTTATTGTTTCCATTGATGGCCTGGCTGTTCCTTGCATGGCAGCCCTTTCCCAGGGAGTGCTGTGCTATTCCTTGTTATTGGATTGTTGATATTGGATATATATAGGCCTTTTTGATGCACTTTTTCATAGGATTTTACCTTGAGACATTCTAATGCGTATCTTTGCCATAAATCATTGATTTCGGATCTATATATAGGCCTCTTGATGCACTTTTTCACAGGATTGCACCTTGAAATACTCTAGTGCGTATGTTGGCCATAAATTATTGTTTTAGACATCATTTCATTTTTCCATCAATTAGATCCTGGATGTATTAGAGAGTTTTCTGTCCTGGATCATTCATTATTAAATGGTCATCATTATTATAATGGTACATATATATATATATATATGTTTTGTATTTATGTGCTGTTGTCCTCCTTGTCTGTGTGTCTATGTATGTCCAGTCCGTTTATGTGTCTTTGTCTCCCGGGAGCTGCGCGCACTTTTTCATACATCAATATGAGCTCACTACTGGTTGGCTTAGCGCATGCGCGATTCTAATGCGGCTCAGGCATCTAGGCCTGCGTTCCACTAGACGCAAGCGCTGTATGAATGTCAGCGTGAGCCTCCTATAGGCCGGCATGGCGCATGCACGGTTGTAATGCGGCCTAAATGTTTGGGCCCTGCGCTCATGACCGGGACGCCGGTTTTTTTCACTCCCGGTTCATTCTAATGAGAGGATGTCCCCAGCACACCGGAACATCTTTATGGACACCTGCAAGGTATTTAAGCCCTATGGATCATCATCTCCATACTTCCCCTGACGAAACCGTACAGGTTACGGCGATACGCGTGGGGTCATGGTCTAGGGCTTGGCATCCATGGATCTGCATTCTATTTGTGGCATATGATCTCTTCTGGTAATATTATTACTTTTTAGCTCCCCCTCCTTGGCTCTTTTACTGGGCTACTTGCATATTCAAGGTCGGACTCTTGCCTCTTGGTGACCTGGACTCATTGTAGTCCTGGCTAGATTGTATCAGGGGGCCCTATTGAGTTTAATGGTCTTTATGGCAGTTTTGGTCATGATTCTATATTGGTTGACCACACTATGCTTAGGGTCTTGTAAGTCATCATGAGCCATAGTAGCAGGGAGAGTGTATTATATCACCTTAAATTGGACCTATTTATATATTGTGTATGTCTTTATGCTAACATGTTTTCTGTATTGTAGACATCATGGAAGCCATAGTCTTGTGATTTTACTTATGTTTTAATTTTACATAATTCCGTGTATCAATATAGATTATTTCATTATATTATAATCTATCTCTGGGTCAGTGTGCGCTATCATGCAGTGGTGCTTCTCTCTCTCCCTCCTCTACTTGTTATTTCTACTGCTGCTGTACCTGGCCATATGAATGATTTTGTGATGGTATCAAATAGTTTACTGTGCCCAGAAATCTCCTTGTCTTCCATTTTCACTCTGTGAAATTTAAAAATTTGAGTCTAAAACATTACACCTCGTACACACAGGGCTCCGCTCCGTACACCTCGTACACACAGGGCTCCGCTCCGTACACCTCGTACAGACACGGCTCCGCTCCGTACACCTCGTACACACGCGGCTCGGCTCCGTACACCTCGTACACACAGGGCTCCGCTCCGTACACCTCGTACACACGCGGCTCGGCTCCGTACACCTCGTACACACGCGGCTCGGCTCCGTACACCTCGTACACACGCGGCTCGGCTCCGTACACCTCGTACACACGCGGCTCGGCTCCGTACACCTCGCACACACGCGGCTCGGCTCCGTACACCTCGCACACACGCGGCTCGGCTCCGTACACCTCGCACACACGCGGCTCGGCTCCGTACACCTCGCACACACGCGGCTCGGCTCCGTACACCTCGCACACACGCGGCTCGGCTCCGTACACCTCGCACACACGCGGCTCGGCTCCGTACACCTCGCACACACGCGGCTCGGCTCCGTACACCTCGCACACACGCGGCTCGGCTCCGTACACCTCGCACACACGCGGCTCGGCTCCGTACACCTCGCACACACGCGGCTCGGCTCCGTACACCTCGCACACACGCGGCTCGGCTCCGTACACCTCGCACACACGCGGCTCGGCTCCGTACACCTCGCACACACGCGGCTCGGCTCCGTACACCTCGCACACACGCGGCTCGGCTCCGTACACCTCGCACACACGCGGCTCGGCTCCGTACACCTCGCACACACGCGGCTCGGCTCCGTACACCTCGCACACACGCGGCTCGGCTCCGTACACCTCGCACACACGCGGCTCGGCTCCGTACACCTCGCACACACGCGGCTCGGCTCCGTACACCTCGCACACACGCGGCTCGGCTCCGTACACCTCGCACACACGCGGCTCGGCTCCGTACACCTCGCACACACGCGGCTCGGCTCCGTACACCTCGCACACACGCGGCTCGGCTCCGTACACCTCGCACACACGCGGCTCCTCTCCGTACACCTCGTACACACGCGGCTCTGCTACATCCACCCTGTAAACCCCTCCTGACCCCACACAGAAACTTCCCCTCATCCAGCACCATGACAACCAGCACAGCAGTGTCCTGCACACACTGAGGCCCCTGATCATGTGACCCCTGACTCCTCCCCTCCTGTGACCTCACCACAGGTCCTGTGCACAGAGCAGCCATATATGTGGCAGACACTCCTGGATCTTCTGCTTTCTGTGCTGGTTCCTCCTGTGAGTCCTATTAACCCTTTCGCTCCCTGTCTTCTCCTTTCTGACAGGACAATCTCTGAATTCGGACAGTGTGACAGGAATTTCAGCAATGTGGAAGGAAGAAATGACAATTTTCCTGTTTTCCTCACAGAAATGTGACTTTCCCCCAATGTATCATTGTCCTACAGGTGACAGGAGCGCTGAGGCCGCACAGTGCGCCGTGTCTCCTGAGTGCCGATACCCCACAGGCTCGGGAGGGAAGGGGCGCCATTGTGGCTGGGATAGACGGCGGACGCCGTGTGACGTGTGAAGAGCGCCGACACCAGAACAGCAGAGACCCCACAAGTGGCCCCATGTTACCCCCTCCACCTCTGGGGGCTCATCTAGGGGGCCGGGAGGATTATTAACCCTCAGGGGGCACAGAATTGTGTAACATTGAGCGGAGGAATGAAATGTTCCCACTAAAATGTCGCTCCGTCCCCAAGTCTGTAATTATCACACGGGAGAAGAGGAGAAAACAGAAACCACTTGTTCCACAATTTCCCCTGAGCGCCGATACCCCATAAGGGGCCGGACACTCCTCAGGAGGGAAGGAGCGCCGTCTGACAGGGCAGAGTCTGCTCTTATGGTGTTAGGGGCCATGTCACATTATCAGAGCCCCCAATAAGAGGCGCCATGTTACACCCGCCACCTCTCAATTACTCATCTGTGGCCCAGAATTTTATACCATTGGGCGATGAGGAAAAAATAATTACATTTTACCACAAAAATAAGTTTTCTCCCCAGAGCAGCCATAGAAGCTGTCAGTGCTGAGAGAGACTGGATTGTTGCAGCTGCCTGAAGAAGGAGCCGCTGTGCTCTGCAAGCTGCAAACATACTATTATCTGGTTATAAAGGCGTCACTCCGAGAATAGTTATATCATCATTGGGCAGAAAAGTCTTCACATCGATCTTGTAATATAGGAAAGTCTAAGGCCAGAAATAAACCCCATAAATCACTGTACATGGAGACTTTGGGATCAGATCATTTCTGTCCGTTGTGTTTGTGGAAACTAAAAATCTTTTCTAAAAGCCTCAAACTTCTGTGTGTGACTCAGAGCTGAGATCTAACGTGAGAGAAGATTCCAGTGCGGGGAAGACGGGAAACCTTCATATAGACGGCCGGTGGGGATGGAGGCAGTGACCGACTCTGGCCACATCTGTCTCTAGAGCCGCAGTAGAAGATGAAGATGTCGTCCTCATCATGAAGGAGTTATTTCTCATGTCGCGTGTAATGAATATCTCCTGCAGTATTGCTAATGCCGATTCCAGTGTCGGTAATGAGACGAGAATTAGCGTTATGGAAGATGAGTCTATGAGGAACGTGTTCAGCTGCCGACTCCGAGGAGGAAACTGCTTGTTGTCTGTGGCCTAAATATATAGGTTTTATTAGTAGATGTCAGGGAAGAAAACTAAACCCTGTAAGATAATAAATCTCCTCCTATGTTTCCCTTATTATCTCCAGTAATTGTATTATTACACAGGATTCTTATGATGTTACATCGGATCATCTTCTCATTCAGGTCTCTACAATATCGGATCCTCTCAGTGAAGATCTTCTACAGAAGAGAATTTTCCTGATTTCCCCATCAAGGATGGATATGGACAGAGACAAGATGGCGGAGAGGATATTACACCTCACCCTAGAGATCCTCTTCCGTCTCACTGGAGAGGTGAGAGATTCTGATGACGTCACATTACATCATTCTTATCTGTGGGAATAACAGATGGACAGAACTGGAGAGGTGAGGACTCTGGAAATGTCTGGAGTGAGATTTATTAATGTGTCTCTCCATAACCAGGATTACACAGTGGTGAAGAAGACCTCTAGTGATCGTTGTCAGGACCCTGTGTCTGAGGGATGGGTAAGACCCCTGAGCCCAATCACGGGGCCTCCACCTCACCCCCTGATCCATGAGGACATCAATGACCAGAAGATCCTAGACCTCATCTACAAGATGATTGAGCTGCTGACTGGAGAGGTGACACTGCTGGGACATTATACAGTAACATTATGAAGGGATCGGGGGATGACGGTATCATTGTATGTGTCAGGTTCCTATAAGGTGTCAGGATGTCGCTGTCTATTTCTCCATGGAGGAGTGGGAGTATTTAGAAGGACACAGAGATCTGTACAAGGACGTCATAATGGAGGTTCCCCAGCCCCTCACATCTCCAGGTAATAGACAGGACTAAATACACACGGCCTATAATTATCTGTATGTAGAGAATGAATTCAGTCCCTGTATGTGTTTCCTCCAGATCTATCCAGTAAGAGGACAACACCAGAGAGATGTCGCCGTCCTCTTCTTCCACAGGACTGTAACCAAGAAGATCCCAGTGTTCCTCAGGATCATCAGGTAGATGGAGAGAAGGTGTCAGGAGATCTCCCCTATGATGTGTAGAGTGCTGTGACGGTCTTGTGCTCAGTCTTGTTTTATGTCACCATCCTGTTAGCTCTTCTCTAATCTTGCTCTCGCTTGTCAATGTTTTTTTTTAAATGTTGTGCCCAGAACTGGACACAGTGTTCCAGAAGAGATCTGACCAAGAAGGAGTAGAGGAGAATAATTATTTGACGTGATGTAGACTCTATACTTCTCTTAATACATCACAGACCTTGTGTTGGCAGCGGATTACTCACAATTCTCCCCAAGCGTGTGACAACAGAACTTGTTTTTTTAGGAACAATATATGATAAGCTTAATAGATCAGGAATAAATCATTTGAGTGTCTCTCTCTGTGCAGCATCTACAGCAGGCTGCTTCTCTCTTACACAGACACAGCAGGAAAACAGGAAATACAGTCACATGCTCTCCCTGTGTGAGCCTCTGTGAGTTTTTTTTTGAACTTTATAAACAGCATACAAATCTAGCAACTAAACACTCATTGACAGGAATGGAGTTGTTGCACTAAACCTATTCCAACAACTTGTATAATGAGAACGATGGATATGGCAGGATTAAAGCTGATCATTGATGGGACTTCTCCATCAGTCTGTGACTTTTACAATATTTGTTTCAGGGTGAAGATCTGACCCATATTATTACTACAGAGACATATGTGAGAGATGATGAGTCGTGTAAAGAGGAGATTCCCACATATGACTACCCAGGTGAGTAGTAACCACTGAATGCAGAGAAGTCACAGATTCCTCTCAGTCACCGGCTGTGGCTGCTTTATCGGTGGTGTAGTCCGGCCGTATTACCATGATCACCATTTTGCCTCCAGACCACAACATTCTCCTCCACCCAAAACTGTTCAAATGACTTTGGGCATTGAAAGCCCTTTTCTATAGAACTTACGACCTGGAGGATCCACCTACCCCCCTGGGATTAGAAGATGTTGACGGTTCCCTGCCCAGATCTGTAAACTATAAAGCCAAATGACAGCGTACGTAGAATGTGCTGACAAGTTATAAAATCACTTGAAGAAAAATATTATGCTGGGCCTGTAAGAGAAAGTGGAGGGTAATGATGCTGTTGGCTTCCTAGATCCCTGAGATCTAATTTCAGGGCTGAAATATCATCTCCCGATATCTTGATACCGAGATCTCCATCTGCGCTTGTGCCGCCCCCCCAGCAGCCATGTTCACAGAGTCCACCACACAGGAGGAAACCATGGACATGCGGGGGGTTCTGGCCTTTCACGAAATGTCGGCAGAGTCCCCCCGCAGCAGCGGACTCCCCGGGCAGCAGCACCAGGCACCCCAGCAGCACCAAACAATCGCAGCGGTGCACTGCACATCGGACCCACCCTCATCCCACCCTGCCGCTTGCAGCATCACCCCACCTTTGCCTCCTCCAGCAGCGACTCTGGGACCCCGCTTCACCACAGCAATAAGACGCATGGATTATAAGAAACACCACCATTTTATTAAAAAAAAAAATTCCTATTTTTCTCCTCAAAATTTGGGGAGCGTCTTATAATCCCAAAAATACGGTAACATGTTTTTTTATTCTAGTTCTTTTTGTACAGGTTCATTTTGTATGGTAGTCTGATGATGGTGGGATCGGCCTGCCTCACTTATCTGAGTCTGCAACTACCTGGTAGCCTTTAAAATAAGGTCTCCATTACCTCTGCCAGATGCCTGAGATCTAAATATAAGACACATCAGCTCTGCACTATTATAAAAAGTTCTCTATGAATATTTAATATTTCTTCTTGAAACTCATCTGACAGAAAATATTGGCCCTTACGATAGTTTAGATTGCCAAGAGCCACCGTGCCCCAAACTATAATTACCCAGAGAGTTTTCACCAGGATAATAGGAAACAAATGGACCTTACAAATTATTCTCCAATGTCTCCTGAATCCAATAATCCCCTATATATGGTTGTACACTACTTTCTGGGCACATGGTAGGGTAAGAAAGGAAGGAGCGCCATTTAGCTTTTCGCACACAGATCTTGATGGAATAGTTTACACACACGATGTATTGGGAGCACTGTTAGTGATCACCTGTCATATGAAAAGATGGCCACCACGAGAAGGCTTGGCTCTATCTACTCTATTTTCCAGATCCCAGTGATTGCCTTGCTCATCATCCCTTAACCCCTCTTCATGGATCTGGAATTACACAGAGACCCCTAGGCTTGGGCCATGGTGTTACCTGCTATTCTGTGGGGTGAGATGGCAAGAAGAATAGTCAGGTAGTTGGTCATAACCAGGAGGGCAGAGAAACTACAAAATCAGAAGACACAAGTGTAGTCAGTAAGCGGGCTGGGATTACACCAGGAAACAAATACACCAGCTGAGCACAGAGGACTGAAGCAGAGGAGAACAAGGCTGTATCTGGCAGATTCCGGGAATAGGCTTCAAGCTTTAGTAGGGTTTGGTGCTTTCTATTTGGCTTAAGCAGGTAGCAGATTGCTACCAGATTGCTGGACAGCACACAAACCCATACTGCCAGGCTGGATGAAACTACTGGTCTCAGGCACCCTAATCTTAGTGGCTGGACAGAGCCAGCGCCACCCAGAGCTTCTGGTTTCAACGTCTCTTCTATTACCAGCAACGCCTGCACAATAAATAAAGCGCTGCTTGGTGATGGAACCAAACATCGCAGGAGCAGATTCCAGTGGAGAGGGGACACACCATCTGCAGATGCCCTAATATAACAAAATTACAGGAAACTAAAGCAGTAGAAATCCCCATAAAGTGACTCCATTATGGAAATTATAACCCTCAGTGAATTATTCTATGGGAGTAGTGACACTTTACGGAAATTAGCTCGCACTGGATGTTGCAACATGAAAATTGCACATTTGCCATTTTATTATCCAACACATAATGCCCAGATTGTGCTCCAGGAAACACACACCGTAAATTAAGTGGGTTCTTCTCACTATAGTAATGCCACATATATGGATGCTAAATATGGTTTGGGCGCACTACAAGGCTCAGAAGAGAGTGGATATTTGACTTTGGGAGAGCGGATATTGCTGGATTGGTTTATGGAAGCCATGTTGCTTTTCAAGAGCTTTTGAGCCACAAATATTGTGGAAACCTTTTGGTTTTCCTCTGACAGATGATGGACCTTAGTGGTGTCTTGTGTTTCCGTGAGATGAGTAGAAGTTTTATTGGTATAATTTTGACCTATATAACATTGTTGGCTTTTTATTCCATGTTTGGGAAGCAGAATGAACAAACCATTGAACACCATGATGCACTGGTTCATGCTATGAGGTTTTCGATTAGACTGTGAACTGTCGTTGTCTTGGAGAATAATTCAATATTTTTAAAAAGCTTGTATTTTTTTATGGACAGCTTAAGTAGAAATGTCCAAAAGTATAAAATTTGAAGATATTTTATTCAAAATTATTAATTGGTTTTATTTTTAGCAGATGACTGCACCAGGAGATCAGAGGGAACGCTGACATCTTCAATTTTTAAATATAATGATCTTGAGATCTCACAGAATCCAATTGAAGTGAATGACATTACTCCAGATATACCATCATCCCTTCACAGCAAAGATCTGTCATCTGATCCTATGAAACAGGTCCCATCTTTTGGCTCATTACCAACTACTAAGGAAAATCAAAGTCACAATATAAGCAGTAAAAAACTAATTGATTCTAAAGGAAAGGAGCCATTTTCATATTCAGAACATGGAAATAGTTTTCTTGAAAAGACTTTTCTTAAACATGAAAAAATTCACATAACAGAGAATAGATTTTCCTGTTCAGATTGTGGGAAATGTTTTACTCAGAATTCAGATCTTGTTACACATGGGAGAATTCACACAGGGGAGAAGCCATATTCATGTTCAGAATGTGGGAAATGTTTTAGCCAGAAATCAGATTTGGTTAGGCACCACAGAACTCACACAGGGGAGAAGCCTTTTTCCTGTTCAAAATGTGGGAAATGTTTTACGCAGAATTCAGATCTTGTTACACATGAGAGAATTCATACAGGAATGAAGCCATATTCATGTTCAGAATGTGGGAAATGTTTTAGGCAGAAATCAGATTTGGTTAGGCACCACAGAACTCACACAGGGGAGAAGCCTTTTTCCTGTTCAGAATGTGGGAAATGTTTTAGCAATAAATCAGATTGTGTTAATCACCAGAGAACTCACACAGGGGAGAAGCCATTTTCCTGTTCAGAATGTGGGAAATGTTTTAGCAATAAATCAGATTGTGTTAATCACCAGAGAACTCACACGGGGGAGAAGCCTTTCTCCTGTTCAGAATGTGGGAAATGTTTTCGCAATAAATCAGATTGTGTTAAGCACCAAAGAACTCACACAGGGGAGAAACGTTTTTCATGTTCAGAATGTGGGAAATGTTTTAACCAGAATTGTCATCTTGTTAATCACAAGAGAACTCACACAGGGGAGAAGCCTTTTCCCTGTTCAGAATGTGGGAAATGTTTTAACCAGAAATCAGATTTGGTTAATCACCATAGAACTCATACAGAGGAGAAGCCTTTTTGCTGTTCAGAATGTGGGAAATGTTTTAACTGGAAATCAGGTTTGGTTTATCACCATAGAACTCACACAGGGGAGAAGCCTTTTTCCTGCTCAGAATGTGGGAAATGTTTTAACTGTAAATCATATTTGTTTAAGCACCAAAGAACTCACACAGGGGAGAAGCCTTTTTCCTGTTCAGAATGTGGGAAATGTTTTGTGAAGAAATCATCTCTTCTTAGTCACCAAAAAACTCACACAGGGGAGAATCCTGTATCATATTCTTAATGTGGGAAATGTTTTCTACCGAAATCAACTCTTAATAAATATCAGGGAAGTCATATGGGGAGAAGCTTTTTTCATGTTCAAAATGTTGGAAATATTTTAACTCAAAATTGTATCTTCTTAAAGGTGTTGACCACTACTAGGACAACCCCTTGTCATTCCTCATGTTTGGCCATGTTACAATAAAAACACTCATTGTACGAGAATGATCAGTACTAAATATATTGGACAGCCATGTCAGACTGAGCTGCCATCTTGGAAAAACTTTCGCTAACTAACTTTGCAGCTAATGAGATGACCTTATGGGAGCTCTAGCCAGAATGGAGACATAAAATGACATCAGAGCCATTAGCAGGTATGGTTGGCATACTCAAGGGTTAATAGGGGTAGCTGCAGGGCATTGTGAGAGTAAATAATGGTGTCATATGGTAGTAAGTAGTGTCTGTGATGAGGACAATACAGTAGTCAATATGTGAAGAGTTATGTGAGTAATGACATTAGATAAAAGGGACATGGGGATTTATGGACTGTAATGGAGTTTGGTGAAATACTCCTAAATATTGTCATTTTGTATTATCACTTTCTTTAGTATTCTAGAATATGTCTTCCCTGCATTATGAGGTTATCATGTATACACCTTTTACCACTATATGTAGCTCGTTTGTCTAACCATATATATATATATATATATATATATATATATATATATAAAAAAGCCCAAACGAGGTCCGCCATATATTCAGAAGTAGAAATCAACAACATGGCCTACAAACGTTACTCCCATAAACAACATTTCAGTATGAAATATATCTGTATTACAGCAAAACACATAAAAAAATGTAAAAAGAAGAGATTATGCATAGAAAAATCATCAGGTATGTATATAAAACGTATCTAAATCTGTCCCAAAATATAGTTTAGAAAAATCCTTTACATATATATAATTGTAAATGGAAAGCCCATATGGAAGAAGTATAACAATTACAGTGCCTCGCGAAAGTATTCGGCCCCCTGGAACTTTTCAACCTTTTCCCACATATCATGCATCAAACATAAAGATACCAAATGTAAATTTTTGGTGAAGAATCAACAAGTGGGACATAGTTGTGAAGTCGACCGAAATTTATTTGGCCCATTTACTTTCAGTGCAGCAAACTCACTTCAGAAGTTCATTGTGCATCTCAGAATGATCCAAAATTGTCCTAAATGACTAATGATGATAAATATAATCCACCTGTGTGTAATCAATTCTCTGCATAAATGCACCAGCTCTGTGATAGTCTCAGGGTTCTGTTTGAAGCACAGAGAGCATCATGAAGACCATGGAACACAACAGGCAGGTCCGTGATACAGTTGTGGAGAAGATTAAAGCTGGATTTGGATACAAAATGATTTCCAAAACTGTAAACATCCCAAGGAGCACTGTGTAAGCGATCATATTGAAATGGAAGGTGTATCATACCACTGCAAATCTACCAAGACCCGGCGGTCCCTCTAAACTTTCATCTCAAACAAAGAGAAGACTGATCTCAGATGCAGCCAAGAGGCCCTTGATCACTCTGGATGAACTGCAGAGATCTACAGCTGAGGTGGGACAGTCTGTTCATAGGACAACAATCAGTCGTACACTGCACAAATCTGGCCTTTATGGAAGAGTGGCAAGAAGAAATCCATTTCTCAAAGATATCCATAAAAAGTGTCATTTAAAGTTTGCAACAAGCCACCTGGGAGACACGCCAAACATGTGGAAGAAGGTGCTCTGGTCAGATGAAACCAAAATCGAACTTTTTGGCAACAATGCCAAATGATATGTTTGGCATAAAGGCAACACAGCTCATCACCCTGAACACACCATCCCCACTGTCAAACATGGTGGTGGCAGCATCATGGTTTTGGCCTGCTTTTCTTCAGCAGGGACAGGGAAGCTGGTTAAAATTGATGGGAACATGGATGGAGCCAAATGCAGGACCATTCTTGAAGAAAACCTGTTGGAGTCTCCAAAAGATCTGAGGCTGGGATGGAGATTAGTCTTCCAACAAGACAATGATCCCAAACATAAAGCAAAATCTACAATGGAATGGTTCACAAATAAACATATCCAGGTGTTAGAATGGCCAAGTCACAGTCCAGACCTGAATCTAACCGAAAATCTGTGGAAAAAGGTGAAAACTGCTGTTCACAAACGATCTCTGTTGTGAGTTCATTTTTCCCTTCACCATTGAGGTCTGATGAACTCCCTCCTCTGGTGAAGGAAGGTAGTGAGGCTGATTATCAAACACCTGGGCAGCTAGATTATGACTGGGTGGCTGGAATTGAGGACTGGATATAAGGCTGCCGATGCCCTTCTTCCTGGCTGGTGATTTTCCTGCTGGATTCTTGGAGACCAGTCTGATTCCTGCTTCTCAAAGCTAAGTTTTTCTGCTCTGCTTTGTACTCTTCAGTTTTGTTTTTGTTTTGCCTTGTTTTTTGGGAGTTCTGCCATCCCCGGCTGGGGGTGATCTGAATTCCATTTTTGTCTCTGATCTGTTGATCTTTTGCTCTGTCTTCAGAATATACCTGAGTGCTGATATAGTCTTTTGAAGCCTAGCGACTTCAGGGCCTGTTTTTCCTACGGTTGGCTCATTTTGATAGGGTTTTTGCGGATGTTAGACAGCAGCTTTCCTATCCTGTCCTATGTAGTTAGCTTGGGCCCCATCATTTGCTCAATCTATCTTTCTATCTGTGTTAGTGTTTTCATCTTGCTTCACCGTCATATGTTGGGGGCTGCCTATTGCTTTGGGGTCTGCTCTGGGGCAGTTTAGTTTTTCCCCTTTCTGTCTTTAGGCTATCTAGTTCTCCGGCTGTGATCGAGGGGTCTAGGGCACCGTAGGAACCCCCCACGGCTACTGCTAGTTGTTGTGAATAGGTCCAGGGGTCTGCAATCCGATAGCTGCCAACCTCTCTGGTTTTTCTGGACTTAGCTGGTATTTTGTTTTTTCCTCCTTCGGTGACTCATCATAACAGATCTCCATCCAACCTCACTGAGCTTGAGCTGTTTGCCAAGGAAGAATGGACAAGAATTTCAGTCTCTCAATGTACAAAACTGATAGAGACATACCGTATATACTCGAGTATAAGCCCCATAGATTGTTCCCCCATATACTGCCACCATAAGAAGCTCCATAGATTATTCCCCGATATACTGCCCCCATAAGAAAATCCTTAGATTATTCCCCCATATGCTGACCCCATAAGAAGATCCTTAGATTATTCCCCCATATGCTAACCCCATAAGAAGCTCCTTAGATTATTCCCCCATAGCAGCTATGGACGCAGGACAGGTGAGTATCGCTATACTTACCTGTCCTGATGCTGTCTCTTGAGCCCCCAGCTTCTCCGCGCTCTCTCTTCCTGCGTTCAGCTGTCATGTGATACCGCTCATTAAAACTCATGAATATGCATGTATTCATGAGTTTATTGAGCGGTACCACGTGACCGCTGAAGGCAGGAAGAGAGAGTGCGGAGAAGCTGGGGGCTCAAGAGACAGCGTCAGGACGGGTAAGTATGACCTGACACCCCCGCCCCCCCTCCCCCTCCGACCCCCCGGTGTATATGACTCGAATATAAGCCGAGAGGGGGACTTTCAGCCCAAAAAAATGGGCTGAAAATCTCGGCTTATATTCGAGTATATATGGTACTCCAAGCGACTTGCGGCTGTAATCGCAGCAAAAGGTGGCGCAACAAAGTATTAAGTTAAAGGGGCCGAATACTATTGCACGCCCCACTTTTCAGTTTTTGTATTTCCACAAAAATTTAAAATAAATAAATTTAATTCACAACAAAATGGGGTTTCTGGGGAAGCATTACAAGCGAAACGTGCATAAAAGAGCGCCTCTAGGTAATGGAATCCTCTCTATAGATCGGTCTTGTTTGTGTCTGCCTCTTTGGTATGTGGACATTGTGGGGTTCGCCACGTTCCCCTGCTTCTGGATTTATGCACTAGCAATGAAGACTCTATGTGAAGCAGTGACCGGGTCACAATACTATTTTGTCCTCACACTCACTCCCTGTGATTGTGTGGATGTGTCTGGCCTAAGAGAGACAATCAGCAAGTGGGTTATAAATTAGGTATAAATATAATATATATGATCAAATATATTGTAGTTCCCCCTTCATTCTCTCCCATAAGAAGATTCTTGCCGGTAGAATCAGCGCGGATGAGCACCTACTGTGCTCTCTCCCCGGCCACAATTCCCCATCTTAATTCCATCCTCCCCCTTTCCCCCTAGTCATCTTTTCCCATCTAGATATATATATCTACCATCCGACTATAGTGATAAACTATCTGCAGATTCAGGGGCGGACACAGACTGTTGTGGGCCCCTGTGCAAGAAATTTTTCGGGCCCCCCCCAACCCTTCATAGGGCAACAAAGTTATTTGTTGTTATCTAATATTGAGGCTATGCAGGGCTGGATATAATATCTGTATAGAACATATTGTAACCCCCCATAGAATATAATGCAGTCCCCCATATAGTATAATGCAGCCCCTCCATAGAATATATGGCAACCCCCTCATAAGATATAATGCAGCCCCTTATATAGTATAATGTAGCCCCTCCATAGAATACAATGTAGCCCACCTCATATAGTATAATGCAGCCTCCATAGAATGTAATAAATATGATACAGCCCCCCTATAGAATATAATGTAGCCCCATATAGAATATAATACAGCCCACCTCCCCTTAGAACATAATGTAGCCCCCCATATTATATAACACAGCTTCCCCTTATAGAATAAAATGTAAAATGTCCCCCATGGTATATAACAGCCGCATGGTATATAGCTGGTATATAACAGCCGCATGGTATATAGCCCAGCACCACATGGTATATAGCCCAGCCCACCATGGTATATAGCCCACCATGGTATAATACAGCCCAGCATGGTATATAGCCCCCCCAGAATGGTATAATACAGCCCAGCATGGTATAATACAGCCTAGCATGGTATAATACAGCCCATCATGGTATATAGCCCCCCAGCATGGTATAATAAAGCCCAGCATGGTATATAGCCCCCCAGCATGGTATAATACAGCCCAGAATGGTATATAGCCCCCCCAGCATGGTATAATACAGCCCAGCATGGTATATAGCCCCCCCAGCATGGTATAATACAGCCCAGCATGGTATATAGCCCCCCAGCATGGTATAATACAGCCCAGCATGGTTTATAGCCCCCCCAGCATGGTATATAGCCCCCCAGCATGGTATAATACAGCCCAGCATGGTATATAGCCCCCCCAGCATGGTATAATACAGCCCAGCATGGTATATAGCCCCCCAGCATGGTATAATACAGCCCAGCATGGTTTATAGCCCCCCCAGCATGGTATATAGCCCCCCAGCATGGTATAATACAGCCCAGCATGGTATATAGCCCCCCCAGCATGGTATATAGCCCCGCCAGTATGGTACAATACAGCCCAGCATGGTATACAGCCCAGCATGGTATATAGCCCCGCCTCCCAGCATGGCATATAGCCCCCCAGCATGGTATAATACAGCCCAGCATGGTATATAGCCCCCCAGCATGGTATAATACAGCCCAGCATGGTATATAGCCCCCCCAGCATGGTATAATACAGCCCAGCATGGTATATAGCCCCCCCAGCATGGTATGATACAGCCCAGCATGGTATATAGCCCCCCAGCATGGTATATAGCCCCCCCAGCATGGTATAATACAGCCCAGCATGAAATATAGCCCCCCAGCAAGGTATAATACAGCCCAGCATGGTATATAGCCCCCAGCATGGTATGATACAGCCCAGTGTGGTGTATATAGCCCCCAGCATGATATATAGCCCCCCCAGCATGGTATATAGCCCCCCCAGCATGGTATGATACAGCCCAGCATGGTATATATCCCCCCAGCATGGTATAATACGGTCCAGCATGGTATATAGCCCCCCAGCATGGTATAATACAGCCCAGCATGGTATGATACAGCCCAGCATGGTATATAGCCCCCCAGCATGGTATGATACAGCCCAGCATGGTATATAGCCCCCCAGCATGGTATATAGCCCCCCCAGCATGGTATAATACAGCCCAGCATGAAATATAGCCCCCCAGAATGGTATAATACAGCCCAGCATGGTATATGGCCCCCAGCATGGTATGATACAGCCCAGCGTGGTATATAGCTCCCAGCATGGTATATAGCCCCCCCAGCATGGTATATAGCCCCCCAGCATGGTATAATACAGCCCAGCATGGTATATAGCCCCCCCAGCATGGTATATAGCCCCGCCAGTATGGTACAATACAGCCCAGCATGGTATACAGCCCAGCATGGTATATAGCCCCGCCTCCCAGCATGGCATATAGCCCCCCAGCATGGTATAATACAGCCCAGCATGGTATATAGCCCCCCAGCATGGTATAATACAGCCCAGCATGGTATATAGCCCCCCCAGCATGGTATAATACAGCCCAACATGGTATATAGCCCCCCCAGCATGGTATAATACAGCCCAGCATGGTATAAAGCCCCCCCAGCATGGTATGATACAGCCCAGCATGGTATATAGCCCCCCAGCATGGTATATAGCCCCCCCAGCATGGTATAATACAGCCCAGCATGAAATATAGCCCCCCAGCAAGGTATAATACAGCCCAGCATGGTATATAGCCCCCAGCATGGTATGATACAGCCCAGTGTGGTGTATATAGCCCCCAGCATGATATATAGCCCCCCCAGCATGGTATATAGCCCCCCCAGCATGGTATGATACAGCCCAGCATGGTATATATCCCCCCAGCATGGTATAATACGGTCCAGCATGGTATATAGCCCCCCAGCATGGTATAATACAGCCCAGCATGGTATGATACAGCCCAGCATGGTATATAGCCCCCCAGCATGGTATGATACAGCCCAGCATGGTATATAGCCCCCCAGCATGGTATATAGCCCCCCCAGCATGGTATAATACAGCCCAGCATGAAATATAGCCCCCCAGAATGGTATAATACAGCCCAGCATGGTATATGGCCCCCAGCATGGTATGATACAGCCCAGCGTGGTATATAGCTCCCAGCATGGTATATAGCCCCCCCAGCATGGTATGATACAGCCCAGCATCGTATATAGCCCCCCAGCATGGTATAATACAGCCCAGCATGGTATATAGCCCCCCCAGAATAGTATACAGCCCAGCATGGTATATAGCCCCCCCAGCATGGTATAATACAGCCCAGCAGGGTATATAGCCCCCCCAGCATGGTATGATACAGCCCAGCATGGTATATAGCCCACCCAGCATGGTATAATACAGCCCAGCATGGTATATAGCCCCCCAGCATGGTATATAGCCCCCCAGCATGGTATGATACAGCCCAGCATGGTATATAGCCCCCCCAGCATGGTAAATAGCCCCCCCAGCATGGTATGATACAGCCCAGCATGGTATATGGCCCCCAGCATGGTATATAGCCCCCCAGCATGGTATATAGCCCCCCCAGCATGGTATGATACAGCCCAGCATCGTATATAGCCCCCCAGCATGGTATAATACGGTCCAGCATGGTATATAGCCCCCCAGCATGGTATAATACAGCCCAGCATGGTATGTAGCCCCCCCAGCATGGTATAATACAGCCCAGCATGGTATATAGCCCCCCCAGAATATTATACAGCCCAACATGGTATATAGCCCCCCAGCATGGTATAATACAGCCCAGCAGGGTATATAGCCCCCCCAGCATGGTATGATACAGCCCAGCATGGTATATAGCCCACCCAGCATGGTATAATACAGCCCAGCATGGTATATAGCCCCCCAGCATGGTATATAGCCCCCCAGCATGGTATGATACAGCCCAGCATGGTATATAGCCCCTCAGCATGGTATATAGCCCCCCCAGCATGGTATGATACAGCCCAGCATGGTATATAGCCCCACCCAGCATGGTATAATACAGCCCAGAATGGTATATAGCCCCCCCAGCATGGTATGATACAGCCCAGCATGGTATATAGCCCCCCCCAGCATGGTATAATACAGCCCAGAATGGTATATAGCCCCCCCAGCATGGTATGATACAGCCCAGCATTGTATATAGCCCCCCAGCATGGTATAATACAGCCCAGCATGGTATATAGCGCCCCAGCATGGTATAATACAGCCCAGCATGGTATACAGCCCCCCCAGCATGGTATAATACAGCCCAGCATGGTATATAGCCCCCCAGTATGGTATATAGCCCCCCCAGCATGGTATGACACAGCCCAGCATGGTATATAGCCCCCCCAGCATAGTATGATACAGCCCAGCATGGTATATAGCCCCCCAGCATGGTATATAGTCCCCCCAGCATGGTATATAGCCCCCCAGCATGGTATATAGCCCCCCAACATGGTCTATAGTCCCCCCAGCATGGTATATAGCTCCCCCCAGCATGGTATATAGCTCCCCCAGCATGGTATATAGCCCCCCCAGCATAGTATGATACAGCCCAGCATGGTATATAGCCCCCCCAGCATGGTATAATACAGCCCAGCATGGTATATAGTCCCCCCAGCATGGTATATAGCCCCCCCAGCATGGTCTATAGTCCCCCCAGCATGGTATATAGCCCCCAGCATGGTATATAGCCCCCAAGCATGGTATATAGCCCCCCCATCATGGCCCCACAGTCCAGTATTCACACTGATTTAAAGAAAAAAAAAAAACCCACGCCTCACCTTCTCCTCGTGCCTGTGTTGCTCCCGGCTCCTGTCTCCTCTCCTGCTCTGCCTGGTACACAGTGAGAGCGCGATGACATCATCGCGCACCCGCTGTGTCAGAAGCAGAGCGGGGAATGATGGGAGAGGGAGCGTCAGCTGGTGCTCTCTCCTCCAGGCTCCATCATTGCCTTCTTCAATTTTGGGGGGGGGGGTGAAGTCGGTGCTGGGGGCAGGTGGGCCCCCCTGCCTCACGGGGGCCCCTTTGCCTCCCGCAGCGCTGCTCTCCTCATTGCACTACACATGGCTAATTTGAATTTTGACATAATTAGCCATGCGGTGCTGGAGGCTGGAGGGGCCCCCTCTCCCCCGGGGCCCCGTGCAATGCTCGGTCTGCACGGGTGGTAGGTCCGCCCCTGTGCAGATTAATGATATACTATATTGGTCTGTGTTCCTGGAGGATAGCTTCTGCTCCACTAGATACCATTGATAAGATACATGGTGCTTCACGTCCAGCATTTATTGTGAATAGCATATATAATTATGGGCAGTTGTTCTGTGTGTCACAGCAGCGGTGACCTGGTCCGTGGCCCTGGGCGCCCAATATCAATGGGGGTGATGTTAATGGTGTAATAGTTTATTTGGATAGTTCGTGACGCCACCCGTGGTGTTTGGCAAGTGAGACGTTGAGCCAACGCTGCATGCAGATCCACTGGGACTGATGGTGTGATGCAGCAAAGATCGTGTAGCTCCTCACAGGTGGAGCTGTAGTCCCAGGGCAGTGTAGGTGCAATGGATGAGGAGAGGCGCAGAATGGTATAGATGCTGGTACCCAGGTGTAGCGGTGCTGGAATAACTGGAGGACACCAGAGTATGTGGTTCCAAAGCTTTACTCACTGTTTGCAGTTCACACAAATGCCTGCCTCCGCACTGTGTTCTTCAGGTCAGGGCCCCAGCCAACCTCCAGGCAGGATAGGATTCTCCCCTCCACACTCCACCAATATGTACCTTACTGAACGACTCCTCCAATGCGCCTTTAGGTGCGAAGCACTCCAGTACTTAGTTACCCTGGAATGCCTCTCTCTAGGTGTTCCTAGTCTCTACTTGTATGACAGACAGCTGTAGCCTGCTTCAGGGACTCCTCTCTGTGTCCCGGCTCACTATCCAGTTGCTGTTGTGTCCCAAGTCTATGATGGGAGTAAGGAGTTAGTGGCTCACTACTCCTCCGGTGTCTGTTGCCGGACATAAAGATCCAATCAACCTCGGGGATCGGGCCCCGGCCTTTGCGCGCTAGACTGGAAGGGTTCTCTTTCTTTCTCAACCTGCTTCCCACCGTCCTTCTATTCTCCTTCGTTCCGATCTGTTCTATCTCTCTTATGGAATCTGTAGTCTCCAGTCTACGTCTCCTTCCTTCTGTTCCTTTCCCGTGCCAGCTGGCACAGGTCACTGAGGCAGCTGCAGCACTCCTTCCTCCATCCCTCTTCCAGGGATCCTCACTCCTGTCTGAGTGACTTCCTTTCTCCCTCACCCTCTGTCAGACTGCCCTGAAATCCTACACCTTCCCTTTCTTTTATATCTAACTCCACCTGCCTCCCCAGCACCTCCCGTGTTACGAAGCCAGGGACCACAAAAGGCATAAAGCATGGATGGGTCCCTGCTGAACTATCCTGTGTGTGGGGTGCAGGTGTTGGAATGTGAAAGGGAGTTCCCACCCTACCTGGATGGTGGAGCACCACACCTTAGGAGAAGGTGCAGTACCTCTGTGGCGACTGAAGCCATAGGGGCGCCACATACCCCCCGTTAAACACAGCGCGTCCGCGGGCTGCAAGACAACAAAAGTACAATACAGAAACACAAAAATTTTAAATGCTGTTTAACAATACTTATCTAATCTTCCTAATGTAGGAGGCACATTTCTTAAACGTTACAAACAGGCTAACTTCCTATCTTAGTATCAAAAATTTCTTTAAGTGCAATTCCTAGTTCAAAGTGCAATTATTCTTTCTCTCTCTTTCTACTGGACGCAAGACACTGACCATCTGTGCTTGGCCTGTCACCTGTCACGTTCAATTCTTCATTCTTTATTCAATTCTCACATTCTATCTCAAAACTTTTCTAATTTTCTAAGTCAAACATGCTATAAAAGACATTTACTTTTCATAAGACACAGCATCGTAAAACATTCAAAGATTCTTGCAAAGTGCTGAACACTGCTCCCAGCCGGGATTTCTTGCAGTGTCCCTTGAGGTAGACATCATTCTTCGAAAAGTGTCCATTCAAAAACATCATCTTTGCAAAGTGTCTTTGTGTAACCATTATCTTCACAAAAGGGTCCTATATGTAAAACCAAGAAAGGGCACCTAAAGAGGTGCAACTATTTACAATAAAAGTTTTTGGATCACTCCAAGTTCATGATCGCTAGTTCAAATTGTGAAAACGCTGCCATTGCAAAAACTAGGCAACAAAAGTGCTACCAGCAAAACAAAGCATGATAGCAAAAAAAGCAGAAAAAGGCACAACTGATGCAAACAAACCCTCCTGGGTAACGAGATTTAAATATTTAGCGGCTACCAGATTCAAGGTAGTCATTGGCAATCCGTAAGTACTCCTCTTCCCACGGTGTCAGACCAGAGATCTTCTTAGGCTGCTGGGTTTGAGTCGACTTTGGCGTAGCTGAAATCCTGGTAGCAGGTACCTGGGTATCTTGGGTGTTGACCGTAGGTGGAGGAGCGTTGACTAGTTTCGATGGCAGGTACCTCTCAATGAACTCTGTAGGGATACGTCGTACATTCAGGGCGTACCATCCCCGTAGTCCTTCATGCCGGGTGAAGGTCACATACTCCCCATGCTGCAGGTCTCTATCAGGATGCCCCCTCCTCAGATGGGACTCCACGTCCCGCCGGTTGAAGAACAGGTCGCTGATTCTTTTGGGGTCTGCAATAAATCCGAACCCCTCTCTTGGTTTACATTCAGCACCTGCCCCCATCCAGCTGCATCCTGGGGACCATGATGCCCAGCACGGGCCCTCTCCTTCCGGGCCAGATCCGGGCCCAGCACAGCCTGCTTTCTCTGCTCCCTCTCCCGATATTCCGCTGCCAGCTGTCGAATGGTGTCCCGACATCCTGCCCAACTCTCTTCTTTCTCCCGCTCTTCCCGGGACCTGCTCTCACCCATGGCACCAGCATCCCGGTCCCAGACCAGATCCAGGACGACCGGGCCAGCCGCTGCAACTGCGGTACACCCCAGGGCCTTCCCAGGTGGAGAAACATCCGACATACCTGGGGCCTCCTGGCGGTGCGGCCTCTGCTCCGGTGCAGGCGGTGATAGAGCAGATGGTGGCTCCGGATACGCAGGGGTCTCTGCGGGGACCTGCGCAGCCGCGACAGGGCCGGGCGGGAGCTCCGCTTCCACTCCCGGGTCCTCCGGTAACTCCTTCGGGCAGGCGGCACCTAGCCTTAAAGTCAGGGTGGAAGTATAGATCAGCGCTGCCCGGGGACAGTCCGGTGTGGTAGCGGCAGGTACCGTTGGAGGGGGTACCGCTGGTGTAGGCCCCGCCGGGGCGCGCTGCCTTCTCAGCTTCTCCAAAGCTTCCTTTCTCAGCTGCAGACTGGCTGTCAATTCAGCTATTTCAGCTTCTAGTTGCTGGCGGTTCATTCCGGAGTTCGGGTTGGAGCCGTCAGCCATGGCGCCAAGGAGATTCGTTTCCCCTCGCTCCTCAGGCCTCCTTCCCTCACTCTCCAAAATGGCGTTCTCGCGTTCTCCTTCTTGCTCTGCCCTTCTGCTCGCCACTGGCTTCCTCTGCCCCTCCTTCCGGGGCGGAGTCTTCTTCCAGCGCCTCCATACCAAGCCAGTATACGAACCCCTCGGGGGTTGGTCCATGCATCTGTCACATAGTAATTCAGGCAGGGAAGGCCCAATACTTTTCGCGGTCTTTTCTTAGGACCTCCCATCTCTTCACGCCCTTCTTCTCCGCGCCAGCGGCCATTTTTTAGATTCATGTCACAGTCTATTAAATTTGGTCTTTTGCACATTTTCAAAAGTTGTAAATCCAAGGCACAAAGAACCCGATGGCATCGGGTCTAGTCATCCTGTTCGTGATGCCAATATTGGGTTGCCCCTCACACCCAGGGCAGTGGGGTACTCGGTACCGGGCCGGTGTCAGGGGGAATATGTGTCACAGCAGCAGTGACCTGGTCCGTGGCCATGGGCGCCCAATATCAATGGCAGTGATGTTAATGGTGTAATAGTTTATTTGGATAGTTCGTGATGCCACCCGTGGTGTTTGGCAAGTGAGATGTTTAGCCAACACTGCATGCAGATCCACTGGCACTGATAGTGTGGTGCAGCAAAGATGGTGTAGTTCCCCACAGGTGGAGCTGTAGTCCCAGGGCAGTGTAGGTGCAATAGATGAGGAGAGGCGCAGAATGGTATAGATGCTGGTACCAAGGTGTAGCGGTGCTGGAATAACTGGAGGACACCAGAGTATGCGGTTCCAAAGCTTTACTCACTGTTTGCAGCTCACACAAATGCCTGCCTCCGCACTGTGTTCTTCAGGTCAGGGCCCCAGCCAACCTCCAGGCAGGATAGGATTCTCCCCTCCACACTCCGCCAATATGTACCTTACTGAACGACTCCTCCAATGCGCCTTTAGGTGCGAAGCACTCCAGTACTTAGTTACCCTGGAATGCCTCTCTCTAGGTGTTCCTAGTCTCTACTTGTATGACAGACAGCTGTAGCCTGCTTCAGGGACTCCTCTCTGCGTCCCGGCTCACTATCCAGTTGCTGTTGTGTCCCAAGTCTATGATGGGAGTAAGGCGTTAGTGGCTCACTACTCCTCCGGTGTCTGTTGCTGGACATAAAGATCCAATCAACCTCGGGGACCGGGCCCTGGCCTTTGTGCTCTGGACTGGAAGGGTTCTCTCTCTCTCTTTCTCAACCTGCTTCCCACCGTCCTTCTATTCTCCTTCGTTCCGATCCGTTCTGTCTCTCTTATGGAATCTGTAGTCTCCAGTCTACGTCTCCTTCCTTCTGTTCCTTTCCCATGCCAGCTGGCTCAGGTCACTGAGGCAGCTGCAGCACTCCTTCCTCCATCCCTCTTCCAGGGATCCCCACTCCTATCTGAGTGACTTCCTTTCTCCCTCACCCTCTGTCAGACTGCCCTGAAATCCTACACCTTCCCTCTCTTTTATATCTAACTCCACCCGCCTCCCCAGCACCTCCCGTGTTACGAAGCCAGGGACCACAAAAGGCATCCCATGACCTTTCCAGCATAAAACATGGATGGGTCCCTGCTGAACTATCCTGTGTGTGGGGTGCAGGTGTGGAATGTGAAAGGGAGTTCCCACCCTACCTGGATGGTGGGGCACCACACCTTAGGAGAAGGTGCAATACCTCTGTGGCGACTGAAGCCTCAGGGGCGCCACATATGGGAGTCATTATTGAATTAATTTGTCTCTGTGGACACAGCTCTATGGTTTTTAAGTGTGTTTTAATTGTAATTGTGTGCCAATAAAATTGTTGTGATTTATATTTTTCATATATAGTTGTTTGTGTTGTGCATTATTCCGGTAGTGCCTTTTTTTTTCTTCTTTAGTTACAGTCTTAGATGACAACTTGGTTGCATCCCTATATCATACATATTTTTATTTATATAATGCGGTGCGCCAAAATACTTTTTCTCCTTGTATTTGCTTCAATGTGAAGTTCATCAATTTTTTTGAATGAGTCACCAGTCTCACGAATAAAAGATGGTAACATTCAAGTAGAGGCTGTAGTTTGGCATCAATGAATTTACTTGTGGTCTCCAAATTATTACCGCTACCAGAAATGATTGGTCTTCCAAGTGGTGTTATCTCATTTTTATAGATTTTTGGTAAAAAGTAGGGACTGTATAAGTTGGTTTGTCATATTGCAGGGCCAATACCAATTATTTTGTAATGATTCCATTATCTTTGGCTCCTTTTATCATATGACAAAATTTTGTTGAATATGAACGCTGGGGATTATATGTCTGCTTTCTATAACAATCCTTATTCTTAGATGATGGAATGCCTCAGACTCATACAGAGTTTTTGGCAATATCACCATTTTGCCGCCTTTGTTCGCAGGTTTAAAAAATAGCAATGTCTAATATTTTGACATTATTTAGACTGTTACGTTCAACTCTGCTTAAATTGTCCTTAATTGTATAAGAAATTTTTCGAAGCCTGCGCTGACCAACGGAAGGAATAAACCCTCATTAGGACAGGTAGATGGAGGTAGACTTTTTTTGATCTAGTGGCAATACTGGATGGAATCTCACATCCTTCCTCTGTATTATTACCATGAGCTAATTCTCCCAAGATTCTTACTGCTTCCTGTTCTGATTCTGTTGGAAACAAATTATGTAAGGATTGGTGCATGTCCTCCAATGCTTTGTAGCAAGTACCATTTTGTGCTCTCGAATTGTTTCCTAAGTCTGTTCCTAGACTCTGGATCCAAGGAGGTAATAAGAAACGACCATCTGGTGAAAAACTTCTATGTTAACTTTTCTTTGTTAGTCAAGGTTTCCAACCAGTCCATTTTAAACAGAAAATGAATTTTTGTCAATAATGATTTCAAAGGAACATTTGAGTTTAACCATTGATGTACTATACTTTTTCTTACTGCTGAGGCCCAAATCACTAACATGGCCTTGGTGTGTTATGATGAGTCACCGAAGGAGGAAAAAACAAAATACCAGCGAAGTCCAGAAAAACCAGAGAGGTTGGCAGCTATCGGATTGCAGACCCCTGAACCTATCCACAACAACTAGCAGTAGCCGTGGGGGGTTCCTACGCTGCCCTAGACCCCTTGATCACAGCCGGAGAGCTACATAGCCTAAAGACAGAAAGAGGGAAAAACTAAACTGCCCCAGAGCAGACCCCAAAGCAATAGGCAGCCCCCAACATACAATGACGGTGAAGCAAGATGAAAACACCAACACAGATAGAAAGATAGGCTGAGCAAATGATGGGGCCCAAGCTAACTACACAGGACAGGATAGGAAAGCTGCTGTCTGCCATCCGCAAAAACACTATCAAAATGAGCCAACCGACTGATAGGAAAAACAGGCCCTGAAGTCGCTAGGCTTCAAAAGACTATATCAGAACTCAGGTATATTCTGAAGACAGAGCAAAAGATCAACAGATCAGAGACAAAAATGGAATTCAGCTCACCCCCGGCCGGGGATGGCAGAACTCCCAAAAAACAAGGCAAAACAAAAACAAAACTGAAGATTACAAAGCAGAGCAGAAAAACTTAGCTTTGAGACGCAGGAATCAGACTGGTCTCCAAGAATCCAGCAGGAAAATCACCAGCCAGGAAGAAGGGCGTCGGCAGCCTTATATCCAGTCCTAAATTCCAGCCACCCAGTTATCATCTAGCTACCCAGGTGTTTGGTAATCAGTCTCACTACCTTCCTTCACCAGAGGAGGGAGTTCATCAGACCTCAATGGTGAAGGGAAAAATGAACTCACAACAGTACCTCCCCCTTGAGGAGGGGTCACCGAACCCTCATCCATGCCACCAGGGCGATCCGGGTGAGCCCGATGAAAGGCACGCACCAATCTTTCGGCATGAATATCAGAGGCAGAGACCCAGGAATTATCCTCCTGACCATAACCCTTCCACTTAACCAAATACTGGAGTCTTTGTCTAGCCAGACGGGAATCCAGTATCTTCTCTACCTCATATTCCATGTTACCTTCAACCAATATAGGGTCAGGAGGTGCCACCACAGGAACTACTGGTTCAACAAACCTCTTCAACAAGGACTTATGAAACACATTATGAATTTTAAATGTGACAGGAAGAGCCAACCGAAAAGAGACTGGATTAATAATCTCCAAAATCTTGTAAGGTCCAATAAATCTAGGCTTAAATTTAGGAGAAGCCACCTTCATAGCGATATTTTTTGATGACAACCAAACCATATCACCCACCTTAAACAGGAGACCAACGGTCCTACGCCGGTTGGAAAACCGCTGGGCCTTTTCCTGGGAGAGAGACAACTTATCCACTACTTGGTCCCAGATCAGGTGCATTCTCTCCACCACAGTGTCAACACCTGGGCAGGCAGAAAGCTCCACCTGCCCTGAAGAAAATCGAGGGTGAAAACCAAAGTTACAAAAAAAGGTGACATCAAAGTGGCAGAACTAGCTCTATTATTTAAAGCAAATTCGGCCAAGGGCAAAAATGAAACCCAATCATCCTGATCGGCAGAAATAAAACATCTCAAATACGACTCCAAAGTCTGGCTTGTTCTCTCCGTCTGCCCATTGGTCTGAGGGTGAAATGCAGAGGAGAAGGACAACTGAATTCCCAGCTTAGAACAGAAAGTCCTCCAAAATCTAGACACAAACTGAACTCCTCTGTCAGATACAATGTTCTCAGGAATCCCGTGCAAGCGAACCACCTGTTGCAAAAACAAGGGCACCAACTCAGAGGAAGATGGCAACTTAGGGAGTGGTACAAGATGGACCATCTTAGAGAATCTATCACAAATCACCCAAATAACAGTCATTCTCTGAGAGACAGGCATATCAGAGATAAAATCCATTGAAATATGGGTCCATGGCCTCCTGGGCACCGGCAAAGGCATCAACAAGCCACTAGAGCGAGAACAAGGTTTAGACCGGGAGCAAGTCCCACAGGACTGCACAAAATTCCTGACATCATGAGACAAGGCGGGCCACCAAAAAGACCGACTCACCAGATCTCTAGTACCAAAAATACCTGGATGACCAGCCAATGCAGAGCAATGAACTTCAGACATCACTCTCTTCCTCCACTGGTCAGGAACATACAACTTTCCACTGGGACAACGCTTAGGTTTGTCCTCCTGAAACTCTTCCAGAGCACGTCTCAAATCGGGCGAGATGGCAGAAAGAACTACCCCCTCGCCTAAGATGGTAGCAATGGTAGCAGGCTTAGTCACAACAGGAGAATCAGCAAGGAAACTCCTAGAGAGGGCGTCTGCCTTGACATTCTTAGTGCCCGGAAGAAAAGAGACCACAAAATCAAAACGTGTGAAAAACAAGGCCCACCTAGCCTGTCTAGGATTCAAGCGCTTGGCCGACTCCAGGTAAATCAAATTCTTGTAGTCAGTAAGGACCACGACTTGGTGTTTGGCTCCCTCCAACCAATGTCTCCACTCCTCAAATGCCCATTTCATGGCCAACAGTTCCCGATTCCCCACATCATAGTTACGTTCGGATGGGGAGAACTTTCGGGAAAAGAAAGCACAAGGATTCATTTTAGATGTCACAGGATCGTTTTGGGACAACACCGCTCCCGCACCAATCTCAGAAGCATCCACCTCCACCTGAAACGGGAGTGAGTCATCAGGTTGCCGCAAAACCGGAGCAGAAGTGAATCTTCGCTTCAGCTCCTGAAAGGAAGAAACAGTCTCCGGAGACCAATTCAGAACATCAGCACCCTTCCTAGTCAAATCCGTCAATGGCTTGGCAATACCAGAAAAAATAGCTATAAATTTCCGATAAAAATTAGCAAAACCCAAAAACTTCTGGAGGGCCTTCAAAGAAGTGGGCTGAACCCAATCATAAATGGCCTGTACCTTGGCCGGGTCCATTTCAATAGTTGACGGAGACAAAATAAATCCCAAAAATGAAACCCTCTGTACCCCAAAAAGGCATTTCGATCCCTTGACATACAGGGAATTCTCCCTCAAAATCCGGAACACAGTCCGAACATGTTCCACATGAGAGTCCCAATTCTTGGAGAAGATCAAAATATCATCCAGATAGATAATCAAAAATTTATCCACAAAGTCTCGGAATATATCGTTCATGAAGCACTGGAAGACAGAAGGGGCATTAGTGAGCCCAAAAGGCATCACCAGGTACTCAAAATGTCCCTCCGGAGCATTAAACGCCGTCTTCCATTCATCCCCATGCTTAATGCGAATAAGATTATACGCCCCCTGAGGTCAAGCTTGGTAAACCAGCAAGCACCTTTAACTCTGGAGAATAGATCAGAAATCAGGGGTAACGGATACTGATATTTAACAGCAATTTTGTTGAGGGCACGATAGTCAATACAAGGCCTTAATGAACCATCCTTTTTAGCCACGAAAAAAACCCAGCACCTAAGGGTGAAGAGGATGGTCTAATATGACCCTTCTCCAATGCCTCCTTAATATAGGATCGCATAGCCTCGTGCTCGGGTACAGATAAATTGAAAAGCCGACCCTTGGGGAATTTGCACCCCGGGTTCAGCTCAATTGCACAGTCATAACTCCTATGAGGAGGCAAAGACGCAGACTCATTCTCACTAAATACATCATAAAAGTCAGCCAAATAGTCAGGAACATCATGCGACTGGGGAGAGGTGGAGAAAACAGGAGCATCACTAAGGGCACACCGACAACCCCAACTCACCCCAGAGAAAGATTTCCAATCCAGAACTGGATTATGGATTTGCAACCAGGGAAACCCCAGAACAATGGTATCATTCAAATTATGCAACACCAAAAATATGCAATTTTCTTGATGGTCTGGGGCAACCCACATTACCACCTGGGTCCAAAGCTGAGGTTTATTCTTCGCCAAAGGAGTAGCATCAATACCCCTCAAAGGGATAGGCGTCCGCAGAGGTGTCACAGGAAATCCACAGCGTTTAGCAAAATCCAAGTCCATCAGGTTCAGAGCTGCTCCTGAATCCACAAAAGCCTTGGCGGAAAATGTGGACAGGGAGCAGATCAGAGTAATTGCCAGAAGAAACTTAGGTTGAACACCACCCACAGAAAACGTGTGTGCACAACGTTTCTCTCGTTTAGGGCAGACAGAAATAATATGCGAGGCATCTCCACAAAAAAAACACAGCTTATTACGCCTTCTGAACTCCTGACGTTGCACCCTAGATAAAACTCTATCACATTGCATAGGTTCAGACATTTGTTCAACAGGTGGCAACATCTCTCGTGTAGTTTTGCGTTCACGTAAACGCAGATCCACCTGAATGGCTAATGACATAGAATCGTCAAGACCAGAGGGAACAGGAAATCCCACCATAGTATCTTTTACAGTTTCTGACAAACCCTTCCGAAAGAGGGCTGCCAAGGCACCATCATTCCAGGTAGTAAGGACCGCCCACTTTCGGAATTTTTGACAGTACAACTCTGCCGAATCCCGACCCTGGCTTAATGCCAACAGGGTCTTTTCAGCCTGATCAATAGCATTAGGTTCATCGTACAACAACCCCAAGGCTTGAAAAAATGCGTTCACATTATTCAGAATAGGATCATCAGGTTTCAAAGAAAACGCCCAATCCTGGGGATCGCCGCGCAGCAAAGAGATGACAATTTTAACCTGCTGCGTGGAGTTCCCCGACGAGTTAGGCTTCAAGGCAAAAAATAATTTACAATTATTCTTGAAATTCAAGAATTTAGACCGATCCCCAAAAACACATCAGGAGTAGGAATCTTTGGTTCAGCAGCATGTGAATGAGCAAGATAGGCGGAAATTCCCCGCACTTCAGCAGTGAGCTGCTCCACACGATCAGACAATTGCTTCATCTCCATTGAGAGAAAAATTCCCCAAAAAAAAAAGTCCAGAAAAACCAGAGAGGTTGGCAGCTATCAGATTGCAGACCCCTGAACCTATCCACAACAACTAGCAGTAGCCGTGGGGGGTTCCTACGGTGCCCTAGACCCCTCGATCACAGCCGGAGAGCTACATAGCCTAAAGACAGAAAGAGGGAAAAACTAAACTGCCCCAGAGCAGACCCCAAAGCAATAGGCAGCCCCCAACATATAATGACGGTGAAGCAAGATGAAAACACCAACACAGATAGAAAGATAGGCTGAGCAAATGATGGGGCCCAAGCTAACTACACAGGACAGGATAGGAAAGCTGCTGTCTGCCATCCGCAAAAACACTATCAAAATGAGCCAACCGACTGATAGGAAAAACAGGCCCTGAAGTCGCTAGGCTTCAAAAGACTATATCAGCACTCAGGTATATTCTGAAGACAGAGCAAAAGATCAACAGATCAGAGACAAAAATGGAATTCAGCTCACCCCCGCCGGGGATGGCAGAACTCCCAAAAAACAAGGCAAAACAAAAACAAAACTGAAGAGTGCAAAGCAGAGCAGAAAAACTTAGCTTTGAGATGCAGGAATCAGACTGGTCTCCAAGAATCCAGCAGGAAAATCACCAGCCAGGAAGAAGGGTGTCGGCAGCCTTATATCCAGTCCTCAATTCCAGCCACCCAGTCATCATCTAGCTGCCCAGGTGTTTGGTAATCAGCCTCACTACCTTCCTTCACCAGAGGAGGGAGTTCATCAGACCTCAATGGTGAAGGGAAAAATGAACTCACAACAGTGGTGTGCTTTGGTAATACTCTTGGGATCTCTGCTAGAATATTAAAAATATCCCATTGCGGGGTAAGAGGGAACTCAAAACCACTCAATTGTTGTAACTCAGAATGAATATCACGCCATAACTTTTGAATTTTGGGGCAACCCCACATATGATGGTAGATGTCAGTATTATGTAAACCACATTTAACACATTGATAAGAATTTGTAGGAGACATTCTGGATTGGACGTACTGGGTAATATAAGCTCTATGTAGTAATAATATGGCCATATTGGTATAACTATTATATGGAATAACTTTCCTTTGTGTCTCAGTAGCTTCTAATATATCTCCAACTTCCAACCCCTCCATATCCTTTATCCATCTCGCCGGACCCGAGGTTTTAGCATCCCAAGACCATTCCTTCCGCAGAGTGCCAATAATTTTGTTTCCGTGTTCCCTGTAGGAATCCCATGAAAATCTGGCATATTTTGAAGAGTTATCAACAAGGGATCTAATGCTAAATTAAACAATAATGGAGACAATGGGCATCCCTGCCTCGTGCCCCTCCAAATGGCAAAGGGCACCGACAGGGTGTTGTTTATAAAAAGCCTAGATGTGGGGTCCCTATATAACAATTTAATAGCATTGCAGAACCATGACCCAAACCCTCTGAGCTCCAACAACTTATGTAAATAATTCCAGTAGACCCTGTCAAAGGCCTTATATGCATCAAGACCCACCACTATGTTCCTTTTGCCCTTATTGACTCTACAACTAGATATAGTACCTATTGCTGTTCTTATATTATAGGTTATCGATTTCCCATGTACAAACTCCATCTAATGTGGTGAAATTAACTTGGGAATAATCTGCTGAACCCTGGTTGCCAATATTTTTGTCAAGAGTTTAAAATCTGCATTGAGCAGTGAGATTGGGCGGTATCCCTCCACTTGCAGTGGATCCTTCCCAGGCTTAGGAAGCATATTGATGCAAGCCTCATTAAATCTATCTGGAATATAACCCTTTTCTATGATTCCATTAAATAACTCACCTAGGTATGGACCTACCCATGGGCCTAAGATCTTATAATATTCTCTACTAAACCCATCTGGACCCAGTGCCTTAGAAATCTTAAGAGTAGAGATGGCCGACAGAACTTCCGTAATGGTAATGGGTGAATTAAGGAGGTTTCTCTGATCCTCCGTAATACTAGGAGCCACCCCATCCCCAAAGAAACATGATGCCTCCAAAATCTCCTCTCCCCCTCCTGCATACAAAGATAAAAAAAAAATCTAGATTCCTCTATTATTTGTTCATTGTCCGCTGTGACCGTGCCACTTTGATTACGAATTCTGGCAATCCTAGTTGCTTGTCTAAAAGGTTTAGTGAGAGAGGCCAGTAACCTTCCCGGCCTGTTCCCCCATTTAAAGTATTTGTGTTTTTGATAATCTAGACTGTACAGCGCTCTCTCGTGCTCAATATTTTCGGCAGTCTCTTTAGCCTCTATGAATTTTTGTTTATTTGTGGGGGTATTAGAACATTTTAAATTTTTATAAGCCTGGGTTAATTCTTCCTGAGCTGCCAACATGGCCTCTAATAATTTTTTCCATTTATTCCCAACATAAGAGATGACTTGTCCCCTTAAAACTGCCTTAGAGGCGGCCCAAAATAAATGAGGATCAGCACAGTGCTCCCTATTGTCTTCTTTGTATGTGTTCCACGACATCTGCAAATAAGCCTTAAACTCATCAGACGAGTATAGTTAAGAGGGAAACCTCCACCTCTTTTCCTTGCATGCCAGATTTACCAATCTAGATTTGAAAACCACCGGGGCATGATCAGATATCTGAACATCCAAGATATCTGTCGATAGAACAAGGGACACCATCAATAATCCCAATAACCAATAGTCTAATCTTGCATGTGTATTATGAACATGAGTGCAGTGCGAGAAATCTTTATCAGTGGGATGCTGCCACCTCCAAATATACGTCAACCCCAAATGATCCATCAGCCTCTGGATGAGACCTTCATGTATTGTTTTATTTTAAAATTTGTTTGTTAAGCACCAGGATACAAAGAATGTACAACATACACAATGACTAATGATAACAGGCATTATATAAAGCACACGTCTCCGTCCATAATAAAATGTAATACAAAGAAATTGCACATTCTTATAGATAAACAAGGTAACATGTATATTTCCTTCTAGCATATGTAAAGGACAATGCTTTATGTATTTTCCCACATGTGTATCAATCCAATTTCACAAACCTTGTCATATCATGCAACCGTAGGAATTAACTAAAACTCCTAAACTACAACTACCACTACATCAACTAATATCTACTATTTCCGCAGCCTGGTTTCCTATATCATATTGTGTCGCATGTGATGTCTCAGTCTTGCAACGTGAGGTGAGAGGAATTCCACCTCTCCCAGATCTTTTCAAATTTACCCGGGAATCCCCTGTTTTGGTATAATGAGCGCTCATATGGGACAATTGAGTTCACCAGCTCGATCCAAAACCTAAGGGAAGGACATGAGCCCCCCATCCACCGCAGTGCCAACACCTTTCATGCCATAAACAGTGTCTCGCGCAGGAAGACCCCAGTATAGCGATCCCAAATCTCCTCCTCCCACACCCCAAACAAGCAGACCAATGGCTCTAGAGGGACAGGGGCTTGCACCGGGGATGTCAGTAGTGTAGTCACCTCTTTCCAGTAATGTAGGATAGTGGGACATTGCCACACCATATGGATAAAATCAGCATCTGGCGAGTGACATTGCAAACATTCTGATGATTGAAGCCGACCCATCCTAAAAAGTCGCAACGGCGTTAAATATGATTGATTAATTATATACAGTTGTATCATTCTGTTGTTAACAGATGGTGATACTCCAATCGGAGATTTCAGAATCTCCTCCAACTCCTCTCCTTGCACTTCAGGAATGAGTCGTTCCCACGTCATCTTTAAAGAGCTTATGGCCGAATCTGCCCCTACTGACAGCATATATGTGTACAAGGAGGATATGAGACCCTGGGGACCCTGTGACTTAAGAATTCCTATTAGAGGTAACGATGAAATAGTACGGTCCACACCCCCATCCCTCATGTGTGACTAAAGAGCAGATCTCAGCTGCAGATAGCGAAAACATTGAGACCTCGGAATATCATGTGTAGCCTGCAATTGTTCAAAAGACTTTAAGGTCCCCTGGTCATACAAGTCTCCCACTGAAGAGACGCCACACTGGGTCCAAAAAATGGCGGATGGGTGATTCAGTAGCCCTGGAAAATAGTTATTACTCCACAGGGGCATTTCAGCTATAACATCTTTAAACCCTATTACATTCTTGATTTGTCTCCATATCAATCGAGCCAGCCGGAGCAGGGGTAATAGACGTGGGGCATTAGTTTTTTCCAACTCAAGGAAACCTAATAGGCAATCCGCTTATGCAGCGTGAAGCAGGTGGCTTTCAGAGTTAGAGAGGCAATTACCCGGCATCCAGTTATTTAAAGCTTTAGCCTGCCCAGCTACGTAGTATAGGAAAAAATCTGGTAACGCCGCCCCACCTCCCCTCTTTGGTCTTTGTAGAGTTGACAATTTAAGTTTGGGCCTAGTTTTCCCCCAAACAAAGGACGTGACTAGAGAATTAAGAGTAACAAAAAAGGACTTGGGCACGGCTACCGCACTGTGCTGAAGGGAGTAGCTAAATTTAGGGAGTAATATCATTTTAGTCAGGTTAATGCGTCCAGCCACAGATAATGGGAGCCTACTCCAAGACGCAAACTTAGCTTTAACTAGTTCCAACAACGGGTGGAACCTTCATGTATTGTAGCTCCATAGTTGTGTAATCCTGATCTATCTATAGACATATCATGTGCTTCATTAAAGTCCCCCCCAATTATCAAATTGGTTGTGTCCCAACCCGCCAACTTAGAGAGTAACTGAGTCTGAAACTGCGAGTCTGGACCATTAGGTGCATAAATATTTACTAAATTATAGCAAACACCTTCTTTTTGCATCAGCGGTCATCTTAGGTGGGGAGGTAGTATTCTGGTCCCTAGTCGAGGATCTATTGGATTTTCCAGATTTGGCTATGAATTTTTCCATAGTGAAAAAGAGACCTGATGAGCTTGTGTAGGTTTGGCAGTGGCGTCGCTATTGAATATCTGCCTCACTTGTAACTGCCCCGGTTACCTTGCAGTCCGGTGATGCTGCGGTGAGCACTCCAGCGTGTGCCCCATGTATTGGAATCCACGTTTCGCGTGGATGTCAGCGACGCCTGCGCCTAGGACCTCTGGGATTCCCGGAGAGCTGGTCCCGCTATCAGGGGAACCTTGCCCGGGCCTTATCCCTGCTGCCCCGCTCAGTGCTGCGGTGTGATGGCAGCGGATTCAATCTGCTGTCAGGGAGCTCTATTAAAATGCGGCCATCTTCAAGCTCCGCCTCCCGAAGGCCCCGAGAGTCAAGTTTTACTTAACAGACACCTGCCCTTTAAATGTCCGGGCGATCAGTAAGGGTTATATAAAGAATTATGTGACGAGATTTCAGCAAAATTATATATCGAGAGTTCAGTAAAAGTAACGAGAATTACATGAAAGTTATACAACTAGAGATGGGTTTTGGTTAATATCTTGAGGGGATTATGTTTGATGCTGTATTTCTCTTAAGGCCAATGTGCGATTATTTAGATAGCACAGCGTTTGTTGTCTTAGTGTCTCAGCGAGGACAGCTCGAGTACAGGACTGCCGTGCACTTCATTCCTTCTGTTATAGCTGCTACAGCTCCGTGCCTTTAGACTGGTGTCTGGAGAGCGGGTGGCAATGTGTTCCTTTGTATCTCAGCCTTGCCTGCTGATCTGTTGTCAGTGTCTTCACCCTGTTGCCCCCCAGCGCCCTGAGCTCTTCCCCTGTGTTTCTCTGCACGCGGTGAGTCTTGTGATTTATAAGTGTCCCTTTATGTTCTTTTTAACTTTAAAAGATAGCAATGGTAAATTTATAAGCAACAAAAATCCGAAGGCAGAAATTATTGCCATATTATTAGAAAATCTAATAATAAATTTTTATGGAGCACCAAAAATCTTTATAGTTTTTTAAATAAAGATAATACCTTCCATAAAAACTCGTATATGGTAAAGTGGGAATCAGAACTAAATATTCTATTAACCACGAACAATGGGAAAACGCTATCAGAAACTCATATTCGTCCAATATTTCTATGATCCTTCACGAGGCTTCCTATAAAACCCTCGTTAGATGGCGTTACACCCCTTCTCACCTAGCTCATATTGACCAAAAGAACTCACCCTTATGTTGGAGAAATCGCGGACTACATGGTAATCTTCTAAAGTTAAAAGCCTGTGGAACAGGTATCGATATATGGACTCCCTTCTCAAGAGGCATTACCCGTTAACTCCAAAGGCCGCTCTTCTCTCTATTGACCTTGAAGAGTTCGACCCTTCAATAAGGTTTGTTATAATACATATTTTCCTGGTGGTTAGGAATTCCCGGGCATTGTACTGGAAAAGAGTGGATGTGCCAAAGTTTTCAGACATTTTGGAGAAAATCTCTTCGCACTACTCTTTGGAACTACGCTTCGCTATTATTAATGATAACTTAAAGAAGCACGCAAAGAAATGGGACAAATGGAAATCAATTCCTGTTACGGCTTAAACCAAAGATATACTTTATTGTCCAAATAATAAACATCTGCGCTACGGTACGGCTGATGGAATACTCCAACAGATCTGGTCAACATATAACCTTTTTTTTTTTTATACTGATCATTAAGTGCCAACAGTCTTTTCATGATATAAACTTATGTTAGATAAAGCTTATACAGTTTACATCTGCATAAATTTCATATGCAAAGCTATGGAAATGTATATTTGGAGTTTTCTAGCTTTTATTGTCACCCCATTTCCCTTCCCTTTCCTCCCCCTCTCCTTATTGTACCCCCTCCCCCTTTTCCTAAAACCTTACATTTCTCTCCTCACTCCTCCCCTTATTAAAACTTCCAAATCAATAAAAACAGTTAAATACATATAAAAAATAAAAGAAAAATTTCCCACATTCTGAACATGAAAAAGGCTTCTCCCCTGTGTGAGTTCTCTAGTGGCCATCCAGATGCGCTTTCCGGTTAAAACATTTCCCACATTCTGAACATGAAAAAGGCTTCTATCCTGTGTGGGTTCTCTGCTGCATAACAAAATCTGGTTTTTGGCTAAAACATTTCCCGCATTCTAAACAGGAAAAATGGCTTCTCCCCTGTGTGAGTTCTCTGGTGCTTAACAAAATTTAATTTCTGTGTAAAACATTTCCCACATTCTGTGGGTGCACGCATTCCCTCAGCAAAGCATTCCAGCAGCTAAACATCTAGAAGAAGCAATTAATCCATGGTAGGGAATTAACATCCATCTTCTCTCTTCACACAGGTACAACCTCTGCTTGCTGTCCTCTGCTGTTTATCATCCTGCAACATTTCTTTTAATGGTACAACCTCTGCTTGCTGTCCTCTGCTGTTTATCATCCTGCAACATTTCTTTTAATGGTATAGAACATAGAACTCTGCTATCAATTACTGCCAAGTTATCCTGTAACAACTTTAATGGCATATAACATAGAACTTTGCTTGCTGAATTATTTCTATAATTCATCTGTTACATTGTACTCAATACTCACTGCTGTACATCCATGGCTGGGGTCATTGTAGATATTATCTTGGGAAAGGTGTTATAGCATAGAGATGGTGCCAGGACAAGTGTTTTTATCATCTATCCACCCCCTGGTGTTGAAACAGCTGCTAAATTATCCCAAATGAGCTCCCACAATCCCTCTCTCCTGACCCTGTAGTGTGGCCTATAAATTTAGAAGCATTCTAAGGTGTGCACGCAGTGTGGGGTGCACGCATCTCCTCAGCAAAGCATCCCAGCAGCTAAGCCTCTAGATGAAGCAGTTAATCCATGGCAGTTAGTCAGGGCAGGAGCCAGGTAACTCACACTTTGCTCTCCCTTTTAGCCATGTGCTTTATTTCTATTCCCCTGTGTTCCCTTGCCATCCACATTCATTGCCCCATCCCCCTCCATCAAGACTCATACACATCAGCCCCTATATACTTCCCTCTCCCATGTACACAGGGGTGGATTAAGGGTAGCCAGGGCCCGGGGCAGTTCAGACTCTGTGGGCCCCCCTCGTCACGTGACGGGGGTCACGAATCGTAGAGCCACACTCTACATAGAGAATAATGGGGCCTCCAGCACCGACCTCCACCCGCAGAGCCACACTCTACATAGAGAATAATGGGGCCTCCAGCACCGACCTCCACCCGCAGAGCCGCACTCCACATAGAGAATAATGGAGCCTCCAGCACCGACCTCCACCCACAGAGCCGCACTCCACATAGAGAATAATGGAGCCTCCAGCACCGACCTCCACCTGCAGAGCCCCACTCCACATAGAGAATAATGGGGCCTCCAGCACCGACCTCCACCCGCAGAGCCACACTCCACATAGAGAATAATGGAGCCTCCAGCACCGACCTCCACCCGCAGAGCCCCACTCCACATAGAGAATAATGGAGCCTCCAGCACCGACCTCCACCCGCAGAGCCACACTCCACATAGAGGATAATGGGGCCTCCAGCACCGACCTCCACCCGCAGAGCCGCACTCCACATAGAGAATAATGGGGCCTCCAGCACCGACCTCCACCCGCAGAGCCACACTCTACATAGAGAATAATGGGGCCTCCAGCACCGACCTCCACCCGCAGAGCCGCACTCCACATAGAGAATAATGGAGCCTCCAGCACCGACCTCCACCCACAGAGCCGCACTCCACATAGAGAATAATGGAGCCTCCAGCACCGACCTCCACCTGCAGAGCCACACTCCACATAGAGAATAATGGGGCCTCCAGCACCGACCTCCACCCGCAGAGCCGCACTCCACATAGAGAATAATGGAGCCTCCAGCACCGACCTCCACCCGCAGAGCCGCACTCCACATAGAGAATAATGGAGCCTCCAGCACCGACCTCCACCCGCAGAGCCGCACTCCACATAGAGAATAATGGAGCCTCTAGCACCGACCTCCACCCGCAGAGCCGCACTCCACATAGAGAATGGAGCCTCCAGCACCGACCTCCACCCGCAGAGCCGCACTCCACATAGAGAATAATGGAGCCTCCAGCACCGACCTCCACCCGCAGAGCCGCACTCCACATAGAGAATAATGGAGCCTCCAGCACCGACCTCCACCCGCAGAGCCGCACTCCACATAGAGAATAATGGAGCCTCTAGCACCGACCTCCACCCGCAGAGCCGCACTCCACATAGAGAATAATGGAGCCTCCAGCACCGACCTCCACCCGCAGAGCCGCACTCCACATAGAGAATAATGGGGCCTCCAGCACCGACCTCCACCCGCAGAGCCGCACTCCACATAGAGAATAATGGAGCCTCCAGCACCGACCTCCACCCGCAGAGCCGCACTCCACATAGAGAATAATGGAGCCTCCAGCACCGACCTCCACCCGCAGAGCCGCACTCCACATAGAGAATAATGGAGCCTCTAGCACCGACCTCCACCCGCAGAGCCGCACTCCACATAGAGAATGGAGCCTCCAGCACCGACCTCCACCCGCAGAGCCGCACTCCACATAGAGAATAATGGAGCCTCCATCACCGACCTCCACCCGCAGAGCCGCACTCCACATAGAGAATAATGGAGCCTCCAGCACCGACCTCCACCCGCAGAGCCGCACTCCACATAGAGAATAATGGGGCCTCCAGCACCGACCTCCACCCGCAGAGCCGCACTCCATATAGAGAATAATGGAGCCTCCAGCACCGACCTCCACCCGCAGAGCCACACTCCACATAGAGAATAATGGAGCCTCCGGCACTGACCTCCACCCGCAGAGCCGCACTCCACATAGAGAATAATGGAGCCTCCAGCACCGACCTCCACCCGCAGAGCCGCACTCCACATAGAGAATAATGGAGCCTCCGGCACCGACCTCCACCCGCAGAGCCACACTCCACATAGAGAATAATGGAGCCTCCAGCACCGACCTCCACCCGCAGAGCCACACTCCACATAGAGAATAATGGAGCCTCCAGCACCGACCTCCACCCGCAGAGCCGCACTCCACATAGAGAATAATGGGGCCTCCAGCACCGACCTCCACCCGCAGAGCTGCACTCCACATAGAGAATAATGGAGCCTCCAGCACCGACCTCCACCCGCAGAGCCGCACTCCACATAGAGAATAATGGAGCCTCCAGCACCGACCTCCACCCGCAGTGCCGCACTCCACATAGAGAATAATGGAGCCTCCAGCACCGACCTCCACCCGCAGAGCCACACTCCACATAGAGAATAATGGGGCCTCCAGCACCGACCTCCACCCGCAGAGCTGCACTCCACATAGAGAATAATGGAGCCTCCAGCACCGACCTCCACCCGCAGAGCCACACTCCACATAGAGAATAATGGGGCCTCCAGCACCGACCTCCACCCGCAGAGCCGCACTCCACATAGAGAATAATGGGGCCTCCAGCACCGACCTCCACCCGCAGAGCCACACTCCACATACATGGCTGCTCTCAGTGCTCTGTGCTGTGCGCACAGGACCTGTGATGAGGTCACAGGAGGGGAGGAGACAGGGGTCACATGATCGGGGGCCCTGACACCTTCCCTCCTGTGATCTCATCACAAGCCTTTGCACGCTACCAGCAGCATCAGCGTTCACGCTACTTGTAGATGCTGCTGGTAGCAGAGCACATAATGCCGCCCCCACGGTCACTCACTTTTAGGTGGGGAGAAGATGGAGTGCCATTGCAGCAGCCAGCAGGAATGTGGTGGGGGCCCCCTTAGAAGCTCTTGTGGTGGGGGCCCCGGGGCTGAAACCCCGCCTGCCCTGCCTATAATCTGGCCCTGCCCGGTGGCGGATTATAATGGGGCAATTTACTGGCCTGGGCTGTGGGCCCCTTAACCCCACTGGGCCCGGGGCAACTGCCCAAATTGACCTCATTATAATCCGCCACTGCATGTACAGCTCCCATGCAATTCTCAACTTCCTGAAAAACCTCAGCCCATCTTGCCTAAACACATCGCACAAAAAAACTTCTGACAATTCCAATAACTACTTGCTTTTTATCTTCCTACTCCTACTGATTTTAGGGGACATCTTCTCCAACCCTGGTCCACCATCCCTTATGGAGGAAAACTCTCCCACCAGAAGACTTCATCCACTTCAAATTTATGTTAAGAACCTATAGCTCTGACCTTCACCTCGCCAATCAGCCCTACTTCACCACCCAGATCTCCTCACTATCCGACAACCCCAAGAAACTTTTTGACCCCTTTCACTCCCTCCTCAGGCCGAAAGCACAAGCCCTTATCACAGACATTTGTGCTGATGACCTGGCCTCCCACTTTACAGAGAAAATAGATAATACATCAGGAAATCCGCTCCCAGACACCAGGTGCTGTGAGTCTCATCCCTCCCTGCATTTCCCCTGGCTCACTCTCCACATTTGATCCCATCACAGAAGAAGTCGTCTCCAGGCTCCTCTCTTCTTGTGCAACTACGTGAACTACTGACCCCATTCCCTCACATCTACTCCAGTCTCTCTCTCTAGACGTCACAAGCCACCCAACTACAATCTTTAATCTCTCCCTCTCCTCGGACATTTTCCCTTCCTCTTTCAAACACACTATCATTATTCCATTATTAAAGAAACCCGCTCTCGACCCATCCTCCACAAACAACTACAGACCAGTCTCCAATCTCCCCTTCATCTCTAAACTCTTGAAGCGCATGGTCTACTCCCACCTAACCTGTTACCTCTCCATTCACTCCCTTCTAGACCCTTCACAGTCCGGCTTCTGCCCCCTACATTCGACAGAAACTGCACTCATTAAAGTGACCAATGACCTTCTGATGGCAAAATGTAACGGTGACCACTCTCTGCTCATTTTTCTTTACCTTTCTGCAACTTTCGACACTGTTGACCACCATCTCCTACTCTCTAGACTCCAGTCACAAGGCATTAATGACACTGCTCTCTCCTGGTTCTCTTCCTATCTCTCTGACCGCTCCTTCAGTGTTTTGTTCGCTGGCTCCACTTTATCTCCTCTTCCTCTCACTGTTGGGGTACCTCAGGGCTCAGTACTTGGCCCCCTTTGCTTCTCTCTCTACACGGCCCCAATTGGATAGACTATAAGCAGATTTGGGTTTCAGTACCATCTTTATGCTGATGACACACAACTATACATGTCATCCCCTGACCTTACCCCTCTGTACTACAGAACGCCAGTGACTGTCTGTCCACAGTCTCCAACATCATGTCCGCTCTCTATCTGAAACTCAACCTTTCCAAAACTGAACTCTTCCGCTCCCACTGTCTACTAAACTCCTTAAATCTGACATTTCCCTCTCCGTGGGTGGCACTATAATTATACCCCAGCAGCAGGCGTGCTGTCTGGGTGTTATGTTTGACACCAATCTCTCCGTCACCTCCCATATACAATCTCTTGCCCGCTCTTGCCGCTTACACCTAAAGAGCATCTCTAGAATCCGCACTTTTCTCAACATGGAAACAATAGAAACCCTCACTGTCGCCCTGATACACTCCCGCCTGGTCTACTGTAATGCTCTATTAATTGGCCTCCCCCTCACTTGACTTTCCCCTCTCCAATCCATCCTTAATGCAGAAGCCAGGGTTGTCCATCTGGCTAATAGGTACTCGGACGCGTCTGCTCTTCGCCAGTCGTTATACTGGCTGCCCATTCATTATAGGATCCAATTCAAAATACTTGTTCTCACCCACAAAGTTCTCCACAGTGTGGCACCCCCTTACATCTCCTGCTTCATTTCTGTCTATCGGCCTAGCCGATCGCTGTGCTCTTTAAATGACTTTTGACTAACCTCTGCACTAATCCGTACCTCCCACTCCCAACTCCAAGATTTCTCCCTTGTTGCGCCAATCCTCTAGAATGCTCTACCACAAGAAATTTGGACCAGCCACAACTTGCCCAGTTTTAGGCATTCCCTCAAAACACATTTGTTCAGAGCAGCCTATCACATTCCCTAATCAAAAACCATTTTATTTGTAAGTGTGCGTATGTAGCCAATTCACTATCTCTATCTAACCGCCACTCCCTCAAGATGACTGGACTATCATTGTAAATACACACCTGTACTTTGTATCTCCCTCACCTCATTGTACAGGGTGGGCCATTTATATGGATACACCTAAATAAAATGGGAATGGTTGGTGATATCAGCTTCCTGTTTGTGGCACATTAGTATATGGGAGGTGGAAAACTTTTCAAGATGGGTGGTGACCATGGTGGCCATTTTGGATCCAACTTTATTTTTTTCAATGGGAAGAGGGTCATGTGACACATCAAACTTATTGAGAATTTCACAAGAAAAACAATAGTGTTCTTGGTTTTAACATAACTTTATTCTTTCATGAGTTATTTTCAAGTTTCTCTTTGTTTACAGCCATTGACATGTTGCAAAGGTTAACACGTGAGGAGCTGATAGAAATTGTGTTGATGTCTGTTGAACGCAGTACCGGGGTCATTGCAGCAGATTTTAATGCAAGACACCATAAGCAAGAAAACTGTCACCATTCCTGTTTATTTAGGTGTATCCATATAAATGGCCCACCCAAAAAAGTTTGCCTCATCACTGAACATAATGTTCTGTGTAAACTGAGGGTCCTGTTCCAATTTTTGCTTTGCCCATTCTGCAAATTCAGTGAGCCGCTCTGGGTCACCAAGCATTCCCATTTTATTTAGGTGTATCCATATAAATGGCCCACCCTGTAGATTGTAAGCTCTCATGAGCAGGGTCGTTTTATTTTGCTTTAATTATTGTATTATTGTTAACGTTGTTACGACTGTTGTGTTTGAAACTGTTAAACTGTCAACGCTGTGGAATATGTTGGCGCTATATAAATAACGATTATTATTATTATTATGAACAGGAAAATGGCTACTCCCTTGTGTGAGTTCTCTGGTGCCTAACAACATTTGATTTATGTGTAAACCATTTCCCACATTCTGAACAGGAAAAAGGCTTCTCCCCTGTGTGAGTTCTATGGTGATTAACCAAATCTGAATTCTGGTTAAAACACTTCCCACATTCTGAACAGGAAAAAGGCATCTCCCCTATGTGGGTTCGCTGGTGAATAACTAGACTTGATTTCTGGTGAAAACACATCCCACATTCTGAACAGCAAAAAGGCTTCTCCCGTGTGTGACTTCTCTGGTGATTAACAAAATCTGATTTCTGTATAAAACATTTCCCACATTCAGAACAGGAAAAAGGCTTCTCCCCTGTGTGAATTCTGTGGTGCTTAACCAAAGATGATCTATGGTTAAAATACTTCCCACATTCTGAACAGGAAAAAGGCTTCTCCCCTGTGTGAGTTCTCTGGTGTCTAACAAGATTAGGTTTATGTTTAAAATATTTCCCACATTCTGAACAGGAAAAATGTTTCTCCTCTGTGTGAGTTCTCTCATGCCTAACAAGTTCTGAATTCCAGTTAAAGCATTTCCCACACTTGGAGCAAGAAAATCTCTTCTCCGTTGTGTGATTTTTTTGATGTTTAAGAAACGACTTTTCGAGGGGAAAACTATTTCTATATTCTGAATGTGAAAATGACTTCTTTGCTTTAGGAGCAGTTTGTTTTTTAATGCCTCTTTTGTGACTTTGATTTTCCTTAGTAGTCAGTAATGAATCAGAAGATGGGACCTGTTTCATAGGATCAGATGACAGATCTTTACTGTAAAGGGATGCTGGTATATCTGGAGCAATGGCAATGACTTCAGTTGCATCCTGTGGGATTTTGCGATCATCTGATTTAAAAATTGAAGATATCAGCTGTCCTGATCTCCTGGTAGAGTCATCTGCTAAGAAAAAAACAATTATTTTGAATATAATATCCTAGAATTTTATATTTTTGAAAATGGCTACTTAAACTGTCTGTAAAAATGGCAAGTTATGTAAAATTATTGAATGACTGTCTAAGTCAATGACAGTTCACAGTCTAATACAAAAAGTTAGAGGATGAACCAGTAGTGTGCAGTGTTCAACTGTTTGTTCATTCTGCCTCCCAAATATAATAAATAAAAAGCAACCCATCAATGATATGTAGGCGAAAATACCACCAATAACAACTCCTACTCATCTCACATAAAACAAGTTCTCACTCAGGTCCATCATCTGTCATTGAAAAAACAGATGTCCACATTATTAATGGCTCAAAGACTCTTGAAAAGCAACATGGCTTCCATAAACAAAGCCAGCAAAATGCACTCTTTCCAAGTCAAATCTCCCCCTCGCTTCTGAGCTTTGCAGTGTACCTAAACCACATTTACCATCCTTGTATTTGGCATCACTGCAATGAGAAGGACCCACTTAGTTTCCTATGTGCGTGTCTAGTGGAGCACAATCCGGGCATTATGTGCTGGGCAATAATATGGCATATTTCTAATCTTCACTCTCCAACATCCCCTGTGTGCTAATTTCCGCAAAGTCCCTGTGAAGTCAAAATAGTCACTACTCTTGTAGATTAATTGACCGAGGGTTATAATTTCCAAAATGTAGTCACTTTATGAGGATTTCTACTGCTCTGGATTTCTGACATTTTGTCATATTGAGACTTCCGCAAACGGTATGTCCCATTTTCTCCAGGATCTGCTCCTGTGACGTCTGCTTCTGTCACCAGGTGCCATCTTATTCATTCTGCAGGCAGCACCGGTGATGGATGCGACATTAGAAACAGAAGCTGTAGGCGGCACAGGCACTGTTCAGCCACTAAGATGAGGGTGCCTGGGACCAGTAGTACCGGCCAGTCTGGCAGTATGTGTGGGTGCTGTCCAGGTGAAGTTATCTGCTCCCTGCTTCAGCCAATTGGAAAGCACCGCACCGTACTAAAGCTTGAAGCATATTACCGAAGGCTGTCAGATACAGCGTTGGCCTGCTCCGGTTCAGTCCTCGGTGCTCAGCTCCCGGCTTGTGCATTTGCTTCCTGTTATGAACCCGCTCTGTTTACGGACTACTCTTGCATCTTATAACTTTTTATTTTCTCTCCTCTCCTGGTCCTGACTCGACATCTATTCTTCTTGCTATTTCACACCACAAAACAGCAGGTAACACCATCGCCCAAGCCTAGGAGTCTTTGTGTAAGTCCAGATCCATGTAGAAGGGTTAAAGGGTGATGAGCAAGACAATCCCTTGGATCTGGAAAATGGAGTAGATAGCGCCAAGCCTCTTCATGGTGGACATCTTTTGAGCTGCCAATTGACCACGTACAATGCCCCCAATAAATTTTGTCGGCAAACTATTCCAGCAAAATTTGCCTTCATACAGCTAAATGGCGCTCTTTCCCTTCTTAACCCTGCCATGTGCCAAGACAGTAGTGTACAACCGTATATAGGGTTTTGTCGCATTCAAGAGAAGTTGGAAAATAACTTGTAATGTCAATTTGTTTCCTATTATCCTTTGTGAAGAATTTCACAGTTATCACCACATAAATTGATACATGTCAGATTTGAAAATTGGGGTCTGATTAGGAAGACAAAACTGGCTGCAGGAAGTGGTTAAATCAGCATTTTGGGCACTAACTACTGTAGTCGAAAACTGAAGATTGATCATTTCAGTAGATGTATTATTGCCTAACTCCACAGTCTCCATCAGTAATAAATGAGCAGCTAGTGGTGAAACCTCTCTGGGGTAATTAGAGTATGGGGCTCGGTGACGTCACAATCTAAACTATCGTAAGCTCCAATATTTTCTGTCAGATGAGTTTGCAAGAGAGCGGCAGGGATCTGCAGTGTTGTGGGTGGAGGCAAGAATGCCTCGGTTTATATATGTTGAGAGTCACTATGAGGCTGGGAGGAGGCCGCTCTCTTGCCACAGGTCAGTACAGCAGCACCCCCTGGCGCCTTGCTTACCCTCTGTTCCTTTTTTCTTATGATCTCTCCTTTTTTTTTTTTTTCCCACAGCCCTTACTTTGGGACTCTGAAAAATTGTCCTCTTTCCATATACCTTGACACTCCTATTGAGGTTAGTATCTCATGTTTGCTATACTTTCCTTTCTCCACCACCCAGCTTCGTTTTCCATTTATCCAAGCACATTATGATTAGTACTGTATATTTGTTTGCCAATAGTCTGCAATATCTCCTATGACCATCTTCTTGTCTTACACTGCATTCCTGTTATTGCGCAGATCCATGTGTAGTCCTATGTGTGCACATATAGACGTTTATATATTTTGTATCTATAGGGTTTTTCAGCATACACCCTTTTTAAATTTTATTAATTTTGTATATATTTATGTCCACTATGTCTCTAGCCTTTTGTACATTATCTTGATCACTTTGTTTAGTGTGGTAAATAATTTTTCTTTGCTTTTTTATCTTGCAGTATGGTTTGAGAAAGACCTAGGTATAGGTCGAAACGTAACCGTGTAATACTCATGTTTGGAATCTGATCTCTGTTTGCGGTGTTTTTTCACTTTTCTTGATTTATTGAAAAAAAATTAATAAAAATCATAATAATTCCTTTAATGACTCTGATGCAAGTGACATTGAATTTTGAGTGCGACTGTCTACCCGTTGACTTTTACCTGTGGTATATCCACGTTCAGTCAGCACCTCCTCCTACAGCACGAGTGCGCGTCTTTATTTTTTCTATTCAACACATCTCCTGCAGGCGGGAATAAATGTATATTACAGGGACGTAAATTTGATGAATGCACTGGCATTACCACTGCGTGACAGGGTCAAGAATCTGCATACAGCACCTGCCTGCTCTATGGCTTAACGTGTAGAAATGCAGTAAATATATACAGCAGATATGCCCTACATACACAGATGACCCTGATCTATGAATTACTGAACGTCTCCATGTATGGCTGGGTAGAGCAGGCTGGGGCACACGTACACTTAAGGAGGTGATCATGATTATGAAGCCGTACTGTGTCCTGGATTTGCACTATGTTCCTGCCACCTGCTTGAAAAGGAAAAAGCTGCCGCCCTATGTCTGCGTGATGTCACTACACTGCCGGCTCTTCTATTGCAAAAAAGAAGGGATCCCTGATGAAGGACACCGAAGCCTCAGAAACGCATTGGATAATATCACTCTTTTCTGCAATAGAAGAGCGCCCGCAGTATAGTGACATCACGCAGACATAGGGCGGCAGCTCTTTCCTTTTCAAGCAGGTGTTATGATCAGCGCAGCCGGCCTGAACGCTGCTGACTCGGCATCATCCTACACAGTATATATCCAAGACACAGTATGGCTTCATTATCGATTTAATCATCTCCTTAAGTGTATGCGGGCCCTGACTACTCTGCCCAGCCATACACATAGACGTTTAGTAATGCATATATCAGTGTCATTTAGTGTATTTAGCACATATCTATAGTATTTCTTAACCCCTTCCTGACATATGACGTACTATCCCATCCAGGTAACCCGGACCCGTATGACCGATTGGGATAGTATGCCATTGCGATCAGCTGCGCCCACGGGGCGATTATCACAGATGTCAACCGGCACTAAGTGCCAGGAGCGGTCACAGACCGCTCCCAGCACAATAACCCCCATCACACTGCGATCAAATATGATCGCAGATTTTCCCGGAGCATAAGGGAGAATCGTGCAGGGAGCGGGCTCCCTGTGCGCTTCCCTGAGACCCTCAGGACAAAGCAATGTGCTCGTGTTGTTCTGAGGGCCTCCTCACTTCAGGCCCCTGGATCCAAGATGGCCACGGGGGTGTTCTGGGTCCTGAAGGGAGGTGGCTTCTCAGTGCCTGCTGAGAGCAGGCGCTGAGAAGCCACCTGCACTGCCTGTCAGATCGCTGATGACACAGTGCATTGCAAAATGTCAGATCAGCGATCTGACACTGTATAGTGATGTCCCCCCCTGGGACAACGTAATAAAGAAAAAAAAACGCGTAAAAATAATTTTTAGAAAATTCCTAAATAAATTTTAAAAAAATTTCCTAATAATTTCTTTTTTTTGTAAATAACAAAAAACAAAAGTACATATATTTAGTATTGCCGTGTCCGTAACGACCCGCCCTATAAAACTGTCCCACTAGTTAACCCCTTTAGTGAACCCCTTCAAAAAAGGCAAAAAACAATGCTTTATCATCATACCACCGAACAAAAAGTGCAATAACGCGCAATCAAAAAGACGGATATAAATATCCATGGTTCCGCAAAAAATGAGCCGCCATACAGCATCATCAGCGAAAAAAGTAAAAAGTTATAGCTCGCAGATGCAGAAACAATTATTTATATAAAATTGTTTTTATTGTATAAAAGCGCCAAAACATAACAAAAAATAAATCAGGTATTGCTGCAATCGTACTGATCCGAAGAATAAAACCGCTTTATCAATTTTACCACACATGGAACGGTATAAACGCCCCCCCAAAAGAAATTAATGAAATGCTGGTTTTTGTTCATTCTGCTTCCCAAAAATTGGAATAAAAAGCGATCAAAAAATGTCACGTGCCTGTAAATGGTACCAATAAAAATGTCAACTCGTCCCGCAAAAAATAAAACATCACATGACTCGGTGGGTCAAAATACGGAAAAGTTATAGCTCTCAAAATGTGGTGATGCAAAATCTATTTTTACAATAAAAAGCATTTTTTAGCGTGTGACAGCTGCCAAACATAAAAACCGCCATAAATAGTAAATCAAACCCCCCGTTATCACCCCCTTAGTTAGGGAAAAATAATAAAATAAAAAAATGTATTTATTTCCATTTTCCCATTAGGGTTAGGGCTGAGATTAGGGTTAGGGGTGTGTTGGGGTTCGGGTTGGAGTTAGAATTGGGGGTTTCCACAGTTTGGGCACATCAGGTGCTCTCCAAACGTGACATGGCGTCTGATCTCAATTCCAGCCAATTCTGCGTTGAAAAAGTCAAACGGTGCTCCTTCCCTTACAAGCTCTGCCATGTGCCCAAACAGTGACTACCCCCACATATAGGGTATCAGCCTGCTCAGGACAAATTGCACAACAACTTTTGGGGTCCAATTTCTCCTGTTACCCTTGCAAAAATAAAAAATTGGGGGTGAAAAATCATTTTTGTGGAAAAAAAAATATGATTTATTTATTTTTATGGCTCTACGTTATGAAATTTTGTGTAGCACTTGTGGGTTCAAAGTGCTCACCACACATCTAGATAAGTTCCTTGGGGGGTCTAGTTTCCAAAATGGGGTCACTTGTGGGGGGTTCCACTGTTTAGGCACATCAGGGGCTCTCCAAACGGGACATGACAACCGCAGACCATTCCATCAAAGTCTGCAGTAAAAAATGTCACTACTTCCCTTCCGAGCCATGACGTGTGCCCATACAATTGTTTTCTACCACATATGGGGTACCAGCGTACTCAGGACAAATTGGACAACTTTTGGGGTCCAATTTCTCCTCTTACCCTTGGAAAAATAAAATAATTGGGGACTAAAAGATCATGTTTGTTGAAAAAATATGATTTTTTTATTTTCACGCCAGGGCGTTATAAGCTTCTGTGAAGCACTTGGGGGTTCAAAATGCTCACTAAACATCTAGATAAGTTCCTTGGGGGGTCTAGTTTCCAAAATGGGGTCACTTGTGGGGGGTTTCCATTGTTCAGGCACATCAGGGGCTCTCCAAATGCAACATGGCGTATGATTTCAATTCCAGCCAATTTCGCGTTGAAAAAGTCAAACGGCGCTCCTTCCCTTCTGAGCTCTGCCATGCACCCACACAGTGGTTTACCCCCACATATGGGGTATCTGCGTACTCAAGACAAATTACACAATAACTATTGTGGTCCTGTTTCCCTTAGGAAGATAAATATTGGGGTGAAAAGATCATTTTTGTGGAAAAAATATGATTTTATAATTTTACGGCTGTACGTTATACACTTCTGTGAAGCGCTTGGGGGTTCAAAGATCTCACCACGCATCTAGATAAGTCCCTTGGGGGTCTAGTTTCCAAAATGGGGTCACTTGTGGGGGGTTTCCACTGTTTGGGCACATCAGGGGCTCTCCAAACGCAACATGGCGTCTGATCTCAATTCCAGCCAATTTTGCTCTGAAAAAGTTAAACGGCGCTCCTTCCCTTCTGAGCTCTGCCATGCGCCGAAACAGTGGTTCCACCCAACATATCAGGTAACAGCCTACTCAAGACAAATTGCACAATAACTTTTATGGTCCAATTTCTCCTTGTTACCCTTGTTAAAATAAAAAAAAATGGACCTGAAGTAATTTTATTGTGAAAAAAGTTAAATGTTCATTTTTTAAAGATTCAAAAAATTCCTGTGAAGCACCTGAAGGGTTAATAAACTTCTTGAAGGTGGTTTTGAGCACCTTCATGGGTGCAGTTTTTAGAATGGTGTCACTTTTGGGTATTTTCTATCATACAGACCCCTCAAAGTTACTTCAAATGTGATGTGGCCCCTGAAAAAAAATGGTGTTGTAATAATGAGAAATCGCTGATCAACTTTTAACCCTTATAACTTCCTAACAAAAAAAAATATTGGTTCCAAAATTGTGCTGATGTAAAGTAAACATGTGGGAAATGTTACTTCTTAAGTATTTTGTGTGACATATCTGTGATTTAAGGGCGCGAAAATTCAAAGTTGGAAAATTGTGAAATTTTCTAAATTTTCATCAAATTTCCATTTTTCACAAATAAACGCAAGTTATATGAATTAAATTTTACCACTAACATGAAGTACAATATGTCACGAGAAAACAATGTCAGAATCACCAGGATCCATGGAAGCGTTTCAGAGTTACCTCCTCATAAAGGGACAGTGGTCAGAATTGTAAAATTATCCCTGTCAGTAACATGCAAATAACCCTTGGGGGTAAAGGGGTTAAAGAGGTTGTCCAGTACTAGGACAAGCATTTCTTAAACTAAATGTTCGTCCCCGATAAAATGATAAAGCTTATACTCACCTGCCCATCTGGCTCCCTTCCAGCGATGTTGGCACTCGCTGCATTGAGACTGCGATGCGGTGGAATGACAAGTGATGCCCAGCACCCAATCAGCGCAGGTGTCACAGTACACTTAATGTTGTCGATCATATAAGTGAAGTTTGGCCAGAAAGACTGGACCTGGTCTTGTAGGGACCATGAGACATTCAGCAGTACAGAAGGGAGAGAAGATTCATCCGATAAGATCTCAGGGTTCTAGGAAGCGAACAGCATCATTACCCTCCGCTTTCTCTTACAGGCCCAGCATAAGATTTTTCTTCAACTGATTTTCTAACCTGTCAGCACATTCTATGTACACTGTCAATTGGCTTTATAGTTACAGATCTGGGCAGGTAACGGTCAGCGTCTCCTCAACCCAGGGAGTAGGTGGATCCTCCAGGTTGTAAGTTCTATAGAAAAGGGCTTTCAATGCCCAAAGTCATTTCAACGGTTTTGGGTGGAGGAGAATGTTGTGGTCTAGAGGCAAAATGGTGACCATGGCAATACGGCCGGACTACACCACCGATAAAGCAGCCACAGCCGGTGACTGAGAGGAATCTGTGACTTCTCTGCATTCAGTGGTTACTACTCACCTGGGCAGTCATATGTGGGAATCACCTCTTTACACCACTCATCACCCCTCACATATGTCTCTGTAGTATTAATATGGGTCAGATCTTCACCCTGAAACAAATATTGTAAAAGTCACAGACAGATGGAGAAGTCCCATCTATGATCAGCTCTAATCCTGCCATCTCCACCGTTCTCATTACACAAGTATAAAACATATAATACTGGTGGATAAAACAAGACTGAGCACAAGACCTTCACAGCCGTCTACACATCATAGGGGAGATCTCCTGACACCTTCTCTCCATCTACCTGAGGATCCTGAGGAGCACTGGGATCTTCTTGGTTACAGTCCTGTGGAAGAAGAGGACGGGGACATCTCTCTGGTGTTGTCCTCTTACTGGATAGATCTGGAGGAAACACATACAGGGACTGAATTCATTCTCTACATACAGATAATTATAGGCCGTGTGTATTTAGTCCTGTCTATTACCTGGTGATGTGAGGGGCTGGGGAACCTCCATTATGACGTCCTTGTACAGAGCTCTGTGTCCTTCTAAATACTCCCACTCCTCCATGGAGAAATAGACGGCGACATCCTGACACCATATAGGAACCTGACACATACAATGATACCGTCATCCCCCCAATCCCTTCATAGTGTTACTGTATAATGTCCCAGCATTTCCAGCAGTGTCACCTCTCCAGTCAGCAGCTCAATCATCTTGTAGATAAGTTCTAGGATCTTCTGGTCATTGATGTCCTCATGGAACAGGGGGTGAGGTGGAGGCCCCATGTTTGGACTCAGGGGTCTTCCACATCCCTCAGACACAGGGTCCTGACAGCGATCACTAGAGGTCTTCTTCACCACTGTGTAATCCTGGTTATGGAGAGACACATAAATAAATCTCACTACAGACATTCCCAGAGTCCTCACCTCTCCAGTTCTGTCCATCTGTTATTCCCATAGATAAGAATGATGTAATGTGACGTCATCAGAATCTCTCACCTCTCCAGTGAGACGGAAGAGGGTCTCTAGGGTGAGGTGTAACATCCTCTCCGCCATCTTGTCTCTGTCCATATCCATCCTTGATGGGTAAATCAGGAATATTTTCTTTTGTAGAAGATCTTCACTGAGAGGATCCGATATTGTAGAGACCTGAATGAGAAGAAGATGATCCGATGTAACATCATAAGAATCCTGTGTAATAATACAATTACTGGAGATAATAAGGGAAACATATGAGGAGATTTATTATTTTATACATACCTGTATTCCCTGGTACTACTAATATAGGTCAGATCTTCAACCGGAAACAAATATTGTAAAAGTCACAGACAGATGGAGAAGTCCCATCTATGATCAGCTCTAATCCTGCCATCTCCACCGTTCTCATTACACAAGTATAAAACATATAATACTGGTGGATAAAACAAGACTGAGCACAAGACCTTCACAGCCATCTACACATCATAGGGGAGATCTCCTGACACCTTCTCTCCATCTACCTGATGATCCTGAGGAGCACTGGGATCTTCTTGGTTACAGTCCTGTGGAAGAAGAGGACAGGGACATCTCTGGTGTTGTCCTCTTACTGGATAGATCAGGAGGAAACACATACAGGGACTGAATTCATTCTCTAGATACAGATAATTATAGGCCATGTGTATTTAGTCCTGTCTATTACCTGGAGATGTGAGGGGCTGGGGAACCTCCATTATGATGTTCTTGTACAGATCTCTGTGTCCTTCTATATACACCCACTCCTCCATGGAGAAATAGACAGCGACATCCTGACACCTTATAGGAACCTGACACATACAATGATACCGTCATCCCCCGATCCCTTCATAGTGTTACTGTATAATGTCCCAGCATTCCCAGCAGTGTCACCTCTCCAGTCAGCAGCTCAATCATCTTGTAGATGAGTTCTAGGATCTTCTGGTCATTGATGTCCTCATGGATCAGGGGGTGAGGTGGAGGTCCCGTGATTGGGCTCAGGAGTCTTCCACATCCCTCAGACACAGGGTCCTGACAGCGATCACTAGAGGTCTTCTTCACCACTGTGTAATCCTGGTTATGGAGAGACACATTAATAAATCTCACTCCAGACATTTCCAGAGTCCTCACCTCTCCAGTTCTGTCCATCTGTTATTCCCATAGATAAGAATGATGTAATGTGACGTCATCAGAATCTCTCACCTCTCCAGTGAGACGGAAGAGGATCTCTAGGGTGAGGTGTAATATCCTCTCCGCCATCTTGTCTCTGTCCATATCCATCCTTGATGGGTAAATCAGGAAAATTCTCTTTTGTGGATGATCTTCACTGAGAGGATCCGATATTGTAGAGACCTGAATGAGAAGAAGATGAGCCGATGTTTCCAGGATTCTTCTTGTGGGAATTGGCTGTGATATCCCCTGTGCAATATATTTCTAGCATTAAAGCGCTCAGTAATGGGGGGGAATCTCCACATACCTCCACCTGCAGAGCCGCACTCCACATATATGGCTGCTCTGTGCACAGGACCTGTGATGAGGCCACAGGAGGGGAGGAGTCAGGGGTCACATGATCTCCGGAGTGAAGAGGCTCCATGGAGACTTCTCAGTCAGTAACATTCCCGCCATTATTCGCCCCTCACTACTGGCACAATTACCCCGCGCCACCTTTTCTACTCAGTGTTATGTGTGGAATGTAACGTGTGATTTCTCTGGAGACAAATAGACCCCACACAGGAGGGAATTCTCACCGGTTACCGGCCGTCTACTATATGGCGGCATAAGATTGTGCTGTCGACTCCACACCAGGAGCTAAAATGCCCAAATCTCATTTATTTCCTCCCTTCCAGAGTCTGGCTGAGGCTCATATACGGCCATGCTCCTCTCCAGTCACCGTGGGGGGTTTGGTAGAAGGATGCAGGGTTGGGCCTGTGAGTCACGGTTCACCTTCCCTATCCTTTACCCCTTATACCCGACCTGTTTATCCAATTATCTGGAGCTAAATGGTTTTACAAACTTAACGTGAGAGGGGAATATAACCTTATAAGTGTACGTCAGGGGGACGAATGGAAGACCACATTCAATATACCTGAGGGGCAGATATAAAACCTGATGCTGCCATTCGGGGTAACCAATGCTCCGGCAGTCTGTGACAATGTCAGTAATTATATTTTTTTCACTGATTGGTAGATTTGTGGTAATTTTCCTGGATGATATAGTGAGTTACTCCCGTCCTCTGGAGGAGCATGCTGAGCATGTCAGACAGGGTCTCCAGGTTCTACGTGACAACTATTTATTTGGTAACCTGGAGAAATGTCAATTTGTGGTCCAGCAGGTCCAGATCTCAGGACATTTGGCTTCTGCATTGGGGTCTCAGATGGACCCCGTTACGGTCCCAGCAGTCCCTTCATTGGTTTTATCCAAGTGACCTGAAAGTGTTAAAGAGATTTCTTTTAGTCATGATACTGAGGAACAAACAAGCGAAAAATAGGGTCTTACCTGATAACCAGATGTAATGAGAGTAGGGGAGTATTACACTCACCTGATGGAGCGGCACCTTTACACCATGCTCAATGCATAAACCAGCTGCTGCAGGACCCGGGGCCAAAGACCGAGCAGAAGAGCTGATCCGGGTATAATGTATCTGTACCTGCGCTGCTGATGGAGACGATCGGAGATGGAGATTTTCCTTAAAAACATTTATTCAAATAGGTTTTCAAAGTCAATGCATTTCACAGTCACGCAGGACGTCTTCCTCAGGACGAAACCTGATAGTGGATAAACATGTCAAGCTTGGAACGTTTTATATACAGTCTTTTTGAAAAAAAAAAAACACTCCAACAAAGCACGATATGTCAAAGTTCATGAGAAAGTTTGTCACACAAAGATAAATTATGGTTCATGAAAAAACAAAAAACATTTACATACATTAATTATATTAAAAAGCACTAAGTATTAAGTGAGGTCACATAAAAGAATGAATAAACATGAATGTGAAATGAATGAATAAGTTCTTGCCCGTAAATAAATTATTTATTAATGGTGTTATTTAGTTGTGTCAGTAGTTTCCTATATGAGATGTGAGCTGGTGTTCTGTAAGTTTCTGAAGTCACAGGTATAGTGGTGTAAAGCTGTGCACCACTAGTGAGCTTGATGGATCAGCATCGGACTGAAAACATAGGATTATTGGAAAAGAAACCATTGAACTAGAAGACAAATACGTAACCCAATGGTTAATCCATATATATAAAAAAACAAATGTATGTATGTGTGTGTGTGTATGTGTGTGTATCAAGCCCTGCCCCTCATTATCATGTCACTAGCTGAAGAGCCCGGCGTTGCCCAGGCATAGTAACTAACTGTGGTTAGTTATAACAAATTGTAATGATTATCCTCCATCCCATAACCCAGTGCCCATATACCCATCATACATATCCTCCATCCCATAGTCCAGTGTCCAAATATACCCATCATACATATCTTCCATCCCATAGTTCAGTGCCCATATACCCATCATACATATCCTCCATCCCATAGTCCAGTGCCCATATACCCATCATACATATCCTCCATCCCATAGTCCAGTGCCCATATACCCATCATACATATCCTCCATCCCATAGTCCCATGCCCATATACCCATTATATCCTCCATCCCATAGTCCAGTGCCCATATACCCATCATACATATCCTCCATCCCATAGTCCAGTGCCCATATAGCCATCATACATATCCTCCATCCCATAGTCCCGTGCCCATATACCCGTCATACATATCCTCCATCCCATAGTCCAGTGCCCATATACCCATCATACATATCCTCCATCCCATAGTCCAGTGCCCATATACCCATCATACATATCCTCCATCCCATAGTCCAGTGCCCATATAGCCATCATACATATCCTCCATCCCATAGTCCCGTGCCCATATACCCGTCATACATATCCTCCATCCCATAGTCCAGTGCCCATATACCCATCATACATATCCTCCATCCCCTAGTCCCGTGCCCATATACCCGTCATACATATCCTCCATCCCCTAGTCCCGTGCCCATATACCCGTCATACATATTCTCCATCCCATAGTCCAGTGCCCATATACCCATTATATCCTCTATCCCATAGTCCAGTGCCCATATACCCATCATACATATCCTCCATCCCATAGTCCAGTGCCCATATACCCATTATATCCTCTATCCCATAGTCCAGTGCCCATATACCCATCATACATATCCTCCATCTGTCATGCTCGCCATGTCTGTTATGTCTGCCATGTCTGTTTTACCTCATGACCCTAGAGCAGTGTGCACACTCACCTTATGTCTGCTGAGCTGCAAGATGCCTGCGTTTCTGCTTTGCCTTCTGTGATCTTCTCGTCATGTCTAGAATCCCTGATCATGTATTTCCTAGGATCCTGCACTGTCTGGTTCTGCAATCATCTCGTCATGTCTGAAACCTTCATCATGTGACGTTTCCTAGGATCCTGCACTGTCTGGTTCTGCAATCACCTCGTCATGTCTGAAACCTTGATCATGTGACTGCACTCTGTGATCCTGGAGCATCTGAACTAGGAAGTTCTCCCCTGGTCCTGACCCGGAAGAGGAGGTGCTATGCCCTATATTAGACCGCCCCTTCCTATGCTCAGGGCCTGAGTATTGTGTGGTGTTCCTGCATGGCTGCTTGGTCTGTGGGGCGCTCCCTCTATTCTGTGCCCTTGCACTCTGCTCTGTGGTGCATCTCTGCACACGCTCTGTGCTCATACTCCATCTCTTGTTCCGTGCTTTGTCTTATGTTTGTCCGTTGTGCCATGTTTGTCCTTGTCCTGCTTGGACTTGTAGTCCTTCTGTTATTCTCTGCCTTGCCTGTTTTCGCTATGCCTTGTTCCGTACCTTGCCTTGCTCTGCCTTGTTCCTCCCTATGGTCTCTGTCTTTGCTTGCTCTGCCTCGCTCTCTCCTATGGTGCTCTGTAGTGCTCCCTGGCACACGCACCATTCCTCCTCTCTTTCCGTTTGTGCTCTTTTCCATGTCTAGTCCCAAGGCTCTGCCTTCGCCCGGCTCTGGGCTTTGGCCTATGCTCCGCTGCTAGACTCTTTCCTATTATGCTCTCTTGCACGGTTCTAGGCTAGTCCCAAGGTTCTCCCTTGGCCCGGCTCTGGGCTTCTGCCTACGCTCCGCTGCTAGCTCTGTTCTTGTTCTGTGTTTCTGCCTATGCTTACTTTCCTGGTTCTGTACTCTGCTTAAGCCCTGCCTTTTTTCTCATCTTGTCTTCCCTTGCTCTGTTTCTTTGTATGCTCTTTGCATGCGCCTGCCCTAGCCGTGCCCGCCTGCTTGTGCCTCAGCCGTGCTCGTCGGTCAGTGACAGCTGTGTCGCCTGCCATGCCTCAGTCGGGTTCGCTGGAGTCTTGCCTGTCTGTCAGTGCCGCAGCCCGATCAGCTAGCCAGTGCCCCAGCCGTGCCCTCTGTGCTCCCTTGCACTTCACGCTGTTTCCGCACTGTGCTCTCTAAAGCACGCGCAGGCCATCGCCTGCACATGGCATACCTCCCCGTGCTTTTGTAAAAGTACGCGCAGGCTTTGCCATGTTCCCTGTCGTGCCCTCTTGCACGCACAGGCCCTAACCCTGTCCTGGAACCCTGACCTTGGCGTGTCTCTACACACGCACTCTGTCTTGAGCCTTGTGCCTTGGCGTGTCTCCAAGCACGCACCCTGCCTTGAACCCTGGCGTGTCTCCAAGCACGCACCCTGCCTTGAACCCTGGCGTGTCTCCAAGCACGCACCCTGCCTTGAACCCTGGCGTGTCTCCAAGCACGCACCCTGCCTTGAACCCTGGCGTGTCTCCAAGCACGCACCCTGCCTTGAACCCTGGCGTGTCTCCAAGCACGCACCCTGCCTTGAACCCTGGCGTGTCTCCAAGCACGCACCCTGCCTTGAAACCTGGCGTGTCTCCAAGCACGCACCCTGCCTTGAACCCTGGCGTGGCTCCAAGCACGCACCCTGCCTTGAACCCTGGCGTGGCTCCAAGCACGCACCCTGCCTTGAACCTTGGCTTGCCTGCCGGATTCCCGTAACCTGCCGACCGTTGCCAGAGGTCCGGAACCAGATGACTGCGGCCTGATGTCTGGAGCTGATGTCCGCAGCCCGATGCCTGGACCCTGTCGGTCGTTGCCAGTAGTCCGGAGTCCAATGCCATCGCACCCCGTCTTGGATCCTGGCGTGTCCTAGCATGCATCCCTTCTAGGAACTCTTGTGTGATCCCTATCACGTATCCTGTCCTGGACCCTGGTATGTTTTCGTGCACGTGTTATGCCTGGAACATTTGGCGTCCCCTTGCACGCATCCTGCCGTGTTTCACTGTTTGTGCCCTGCACCTGATTCCCTGTTATGCCTTGCACCTGAATAAAGTGTGAATCCACGTTTGAGGAAGAAACTGTGTGACTTTGCTTTATCTTTGGTATCCTGTCCGTCCTGTTGTCAGACACTCAATAGTGTCTCCTTGAGCCGGCCGTCTGGTCCCAGCAGTCGTGGTGGCTCACCCCCTTGGTCTTGCCCCTGACACTCCCTGTACAGGGGGTGGGTTCTCACTAGGTCAGCTCGCCCTAGGTGGGTGGGTCCCACGGCCCAGAGGGTCCACTCTAAAAAGGAAGATGGGCTCAGCAGAAGCCGAGTCCGTAACAGAATACTCAGGCCATGGACTCCGCTGGTACCTCGGCCACCCGTCTGATGAAGAATCTGCCCTGTCTCCTGAACTCGCTTGATAATGGCGGTACCCCGGCCACTCTTCTGATGCAAATCAGACCCGGCCCTTGACCTCTGAACTTGTTTGGAAATGATGGCAGCCAGAGTAAGAAGACTTGCTTGTCTACCCGCAGTCCTCCCCACTGGATCCCTGTGTCTCGTCCGCGGCTCCTGTGTCTTGACCGGTGCAGGTGTCCGTTTCAGATGTCGGATCAACGTTGTTGGAGTGGTTTGTACTAACTCTGGATTCTGCCGAAGAATTTTTTTTTTCTTCTTTCCAGCCCCGGTAAGAGAGGGCTTAAGGAGGGGGGTACTGTCATGCTCGCCATGTCTGTTATGTCTATTTTACCTCATGACCCTAGAGCAGTGTGCACACTCACCTTATGTCTGCTGAGCTGCAAGATGCCTGTGTTTCTGCTTTGCCTTCTGTGATCATCTCATCATGTCTGAAGCCTTGATCATGTGACGTTTCCTAAGATCCTGCACTGTCTGGTCCTGCAATCATCTCGTCATGTCTGAAACCTTGATCATGTGACGTTTCCTAGGATCCTGCACTCTCTGGTTCTGCAATCACCTCATCATGTCTGAAACCTTGATCATGTGACGTTTCCTAAGATCCTGCACTGTCTGGTTCTGTGATCATCTCGTCATGTCTGAAACCCTGATCATGTGACTGCACTCTGTGCTCCTGGAGCATCTGAACTAGGACGTTCTCCCCTGGTCCTGACCCGGAAGAGGAGGTGCTATGCCCTATATTAGACCGCCCCTTCCTATGCTCAGGGCCTGAGTATTGTGTGGTGTCCCTGCATGGCTGCTTGGTCTGTGGGGTGCTGCCTCTATTCTGTGCCCTTGCACTCTGCTCTGTGGTGCATCTCTGCACACGCTCTGTGCTCGTACTCCATCTCTTGTTCCGTGCTTTGTCTTATGTTTGTCCGTTGTGCCATGTTTGTCCTTGTCCTGCTTGGACTTGTAGTCCTTCTGTTATTCTCTGCCTTGCCTGTTTTCGCTATGCCTTGTTTCGTACCTTGCCTTGTTCCTCCCTATGGTCTCTGTCTTTGCTTGCTCTGCCTCGCTCTCTCCTATGGTGCTCTGTAGTGCTCCCTGGCACACGCACCATTCCTCCTCTCTTTCCGTTTGTGCTCTTTTCCATGTCTAGTCCCAAGGCTCTGCCTTGGCCCGGCTCTGGGTTTCAGCCTACGCTCCGCTGCTAGACTCTTTCCTATTATGCTCTCTTGCACGTTTCTAGGCTAGTCCCAAGGTTCTCCCTTGGCCCGGCTCTGGGCTTCTGCCTACGCTCCGCTGCTAGCTCTGTTCTTGTTCTGTGTTTCTGCCTATGCTTACTTTCCTGGTTCTGTACTCTGCTTAAGCCCTGCCTTTTTTCTCTTCTTGTCTTCCCTTGCTCTGTTTCTTCGTATGCTCTTTGCATGCGCCTGCCCTAGCCGTGCCCGCCTGCTTGTGCCTCAGCCGTGCTCGTCGGTCAGTGACAGCTGTGTCACCTGCCATGCCTCAGCCGGGTTCGCTGGAGTCTTGCCCGTCTGTCAGTGCTGCAGCCCGATCAGCTAGCCAGTGCCCCAGCCGTGCCCTCTGTGCTCCCTTGCACTTCACGCTATTTCCGCACTGTGCTCTGCGTGCTCTCTAAAGCACGCGCAGGCCCTCGCCTATCCATGGCATACCTCCCCGTGCTTTTGTAAAAGTACGCGCAGGCTTTGCCATGTTCCCTGTCGTGCCCTCTTGTACGCACAGGCCCTAACCCTGTCCTGGAACCCTGACCTTGGCGTGTCTCTACACACGCACTCTGTCTTGAGCCTCGTGCCTTGGCGTGTCTCTACACACTGCCTTGTACCCTGGCGTGTCTCCAAGCACGCACCCTGCCTTGTACCCTGGCGTGTCTCCAAGCACGCACCCTGCCTTGTACCCTGGCGTGTCTCCAAGCACGCACCCTGCCTTGAACCCTGGCGTGTCTCCAAGCACGCACCCTGCCTTGAACCCTGGCGTGTCTCCAAGCACGCACCCTGCCTTGAACCCTGGCGTGTCTCCAAGCACGCACCCTGACTTGAACCCTGGCGTGTCTCCAAGCACGCACCCTGCCTTGAACCTTGGCTTGCCTGCCGGATTCCCGTAACCTGCCGACCGTTGCCAGAGGTCCGGAACCAGATGACTGCGAGCTGATGTCCGCAGCCCGATGCCTGGACCCTGTCGGTCGTTGCCAGTAGTCCGGAGTCCGATGCCATTGCACCCCGTCTTGGATCCTGGCGTGTCCTAGCATGCATCCCTTCTAGGAACTCTTGTGTGATCCCTATCACGTATCCTGTCCTGGACCCTGGTATGTTTTCGTGCACGTGTTATGCCTGGAACATTTGGCGTCCCCTTGCACGCATCCTGCCGTGTTTCACTGTTTGTGCCCTGCACCTGATTCCCTGTTATGCCTTGCACCTGAATAAAGTGTGAATCCATGTTTGAGGAAGAAACTGTGTGACTTCGCTTTATCTTTGATATCCTGTCCGTCCTGTTGTCAGACACTCAATAGTGTCTCCTTGAGCCGGCCGGCTGGTCCCAGCAGTTGTGGTGGCTCACCCCCTTGGTCTTGCCCCTGACACTCCCTGTACAGGGGGTGTGTTCTCACTAGGTCAGCTCGCCTTAGGTGGGTGGGTGCCACGGCCCAGAGGGTCCACTCTAAAAAGGAAGATGGGCTCAGCAGAAGCCGAGTCCGTAACACCATCCCAAAGTTCTGTGCCCATATACCCATCATATATATCCTCCATCCAATAGTTCAGTGCCCATATACCAATCACGCATCCTCCATCCCATAGTCCCTGGCCATATACCCATCATACATATCCGCCATCCCATAGTCCCGGGCCCATATACACATTATACATCGCAGAAGAAATGCTAGCACAGGCTCCCAGTATCCATTGTTTCAGATGCTGCACATCTCGTATCTTCACAACATAGACAATTGCCTTCACATGACCCCAAAGATAAAAGTCTAAGGGGTCAGATCGGGAGACCTTGATGGCCATTCTGTGGTGCCCCTGAGGGTTCAGTCTCCACAGAGGTACTGCACCTCCTCCTGAGGTGTGGTACCCCACCATCCAGGTAAGGCCTCTTTCACACATCAGGTTTTCGCCTTCAGGCGCGATCCGGCGCTTTTGACAGAAACCGGATCCGGCGAAATGCAATGCCGGATCCGGTTTCCCCCCCATTGACTTGCATTTGCGCCGGATCGCGCCGGATGGCCATGCGTTTCATCCGGTTTTCGCCGGATCCGGCAATGTGTCCGGATCCGGCGTCTGGAAAAAACGTCTACTGTAACGTTTTTTTGTCTCCGGCGAAAAAGCCGGACACGCCGGATCCGGCGCGTCCGGCTTTTTCACACAATGGAAGCCTATGAGCGCCGCAATGCGCCGGATCCGACGAAAGCCGGATCCGGTGGCCGGTTCCGGTTTTTTTGGTCTGAGCATGCTCAGTAGCCACAAGGGTCAATTTTAAAAACCGGATCCGGCGTAATCCGTCGAAAAACGGATAGAAAAACGGATGAACCGGATGAGACGGATCCGGTTTTGTCTGTCAAGAAAAAGACGGATCCGGCAGAAAACCGGATCCGTCACATCCGGTTTTACAAAACATTTGCCGGATCCGGCGTTCCGGCACGACGCCGGATCGCGCCTGACGCCGAAAACCTGATGTGTGAAAGTAGCCTAAGGTGGAGACACCTGACCACACTCCAACACCTGCATCCCACACAACATAGTAGTGTAGCAAAGCACCTTTGGTGGCTCCCTGCTTGGAACACGAAGAGTGCTGGGAGGTGCGTGGAGCTTAGTCTGCACCAGAGAGCGGGAGAGGTTAGGATTCAGGCAGTCTGACTCAGGGAGTCTGAGGCAGAGTGCCTGTGACGAGAGTTGGTCTGAGGAGATCCCCGGAGTGGGATGGAGGAGGGAAGTGCTGCAGCAGACCTCAGTGACCTGGGTCTGCTGGCACAGGAAAGAGACATATTCAGAAAGCCTGATTCTCCATAAGAAAGATAGTTTTGAACGGAAGGAGAGGACTAAGGATTAGGGTTAGAAGAGAAACCTTCCCCAAGTTCTGAGCGCAAGGCCGGGGTCCGGTCCCCGAGGTTGTATGGATACTAATGGTCCTGCAGCAGACACCGGAGGAATAGAAGTAGTGACCACTTTATTCCCACACAAGACTTGGGGGCACAACAGCATCGTGAGTGAGCCGGGACTTAGTAGCCAGGAGTCCCTGAAGCAGGCTACAGCTGTCTGCCGTACAAGTAGAGTTCATAGGAACATCTGAAAGAAGGAACTCCAGTGTAACTCAGTACTGTGAGTACTTCACCTAGGCCCTAAGAGGGAGACGTTCAGAAAAGGCACATGTTGGCGGAGTGTTGGAACGGAGTGCTTCACCTATCTTGGAGGTTGACTGAGCCCCTGACCCGGAGGACACGTCATGGATGCGGGTACCTGTATGCCCAACAGACTGTGAGTAAAGCTTTGGAACTACATGCCCTGGTGTCCTCCAGTTATTCCTGCGCCAACATGCTCAGCACTGCTACATCTCTGTGCCTGGCACTGCACCATCTATATCTCTCCCCTATCGCTTGACTATCTCTTCATCTACACTGCCCTGGGACTAGAGCCCTACCTGTGGAGGGCCACAACATCATTGCTGCACCACACCATCTGTCCCAGAGGATCTGCTTGCAGCGTCGGCTTAACACCTCCCTTGCCGAACACCACAGGTGGCGTCACGAATCATTCACTCAAACTTTAATCATCATTACTAGCACACTTAACATTCCCCTTTTACAATGGATGCCCAGGGCCACGGCTGCCGTGACAACTCCCATTGAGATTGACGGACCCGGTACCGAGAACCCCCACCAGCCCTGGCAAGTGTTCCATTTTTGGCATCACGAACAGAATGACGAAGCCCGGTGCCACCGGGTTCTGTGTGCTGAAGATTTATTGGACTTAAACATTGCTGAGAATGTGCAGAATAACCAAATTGATAGACTGTAAAATGGACTCTCAAAATGGCTGCCGGAGCGGTGAAGAAGGGCGTGACAACATAGGTGGACCTAAGAAAAGAGCGCAAACTGTCCTGGGCCTCCCCTGCCTAAACTTCTATGCTACAGCAACATGGCCCACCCCCAGAGGGGTTCGTATACTGGCTTTGTATGGAGTAGGAAGAAGACGCCGCCCCCAGAAGGAGGAGCGAGATCCTGTGGCGGGAAAGGAGCCCGGGAAGGAGAGAGAACGCCAGAACGCCATGATGGAAGAAAGACAGAGGCCAGGAGAAAACAGTGGGGAGAAACCACTCTCCCCCAGACAGCACCTGTGGAGCATACGGCCGCTGAGATACCCTTTACAGCGCCCGCCACCACCTCCAAGCCGGTACTGTCACTGGATGCGACCTGTCTGGAGAAGGTACATGAGAGTCCTGGAGCAGACAGTGGGACCGGGGCTGAGTCCCAGCCTGGACCTGACGTGGCAGCGCAGGCTCCTACCGGCGTGCCCCAATCCTGTACCAGCTCGGACCCAGCTGCCGCCAGCTCACCAGGCAGCCTCGGAGGTTGCAGCTGCCACTGTTCGCCAACCTGTACCTACACCGGAGCCAGAATATCACTGGGAGGCGCCAAGTATGATCACCGCTCCTGCCATGATCCTGGTGCTAGGAACTGTGCCTGTGGACAGAAATAGTCCTATGCTTGTTCCGAACCCAAGTGGCAACATTCAAGTTGCACCATGCCAGCAACGACAGGTAGCAGTACCGCTAGTTATTGTAGAAGTTGAAGTGCACCAGTCACTGGTATCGCCTGCAACCCCTGCAGAACCTCAGGCAACAGTTTCAGCGGTTACATCAGCTGCCACTCCATCTACACAGGCAACCACTAACCTCACTCCTTGGGAGAAGGAATACATGCAATTTGTGAACAACCAGCAGGAACAGGAAAATCAGAAGTTCTCCCCTGGAAGCAGCCCAAGAAACCAGCTTCCACCATCCCAGGAGGAGACCCACATTAAAGAACAGTCCCCAGATAAATAACTGTTACCCAGGAGGGTATTAGCACCATTGTGCCTGTTTGTTTTGTTCATCATGTTTTCTTCAGTTTGCCTAGTTGCGTTGGCAGCATTTATTATGAAAAATTGAACTGCAGTGATCATGAACTTGGAATGCATCACAAACTTTCTTGTATATAGTTGCGCCTTTTTAGGTGGCTTCTTTTTTTACCTGATGCAAAGTTCCAAATCCCCTGCCGCCACCACTGGAAGGAGCTCACTGTATAGTATTGATGCCATGAGCTCCTAAGCTCCCTCTAGTGGTGACTGCAGATAGACAGAATGCCATTTTGGAACCATCCGTTCTCCTGGCTTGTACAGGGTGGGCCATTGATATGGATACACCTAAATAAAATGGGAATGGTTGGTGATATCAACTTCCTTTCTGGGCCACATTAGTATATGGGAAGGGGGAAACTTTTCAAGATGGGTGTTGACCATGGCGGCAATTTTGAAGTCGGTCATTTTGGATCCAACTTTATTTTTTCCAATGGGAAGAGGGTCATGTGACACATCAAACTTATTGAGAATTTCACAAGAAAAACAATGGTGTGCTTGGTTTTAATGTAACTTTATTCTTTCATGAGTTATTTACAAGTTTATGACCACTTATTTGGTCCATCCTTCATTTATGGCTAAAGGTTGCCATATACCTTTATTCCTACTGACCTCCCTTACACATATATACGTAGTTTGGCCACTGGTGGACTAACTTTTCTAAGTGCAAATAGATCAGGTGTTAAGACACAACATGCCCGATCCTTCTTTCTCCGTACACTATTTATTTGAGGATGTCAGTGGGCCTCAGGTCAGGACCGTAAAAAAAAAAAAAAAAATGGTTTTGGCCGATTTTGCTCTAATGTGCATGGGGGTTGATGCATTAATTGTAATGAGGTCAAGGGCCTCGCCCTGTAAATAGTAACATTAAGGCCGGGGTAACACTAACCGACGCAAAATACGGTCAGTAGTTTACAGGCGTAATACGGATGAATGACCCCTAAATAGTGCTCCGTATGTCATCCGTAATCAAGGTGTGGTCGCGTATTTTGCGCATGTCAGCATCCGTATGTAATCCGTATGGCATCCGTATGGTGAGATTTTCTCGCCGCCTTGTAAAATGGACATATAATGGAGCCCTATGACAGGGTTTATAACATAAACCAAAGAATAGATATATACACATAGAATACATATATATATATATATATATATATATATATATATACATACATTCTATGTGTCTATATCTATTCTTTTCTTTCTTTATTAAACCTGTCAGTGTGAGTTTACTGTATAGCGCACTGAACTGCCGGCTTTGCTAAAAGACACCGGGTGCGTATTTCTCACAAGTCACATGTGTGGTCCGTGTGTAATCCGTATTTTTTGCGCGCCCATAGACTTGCATTGGCGTATTACAGGCGTAGTACGCTGACAATCGCAGCATGCTGCGAGTGGCACGGAGCGTAGAATACGGATGAGAAATATACGCCTGGTGCGAGTGACCCCATAGAGAATCATTGGTCCGTGTGTAATGCGTGCTTTTAGCGCCTCTCACTCGGCCGTATTCCTCTCCAGTGTGACCCCCGCCTAATGTGTATTATCTGTATGTATGTATGTTGTGTGTGTGTGTGTTTGCGTCCACACAACAATAGTTAGATAGGTGTTATATTAGAATATTAGAAAAGGGCCACTAGATGGGGGCACTGAGCTCAACTAGTGAGAAGACTGCTTAGGGGTTAACTTAGAGGAGTGGCTAGACAGGAGGAAAGGAGATAGATTTCCCTCCAAGAGTTAGTTGAGCTGGGGGAAGCGAACAGGACAGGAGGAGAGTGAAGAACAGCAGAGTGCCTACAGCATTACCTGGCACGTTGTGGTGTTGGAGGCCTTGCAGTCAGGGACTGGGGACTGTAAGGCTAGCGAGACAGAAGAAGGAGTCTCGTCGGTCAAGTCAGCTAGCAAGGAAGAGCTGAAGTGACAACCCAAGCCAGTCTACTGAGTCCAGCCCTGTCTGGAGAATTGCAAGCCAGGGAGGTCTGTGGGAGTAGCAGCTGGAGTACGGGAGCTTTGTGGAGAGTTTAGTGAGCTGTGAATCTAGGACACGAACAGGAGCAACAGTGCCTTTAGGGTGTGAGCTGTAACAGAAAAGTCGGGTACCTTTGTGGGCTGAAGTCGGGCTCTGGAAGAAGGGAAGAGTTCCGTGTTCATCGTGCTCCATGTGACGTGTCAGCTTGCCTGTGTGGTGCTTATGTGTGAAGTGAAGGAAGAAGTGACGTACTGCTGTAGATGAAGATGTATTGCTGTTACCGAGTAAAGAGTCCTGTAGCCATAGTGGATATGCTGTGCCCTGAAGAGAATAAAGCTGAGTTGTTAAAGTTGCTTCCAGCCTCTGTCTGCAGTCAATCGGGTCCCCAAAGTGAACAGCATATGGGTGATGTAACAGCCTCCAGCACAGTAAGTACTGGAGCGACCGCAGAAGCTATCCCCCGGCGGCCATGGTATTACATAAGCATCATACCTATTAACATATCCCACTGTCAAAAATCAAAACCATCTTACCAAAGCTCCTCACCCATAAATATGATCCAGATCTTCTACTAGAATAATAAGGGTCCATGTATGCCGCACCAACCTTGTGAGTTGTACGAGAACTCAGACATTTAGATACATACGTCTTCAGAGAACTCACAGAAATGCTGAATGTTTCTCCATAACTGAGTACTAGACTAATTACAGAAGACCTCCACCAGGTCAAAGGTGGACAGTTTTTGCTCCTATTTTACTTCCGCTGCTCCCTTGAATATGCAGGGTTTTTTATTTTTATTTTTTTAATTCGCCAAAATGGTTCCAGAGATTTTGGTGTTTTTATTCAGTGCAAATTATGGTCTTTATCAAATGGGTATGGCTCACAGGGTAACATTCCATAGCAGCCTAAAGACACGTCCCTAGAGAATCCTGTGAGACACGCACCCTTGGGAAAGATACAAAAATTAGCAGTAAATGAAGAGGCCCCTCCATTTGGAACCGTATGGCAGATTTAAGCAAAACCAAAAAAATGGACCATTCAATAAAATAAGAGCAAAACTGTCTGCTTTTGATCCGGTGAAGGGTCCTTTTTAGTAATGTGAATGAATATGTATGGTGAGTAGTGATGAGCGAGCATGCTCGCCACTTGAGTACCCATCGAATATTGCTGGTGCTCAAGAGCCGTGCTCAAGTCCCCACCCCGGGGACTGATAAAAAGTCAGAAAACACGCAGGGATTGTCTGCCATACATGGGCAATCCCTACATGATTATTGGCTGCCTAACAGCCACAAAACATGCGAGGGTGGGACTTGAGCAGGACTCTTGAGCACCAGTGATATTCGATGCGCACCCGAGCACCCGGTGATCGCTCACGTGGCGAGCATGCTTGCTCGCTTGCTCATCACTACAGGTGAGTCCTGTCTATGAGATGTGGATGTGTTGGATATTGCTATGACTTGCTACATTGATCCGTCTTACTGGACAGAGGCGTATCCTGGGGGGGAGCCAGGGCAGTTGCCTCAGGCGCAGCCAGCAGGGGGGTGCAGTCGGGCCGCCTAATGCAGCGGTCCGCAGTGTCTCCTTCCCGGCGGCTGCGTTCTGCCGCTTCCTGTCCTTTGAGTCGGCTGTTCTCTCTGACAGCAGAGAAGGAGGCCGCGCCGGCTCCCAGGCAGCAATTGTACTGGCGTCTACACAGACGCCAGTACAATTGAAGCTCTGACCGCCAGGTCAGAGCAACGTCAGCAGCGTGATCAGGTCATGTGATCACACTGCTGACGTCACTCCCCGGCGCCCAGAGCAAACGCTGATGGAGGTGGTATGTGTGCTCCACTGTGGAGCTGAAGAACCACTGAAGATGAGAGATGGGGGGAATTAATGAGTGGAGATGGGGGTTATTGTGGGGATGGGGGTTAATGTGTGGGGATTAATGAGTGGAGATGGTGGTTAATGTGTGGGGGGTTAATGAGTGGGGATGGGGGTTAATGTGTGGGGGGCTAATGAGTAGAGATGGGGGTTAATGTGTGGGGGGTTAATGAGTGGGAATGGGGGTTAATGTGTGGGGGTTAATGAGTGGAGATGGGGGTTAATGTGTGGGGGGTTAATGTGTGGGGGTTAATGAGTGGAGTTGGGGGTTAATGTGTGGGGGGTTAATGAGTGGGGATGGGAGTTAATGAGTGGGGATGGGGGTTAGTGTGTGGGGGGTTAATGAGTGGGGATGGGGGTTAATGTTTGGGGGTTAATGAGTGGAGATGGGGGTTAATGTGGGGATGGGGTTTAATGAGTGGAGATGGGGTTAATAAGTGGAGATGGGGGTTAATGAGTGGGGATGGGGGTAAATGAGTTGATGGGTTAATGAGTGGAGATGGGGGTTAATGTGTGGGGGTTAATGAGTGGAGATGGGGTTAATGTGTGGGGGGTTAATGAGTGGGGATGGGGGTTAATGTGTGGGGGATTAATGAGTGGGGATGGGGGTTATTGTGTGGGGGGTTAGTGAGTGGGGATGAGGGTTAATGTGTGGGGGTTAATGAGTGGGGATGGGGGTTAATGAGTGGGGGGGTTAATGAGTGGGGATGGGGGTTACTATGTGGGGGTTAATGAGTGGGGATGGGGGTTAATGTTTGGGGGTTAATGAGTGGAGATGGGGGTTAATGTGGGGATGGGGTTTAATGAGTGGGGGGGTTAATGAGTGGGGATGGGGGTTAATGTGTGGAGGGTTAATGAGTGGGGATGGGGGTTAATGTTTGGGGTTAATGAGTGGAGATGGGGGTTAATGTGGGGATGGGGTTTAATGAGTGGGGGGTTAATGAGTGGGGATGGGGGTTAATGAGTGGGGATGGGGGTTAATAAGTGGAGATGGGGGTTAATGAGTGGGGATGGGGGTAAATGAGTTGAGGGGTTAATGAGTGGAGATGGGGGTTAATGTGTGGGGGTTAATGAGTGGAGATGGGGGTTAATGTGTGGGGGTTAATGAGTGGAGATGGGGGTTAATGTGTGGGGGGTTAATGAGTGGGGATGGGGGTTAATGTGTGTGGGGTTAATGAGTGGGGATGGGGGTTTATGTGTGGAGGGTTAATGAGTGGGGATGGGGGTTATTGTGTGGGGGGGTTAATGAGTGGGGATGAGGGTTAATATGTGAGGGGGGTTAATGAGTGGGGATGGGGGTTAATGTGTGGGGGGTTAATGAGTGGGGATGGGGGTTAATGTGTGGGGGGTTAATGAGTGGGGATGGGGGTTAATGTGTGGGGGGGTTAATGAGTGGGGATGGGGGTTAAGGTGTGGGGGTACATAATGAGTGGGGGTACATAATGAGTGGGGGCTACATAATGAGTGTGTGTTGGGACGGGGGTTATTGAGTGGGGATGGGGAATACTTAATGTGGGGGGATTTGGAGTGGGGATGGGATTTAATGTGTGTGGGGTGATTTGAGGACACAAAATGAAGAGTATTTATGAGGAATACTGTAGAGAATGGGGTGCTCACTGCCAATTTAGGTGCTCAGAGTTAAAAGACATATATTGTACAGTAGAAAAACTTCGGCACACAAAATTTATGAAATATAATGCTCAACTTTATAAGACTAAAGCAATTCTGATAAAGTTATTTCAATACATATATGCTGATACAAAGAAAGTACCTCAGATTACCACAGTATTGCTTATCTCGGTGGTGGTAATCTGAGGTACTTTCTTTGTATCAACATACAGTATATGTATTGAAATAACTTGATCAGAATTGCTTTAGTCTTATAAAGTTGAGCATTATATTTCATAAATTTTGTGTGCCGAGGCATGTATGAGGAAACAGTATGGGGGATGGGTGCAGACAGTAAGGGGTGCGAACGGGTGAATGTATGTGGACACAGTATGGGGAGTGATGGGAAAAATGTATGTGGACACAGTATGGGGAGTGAGGGTGATGGGATGTGTGCAGACACAGTATGGGGAGTCAGGGGTATGTGTGAGCAGACAGTATAGAGAGTGAGGGGGTAAATATATGAGGAGACAGTATGGTGAACAGGTGGGATGTTAGAGGAGACAGTATGAGGAGGGAGGGGAATAGTGTGAGGCGACAGTATATTGCAGATATTTGTATTTAGGGGCATTGGGTTCGAATCCCACCAAGGACAACATCTGCAAGGAGTTTGTATGTTCTCCCCGTGTTTGCGTGGGTTTCCTCCGGGTACTCCGGTTTCCTCCCACACTCCAAAGACATACTGATAGGGAATTCAGATTGTGAGCCCCATCGGGGACAGTGATGAAAAATGTGTGCGAACTGTAAAGCGCTGCGGAATATGTTAGCGCTATATAAAAATAAAGATTATTATTATTATTATTATTATAATGACACTTCAATCTTTAAGGCATCGCGTGGAGAATTGGTGCAGAAGAACGGAGAAGATGGAAGTCTACAGAGACAGCTGTGGATGAGAAAACTCATCATGGGGTCTGGACAAGAAGAAGAAAAGAAGGAGAACGACTCCAGAGACGCCGTCATCTATAAGGTACCTGGATGTATATATTATTTGTGATACTGACTTATTCTCATGTTTTTATTTGTTAGGAGCATTACAGGGGTTGTCCAGGTTTGTGCTGAGTCTGCAGTCATTCTGTGTGACTGCAGACTTCTGAATTCTCACAGTGCTCACTGCACGCTGTCAGGATTCTCTCGTGCCGGTAATTTACATACATACGGTCACATGCTGACTAGACATGTGTGGCCTCACTCAATGAAAATGAACAGAGCGAGGCCGGGCACGTCTAGTCGGAATGTGGCCAGAAGTATATAACTCGCATACTTGTGCTGACATGACTGTACATCGGCAAGGGAGGATCCTAAAAGTGTGCAGTGCATTCGTTGTGAGAATTCAGAAGCTGCAATGTCAGGATTCAGCTCTGCAGGTTCCAGTAGTCATCACATGGACACTTCACTCATACGCGATTTTCATAGTTATGGTCCTGTGACAACGAGCTTCTCTTCCTGCTTTCAGTTTTTTACTGAACATTGAGAGCATTAGGGAGAGCGGCTTGTGGGTACTTGCAAGTCGCATATGTACTGGGGGGGGCGCCGAACCAAATTCTTGCCCCGGGTGCCAGAAAGCCTAGATACGCCTCTGTTACTGGAGCTTAGACATGACATAATTTATATATTGCTGTTCACACTTAAGTGTTTTTTTTAAATAGGAAGCCAAAGCATTTGAAGCCTCAGAAAATAGCCATTACCACCAAAAAGACAAAGCCGGTGGGATCACTGCCAAAATGAAATAAAACAAAAGTTGCATTCTCCTCTGACATCAATACAAATGAGTCGACTTCACAAACTTGGAGGACGCAGGTGACTGCCTGTCCTCTACACGGCACATTATGCAGCTTCTCTGTCTGCCTCATAGACATGTATGAATTACCGTCACTGACAGCTGTCAGTAGGATCTGTGCCTTCTGATACCAAGAATATGGCTCCAAGTACCAACCATTTTCTCCATTTTTTATCATTGCATGTCAAGATCCACAATTTTTTCATCTTTCTTTCGACATAGCTTTATGAGAACTTGTGTTTTTTTATTATACTTTTTGGCAGTCACCATTCATTTTGGCATCTAAGGGGTTACATGATCCTAGACCAATTTGGACTCCGATCATTGTTAATGCTCAAGGCTGCAAGCATCAGCCTGAGCATCTGTACAGTGCAGGACACAGCGCTGTAGTCTTCTTCTGAAGCATCGTCCTGTAACACTGGTGCACTCATTAGAAGAACCCATAAGGTTTCTACAGCAGTAATTAAGGGTCTAATGATCCTGAACTACAGAAAGTCTGCTTGTAGTACATTTCTGCTGATTGCCCCTAAAACAGCTTACCATCTGTAGACAGACACATCCCTTGGTGGGCTAATCTAATGTCTTCTGCTCTGCATTCTGGGAGAGATTATGTCACGGGATAAAGACTAAACTAGGACATATATAAAACTTATCAGAAGGAGCTCGCTTTTGACACAAGACAAGCAAATCTGAGCTAAGGAGAGGAGAGTATATATAAGATATGCACATGACAAAATAATGTCCTTACAAAGTGACTTACAAGAGGGAATTTATCATGAGATAAACTTTCCCCAGTCCCGCATGCTCAATGCCTCGGGGTGATCCTCGACTCTGCCCTCTCTTTCAAGCCACATATCCAAGTCCTTGCCTCCTCCTACTGACACAAACTCAAAAATATTTCCCGGATCCATACAATCCTTGACTATGAAGCCACAAAACCACTAGCGCATGCCCTTACCATCTCCCGCCTCGACTACTGCTACCTCCTACTCTCTGGCCTCCTCTCTAGCACCAATCTAATCCATCCTACACTCTGCTGCCCAACTAATCCACCTATCTCCCTGTTATTCTTTAGCCTCTCTATGCCAAGCCCTTCACTGGTTTCCTATTGTCCAGAGGCTCCAGTTCAAAACCCTATAACATACAAAGCCATCCACAATCTGTCTCCTCTATACATCTGTGACATGGTCTCCCGGTACTTACCCACACGCAACCTTCGATCCTCTCAAGATCTCCTTCTCTACTCCCCTCTTCTCTTCTACGCACAACCGCATACAAGACTTCTCCCGTGCTTCCCCCATACTCTGGAACTTTCTACCTCAACACATCAGACTTTCCCCTACGACGGAAACCTTCAAAAAGAACCTGAAGACCCACCTCTTCCGACAAGCCTGCAACCTGCGGTGATCCTCAGTCTACTGAACCGCCACACGACCAGCTCTACTCTCTCCTACTGTACCCTCACCCGTGTCCTGTAGATGGGGAGCCCTCGCGGGCAGGGTCCTCTCTCCTTCTGTACTTGTGTGCACCTTGTTTTGCTCATGTTTATTATACTTGTCCATATTTGCCCATTTCACATGTAAAGTGCCATGGAATAAATGGCGCTATAAAATGTATAATAATAATAATAATATTAATGAGATGAATTGAAGCTTGAAGTCAGTTGCTTTTCGGGCTGCATTATTGTACTTTGCACCAAATTTTCAGTGCTGCACGAAACGGTACAAACTTGGTGATTTTTTTTTATGCGCGAAAACTGAAACAAAAGCCTCAATAAATTTCCAATGTTTCCTGTAAATTCTAGCTACGTGTAACTATAAAACTGCTCTTCAATGTGAAACTGCATTGGAGTTCAGGTTTAGGGCTGTGTTATCATCACGTTTGATGTATACGCATTGGTATACTTTCTTTTAACTTGTACAGAAAAGCAATGGAGAAGCATAACAACTAGACTTTTATTTTTCTACAATAGAAGTCTAGTATGCTGTAAAGTTATTATTGGTCGAGAATGGTCATTTCTACCTTCGCTAACAACTGGATGGCCCATTAGAGACAATGCAGAAGATCCACCTGACCTCGCAGCAAACTACCGTCCATCTATAAACAGTCTTTAGCTTCACATTTTCCACAGGATTGGTCATTGTGATTGGTGGGAGTCGGACAGATTGGATCCCCATAGATCCAGAGAACAGGACGATGAAACAGTTGTGGCCTCCATCACTCAATTTTTTGCCTGGATGGCCGTCACATGCGTACAGCTCTACTTGATTCTCTCTAGCAATCCTATAGACAATACAAGAAGCGGTGGAACGCATGTGCCGCCACCGCTCCATTCTGATGGCTCATTGCAGAACCCTGCTTTTAGTAGTTGGACCCCCACCGATCACAAAGTTATCATTCATAGACAAAAGTGTCTAAATGATAGCAGTATGCCACCCGCTTCAAGCTAACAGCGGCAAACCATGCAGCCATGATGGGAGCCGTGAGTGTGTGGGGGGTGTGGTGTAAAGCAACATTGCCCTCCCTGTGCTGGTGGCTACATTTCACCAGTATCTGCTTCCGAGGCCAATACAGTGGAATTCAATGGTAGAACTGTATTCAGTCTGTAGATCTGAGTGTCAGCCAGAAGGCACAATGATGAGACTAGATCGAGCCTGCACAGACGGGTGAAGGGCACTGGAGGAATTGGGCTGCGTGAGAACATTTTTAAACAATTTTGTCAGTCAATTCTTTTGGAATGGAGCCAGCATGCTGAGTAGGAGCAATCATACTGTGTGTGCTGTGGATGGAATTGTGGGGGTCACCATACTGTGTACATAGTTATGGGACTAGAACTCTAGTGCCACCTATTGGAGGTAGCAATCCTAAAAGGCAATGTTGACCCTTTAACGAGCCTAGTTACATGACTTAGGATAAAAGCCAAGCCAGAATCTCCATTTGCAGACACTGTGCTTCGGGGTACATGCTTAGCATGTCATTCTCCGCAAGGAGAAATGATACTTCTTGGATATCGGTCAGACGCCTCTCTCACAGGCAAACCAGATCTTCTCCCACTTTGCACTGATGAGGGGCAGTACCCCGAAACACAGTGTCTGCAAATGGAGAGTCTGGCTTGGCTTTTATCCTAAGTCATGTAACTAGGCTCGTTAAAGGGTCAACATTGACTTTTAGGATTGCTACCTCCAATAGGTGGCACTAGAGTTCTAGTCCTCTTCCTCTCTGAAGAGACAATTTGCATAATTAGCATATTTCCCAGAGGAGCATTGCGGCTTTAAGTCTCCTCACCTCGACATGCTTAGCATGTCATTCTCCGCAAGGAGAAATGATACTTCTTGGATATCGGTCAGACGCCTCTCTCACAGCCAAACCAGATCTTCTCCCACTTTGCACTGATGAGGGGCAGTACCCCGAAACACAGTGTCTGCAAATGGAGATTCTGGCTTGGCTTTTATCCTAAGTCATGTAACTAGGCTCGTTAAAGGGTCAACATTGACTTTAAGGATTGCTACCTCCAATAGGTGGCACTAGAGTTCTAGTCCTCTTCCTCTCTGAAGAGACAATTTGCATAATTAGCATATTTCCCAGAGGAGCATTGCGGCTTTAAGTCTCCTCACCTCGACATGCTTAGCATGTCATTCTCCGCAAGGAGAAATGATACTTCTTGGACATAGTTATGAGGACATCATGCTATGTGTGGGGGCCTGAAATTTTGTGTGAGGGGACTGTATGGGTAATCAAACTATGTAGGGAACTGTGGGGGAAATCATACTTTATATTGGAGGCAGCTGGGACCATCATACGGTGTGTGAGACTTTGGGGGCCATCACATTGTGTATGGGGTACTGTGGGGCCATCATACTGTTTTGTGGGGCTGTGGAGGCATCATACTGTGTGGGGGGATGTAGAAGATTCTTACAGTGTAGGGGCCTCATAATGTATGTGGGGGAAGACTGTTGGCATCATACGGTGTTGGGGGCACTGTGGGGACAACATACTGCATTGGAGGGGGCTGTTGCAGTATCATAATGAATGGGGTGTGCAATGGTCACATCATACTATGTTAGTGGTTGTGGGGGCATGATACTATGCTGTATACACGATTGCAGCATCATACTGTGCTAATGGTTCTGGGGGCATCATAATATGGTGTGGACATGGTTGCTGCCTCATACTACGCTAATGGTTGTGGGGGCATGATACTATGTTGTGGACACGGTTGCAGCATCATACTGCATTAGTGGTTGTGGGGGCATGATACTATGTTGTGGACACGGTTGCTGCATCATACTGCGCTAATGGTTCTGGGGGCATCATAATATGGTGTGGACACGGTTGCTGCATCATACTGTGCTAATGGTTGTGGGGGCATGATACTATGTTGTGGACATTGTTGCAGCATCATACTGTGCTAATGGTTGTGGGGGCATGATACTATGTTATGGACATTGTTGCAGCATCATACTGTGTTAGTGGTTGTGGGGGCATGATACTATGTTGTGGACATGGTTGCTGCATCATACTGTGCTAATGGTTGTGTGGGCATGATACTATGTTGTGGACACAGTTGCTGCATCATACTGTGCTAATGGTTGTGGGAGCATGATACTCTGTTGTGGACATTGTTGCTGCATCATACTGTGTTAGTGGGGGCATGATACTATGTTGTGGACACGGTTGCAGCATCATACTGCATTAGTGGTTGTGGGAGCATGATACTATGTTGTGGACACGGTTGCTGCATCATACTGCGCTAATGGTTCTGGGGGCATCATAACATGGTGTGGACACGGTTGCAGCATCATACTGCGCTAATGGTTGTGGGGGCATGATACTATGTTGTGGACAATGTTGCTGCATCATACTGTGTTAGTGGTTGTGGGGGCATGATACTATGTTGTGGACATGGTTGCTGCATCATACTGTGCTAATGGTTGTGTGGGCATGATACTATGTTGTGGACACAGTTGCTGCATCATACTGCATTAGTGGTTGTGGGAGCATGATACTATGTTGTGGACACGGTTGCTGCATCATACTGCGCTAATGGTTGAGGGGGCATGATACTATGTTGTGGACACAGTTGCTGCCTCATACTGCATTAGTGGTTGTGGGAGCATGATACTATGTTGTGGACACAGTTGCTGCATCATACTGCGCTAATGGTTGAGGGGGCATGATACTATGTTGTGGACACGGTTGCTGCATCATACTGCGCTAATGGTTGTGGGGGCATGATACTATGTTATGGACACAGTTGCTGCCTCATACTGCATTAGTGGTTGTGGGAGCATGATACTATGTTGTGGACACGGTTGCTGCATCATACTGCGCTAATGGTTGAGGGGGCATGATACTATGTTGTGGACACGGTTGCAGCATCATACTGCATTAGTGGTTGTGGGGGCATGATACTATGTTGTGGACACAGTTGCTGCCTCATACTGTGTTAGTGGTTGTGGGGGCATGATACTATGTTGTGGACACGGTTGCAGCATCATACTGCGTTAGTGGTTGTGGGGGCATGATACTATGTTGTGGACACGGTTGCAGCATCATACTGTGTTAGTGATTGTGGGGGCATGATACTATGTTGTGGACACGGTTGCAGCATTATTCTGTGTTAGTGGTTGTGGGGACATGATACTATGGTGTGGACACGGTTGCTGCATCATACCGCGCTAGGGACACTGTAGAGTCATCCTACTGTGCACGTGTTGGGTATTGTATGGGCACATTGTGTGAGGAGTATATGCCACACACAACCTCCATATGCCAGCTCCCCCCTGTATATGCCATGCACAAACTCCATATGCCAGCTCACCCCTGTATATGCCACACACAACCTCCATATGCCAGCTCACCCCTGTATATGCCATGCACAAACTCCATATGCCAGCTCACCCCTGTATATGCCACACACAACCTCCATATGCCAGATCACCCCTTTACATGCTATGCACAAACTCCATATGCCAGCTCACCCCTGTATATGCCACGCACAACCTTCATATGCCAGCTCCCCCCTGTATATGCCACACACAACCACCATATCCCAGCTCACCCCTGTATATGCCACACACAACCACCATATCCCAGCTCACCCCTGTATATGCCACGCACAACCTCCATATGCCAGCTCACCCCTGTATATGCCACACACAACCTCCATATGCCAGCTCACCCCTGTATATGCCACACACAACCTCCATATGCCAGCTCCCCCTGTATATGCCACACACAACCTCCATATGCCAGCTCCCCCTGTATATGCCACACACAACCTCCATATGCCTGCTCACCCCTGTATATGCCACACACAACCTCCATATGCCAGATCACCCTGTATATGCCACGCACAACCTCCATATGCCAGATCACCCTGTATATGCCATGCACAACCTCCATATGCCAGCTCACCCCTGTATATGCCACGCACAACCTCCATATGCCAGCTCCCCCTGTATATGCCATGCACAACTTCCATATGCTTCTTCCCCCCTGACATATACCATCAACCACCTCTCATATTTTTGCCTCTGTACAAAAAGCAGTTTTCCTGGCCCTTCACCTCTGCAGCCCTGATAGTTACCAATGGATGATGTCACCACCCCACTCCCTTCCTTGCTGCAACACACCTGGTATACAGCAGGTCATCTTGTCTCCAGCAGCTTGTCGGGTTTTCAGTAGGCAGCAGCTCGTCGGGTCTTCAGTAGGCAGCAGCTCGTCGGGTCTACAGCAGGCAGCAGCTCGTCGGGTCTACAGCAGGCAGCAGCTCGTCGGGTCTACAGCAGGCAGCAGCTCGTCGGGTCTACAGCAGGCAGCAGCTCGTCAGGATTCCAGGAGCTCCTCCGGTATCCTGTCCTGATCTCCTGCAGCTCTTCCGGTAAGCGCAACGTGACCATCCAAGACCTATTATGCTGGAAGTGAACAGTACAGCATCCGGCATAATAGGGCTTGTGATAGAGTGTAAATGGAGCTTAGCGGATAGCGCTGGTCTCTAATAAAATGGCGTCTGGCCACAACTACAGCTGTGAATTGAGCAGCCCACAGAGGCGTACCCAGGTCACAGCTGATGCGGCTGCAATGTTAGAGATAGGGTCGGTGTCCGACTGATGTCTCCTATGCCCAGGGACTGCCGTATTTGAGGATGGAAAGTGTCGTTCAGCAGCCATTACAGACCTGCAAGGTAAAATGGCAGCGCCCAGTGGCTGCACTAAAAGAGTAAAAAATAAACATAACAGAGTCAAGCTTAGATGAAATCATATTCTTAGATCATTTTCATTTTTACAATAAATTATCAAAAATCACGGCACCTTCCCTTTAATCTCATTTCAACCTTGATAGTGACGCTCTCAGGATACATGTTACTCTATGATGGCACTTTTGCACATAGCCACTAGATGGCGCTACATTTGCATGAATTTTTATCTCTACACATGGTTTACACAAATTATATTTTCTTGTGGTAACTCTATACTATTTACCATTAGAAGCTGTGTATTTCTGTAATTATTTGTATGTATACATGATTGATTACCACTTCTGTCTCTGTAAAAACAATCCCCTTTAACCCCTTTCCAACATCAGGTGTAAATGTATGCCGATGTCGGGCTCCCTCCCTTTGATGTCTGCTCCAGCGCTGAGTCCACATCTTTTCTGGCACATGCCAGCAAGCGTGCCAGAAATCCCGCCCTTCAGTGACCCCGTCACGATTGTGGATCACTGATGGGTTAGCATGACAACCAGAGGTCTCCAGCAGAAGTCTATTTCTATGAGCGCTGCCCGCTAGCCGAAAATGCATGGACCAGGGATCATCCTGCCAAACTCCCGCTCTCCTTTTAACATGGGGAAAATGCTACTCAGGCAACACAGGCTGAAGGTAAAACAGTGTGGCAATGCTTTACTGAGCCACAAAACAGGCAGATAACACATAGAGCAGTCCCAGCACAGTACCCAAGATGGGGCACATTACAGAGTCTCACCCTTCCACTGACCTGCCGGGATAATAGCAGCTGTGACTTCAGATCTTCCAGAGTCACTACCGCACCTATGGCATGCACATAGAGGAGGTAATGATAAGCGTAAGAAGACGACAGTCCATACAAGACCAGTTGATCCGAGAATCACAACCTGACTTCTCCAAACGTATCTATGGTTCAGCGATGGTCAATGCAGCAGATCTGTATTCTTCCAACCGAGGCTGAAAACCCCTAGGTTGTTTCCTGTAGAATCATAGATCTGTGTCCCTCGTAATGGTGCCATGATTTAAAAAGGCAGCTGTCCTGTCTCTGGTCCTTTTGAGATGTATAGATGTCTTGGCAGAATCTCTCTGGCTGTCTCTCTCTCTGTCTCTTTATACAGAGGCCTGTAACCTATTTTTAGACTTAGGCTACTTTCACACATCAGGTTTTCGGCGTCAGGCGCGATCCGGCGTCGTGCCGGAATGCCGGATCCGGCAAATGTTTTGTAAAACCTGAAGTGCCGGATCCGGTTTTCTGCCGGATCCGTCTTGGTCTTGACAGACAAAACCGGATCCGTCTCATCCGGTTCATCCGTTTTTCTATCCGTTTTTCTATCCGTTTTTCGACGGATTACGCCGGATCCGGTTTTTAAAATTGACCCTTGTGGCCTTCCGAACGGGATTGGCTACTGGAAAACTAGATATAGCATGTTCCTACAGCCCTTCTTTGACAGGTTGTAAAGGAGAAAGTGCAGGTTGGAGAGAAGAGCAAGTTACTGGCGAAGATGGATGTTGTCATTGGAAATATTACCACTAGAAGTTCTGTGACGGTTTCAGGGACAATTTTGCACTATACTTTATGTCACCTCAAGGCAGAGTACACTGGGATGACAGAGTGTGAGAGATTTTTGCCCTAAACTTGTGTACCTTCTGGACCAACAGTATATACCTTTGCCAACCAAAGTTGGCTATCTTGTCATGGTCTTACTATTTTTACCTTTAGGCCACAGGTGTGTACCTGGTTGTGTTTTATGCAAAGTATTTCACCTTTTAACAAAAGTTGTGTACATTGTTAGGAAATCACCAACAATAAACACAACTTTTTAGGTGAAATACTTTGCTTCAAACACAACCAGGAACACAACTGTGGCAAAAAGCTAAAATTTACCCACAGTTATATACCTGGTTTTGAATACCATTTCACCTTTGAAATACCCTGTATTTAACCTTTTTTTTAAACATAGTTCGCCGCAGAAAGAAATGACAGACAACCAGTGTAAACAATAATTTAACTTTTATTTAAATTTTTTTTTTTTTTGTAGAATATTTTTAAAGTGCAAAAAACTTTTTTAATAAAGGTTTTAAACCCAATGGGCATTTTTATTACAAAAAACACATTACAATTCTGTGTACTGTGGGGTGGAAATACTGCTGGAGGGGCTGCGGGACACTTCGACACTGGGTGTGTGGAGAGAGGACTGGGATCGTGGTGGGGAAGGAACAGTTAGAGGTGAAGGTGTGGAAAAAGCTACAGAATGGGTGGACATGTGGGAGGCAGAAGAGGTGGTGGGCGGTGGAGTGGAGGGTTGGGCAGGGACTGTAGGAGCAGATGATGTTGATGGAAAGTTGTATGGGGAAGGAGTTTGGTACGGGGAAGGAGTTGGTACGGGGAAGGAGTTTGGTACGGGGCAGGTTGCTGGAAGTGGGGAGATGTCTGGTACTGGGGAGGTTGCTGGTACTGGTGAGGTTGCTGGTATGTAATAGGAGGGGGAGGATGGAAAGTGGCTGGAGGGGGTGCAGATGTAATAGGAGGGGGAGGATGGAAAGTGGCTGGAGGGGGTGCAGATGTAATAGGAGGGGGAGGATGGAAAGTGGCTGGAGGGGGTGCAGATGTAATAGGAGGGGGAGGATGGAAAGTGGCTGGAGGGGGTGCAGGTGGAGGAACTACAGTGGTGGGAGGTGGAGGTTGGGAGGTAACCTGCTGGAGAGCACCGTGGCATGAATGCATTACATGCATCTGCTGGGTAGGAGAGAGCGTTTCCATGCGCTCCACAACAGACCTGAAAAAGGTGTGGTTTGGCGAAGATCTTGCTTCTGAATGCATGGTTTGCAGAAGTGTCTTCACCTCCAGAATGCTGGAGTTGATCTGCTGAAAGCCTGCGGAGATTTGCTCTGACAAGACTTTTAGACAGTTCTGGAAAGATGCATTCAGATGCAATAACTCTTGCGCATAACTCTTTTCCTGACCCCTCTGCCGCTGCCGCCCAGTACCCGCAGGTGTACTAGAGGTGGCAGGGGCAGAAGGGTGGGGTAAAGGGAAAGCGATCTCCTCACCAGCAGCTTCATGTAATGTAGGCGGCCACGATGCTCCTGTGCTGGTGGATGGGACAGATGGGTCGAATGTGTGGGAAGGCTGGGAAGGTGCAGATGTACCGGGGCGGTCGAAGTGTCCCTCGGTGCCGGTCTCCTCAGGGATCGCCTCAGAAGGGTCCAATCGTGCAGGCTCCCGAGTGCTGCTCACCGTGCTGTGGAATAAAGAGAAAAAAAAACAATTAAAATACTGACATGGTATGGCCCTGGCTGAAAAAAAAAAAGTTACATCTAACATTTTTTTCACATGTGGTGTGTAATATTTACCTTCTGGTGAGCATTGTTTCCCGGAGGAACGACAGGGCTTGTGCGTACTTGTACTTGCTCCTGCGTCCTCCAGATCCACTCGGGGCCCGCATCTCTTTATTGAACTCCTTCTTGAAACGATCCCTCACAGACCGCCACCGATTCACAATTCTGTTCCCTGAAACGAGAAAGGACAAAGTGGTTAGTATACAACATCAGTGTTTCACAAACTCCAGTCCTCATGGTCCCCAGGGGTCATGTTTTCAGGATTTCCATAGTAAATAGAAATCCTGAACACATGATCCGTGGGGACCACGAGGACTGGAGTTCGGGAAACACTGGTTTACATCAAGCAACCGGTACTGTATATACTTACGCTCTTTAATCTGGGCCCGAGCATCGAGGTCCTCCCAGCGGCCCACAAGGAGAGAACAGATTTCCTCCCAGAGTCGTCGGGTAACGATCAGGTCAGCGTGGCGGCGGTCAGCCATATTCCAGAGCGGCTCCCTTTCTCTGACGAGATCGATGAGGTGGTCCACATCGAGTCCTCCATCCTCACCGTCAGAGTCGGGAGCACGCTGTGAAGGCTGTTAAAGAAAAAGACAAAAATAACATAATTAGCCTCCACAAAAGAAATGAAATAAAAAGTGCAAAAAAACAAAGCAAAAATATTTATACTTACACGCTGGTGACCGCCGCGTTGCTGTCGCCGACGACCCTGGGAGGCACTGCGAGGACCTCTTGGCCGAGCACCAGATTGGGAAGACTAGAGAAGAAAACAAAAAATGTTATGTCTTTGGATGTAGGCATTTGTTTGCTGTGTGTGGTCTGCAGAACATTGTTTTCTATGTGTTGTGTGTAGTGTGATGTTGTGTTTCTGCATTTGATGCAAAAAACTTACCAATTGTGAGCCCACTCCAGGTGTCTGTCCACCCCTTCCTTCTTCTTCTGGGAGCTCCTCTTCATCTTGTGATTCCTGTTTTGAAATAAAAGGCAATGAATAGACATATATTACAGAGATGATGGATTTTGGAAATAAAAACTTACCGTCAAACGCTGACGATGCGAGGGAGGGCTCCCAGAAGAAGATGTGCTGTCCTGTTGATGGCCAGACTCCATGGCTGTGGGTATTGCTGCTGCCAGTGATGCCATTTCTGCTGCTGCTGCTGCTGCATCTCTTTGGCGGCTGTTGAATAAAGAGAAACAAAGGGCCAATGAATATCTTGATATTCCATGGCCCTAGTTTGGAGGAATGGGGGATTTGATAATTACCGTCTCTCATCTGCTTCTGGACTCCCCTCCCGTTCAGCATGCTGCTCCATTTGGGGTGGTGCTGATGGTGCTGCTGCTGCAGATGTCTGCTGCCTTCTCCTGCTCCTGGTTCTTGGCTTGGGTGGCATGTTGGGTGTGGCTGAGGGTCCCATTGTCTTGCTTTTATATATCTCCTGTGGGCAGAGCTACTGAGCATGCTCAGACCAAAAAAACCGGATCCGGCCACCGGATCCGGCTTTCGCATTGTGGCGCTCATAGGCTTTCATTGTGTGAAAAAGCCGGACGCGCCGGATCCGGCGGGTACGGCTTTTTCGCCGGAGACAAAAAACGTTACAGTAGACGTTTTTTCCAGACGCCGGATCGTGACACATTGCGACACATTGCCGGATCCGGCGAAAACCGGATGAAACGCATGGCCATCCGGCGCGATCCGGCGCAAATGCAAGTCAATGGGGGGGGAAACCGGATCCGGCATTGCATTTTGCCGGATCCGGTTTCTGTCAAAAGCGCCGGATCGCGCCTGACGGCGAAAACCTGATGTGTGAAAGAGGCCTTAACAAGTGTCCCTCATTCAGTATTTACATAAAGGGTAAGAATGGAGATGAGATTATTATAGCATTACTTAGTTTTTCCCTCTCTGCTTTAGAAGTCATCAAACTGGCTCCATAATGCAATGTATAATTAGCGTATCAGCAATCATCACTAGTGATCAAGGATAAGCACAATAAAGTCAATATTACCGGCTTACACAAACAAAAGTCTGTTTTCTTGACCAACCAGAAATCAAACACTTAATTTAAAGCCAACATACAGATAACATTCTATTATTTTTCGTTTGATAAAAATAGTCATCTGGTTAATTAAGATACAATGCTGTATGTCTTCACGATCCCAAAAGTAAAAAATGTTTTTAAAAATAATAAAAAAATAAAAAAATATAAAAGTTCAAATTACCCCCATTTCGCCCCATTCAAAATAAAACAATTAAAAAAAACATGCACATATTTGGTATCAACACGTTCAGAATTTCTTGATCTATCAATATAAAAAAAAAATTAACCTGATTGCTAAACGGCGTAATGAGAAAAAAAAGTCAAAATGCCACAAAGAGGTATTCTTGGTCTTTCTACAGTTGCATTGCCGGTGGAGTTAAAACGACCTGAAAACGCCTGGTGGTGTGAGTATGAGTTATACAATTATCTAAGAAGCTGATAGTTAGAACCCTTGGGATTCACAGCCAGCAGGAAGAGTCAGAATACTGCCGCTGATTGGGTGCAGGGCTCGTGTGATGTAACAACCTCACATAAGCCCCGGGACAGTGAGTCTCGACATCACTGAAGTGGAGCCGGCATACCAGCGGAGTATGAGTGTTTTTATTTTAATGAGGCCAAACATGAGGACTGAGCTCACTGAGAAAAAAAGATATATATACCGTATTTTTGGGACTATAGGACGCACCTAGGTTTTAGAGGAGGAAATTAGGAAAAAAATTGAAGCAAAAAATGTTAATTCTGTACTTAATATCCCGTATCCTGGTATGCATGGCCCCCTCATCCCTACCCTGGTATGCATGGCCCCCTCATCCCTACCCTGGTATGCATGGCCCCCTCATCCCTACCCTGGTATGCATGGCCCCTTCATCCCTACCCAGGTATGCATGGATCCCTCATCCCTATCCTGGCTGGAATTATCACTCTCATCCTATACTAGTATGCATGGCCCCATCCCTATCCTGGTATACAGGGCCCTCATCTCGTCCTGGTACGCAGGGCCCCCATCCCTATTCTGGTATGATTGGCACCCATCTCGGTTCTGGCATGCATGGCCTAATCCTTATAATTGGCCACCACCCCCATCCTGGTATGCATGGCCCCATCAGAAAACATTAAAAAAAACAACAAAATATTACACTTACCTATCCTGCGCTCCCTCACAGCGTCTGCTCCAGTGTCAGCAACTGCTTTATGCTTGTAAGCATCACATGGCAGGGACGTCATGCAATGCTCACAAGCAGAGCACAGCTGCCAGAGTACTCACCGGGACGGTTCATTGCAGAGAGCAGTAAGTATTCATTGCTCTTCAGTAGCACGCAGTGTCAGCCACTGGCACGCCAGTGGAGTATGTGTGTTTTTATTTTATTGAGGCCAAACATGAGGAATGAGCTCACTGAGAAAAAAAAATATATATACTGTATTTTTTGGACTATAGGATGCACCTAGGTTTTAGAGGAGGAAATTAGGTAAAAAATGTAGTAAATTCTTTACTTAATATCCCCTATCCTGGTATATACGGTCCCCTCTTCCCTACCCTGGTATACATGCCCCCTCATCCCTATCCTGGCATGCATGGATCCCTCATCCCTATCCTGGTATGCATGGATCCCTCATCCCTATCCTGGCATGCATGGCCCCTTCATCCCTACCCTGGTATGCATGGATCCCTCATCCCTATCCTGTCATGCATGCCCCCTCATCACTATCCTGGTATGCATGGATCCCTCATCCCTACCCTGGCATGCATGGATCCCTCACTCATCCCTACCCTGGCATGCATGCCCTCTCATCCCTATCCTGGCATACATGCCCCCTCATCCCTATCCTGGCATACATGCCCCCTCATCCCTATCCTGGCATGCGTGGCCCCCTCATCCCTATCCTGGCATGCATGGCCCCCTCATCCCTACCCTGGTATGCATGGATCCCTCACTCATCCCTACCCTGGCATGCATGCCCCCTCATCCCTATCCTGGCATGCATGGATCCCTCATCCCTACTGTGGTATGCATGGCCCCCTCATCCCTACCCTGGCATGCATGCCCCCTCATCCCTATCCTGGCATGCATGGATCCCTCATCCCTACTGTGGTATGCATGGCCCCCTCATCTCTACCCTGGTATGCATGGCCCCCTCATCTCTATCCTGGTATGCATTGCCCCCTCATCCCTACCCTGGTATGCATGACCCCCTCATCTCTATCCTGGTATGCATTGCCCCCTCATCCCTACCCTGGTATGCATGACCCCCTCTTCCCTATCCTGGTATGCATGGCCCCCTCATCTCTATCCTGGTATGCATGGACCCCTCATCCCTATCCTGGTATGCATGGCCCCCTCATCCCTATCCTGGTATGCATTGCCCCCTCCTCCCTACCCTAGTATGCATGACCCCCTCTTCCCTATCCTGGTATGCATTGCCCCCTCATCCCTACCCTAGTATGCATGACCCCCTCTTCCCTACCCTGTTATGCATGGCCCCCTCATCTCTACCCTGTTATGCATGGACCCCTCATCCCTACCCTGGTATGCATGGCCCCCTCATCTCTACCCTGGTATGCATGACCCCCTCTTCCCTATCCTGGTATACATGACCCCCTCATCCCTATCCTGGTATGCATGGCCCCCTCATCCCTACCCTGGTATGCATGACTCCTCATTCCCATCCTATTATGCATGCCTCCTCATCCCTATCCTGGCAGTAATTATCGCCCTCATCCCTATACTATTATGCATGGCCCCATCCCTATCCTGATATGCAGGGCCCCATCCCTATTATGGTATGATTGGCCCCCATTGTGGTCCTGGTATGTATGGCCCAATCCTTATAATTGGCCACCACCCCCATCCGGGTATGCATGGCCCCATCAGAAGACATTAAAAAAAACCCATTACACTTACCTATCCTTGCGCTCCCTCACAGCGTCTGCTCCAATGCCAGCAACTGCTTTATGCCTGTAAGCAGCACATGGCAGGGACGTCATGCGTTGTTCTCAAGCAGAGCGCAGCTGCCGGAGTACTCACCGGGACTGTGCGCACAGAGAGCAGTGAGCATTCATTGCTCTTCAGTAGCGCGCAGTGTCAGCCACCGGCTTCCTGCTGGCATGAATATTCACTGGATTCATTCATTCATCAGGAGACTATTTAATATTGAACTATATTCAAGCGGGACTAGACGAAGAAAACCCTAAAATCATGTATCATGTTAACCGAAACAATCAGAAAACTAGCCCCATATTGGGCGACCTCAGACTATATACTGTGTAAGTTTATAAGCCCCTCCAGTGTCAGGAATAGATAGTATGTGACAATCCCGTATATACCGCTCAGGGAACACTTACCTTTCAGAGATAATTTCCATATTCATACTAAATAATGGCACAGATCTCCCAGACATTATGACTGCACATATCCCTAGTCTCTATAACGATATTGCACTCATTCCCTGACAGACCGCAGCATGGCCATTAGTTAGAAGCTGCTAATGATCTTTGGAGCAGGTAAGTTTTCCCTGAGTGGTACATATTGGGCCGTCTGAAGACTGAGTTTAGTCTAGGACAATTTGTCTGCACTACTAATTAACAGCAGTTACATTACCAAACTAGGGCAGTCCCTATAGGAGAAAATCACAAGAATTATACTGTATTGTCACATACTATCTATTCCTGACACTGGAGGGGCTTATAAACTTACACAGTATATAGTTTCAGGGTTTTTTTGTCTAGTCTCGCTTGAATATAGTTCAATATTAAAGAGTCTCCTGATGAGTCGCCTTTGGAGAGGACGATGAAACCCTCAGAGATGAGAGGCTTGGAGAGTGAGTGTGTATACGTCACCTCACCCTATACACTGAACTGTGGGGTACATATTTTTTCTCTTAGTCACCTACTGATTAACTTTCAGGGGGTGAATTATGGGTGTAGTTTTACATTTGGAATTAATAAAGTTTAGTTTTATCCTTTTGTCAGCAAACATGAGGAATGACAAGAGACAACCCATTTAAGAAGATTCAGTTTTGGTTAAAACTATTCCAACATTATGAATATAAAAAAGTCTTCTCCCCTGTGTGGGTTCTTTGGCGATGCTCAAGATTCCCTTTATGTTTAAAACATTTCCCACATTCTGAACATGAAAAAGGCTTCTCCCCTGTGTGAATTCTCTGGTGTGTAACAAGAAGCACTTTCCGGCTAAAACATTTCCCACATACTGAACATAAAAAAGGCTTCTCCCCTGTGTGAATTCTTTGATGTTGCTCAAGATCCCTCTTATAGTTAAAACATTTCCCACATTCTGAACATGAAAAAGGCTTCTCCCCTGTGTGAGTTCTCTGGTGTGTAACAAGAAGCACTTTCCGGCTAAAACATTTCCCACATTCTGAACAGTAAAAAGGCTTCTCCCCTGTGTGAGTTCCTTGGTGCCTAACAAAATGTGATTTCCATGTAAAACATTTCCCACATTCTGAACATGAATATGACTTCTTTGCTTTAGGAGCAGTTTGTTTTTTAATGCCTCTTTTGTGACTTTGATTTTCCTTAGTAGTCAGTAATGAATCAGAAGATGGGACCTGTTTCATAGGATCAGATAAGAGATCTTTCCTGTGAATGGATGATGGTATATCTGGAGTAACAGCAATCACTTCAGTTGTATCTTGTAGGATCTCAAGATCATCAGATTTGAAAATTGAAGATGTCAGCTGTCCCTCTGATCTCCTGGTACAGTCATCTGCTAAGATAAAAAACAATTATTATTTTCTAATAAAATATCCTTGAGTTTTATATTTTTGAACATTTCTACTTAGCTTGCCATTTTTACAGACAGTTTATGTAAAAAACTTTAATTATTTACCAAGACAATGACAGTTCACAGTCTAATAGAAAACCTTGTTGGATGAACCAGTAGTGTGCGGTGTTCAACTGTTTGTTCATTCTGCCTCCCAAATATCGAATAAAAAGAAACCAATCAATGTTATGTAGGCGAAAATAATACCAATTCTCATCTCACAAAAAACAAGTCCCCACTCAGGTCCATCATCTGTCAATGGAGAAACAGAGGTTCCCGCACTATTAGTGGCTCAAAGGCTGTTGAAAAGCAACAAGGTTTCCATAAACCAATCCAGCAAAATCCGCTCTCACTTCGGAGTCTTGCAGTGTGCGCAAACAACATTTAGGATCCCTGTATTTAGCAATATTATAGTGAGAAGAATCCACTTAATTTGCGGTGTCTCCTGGAGCACAATCTGGGCACTATGTGCTGGGTAAGAAAATGGCAAATGTGTAATTTTCCCTCTCCAACATCCACTAAGTGTTAATTTCCGGCAAGTGGCTGTGGAGTCAAAATATTCACTCCTCCTACACACGTGGTCTAAATTGCTGGTACCCCTCATTTAGTTACAGAAAAACCCACAATGGTCACAGAAATAACTTGAATCTTACAAAAGTAATAATAAATCAAAAATCTATGAAAATGAACAAATGAAAGTCAGACATTGCTTTCCAGCCATGCTTCCACAGAATGAAAAAAATTAAACTCATGAAATAGGCCTGGACAGAAATGATGGTACCCTTAACTTAACCGCTTCATGACTGCCAACGGTAGATAAACGTCAGCACTAGCAGGGCTTTGTGCAGAGCCGACATTTGCCTATGGTCGGAGGTTTCATAGAATCATAGAATCGTAGAGTTGGAAGTGACCTCCTGGGCCATCTGGTCCAACCCCCTGCTCAAAGCAGGATTCGCTAAATCATCCCAGACAGATGTCTGTCCAGCCTCTGTTTAAAGACTTCTATTGAAGGAGAACTCACCACCTCTCGTGGCAGCCTGTTCCACTCATTGATCACTCTGTCAAAAAGTTTTTTCTAATATCTAATCTGTGTCTCCTCCCATTCAGTTTCATCCCATTGCTTTTAGTCTTTCCTTGTGCAAATGAGAATAAAGTTGATCCTTCTACAATGTGAAAGCCCTTGAGATATTTGTAGAGTTATTAAGTCTCCTCTCAGTCTTCTCTTTTGCAAGCTAAACATTCCCAAATCCTGCAACCTTTCCTCATAAGACAGGGTTTGCAGACCGGTCACCATTCTGGTCGCTCTTTTCTGAACTTGCTCCAGTTTGTTGATGTCTTTTTTAAAATGTGGTGCCCAAAACTGGACACAATATTCCAGATGAGGTCTGACCAAAGAGGAGTAGAGGGAAATAATGACTTCACGTGATCTAGACTGTATGCTTCTGTTAATACATCCTAGAATTGCATTTGCCTTTTTTGCTGCTGCATCACACTGTTGACTCATATTCAGTCTGTGATCTATTAGTATACCCAAGACTTTTTCACATGAGCTGTTGCTTAGCCCTATTCCTCCCATTCTGTATATGCTTTTTTTATTTTTATTGCCCAGATGTAGTACTTTGCATTTTTCCCTGTTAAAAACCATTCTGTTTGTTGCTGCCCACTTCTCCAGTTTATTTAAATCTTTTTGAATCCTCTCTCTCTCTTCTCTAGTATTAGCTATCCCTCCTAGCTTTGTGTCATCAGCAAATTTAATCAGTTTACCCTCAATTCCTTCATCTAAATAGTTGATAAAGATGTTGAACAATACAGGGCCCAGGACAGAGCCCTGTGGTACCCCACTTGAGACATTCTTCCAACTGGATGTGCAGTCATTTAGGACCACTCTTTGGGTCCGATCACTAAGCCAGTTATGAATCCACCTAACAGTTGCCTATCGTGCTGATCGGGAACCCCACGCACCTTATAGCCAGGGCTGGCGTTAGGGGCAGGCAGACCAGGCATCTGCCTAGGGCCCCCGTTCCCCCAGGGGCCCCCAGCTAGCAGCACATCACACAGATGCAATGGGGCCTGTGAGGCAGGGGAGCCCGCCAGCTGCCAGCACTGACCCCCCTCCACCACCACACTGAACTATACCGGCATCTGTTGGTACAGTTCTAAGCAATGCTGGAGGAGAGAGTGTTAGCTGATGCTCCCTCTCCCATCATTCCCCGCTCTGCCTCTGCGCGATGATGTCATCGCGCACTCACTGTGTGCCAGGCAGTGCATCGGCAGCTGCTGAGACAAGAGCCAGGAGCAGCGCAGGCATGAGAGGTGAGGATAGTGTTTTTTTTACTATAACAGTGACTACTGGACTTTGGGGCCATTCTCGGGGGGGGAAGATGTGGACTGTGCTATATACTATGCGGGCTGTGTTACATACTGTGCGTGCTGTGTTACATACTATGCGGGCTGTGCTATATACTATGCTGGCTGTGCTATATACTATGGGGGCTTTGCTATATACTATGCAGGCTGTTCTATATACTATGAGGGCTGTGCTATATGGGCAGTGCTATATACTATGCGGGCTGTGCTATATACTATGCGGGCTGTGCTATATACTATGAGGCCTATGCTATACACTATGTGGGCTGGGTTATATATGTGGGCTGGGTTATATATGTGGGCTGGGTTATATATTATTGGGGGTATATTATATTCTATGGGGGGAGGCTGTGTTATATACTATGGGCGGTATATTTTAATCTATGGGGAAGCTGTGTTATATACTATGGGGGGCTGTTTTATATTCTATGGGGGGCTACATTATATTCTATTGGGGTTGTATTAGATTTTATGAGGGAGGATGGCATCATACTCTTTGAAGGACCTACATTATATTCTATGGGGAGGTGGGCTGTATTATATTCTATTTGGGGCTACATTATATTCTATGGGGTGCTGTATTATATTTATATTCTATGAGGGGTGATTGCATTTTTTTTCTATGGGGGGTTACATTATACTCTGTGGGGTGGCTGCATTATGCTCTATGGGGTGGCTGCATTATACTATATGTGGGCTGCATTACACTGTATCAAGGACTATGGGGAATACATTATGCTATATGAAGAACTATGGGGTGCATTATACTATGGAAGTGAATTGTACTACATAGATGACTATGGTGGTGTATTATACTATATGGGGCACTATGAGGACTGAGGAGGACTGAGCAGTGTATTATACTATATGGAGGACTATGAGGAGTGTATTATACTATATGGAGGACTATGAGGAGTGTATTATACTATATGGAGGACTATGGGGAGTGTATTATACTATATGGAGGACTATGGGGAGTGTATTATACTATATGGAGGACTATGGGGAGTGTATTATACTATATGGAGGACTATGGGGAGTGTATTATACTATATGGAGGACTATGGGGAGTGTATTATACTATATGGAGGACTATGAGGAGTGTATTATACTATATGGAGGACTATGAGGAGTGTATTATACTATATGGAGGACTATGGGGAGTGTATTATACTATATGGAGGACTATGGGGAGTGTATTATACTATATGGAGGACTATGGGGTGTGCATTTTACAATATGGAAGACTGTGGTGCACATTATAATATATGGCGGACTATGGGGTGTATTATACTAAACAAGGAAAATGCTGCATATTCATCGAGTGATTGGATTGTTTAAGCCGGAACAAAAACCATTGTTCTCAGCAGCAAATCGCCGGTGTAAGCTGTAGATGTGCGGCTTGATGCCATACATGATACTGTCTGGGGACAGATTGATCTAATAGTGATTGTTCTGTCCCCATCATTCTTTCTCAGATGGTGGAAAGAGGCCGGGAAACAAGTGTGGAACGATTTCTATATTGACGATCACACTCATTTAGCGTCCTGAACTCAGCGAATGTAACTACAACCAAAATGCTTCTCTGTGATGTGCCATCTGTCAGCATTTGGGCCCCATTTTACACTTTGCCTAGGGCCCCACTTTGCCTAAAACTGGCCCTGCTTATAAAGAGGGGATTCTGGCGCACAACGCTTCCTGTGACCCCTGACCTCATCGAGACCTGATTGGTTCAGGTCCTGATGATGTCAGCGTCACACCAGCCAATGAGACAAATCATTGGAGAGTTTGTTGTAGCAGTGAACTTTCCCGGGCGATCTACCCCATAAAAACCGCTGCTTCTCCTCAGATCTCCTGTCAGTGAGAGATTAGAGGAGAAACAGTGTCACAAGTGCTGCTGCCAACAGCTGTGTCAGTCAGCGATTGTGCTATAAAGTAACAATACAGATAAGGCAGGTTAGGGTTAGTGCTATAGTTAGGGTCAGTGTTGGGGCTAAAGAATTAGGCTTTTCTCAATTGCTTCCCCAATAATTTGGTCACGTCAATCACGTCGTAGTTTTCTATTTCCGGTAAAAAAATAAAAATGAATAAAATGGCCCGTCAGTATTATAGTGCAGAGGAGGCTCAGGCTGGTTTCACACTTGCATTTTTTTGCGTTGCTTTTTAGCCCAAAAAAAAACGCATGCGTTTTTTCCCCTATACTTTAACATGGGTGTGCATACATATGCGCACGCGTTTTTTTGCAGTGTGCGCTCGGGCGCACAAAATGCATCCTGTTACATTTTTTTGTGCGTCCGACTTGCCCCCAAAAAACGCATACGCACGCAATGCGCTTTTTTACAGCAAAACATCTATTAAAGTCTATGGGTGCGTATACGTGCTCATTGCAATGCGCACCTATGCGCAAAAAAACTCATGCGTTTTTTTTCTATAAAATGCACCAAAACCTGCAAAAAAACGCACTCAAACGCATGATGCATTTTTTCATGCGTTTGTGTGCGCAAAAAACGCGCAGCAAAAAAACGCAAGTGTGAAAGTAGCCTTATGCACTTTTATGTTCTGACAGCGAAGAAAGTGCAGGGTCAGATGGAGATGTGGATTTCGAGGGCTTTAGTATTTTTATCCTGAGCTCGATCCCCACAGATGCCACAAGGGCCACTGCAGACCAACAGGGATCCACTACTCCAAAACCTGTGTCTGTCATTGACTACAACAAATATATGGGGTGTGGACCTTGCAGATCAGGTTCTACAGCCATACCAGGTATCAAGAAAATCATAGATCTGGTATAAAAAGTTAGTCATGTATTTGTTTCAGGTGGCCACATGTAATTCTTTTGTGTTATACAAAAAAGCCGGAAATGCAGATACTTTCCTTCATTATCAGGAAAAGGTCACTGAAAATCTTGTTTCTGACAATTTTGTCCCCACCAATCCTTTAGAATGTGAAGATGTCAGAAGACTCACTGAGCGACATTTTATTGCACTCATCCCAGTAACTGAAACAAGAAAGAACCCCAGAGAAGATGTCGTGTATGAGAGAGGAATGAGGCATGATCCCCGCTATTATTACCCACAATGCCCATCACTGCCAGCCTTATGCCTCCATGACGGCTTTACAATCGTCCACACAGAACCACGTTTTTGAACTGTTTTGACATTCAAGCATTTGGATTATTTAGTGACAGACACAATTGAGTAGAGCTGACGTAACAATTTCCGGGGGTAGGTGGGGGGAGGTCTCCAGAGACACAAGCTGGGCACAATATATTGGGCACTACAATGACATTTTTGCAATTTTTGCTCTGAAACTTCCACTACGTGTTTCTGGAAATCATCCATGTAGTGAAAGTGGTCACTATAATAATAATCTTTATTTTTATATAGTGCTAACATATTCCGCAGCGCTTTACAGTTTGCACACATTATCATCACTGTCCCCGATGGGGCTCACAATCTAAATTCCCTATCAGTATGTCTTTAGAATGTGGGAGGAAACCGGAGACCAGGAGGAAACCCACGCAAACACGGGGAGAACATACAAACTCCTTGCAGATGTTGTCCTTGGTGAGCCACCGTGCCACCCCCTGTCCATAGATGAATTCCCAGAGGGGTGTCATTTCCAAAACGGGGTCACTTTAGGGGGGATTCTGTTGTTCTGGCACTTAGCGGCTCTCCAAAGTACCATAACAGCAGAATCCCCCCTGAAGTGACCCCATTTGGGAATTGACCCCCCTCTGTGAATTCATCTCTGGGTGTAGTGACCATTTACCTATCTACCTATTTTCCAATGTAAAATCTGGGGTAATACAACATTTTAGTGGTAAAAATGTAATTATTTCTTCTTCACTGCCCAATGGTATAATTTTCTATGGAACAGCTGTGGGGTCAGTATGCTCACTGCACCACGAGAAGAATTCATTCAGGGAAGTATTTGGTAAAATGCAGTCACTTTTGGGGCTTATGCTGTTCTGGCTCCTCAGGGGCTCTGACAATGTGACATGTCACCCACAAACACTTCCAGCAAAATCTGCCTCCAATATTGCTCTCATTCCCTTTGGAGCTCTGCCATGCACCCAAACAGTGGTTTACCCCCACATATGGGGTGTCAGCATACTCAGGCTGAATTTCACAACAACTTTTGGGATCCAATTTCTCCTGATACACTTTGAAAAAAAAATGGAGGGCAAAAAGATCATTTTTTGTGGAAAAAATATGATTTTTTATTTTCATGGCTCTACGTAATTAACTTCTGTGAAGAACTTGGTTGTTCAAAGTGCCCACCACACATTTCCTTGGGGGGGGTTAGATTTCAAAATGGGGTCACTTGTTGGGGGATTTCCACTGTTTAGACTCGTGGCTATTTTGAGATTTAGAAAAAAATGAAATCCAGCAAAATGTCACCGGCGATGGCGGCTCCTGCACAGTAGCATCTATAAGTAAGAGATAGAGGCTACTGCACAGGGGCCGCTGGTGACATTTTGCTGGATGTGATTTTTTTTCTAAGCCTCACAATAGCCACAATATTATAGGCATTATCACCAATAATATCAATGGTATTATATGCATTATGTAATAATGGGGGCAGGTCAGTGAGGGGTCAGCGACCTGTCATAAGCCAATACAGATAAATATGTAATCAGAGCACCACATAAAGCCCCACCCACAGCCCCACCCACAGTCCCGCCCCAGAGCACGAGAATATCATTAACTGAAAACTACAAATACAGATTACACAACAGTAAACCAGAGTTGCCCTCATTTATGGTGGACCATTGGAGCTACTATGGATCCTGAGCAGAAGATTAGAGATAATAATATTGCTCCCCATTTCAGGAGAGATTGTGCAGTAATCTGAATTCCTTAGGATCAGAAACAATGTAATTCATGACATGGAGTGAATCCATGACACCAGGGCTGGAGCCAACACATCTCCTGCAGGCGGGAATAAATGTATATTACAGCCCTCAGCCACGCACAGCTTAGAGATCTATCATGGCACAGGTGGAATGTTTGTCCTGGAGATTATCACAATCCTCCTTGAAGTTAGTTGGTTTTAATACAAATTGAAAAGTCAGGATAAAGGGAAACTCTGCTGTTATTGGACAGAAACGGTGTCTTTCCCTCATCCTTCAAACATGCCTCAATCACACCCATCCTCAAAAAGCCCCTCCTTGACCCATCCTCTGTGTCTATCGCCCAACATCTCTCCTCCCTTACGCCTCAAAACTACTGGAACAGCATGTATATCTTGAACTGTCTTCCCACCTCTCCTCCTTTTCCCTCTTTGACCGGTTACATTCTGGCTTCCGACCGCATCACTCAACTGAAACTGCCCTAACTAAAGTCACTTACGACTTACTAACTGCCAAGAGCAAGCGACACTACTCTGTCCTCTGCCTTCGACACCATGGACCAGTCCCTTCTGCTACAGATTCTCTCATTTCTTGGCATCACAGACTTGGCCCTATCCTGGATCATGTGGCATTTTGGTGCGCGCGGCGCACCCTTAAAAGGACGCATGCGCCAGCAAACGCATACCTGCGCACGGCCTGCGTACCCAATGCTAAAGATAGGGTACGCAGGTCACATGCAGCGTCTTGCGCCTATAGGTGGAGCGGCCGGGAGGAGGTACTGCCTGGGTTGGAGCTTAGCGGCGGCCGTGCGCAGACCGACGCAGGTCAGTGAAACGCTAGTGTGAAACTAGCCTAAGTCAGTTCTATACCAAGATGGCGTCCGTGTCTTCAGGCAACACCCTGGAAGGAATCCTTGGAATGCAGAAGCTGAGATACTGGATACCATATATGGAAGTGAAGCTGAAATGGACTTATCATAGACTGACACTGGCTACTCAGAAGATTGTGTGACACCCATTTCCTGTCTCTTTGTCTTGAGAATAAACTTCAGTTGTGTGCAAGCCTTTACTGAGAAAAGAGTAGACATCTAACTCTGTGTTCGCTGTGACTCTTGAAGCGCGCACTCGGCCTATATTGGGTCAGGTACAAACAATCATATAGATCTCGCTTTAAGGGATCACCCTCACACTAATCCCAGGGAGTAGGTGGATCCTCCAGGTTGTAAGTTCTATAGAAAAGGGCTTTCAATGCCCAAAGTCATTTGAACAGTTTTGGGTGGAGGAGAATGTTGTGATCTAGAGGCAAAATGGTGATCATGGTAATATGGCCGGACTACACCACCGATAAAGCAGCCACAGCCGGTGACTGAGAGGAATCTGTGACTTCTCTGCATTCAGTGGTTACTACTCACCTGGGTAGTCATATGTGGGAATCTCCTCTTTACACCACTCATCACCTCTCACATATGTCTCTGTAGTATTAATATGCGTCAGATCTTCACCCTGAAACAAATATTGTAAAAGTCACAGACAGATGGAGAAGTCCCATCTATGATCAGCTCTAATCCTGCCATCTCCACCGCTCTCATTACACAAGTATAAAACATAGAATACTGGTGGATAAAACAAGACTGAGCACAAGACCTTCACAGTCGTCTACACATCATAGGTGAGATCTCCTGACACCTTCTCTCCATCTACCTGAAGATCCTGAGGAGCACTGGGATCTTCTTGGTTACAGTCCTGTAGAAGAAGAGGACGGGGACATCTCTCTGGTGTTGTCCTCTTACTGGATAGATCTGGAGGAAACACATACAGGGACTGAATTCATTCTCTACATACAGATAATTATAGGCCGTGTGTATTTAGTCCTGTCTATTACCTGGTGATGTGAGGGGCTGGGGACCCTCCATTATGACGTTCTTGTACAGATCTTTGTGTCCTTCTACATACTCCCACTCCTCCATGGAGAAATAGACAGTGACATCCTGACACCTTATAGGAACCTGACACATACAATGACACCGTCATCCCCCGATCCCTTCATAGTGTTACTGTATAATGTCCCAGCATTCCCAGCAGTGTCACCTCTCCAGTCAGCAGCTCCATCATCTTGTAGGTGAGTTCTAGGATCTTCTGGTCATTGATGTCCTCATGGATCAGGGGGTGAGGTGGAGGCCCCGTGATTGGGCTCAGGGGTCTTCCCCATCCCTCAGACACAGGGTCCTGACAGCGATCACTAGAGGTCTTCTTCACCACTGTGTAATCCTGGTTATGGAGGGACACATTAATAAATCTCACTACAGACATTCCCAGAGTCCTCACCTCTCCAGTTCTGTCCATCTGTTATTCCCATAGATAAGAATGATGTAATGTGATGTCATCAGAATCTCTCACCTCTCCAGTGAGACAGAAGAGGATCTCTAGGGTGAGGTGTAACATCCTCTCCGCCATCTTGTCTCTGTCCATATCCATCCTTGATGGGTAAATCAGGAAAATTCTCTTCTGTAGAAGATCTTCACTGAGAGGATCCGATATTGTAGAGACCTGAATGAGAAGAAGATGATCCGATGTAACATCATAAGAATCCTGTGTAATAATACAATTACTGGAGATAATAAGGGAAACATATGAGGAGATTTATTATCTTACAGGGTTTAGTTTTCTTCCCTGACATCTACTAATAAAACCTATATATTTAGGCCACAGACAACAAGCAGTTTCCTCCTCGGAGTCGGCAGCTGAACACGTTCCTCATAGACTCATCTTCCATAACGCTAATTCTCGTCTCATTACCGACACTGGAATCGGCATTAGCAATACTGCAGGAGATATTCATTACACGCGACATGAGAAATAACTCCTTCATGATGAGGACGACATCTTCATCTTCTACTGCGGCTCTAGAGACAGATTTGGCCAGAGTCGGTCACTGACTCCATCCCCGCCGGCCGTCTATATGAAGGTTTCCCGTCTTCCCCGCACTGGAATCTTCTATCTATATGTAATATATGGGTACAACCCCAAGAACACAGTGGGGGAAACATCACACTTTGGGGGGGCTTTTCTGTAAAGGGGACAGGACAACTGCAACGTATTGAAGGAAGGATGGATGGGGTCATGTACCGGGAGATTTTGGCCAACAACCTCCTTCTCTCAGTAACAGCATTGAAGATGGGTGGAGGCTGGGTCTTCGAACAGAACAACGACCCGAAACACAGAGACAGGGAAACTAAGGAAAGAATAACACAGGGGGCGAAAGGGTTAATAGGACTCACAGGAGGAACCGGCCCAGAAAGCAGAAGGTCCAGGAGGGTCCACCACATATATGGCTGCTCTGTGCGCACAGGACCTGTGATGAGGTCACAGGAGGGGAGGAGTCAGGGGTCACATGATCAGGGGCCTCAGTGTGTGCAGGACTCTGCTGTGCTGGTTGTCATGGTGCTGGATGAGGGGAAGTTTCTGTGTGGGGTCAGGAGGGGTTTACAGGGTGTATGGAGCGGAGCCGTGTGTGTAAGAGGTGTACGGAGCGGAGCCGCGTGTGTACGAGGTGTACGGAGCGGAGCCGCGTGTGTACGAGGGGTACGGAGCGGAGCCGTGTGTGTACGAGGTGTACGGAGCGGAGCCACGTGTGTGTACGAGGTGTACGGAGCGGAGCCGTGTGTGTATGAGGTGTACGGAGCGGAGCCGTGTGTGTACGAGGTGTACGGAGGGGAGCCGCGTGTGTACGAGGTGTACGGAGCGGAGCTGCATGTGTACGAGGTGTACGGAGCGGAGCCGTGTGTGTACGAGGTGTACGGAGCAGAGCCGTGTGTACGAGGTGTACGGAGCGGAGCCGTGTGTGTACGAGGTGTACGGAGCAGAGCCGTGTGTGTACAAGGTGTACGGAGCAGAGCCGTGTGTACGAGGTGTACGGAGCGGAGCCGTGTGTGTACGAGGTGTACGGAGCGGAGCTGCATGTGTACGAGGTGTACGGAGCGGAGCCGTGTGTGTACGAGGTGTACGGAGCGGAGCCGTGTGTGTACGAGGTGTACGGAGCGGAGTCGCGTGTGTACGAGGTGTACGGAGCGAAGCCGCGTGTGTACGAGGTGTACGGAGCGGAGCCGCGTGTGTACGAGGTGAACGGAGCGGAGCCGCGTGTGTACGAGGTGAACGGAGCGGAGCCGTGTGTGTACGAGGTGTACGGAGCGGAGCTCTGTGTGTGAGAGGTATACGGAGCGGAGCTCTGTGTGTGCGAGGTGTACGGAGCAGAGCTCTGTGTGTGCGAGGTGTACGGAGCGGAGCCGCGTGTGCGCGTGGTGTACGGACCGGAGCCGCGTGTGCGCGAGGTGTACGGAGTGGTGGAGCCGCGTGTGCGCGAGGTGTACGGAGTTGTGGAGCCGTGTGTGTACGAGATGTACCGAGCAGCGCTGTGTGTGTACGAGGTGTACGGAGTGGAGCTGCGTTTGTGTGGACCCCTCTGTGTATGCTGTATACACCCGTATAACCCCAGCTTCGGTCACAGACCCCTCTGTGTATGCTGTATACACCCGTATACCCCCAGCTTCGGTCACAGACCCTGCATCTCTCACCCTGTAGAACTGACGTCGGACACACACGGTAAAACTGCGGTCGTCGGTCTCTCATCTCTCGCACTTATACTGATAACATAAGATGGAGTCAGACGAACCCTCCTACAAAACGTGAGAACAAAGTCATTACTACAGGACTGTGTGAGAAAGGGATTTATTCTACAAGAAACGCTGGGGCCACAAATGAGAATAACATAATGTCATTCATCTTCTCTTTCACCATAGATATTGACAGTGAGGGCGACTTCCACTTTGCCGCAATGTGGATTTTAGTGGCCATACATATAATAATAATAAGAAGAATAATTTTTATTTATATAGCGCCAACATATTCCGCAGCATTTTACAATTAAGCGGGGACATGTACAGACAAAAAATTCAATACAAGTTAAGACAATTCAAACAGTGACATTAGGAGTGAGGTCCCTGCTCGCAAGCTTACAATCTACAAGGAAATGGGGGGACACAGTAGGTGAGAAATGCTTGTTAATTCAGGTCTGGCAATTATAATAAATAGGGATTTTCATATAAAGCTGCATGATCCGGTCATCAGCCCGTGTGTTTAAGTGCAATAGTCAAGTATCAAGTGCAGTTATCGTGTGCATGGAGGGTGTGGAGACAGATGAATAGTAGGGTGCAGATTCAGAATAATATTTGGAAGGAGGGAACAGGGTAAACTACTACATAAGTAGTTTACCAGGTTCTGAAAGCTTTCTGGAAAACAGGAAGGCCTGGTTCCCAGTAAAAGGGTAGAAGATTCCAGAACAACCGGTCCACCATACATCTGTGCTATCAGATACTTCACCTTCTCCCAAAGCTCAGAAACCACCGTACAAGACCATCAAATATGTCTCATGTCACCAGATATTCCACAGCCCCAAAACAGTCTCCTGAGATTTTAGGAAAAATGCTGTGAATTTTTTCCTGTACATAATAGACTCTGGGCAATAGTTTTAAGGAGGTCTCCACAAGGGAAGTCTGGTGACTACCTCATGATATGGTGTCACAGCTACGATACCATTCATCAATTGACTGTTCAAACCCCAAATCCTCTTCCCACTGTAACATATACTTCAATTTTTTATCATTTTGTGGAGAATTTATAGCATAGTAGATCAATGAGATCGTTCCCCTGCCCAAAGGGTCATTTAGACATTTATTTTCAAAACTCATTGCCCTGAGAGTAGTACCGCTCGGGAGGATCTGCTTTGCAAAGTGGAAGATCTGGTTCAGTCGCATTACCTCCCTAACTGGAGGTTCAAATTTTTGAACAAATTCCTGTCTGTCAAGTAAGATATTAAATGGGGAACACAAATGTTGAAGTATATGAATACCTTTCAGCTTCCACCAAGAAAACATTTGTGTCTCAAGGCCTGGCGGGAACATGGGGTTTTGTAATATAGCTGTCAGGGGAGAAGGGCTTGATTGTAAGTTATATTTAAACTTTCCTCCAAAGAAGCAACGAGTGGACTGTAAAAGGAGCCACATTCATTAACCCCCGTGGAAGTCGGTCTGTGGTCCACATGAGGCCTGATAAAGAGAATGGTTTGGAGAGAAATGATTCCAGAATAACCCATCTCGGACTATTGGGATATGAACATGCACTTATTAATGGAGCAATCTGTGCCGACTTGTAATAAAGTGTAAAATTAGGGAGGGATAAACCCCCTTCTTTTCTGTGATGGAACATAAGTTTTTGCACAATTCTGGGTTGTTTTCCTAGCCAAAGAAACTTAGACATCACAGAGTGTAAATGAGTGATCGTTCTGGCTGGTACCATAATTGGGAGGGACCTAAATAGATATAAGAAGCGAGGCAGTGACACCATTTTTAGTGCATGTATTCTGCCGAGCCAGGATAACTTTGAGGAAGCCCATCTATCCAGGTCCCTCTGGAAGTTTTGGATCAGTGGAGTGTAATTCCACCTAAACAGAGGTGACCTGTTGGTTGTTAAGTTGATACCCAGATATGTTAGATAATGTTCTTTGTGTATAAACCCAAAATGGGAGGCTATATTAGTTTGCTCTTAGGAAAATTTACAAATAATGCTTCGGATTTATCAATGTTAATCTTCAACCCTGAGATCTTCTCAAATTCGAGAAGGAGAGAAAACAAGTGAGGGAGTGCAGTGTGGGGAATTATTAATGTTAGCAGGAGATCATCCGCAAAGAGGCTGACTTTATATTGGTCTCCCATATTCTCAGGGCCCAGGATATTCTGATCTCTCCTTATTGCTTCCACAATGGGTTCCATTGTAAGTGCAAAAAGATCCGGAGATAGAGGACAGCCCTGCCTGGTACCCTCTGAATATTAATTGGAGGGGGGTGTGGTGACGGGAGTTTTACATAAGTGATAGGGCTATCATATAACAATTGGAGGCACTTTATAAGTTTAGGGGAGAATCCGACTTCCGATAGAACCGTAAAGAGATATGTCCGGGACACCGAATCGAAAGCCCTCTCAGTATCTAATGCAAGCAGGAGAAGTCGCTTTCGCTGTAGGTTAGTTGTATGAATAATATTTAACGCTCTCCTAATATTATCTGGGGCCTGTCGCGCTGGTATAAAACCAACCTGATCCCGATGGATGAGGTGAGGGAGGATTTTATTGATCCTGTTAGTCACAATGGATGTAAAGATTTTGAAGTCAATGTATAAGAGGGATATAGGTCTATAATTTGTGGTGAGATGATCTTTCTTAGGATTAGGGATTACGGTTACATGCGCCACGTAGAGCTCAGGGGGCAGCTGTGAGCCATTTAGTAGTGAATTACAGAGGTTTTTATATGTGGTGTCAGCACATCGCTGCATTTTTTATAATATATTGCTGTAAGACCATCCGGCCCCGGGGCCTTTCCTCTTTTTAGTTTTTTGATTGTTGAAACTATTTCCTCCTCAGAGATATGTAAATGGAGTTGTTGTGCCGCAGACTCAGTCAGGTTAGGTAGATGTAGTGTGTGAAGGAATGACTCCAGTAGTGAGGGGGGGTGATTGTGGGGGCGAATACAAACTCTGAGGGTATTCATTATAAGTGCTATACATGACATCGGGGTGGGCTGAGATCTGACCCTTAGGGTCTTTTATAGAGGAGATTATATCCAGTGACTCTCTCATTCTGAGCTTACGAGCGGCATCTTATTAGGCTTATTGGCATGGTGATAGAACGCGGCTTTACTCCAAGTTAGCGCCTCTCCGTTCTGGTGGTGAGAATGGCGTCTAATTGTCATTTCATATCTTGTATTTGTGTAGATAAGTATAGGGGTGAAGAGCGCTGATTGGCCGATTCTACCTTCTGCAGTTTCTCCTCCAGTCTGGGCTGTAATTCAGACCTTTCTTCTTCCTGTTGGCCGATAACTTAATCACAGAACCGGGAACAGATTTTCTGTGCGCGAGTCACATTGCTCCAAGTGAGGCCTCCTCCGCTGTGTGAGTTTAGGGGAAATTTGTTATATCTTCTCTTATAGCGGTTACATTAGAGATTTGGGCATTTTAGCTCCTGGTGTGGAGTCGATAGCACAATCATATGCCGCCATATAGTAGACGGCCGGTAACTGGTGAGAATTCCCTCATGTGTGGGGTCTATTTCCCTCCAGAGAAACCACACGTTACATTCCACACATAACACTGTGTAGAGAAGGCGGCGCGGGGTAATTGTGCCAGTAGTGAGGGGCGAATAATGGCGGGAATGTCACTGACTGAGGAGAAGTCTCCATGGAGGTCTGCACTCCGGAGATCATGTGACCCCTGACTCCTCCCCTCCTGTGACCTCATCACAGGTCCTGTGCACACAGCAGCCATATATGTGGAGTGCGGCTCTGCAGGTTAGTGATGGGCAGTCCGGCTCTTCTTCCTCCTTTCCCCACTTTTCTCACTCCTGTCCCTTCACTATAAAGCCTGGGCCTCATTATACAGCTGTACAGGGGTCTAGTGAAGGCTTTTTAGCCCTTTCCTCAGACTGTAGCTCCTGGGATCAGGCCCTCACTCCTGTCCCTTCACTATAAAGCCTGGGACTCATTATACAGCTGTACAGAGGTCTAGTGAAGGCTTTTTAGCCCTTTCCTCAGACTGTAGCTCCTGGGCACAGGTCCTCACTCCTGTCCCTTCACTATAAAGCCTGGGCCTCATTATACAGCTGTTCAGGGGTCTAGTGAAGGCTTTTTAGCCCTTTCCTCAGACTGTAGCTCCTGGGCACAGACTCTCACTCCTGTCCCTTCACTATAAAGCCTGGGCCTCATTATACAGCTGTACAGGGGTCTAGTGAAGGCTTTTTAGCTCTTTCCTCAGTCTGTAGCTCCTGGGAACAGGCCCTCACTCTTGTCCCTTCACTATAAAGCTTGGCCCTCATTATACAGCTGTACAGGGGTCTAGTGAAGGCTTTTTAACCCTTTCCTCAGACTGTAGCTCCTGGGAACAGGCCCTCACTCCTGTCCCTTCACTATAAAGCCTGGGCCTCATTATACAGCTGTACAAGGGTCTAGTGAAGGCTTTTTAGCCTTTTCCTCAGACTGTAGCTCCTGGGAACAGGCCCTCACTCCTGTCCCTTCACTATAAAGCCTGGACCTCATTATACAGCTGTACAGGGGTCTAGTGAAGGCTTTTTAGCCCTTTCCTCAGACTGTAGCTCCTGGGCACAGGTCCTCACTCCTGTCCCTTCACTATAAAGCCTGGGCCTCATTATACAGCTGTTCAGGGGTCTAGTGAAGGCTTTTTAGTCCTTTCCTCAGACTGTAGCTCCTGGGCACAGACTCTCACTCCTGTCCCTTCACTATAAAGCCTGGGCCTCATTATACAGCTGTACAGGGGTCTAGTGAAGGCTTTTTAGCCTTTTCCTCAGACTGTAGCACCTGGGAACAGGCCCTCACTCCTGTCCCTTCACTATAAAGCCTGGACCTCATTATACAGCTGTACAGGGGTCTAGTGAAGGCTTTTTAGCCCTTTCCTCAGACTGTAGCTCCTGGGCACAGGTCCTCACTCCTGTCCCTTCACTATAAAGCCTGGGCCTCATTATACAGCTGTTCAGGGGTCTAGTGAAGGCTTTTTAGCCCTTTCCTCAGACTGTAGCTCCTGGGCACAGACTCTCACTCCTGTCCCTTCACTATAAAGCCTGGGCCTCATTATACAGCTGTACAAGGGTCTAGTGAAGGCTTTTTAGCCTTTTCCTCAGACTGTAGCTCCTGGGAACAGGCCCTCACTCCTGTCCCTTCACTATAAAGCCTGGGCCTCATTATACAGCTGTACAGGGGTCTAGTGAAGGCTTTTTAGCCCTTTCCTCAGACTGTAGCTCCTGGGCACAGGTCCTCACTCCTGTCCCTTCACTATAAAGCCTGGGCCTCATTATACAGCTGTTCAGGGGTCTAGTGAAGGCTTTTTAGCCCTTTCCTCAGACTGTAGCTCCTTGGCACACACTCTCACTCCTGTCCCTTCACTATAAAGCCTGGGCCTCATTATACAGCTGTACAGGGGTCTAGTGAAGGCTTTTTAGCTCTTTCCTCAGTCTGTAGCTCCTGGGAACAGGCCCTCACTCTTGTCCCTTCACTATAAAGCTTGGCCCTCATTATACAGCTGTACAGGGGTCTAGTGAAGGCTTTTTAACCCTTTCCTCAGACTGTAGCTCCTGGGAACAGGCCCTCACTCCTGTCCCTTCACTATAAAGCCTGGGCCTCATTATACAGCTGTACAAGGGTCTAGTGAAGGCTTTTTAGCCTTTTCCTCAGACTGTAGCTCCTGGGAACAGGCCCTCACTCCTGTCCCTTCACTATAAAGCCTGGACCTCATTATACAGCTGTACAGGGGTCTAGTGAAGGCTTTTTAGCCCTTTCCTCAGACTGTAGCTCCTGGGATCAGGCCCTCACTCTTGTCCCTTCACTATAAAGCTTGGCCCTCATTATACAGCTGTACAGGGGTCTAGTGAAGGCTTTTTAACCCTTTCCTCAGACTGTAGCTCCTGGGAACAGGCCCTCACTCCTGTCCCTTCACTATAAAGCCTGGGCCTCATTATACAGCTGTACAGGGGTCTAGTGAAGGCTTTTTAGCCCTTTCCTCAGACTGTAGCTCCTGGGATCAGGCCCTCACTCCTGTCCCTTCACTATAAAGCCTGGACCTCATTATACAGCTGTACAGGGGTGTAGTGAAGGCTTTTTAGCCCTTTCCTCAGACTGTAGCTCCTGGGAACAGGCCCTCGCTCCTGTCCCTTCTCTATAAAGCCTGGGCCTCATTATACAGCTGTACAGGGGTCTAGTGAAGGCTTTTTAGCCCTTTCCTCAGACTGTAGCTCCTGGGAACAGGCCCTCACTCCTGTCCCCTCACTATAAAGCCTGGGCCTCATTATACAGCTGTGCAGGGGTCTAGTGAAGGCTTTTTAGCCCTTTCCTCAGACTGTAGCTCCTGGGAACAGGCCATCACTCCTGTCCCTTCACTATAAAGCCTGGGCCTCATTATACAGCTGTACAGGGGTCTAGTGAAGGCTTTTTAGTCCTTTCCTCAGACTGTAGCTCCTGGTCACCATGTGATCTCACCATAACCCTAACAATCTAATTAAGATGTAAAATCTTGATCAAAATTATCTCAGTACACAAATCTCCCAGGGTGCCCAAAGTTTTGCATCGCCCCTTTTTCCTTTTTGCAATTATGAAATTGTAAAATAGTCTATATATAAATATTTTATTATTTTTGCCTAAAATACAAAGGCCATGTGTCATCTTAGAGGTTCGGCCTTTTAGAGATCATTTCATCTTCATCTTACTACTGTTCACAGTCATTTTGACCCGGGGCGCCCACACTTTTACATGCCACTGTCAATGCTTCGTCCCGCTGGTGCTCAATATTTAATAGGGTCTTACTATTAAACTTAATGAAAAGTTTGGTGAATTTCTTTGAGCTGTTATTACTAGAGATGAGCGAATATCGTCGGAGAAGTTGTTATTTGCTAATATCGCTTACCGAATAGCTGCATCGGGACCCCGGATCCCTGGAGCGCTCCCGATAATCAGCTGCATGTGTCGCCCTCCATGCAGGTGCTGTGACTATCACCCAGTGCGACACACGCAGCTGATTATCGGGAGCGCTCCAGCACACTGAGTCCTGCACACACTGAGGCCCCTGATCATGTGACCCCTGACTCCTCCCCTCCTGTGACCTCATCACAGGTCCTGTGCACACAGAGCAGTCATATATGTGGCAGACACTCCTGGATCTTCTGCTTTCTGGTCCGGTTCCTCCTGTGAGTCCTATTAACCCTTTCGCTCCCTGTATTCTCCTTTCTGACAGGACAATATCTGAATTCGGATAGTGTGACAGGAATTTAAGCAATGTGGAAGGAAAAAATGACAATTTTACTTTATTTCCTCACAAAAATGTGACTTTACCCCAAAATTGTCAGCGTAACAAATCCTTATTTCCCACTGTAGTTTGTAGACTCCATATACAGATCCCTTAAGTGTGAAAAGAGCTGAATTCCCCACTTAAGTTATTGCATTTTGGAAATTGCCCCCACTGGGAATTTATCTCCAGGTAAAGGCACAATTGTGTCTCCATGGGGGTTGTGCTCACAGCCCAACATCGTGTGGCCTCCAAAGAAATGCCACCCCGCACCATTACTGACCACTGCCAAACCAGTCATGCTGAAGGATGTTGCAGGCAGCAGATCGCTCTCCACGGCGTCTCCAGACTCTGTCACGTCTGTCACATGTGCTCAGTGTGAACCTGCTTCCATCTGTGAAGAGCACAGGGCGCCAGTGGCGAATTTGCCTATCCTGGTGTTCTGTGGCAAATGCCAAGCGTCCTGTACGGTGTTGGGCTGCGAGCACAACCCCCATCTGTGGACGTCGTGACCTCAGACCATCCTGATGGAGTCAGTTTCTAACCGTTTGTGCAGACACATGCACATTTGTGGCCTGCTGGAGATCATTTTGCAGGGCTCTGGCAGTGCTGCTGCTGTTCCTCCTTGCACAAAGGTGGAGGTAGCGGTCCTGCTGCTGGGTTGATGCCTTCATATGACCCCCTCCACATCTCCTAGTGTACTGGCCTGTCTCCTGGTAGCGCCTCCAGCCTCTGGACACTACGCTGACAGACACAGCAAACCTTCTTGCCACAGCTCGCATTGATGTGCCATCCTGGATGAGCTGCACTACCTGAGCCACTTGTGTGGGTTGTAGAGTCCGTCTCATGTTACCACGAGTATGAAAGCACAGCCAACATTCAAAAGTGACCAAAACATCAGCCAGAAAGCATTGGTACTGAGATGTGGTCTGTGGTCCCCATCTGCAAAACCACTCCTTTATTGAGGGTGCCTTGATAAAGCTGCCACGAAACGCGTGTCGGGGTCCTCCTGCCCGCACCCTGAGGTAAAATGCACTGATCATATTGTCTTATTTTATACTTACCTTCTGCTTGGAAATGCTTCTTAGGGTTTTTTTGCTGCCTTACTTTGCACAGGCACACACTGGCTATATGATCCCCTAATTGTATATTCTCATTCATGCAAATCTGCATACTTTTGGATTGCTTATTTTGTCACATTTTTAAAGACACTCATATGCTGATTATACAATGCTTCAATCCTTTTTATATTTTTGCACATTTGCAGTTTTTTGACTTATAAAAAATTTGTTTTGAGATGCACTGGAATTTATTGAAATAAGTCACAAGTCCCATGTATAAACACTTGTTTATTTTGCAACCATTCAAGCATTTTTTGCATATGTAAATTTTGGATGTTTTTGTGCGGTTTTCCTCTTGATGTGGTGATTTTTTGTAGTGCCCGCACTTTTAATACCCGTATTGTCAGTTTTATATAAAACTTTTTTAACTATATTTCAATAAAGATTGCTATATTTTAGACATGGCTTCCTGTTGCTTTTTGGATGATTGAGTATAATAAAGTAGTTATGGACGTGATGTAACTAACATTGTGCAGTGACTCTGCTTTCCATATAGTGATGGATATTTCTTGTTGCTGAAACTGTGATTTTTTTTCACTTTAAACCTTTTTTAAACCCCTCTGATCAGTGCGATCATACAACATACAAGCCTCTGATGGCTCCGGTGATGCCCTGTACTACTGTAGTGCCGTGTATCATCACTGCCTGTCAGTGTAATACTAACGCCCCATACACATGAGATCAGAGTTGGCTGAACGGTCATTTGGCAGACGGCGATCTCTCCCGACTCCCCCATACACACAAATATTCCAGCTTTCCTGTGGTCTGTATGAGAGAGTCGCCTCCAGACTCCTCTAGAGGAGGATTATCTACAGGAAGAACAAACGGATTATCCTCTGAAATTCAGGATGTCAGATCCTTCTCTGCCCTGACATCATCTGTCAGGAGGCCCCCAAATACATTATATGGTCGGCCAATCCCCCCGAAATCAGTGCTTTCATCTAACTTTAGTGTAATGTGTATGGGGGCGTTATAAGGTAACTTATTGGACGCTGCCTCTGGCCCGGCCTAATAGACCTTCATACATTGCAGCCCAGACCCCATTATTAGGCATGTAAGTATCGGAGTAACTAGGCCGCCCCATACTATCGAGTACTTGGGGGCGGGGGGCATTCAGCCAAACTCTGTCACACCTTCTTAGATGCCATGTTTGCTTTTCACAGCAGCAAGTGGTTAAACTGTCCGGGTTTTTGTTGAAGCCTCATCTGTGCCGTCCCTGCGGTGTACATCTATGTTCTGGGGCACAAAAAGATTCATTTCTTTTTAATAAATGTTCAACATGTTAAAAATTATAAAATGTGTCTTCTGCTTTTTGTATATTTTCTTTCTTCTTGCAAGAATTGTTGGAGCCAATTTTCTTTAGAAACATTTTAATATCGGCTTTTTCTGGAGTTTTTCTTGTAATATAGGAAAACCTAAGGCCAGAAATAATCCCCATAAATCACTGTACATGGAGACTTTGGGATCCAATCATTTCTGTCCGCGTTGATTGTGGAAACAAAAAATCTTTTCTAAAAGCCTCAAACTTCTGTGTGTGACTCAGAGCTGAGATCTAACGTGATAGAAGATTCCAGTGTGGGGAAGACGGGAAACCTTCATATAGACGGCCGGTGGGGATGGAGGCAGTGACCGACTCTGGCCAAATCTGTCTCTAGAGCCGCAGTAGAAGATGAAGATGTCGTCCTCATCATGAAGGAGTTATTTCTCATGTCGCGTGTAATGAATATCTCCTGCAGTATTGCTAATGCCGATTCCAGTGTCGGTAATGAGACGAGAATTAGCGTTATGGAAGATGAGTCTATGAGGAACGTGTTCAGCTGCCGACTCTGAGGAGGAAACTGCTTGTTGTCTGTGGCCTAAATATATAGGTTTTATTAGTAGATGTCAGGGAAGAAAACTAAACCCTGTAAGATAATAAATCTCCTCATATGTTTCCCTTATTATCTCCAGTAATTGTATTATTACACAGGATTCTTATGATGTTACATCGGATCATCTTCTTCTCATTCAGATGTCTACAATATCGGATCCTCTCAGTGAAGATCTTCTACAGAAGAGAATTTTCCTGATTTACCCATCAAGGATGGATATGGACAGAGACAAGATGGCGGAGAGGATGTTACACCTCACCCTAGAGATCCTCTTCCGTCTCACTGGAGAGGTGAGAGATTCTGATGACGTCACATTACATCATTCTTATCTATGGGAATAACAGATGGACAGAACTGGAGAGGTGAGGACTCTGGAAATGTCTGTAGTGAGATTTATTAATGTGTCTCTCCATAACCAGGATTACACAGTGGTGAAGAAGACCTCTAGTGATCGCTGTCAGGACCCTGTGTCTGAGGGATGTGGAAGACCCCTGAGCCCAATCAAGGGGCCTCCACCTCACCCCCTGATCCATGTGGACATCAATGAGCACAAGATCCTAGAACTCATCTACAAGATGATTGAGCTGCTGACAGGAGAGGTGACACTGCTGGGAATGCTGGGACATTATACAGTAACACTATGAAGGGATCGGGGGGATGACGGTATCATTGTATGTGTCAGGTTCCTATAAGGTGTCAGGATGTCGCTGTCTATTTCTCCATGGAGGAGTGGGAGTAATTAGAAGGACACAGAGATCTGTACAAGAACGTCATAATGGAGGTTCCCCAGCCCCTCACATCTCCAGGTAATAGACAGGACTAAATACACACGGCCTATAATTATCTGTATGTAGAGAATGAATTCAGTCCCTGTATGTGTTTCCTCCAGATCTATCCAGTAAGAGGACTACACCAGAGAGATGTCCCCGTCCTCTTCTCCCACAGGACTGTAACCAAGAAGATCCCAGTGTTCCTCAGGATCATCAGGTAGATGGAGAGAAGGTGTCAGGAGATCCCCCTATGATGTGTAGACGGCTGTGAAGGTCTTGTGCTCAGTCTTGTTTTATCCACCAGTATTATATGTTTTATACTTGTGTAATGAGAGCGGTGGAGATGGCAGGATTAGAGCTGATCATAGATGGGACTTCTCCATCTGTCTGTGACTTTTACATTATGTGTTTCAGGGTGAAGATCTGACCCATATTAATACTACAGAGACATATGTGAGAGATGATGAGCGGTGTAAAGAGGAGATTCCCACATATGACTACCCAGGTGAGTAGTAACCACTGAATGCAGAGAAGTCACAGATTCCTCTCAGTCACCGGCTGTGGATGCTTTATCGGTGGTGTAGTCCGGCCGTAAAACCATGATCACCATTTTGCCTCTAGACCACAACTGTTATGATTGAGTCACCGTAGGAGGCAAAAACAGAAATGCTAGCTAAGTACAGAAAACCAGAGAGGTTGGCTTCTATCGGATTGCAGACCCCTGATCCTATCCACAACAACTAACAGTAGCCGTGGGGGGTTCCTACAATGCCCTAGACCCCTCGATCACAGCCGGAGAATTAAATAGGCCTAAAGAAAGAAAGGGGAAATCTAAACTGCCCCAGAGCAGACCCCAAAGCAATAGGCAGCCCCCAACATATAATGACGGTGAAGCAAGATGAAAACACTAACACAGACAGAAAGATAGACTGAGCAAAGACGGGGCCCAAGCTAACTAGATAGGAAAGGTAAGGAAGGCTGCTGTCTGCAATCCGTGAAAAACCCTATGAAAATAAGAGCCAACAGACTGACAGTGAAAAAGGCCCTGAAGACGCTAGGCTTCAAAAAAGCTATGTCAGTACTCAGGAATATTCTGAAGACAGAGCAACCGGCAAAAGGAGATTCAGCTCACCCCAGCAGGGAATGGCAGAATCCAGAAAAGCAAGGCAAACAAAAACAAAACACAAATGCTAACAGGCAAAGCAGAAAACTTAGCTTTAGAGGAGCAGGAATCAGACTGGTGTCCTAGAAGTCCACAGAGAAATCACCCGCAGGGCAGAAGGGCGTCGGCAGCCTTATATCCAGTCCGTGACTCCACTCAGCCAGTCATCCTCATTAGGCTCAGGTGCCTGATAATCAGGCACATTACCTTCCTTTACCAGAATAGGGAGTTCACCAGACCTCAGTGACGAAGGGAAAAATGAACTCACAACACACAACATTCTCCTCCACCCAATACTGTTCAAATGACTTTGGGCATTGAAAGCCCTTTTCTATATAACTTACAACCTGGAGGATCCACCTACCCCCTGGGATTAGTGTGAGGGTGATCCCTTAAAGCGAGATCTATATGATTGCTTGTACCTGACCCAATATAGGCCGAGTGCACGCTTAAAGAGTCACACCGAGCACAGAGTTAGATGTCTACTCCTTTCTCAGCAAAGGCTTGCACACAACTGATGTTTATTCTCAAGACAAAGTGACAGAAAATGGGTGTCACACAATCTTCTTAGTAGCCAGTGTCAGTCTATGATAGGTCCATTTCAGCTTCACTTCCATATATGGTATCCAGTATCTCAGCTTCTGCATTCCAAGGATTTCTTCTAGGGTGTTGTCTGAAGACACAGACGCCATCTTGGTACACCATATGTGAACTGACTTATATAAGGTTGACCCAGCCTATTTTGACCTTAATGACCGGGCCTTTTTTTAGCAATTCTGACCAGTGTCCCTGTATGAGGTAATAACTCAGGAACGCTTCAACGGATCCTAGCGATTCTGAGATTTTTTTCATCACCTATTGGGCTTCATGTTAGTGGTAAATTTAGGTCAATAATTTTTGCGGTTATTTGTGAAAAAATTGGATATTTGGTGAAAATTTTGAAAGTTTCACAATTTTCAAATTTTGAATTTTTATTCTATTAAACCAGAGAGTTATGTGACATAAAATAGTTAATAAATAACATTTTCCAAATGTTTACTTTACATCAGCACAATTTTGGGAAAAAAAAAATTTTGTTAGGAAGTTATAAGGTTTAAAAGTTGACCAGCGATTTCTCATTTTTACATCACCATTTTTTCTTAGTGATGACCACCTCACATTTGAAGTCACTTTGAGGGGTCAATATGACAGAAAACACCCAAAAGTGACACCATTCCAAAAACTGCACCCCTCAAGGTGCTCAAAACCACATTCAAGTAGATTATTAACCCTTCAGGTGCCTCACAGGAACTAAAGCAATGTGGAAGGAAAAAATGGACATTTTAATTTTTCCAACAAAAATGTTCTTTTAGCCTCATTTTTTCATTTTCACATGGGCAACAGGATAAAATGGATCCTAAAATTTGTTGGGCAATTTCTCCTGAGTACACCGATACCTCATATGTGGTCATAAACCACTGTTTGGGCGCACGGCAGGGCTCGGAAGGGAAGGAGCGCCATTTGACTTTTTGAAGGGAAAATTAGCTCCAATCGTTAGCGGAAACCATGTCGCGTATGGAAAGTATGTAGTGTACGTCAGATTAGTGTGTGTAGTGTAGTATATGTCAGATTGGTGTGTGGTGTTTATTACACCACCCACATCAACCTGACATACACTACACCACACACACCAACCTGACGTACACTACGCCTCACACAACAACCTGACACACTTTGTCCGGTTGGTGTGAATGGTGTTGTGTATGTCAAGTCTGTGTGTGGTGTAGTGTACGTCAGGATGGTGTGTGTGGTGTAGTGTATGTCAGGTCGGTGTGTGGTGTAGTGTACGTCAGGTTGGGGTGTGTGGTGTAGTGTATGTCAGGTCTGTGTGTGGTGTTGTGTATGTCAGGTTGGTGTGTGTGGTGTAGTGTATGTCAGGTTGGGGTGTGTGGTGTTGTGTATGTCAGGTTGGTGTGTGGTGTTGTGTATGTCAGGTCTGTGTGTATGGTGTTGTGTATGTCAGGTCTGTGTGTGGTGTAGTGTATGTCAGGTCGGTGTGTGGTGTTGTATATGTCAGGTCTGTGTGTGGTGTAGTGTATGTCAGGTCGGTGTGTGATGTATTGTACATCAGGTTGGTGTGTGTGGTGTTGTGTATGTCAGGTCTGTGTGTATGGTGTTGTGTATGTCAGGTCTGTATGTGGTGTGTATGTCAGGTCTGTGTGTGGTGTAGTGTATGTCAGGTTGGTGTGTGTGGTGTAGTGTATGTCAGGTCTGTGTGTGTTGTAGTGTATGTCAGGTCTGTGTGTATGGTGTTGTGTATGTCAGGTCTGTATGTGGTGTGTATGTCAGGTCTGTGTGTGGTGTAGTGTATGTCAGGTCGGTGTGTGATGTATTGTACGTCAGGTTGGTGTGTGTGGTGTTGTGTATGTCAGGTCTGTGTGTATGGTGTTGTGTATGTCAGGTCTGTATGTGGTGTGTATGTCAGGTCTGTGTGTGGTGTAGTGTATGTCAGGTCGGTGTGTGATGTATTGTACGTCAGGTTGGTGTGTGTGGTGTTGTGTATGTCAGGTCTGTGTGTATGGTGTTGTGTATGTCAGGTCTGTGTGTAGTGTAGTGTACGTCAGGTTGGGTGTGTGTTGTAGTGTACGTCAGGTCGGTGTGTGGTGTAGTGTATGTCAGGTTGGTGTGTGGTGTAGTGTATGTCAGGTTGGTGTGTGGTGTAGTGTATGTCAGGTTGGGTGTGTGGTGTAGTGTACGTCAGGTCGGTGTGTGGTGTAGTGTATGTCAGGTTGGTGTGTGGTGTAGTGTATGTCAGGTTGGTGTGTGGTGTAGTGTATGTCAGGTTGGGTGTGTGGTGTAGTGTACGTCAGGTCGGTGTGTGGTGTAGTGTATGTCAGGTTGGTGTGTGGTGTAGTGTATGTCAGGTTGGTGTGTGGTGTAGTGTATGTCAGGTTGTGGTGTGTGGTGTAGTGTATGTCAGGTCGGTGTGTGTGGTGTAGTGTATGTCAGCCTGGTGTGGGTGAGTTCTGTAGTGGAATGTCAGGATGTGTTTAGTCCCCGGACGTGTGATGAATTCTGAAGCATTCATTCGTACACAGTCCAGGTTTGTCAGGACACGTTTCACATTGGAAACGAGTTTCCCTTCTTATCCCCCTTTTATAGCACACCCGGCACCTTTATTTTTGCTCTCCCCTTAGTGGGAGCATGTTGTCCTGGTACCACACGGGAAACTTGAGTTCCAGGGGTGCTGGGGCACGCTCCGTCCTCCTCTCCAAAAATCATGGCCTTTATCACCGCTTCCTGGAACTGAAGGAAGGTGTTGTTGGTCTGGCCTGCACATCGTGATAGCACGCATGCGTTATACAGTGCCGTTTGTACGATGTGCACAGCCAGTTTTTTATACCACACTTTTGCGCTCCTCATGGCACGATAGGGCTGGAGGACTTTATCAGAAAGATCAACTCCCCCGCATGTGTTTGGTGTACCCCAGGGCACAGTCCGGTTTGTGGACCTGGTCTGGGGTACCTCGAACGGTGGTGGCCGTGGTGCCGGGACCATGGAATTTCAAGAGAAAGACCTCTCTTTTGTCTTTGAACTTGACCACAAGCATGTTGCCGCTACATTGGGCTCAGCTCTCACCCTTTGGGAGAGGCTGCTCAATTAGTGACAAAGGGAGACCCCTCCGGCTTCTGCGCACGGTACCGCAAGCGACGGTGGCTCTGGCAGAGAGGGAGTGAAAGAGTGCGATGCTTGTATAAAAGTTATCAACGTACAGATGGCCACCTTTATCAAGCAGAGGGTGGCCCAAATCCCACACTATTTTCCCACTCACCCCCAGAGCAGGTGGACATTCTGGGGGCTGGATCCTGGTGTCCTTCCCTTGGTAAACTCTAAAGCTGAGCGTGTACCCTGAGGTACTCTCGCACAGCTTGTAGAGTTTTATCCCGTACCTTGCCCTTTTGCTGGGCAGGTACTGACAGAACTGAAGCCTCCCTTTGAAGTGGATGAGGGATTCAGCCACAGAAATTTCCCTTTGGGGAATGTACACTTCAGCAAACTTGTTGCTGAAGTGTTCGATGACCGGCCAAATTTTGAACAGTCTTTCAAAATTTGGGTCATCGCGGGGAAGGCTGTGAGTATTGTCCCTGAAATGAAGAAATTTAGGAATCGCCTCAGAACGTCTGCGACTCATAACCATGCCAAATACTGGAGTTTGATATAAAATATCAGTACTCCAGTATTAACGAATTTCTGGTTTCTTCACAATCCCCATGTAAAGGACCAGTCCCCAATATTTCATCATTTCTACAGAGTCAATGGGACTCCAAGTAGAGAATGAAAAAATTGGGTGTTCCGCCAAAAATTGCTGGGCATACAAGTTTGTTTGCTCCACCATGAGACTGACGATTGACTCCGAGAAATAGACTTTGAAAAAGTCTATTTCCCTGAAGTTGGCAGTCTCAAACTGGATTCCTGATTGGGGAATGAAATCAGGAATCCGTGGAGCAAAATTCTCAGGGACAGGGGTCCAGGAGGGGGCACTAGTGCTAGGTTGGGCCTGACTAGCACTAGGTTGGGGGAAACTCACATTTGGCTGTGGGTCTCCTTCCCCGGCCTCCGTCTCTTCCTCCCTGGGCTCCAGACGATTTTTTGTCCTGTGACATCTTGGTGGTGGTAAGTCTGTGTCGCTGGAGGAGGAAGAGTGGGAGGAATAGAGAAAAGTGGGGTCATGTCCCTCACTATCAGTTTCGGAGGCAATAATGTCATATGACTCCTCAATTGAGTAGACCCTTGATGACTGGGATGAGCGGGACATTATGTGTGTGTGCGTGCGTAAAAAAAAGTTTATTATAGTGCACGTGTGTATTTGCGAGTGTTTGTTGAAACTTTACTGCAGGAGGCGGCTATCAGGAGGGGGCTGTCAGGCACGTGGGGGGGCAGGAAGGAGCTGTCAGGAGCGCGGGGGGGCAGGAGGGAGCTGCAGCAGCAGCAGGGGGATGATCACCGGGGGCAGAAAGGGGCTGATGAGATGGAAGTGGATATGTAGCAGCAGGGGTTGATCATGGGGGCAGGGGTTGATCAGGGGGGCAGGGGTTAATCGGGGGCTGAGGGGTGATCATGGGGGGGGCCAGGAGGGGGCTGTCAGGCACAGGAGGAAGGGTCTGAGGAGCCTGCAGCAGCAGGGGAGATGATCAGGGGTGCAGGGGTTGATCAGGGGGGCAGGGGTTAATTGGGGGCTGAGGGGTGATCACGGGGGGGGCCAGGAGGGGGCTGTCAGGCACAGGAAGAAGGGGCTGAGGAGCCTGCAGCAGCAGGGGAGATGATCAGGGGTGCAGGGGTTGATCAGGGGGGCAGGGGTTAATCAGGAGTGCAGGGTGTAGTTAGCGGTTGAGGGGATGGAAACAGGCAGTGGGGAAGAAGAGGTGTGTATTGTATGTCAGTGGCGGCGGCGCTGATCACGGGGCAGGGCAGCTGTCAGTCACCTCACTCCTCAGCTTCCACAAACGGGATGAAGCTGAGGCCATCGTTTTACTCTGCCCCTCCATATCTGATTGGACAGCTAGCGTCAAATGGACGCTAGCTCCAATCAGATGTGAGGGGGGTGACTAAAAGGTCACCAGGAGTGATCGTATCCCCGAGTCTAGGTCTCCCTGTAACGGCGGGTCGGGTGACCTTTGATTGAACCCGGTCACCCGACCCACAGGAGGGAGATCTATTTATGATGCCACATAGGCGTCACTGGTCGGATTGGCACCGAAGGGGTTAAACAATAACCAGCCCACAGCTGCCCAAAAATGGCACACCTATTAGATGCGCCAATTCCAACGCTCTGCCCGGCTCTTCACACTTGCCCTGTGTTTTGTTTTATTTCTAATAAAAGACTTTATTCTGGCTGTGTCTTTATTTACCATATAACTATAGGATTAGGAATGGATAGGGGTCTTATAGACGCCTCTCCATTACTAAGCCCACGTAATGGAGCGCTGTCTTTAAGACACCCAAACATTACTAATTCTATAGTTATATGGTAAATAAAGACACAGCCAGAATAAAGTTTTTTTTATGTCACCTGACAATACAAGGGTGACATCAACCCCACAAATATGAACCCCACTTGCCGTCACTACAGGGCAAGTGAGAAAAGCCGGGCAAAGCGCCAGAATTGGAGCATCTAATAGATGTGCCTTTTCTGGGCAGCTGCGGGCTGTTATTTTTAGGCTGGGGGTTCAATATCCATGGCCCCTTACTAGCCTGAGAATACCAGCCCCCAGTTGTCAGCTTTAGCAAGGCTGGTTGTCAAAAATGGGGGGTCCCCACGCTGTTTTTTTTTTAAATTATTTAAATGATTAAAAAACAGAGTGGGGACCCCTCTAGTCTTGATAGCCAGCCTTGCTGAAGCTGACAGCTGAGGGTTGCAGGCCCCAGATGTGAGTTTTGAAAGACTGGTTATAGAAAATAAGCAAAAAAGAGGGAAAAAAAATCCAGCTTCCAAAATTCCAATTTATTGTGAATAAAAGCAAGTCCAAAAGATCCAGTAAAAGAGAATCACATGGTTGTGTGTAACAAGCAACGCGTTTCGAACAGTATCTTGTTCTTTCTCAAAGCAACATTCATTTTTTTCTTTGGTTATAGAAAATACAGGGGAACCCACGCCATTTTTTTTCATTCATTTATTTAGTTATAGCGCAGGTGGCGGGTGAGGAATACTCCCATCATCCGCTCCTGCTGCAGGTGTAGGTTGATGGGAGTAATAGTCCCAAAAGCCGCCACCTGCTGTCATCATTCTGACTTTTGTATAACTCTCATCATTCTCCCTGAGCGTCTTCAGCACCCGCCGCCGGGGAACATACTGCACTGATGCTGCACATGGTTGTCACACATGTGCCACAAGTATTACACACATGGACATCTCCGGTACCGGAAATATCAGGACGTGTGAAACCGGCCTTATACACAGTTCTCTATAAATGTGCAATATTTCTTCTTGAATCTCATCTGACAGAAAATATTGGACCTTACAATAGTTTAGATTGTGACGTCACCGAGCCCCATATTCTAATTACCCCAGAGAGGTTTCACCACTTGCTGCTCATTTATTACTGATGGAGACTGTGGAGTTTGATCATTTCAGTAGATGTTATTGTCTATAGTCACAGTGTTTGATTACAGTAGTGTCCAAAATCCTCTGATTTAACCTCTTCCCGCAGCCAGTTTTGTGTTCTTAATCAGGCCCCATTATTAATATCTGACGTGTGTCACTTTATGTGGTGATAAATTATTCACAGAGGATAATAGGAAACAAATGGATCTTACAAATTATTTTCCAGCTTCGCACTATACCCTACATACGGTTGTACACTACTGTCTGGGCACATGGCAGTGTTCAGAAGGGAAGGAGCGCCATTTAGCTATTTGAATGCAGATCTAGCTGGAATAGTTTGCAGAAACAATGTATTGGGAGCACTGTTCATGGTCACCTGGCAGCTCAAAAGATGTCCACCATGAACATGCTTGGCTCTATCTTCTCTACTCTCCATATCCCAAGGATTGCCTTGCTCATCGCCCTTTAACACCATTACATGGATCTGGACTTACACAGGGACCCCTAGGCTTGGACCATGGTGTTACCTGCTATTCTGTGGAGTTAGATGGCAAGAAGAATAGTCAGGTAGCTGGGTCAGAACCAGAAGGACAGAATACAGAATCAGAAGACACAAGAGTAGTCAGTAAACGGGCCACGGTCACAGCAGGGGATAAATACACAAGCCACAAGTTGAGCACAGAGGACTGAACCAGAGGAGAACAGCGCTGTATCTGGCAGATTCCGGCCATGTGCTTTGCGCTTTAGTAGGGTGTGGTACTTTCCAATTGGCTGAAGTAGGGAGCAGATTACTCCAACTGGACAGCAGGAACAGATCCCAGATGAGATTGGACACACCATATGCAGAAGCCCTAATATAACTAAATAACAGAAAACCAGAATAGTAGAAATCCCCATAAAGTGATTCCATGTTATTAATTAATTCACTGAGGGTTATAATCCTTAGGAGGAGTGAATATTTTGACTCCACAGCCACTTTCCGGAAATTAACACACAGTGGATGTTGGAGAGTGAAAATTACACATTTGCCATTTTATTACCCAGCACATAGTGCCCAGATTGTGTTCCAGGAGACACCGCAAATTAAGTGGGTTCTTCTCACTATAATATTGCTAAGTACAGGCATGCTAAGGGTGTGTGCACATGTTGCAGATTCTGCAGTAGATTTGGCCCTGCGGGTGCGCAGCAGAATAAGCTGCGTTGTACAGTACCATGAAAGTGAATAAATTGAAAAGCGCTGTGCACATGCTGCAGAAAAATCTGCGTGGAAACGCTGCGGGTTCATGTCAATTCTTTGTGCGGATCTGCAGCGTTTCTGCACCCATTGACTTGCATTAAGTCGGGCATATCCGGAGCAAAACGGCAGATCTAAAAAAGATCTGCGTTTTTGCTGTGGATGAAACGTTGCAGATCGGGAGGGGGGGAAGAGTGGGGGCGGTGTGTGGGCGGTGACTGTGTGCTTGTGTATGTGTGTGGGCGGTGACTGTGCGTGTATGGGCCTGTGTGTGTGTGTGGGGGGTCATTGGGCGGTCTGCCGGGCTGTGCGGGGGTCATTAGGCATATGTCGGGGCTGTGCGGGGGTCATTGGGCGGTCTGCGGGGCTGTGTGTACTACAAGTCCCATCGGGCTATGCCTGCTACACTGTCAGTGCTTATATACTTAGATTGGAAGGAAGGATCATCCCCGCGCTGCCGCAAGAATTCCAGAAATTGTAGAGGTGTTAACGTGGTTCTACGTGTTTGGGGGGTTCAGGTGACCCCTTCATCAGGACATACCACAAATATTGTACCAAATCATTCTCAAACACTATCCGAAGCCAAGAAACATCTAGAAAAGATTAAATTACAAATTAATCCAATTTAAAGATAAAACCACTGCTGTCCCGAAGACACTGAGAGGTAATAATAAATCTGTCTGGATTGCGGGATTTCGCGATACTCAAGATGGCGTCGCCGCAAGAACATGTCGCCGGCGTGGACGACGTCTGGATCCAGGATGGTGCCGGCGGAAGATGATGTCGGGGATCGTGGAGCAGCGGCGATGACGGCGTGAGTATGAGAGACGGAGTGAGAGAAAGGGTCGTATGTGGAGTGAAAAAGTGAGTGGACGTGAGTGGAGATGGTGAAAGGTGAGAGGAGTGTGTGTTGAGGAGGAGTGGTGTGTTGAGGGTTAACATGGCAAGAGGTGTGCTGTGACGTCACCAGTTACAACTGGACAGAAGTTGTTACAACCCGGAAGCTGCTTAGCGCATTTATTATTATAGAAGATTTGGGAGGCAGAATGAATAAACAGTTGAACACCGCACACTACTGGTTCATCCAACAAGGTTTTCAATTAGACTGTGAACTGTCATTGTCTTGGTAAATAAATTTTTTTACATTGCTTGCCATTTTTTAAGTAGAAGTGTTGAAAAATATAAAACTCAAGGATATTTTATTTAAAAAAATTGCTTTTTATGTTAGATGACTGTACAAGGAGATCAGAGGGACAGCTGACATCTTCAATTTTTAAATCTGATGATCTTGAGATCCTACAAGATACAACTGAAGTGAATGCCGTTACTCCAGACACATCATCATCCATTCACAGCAAAGATCTGTCATCTGATCCTATGAAACAGGTCCCATCTTCTGATTCATTACTGACTACTAAGGGAAACCAAAGTCACAAAAGAGACATTACAAAACAAACTGCTCCTAAAGCAAAGAAGTCATTTTCATGTTCAGAATGTGGTAAATATTTTACATGGAAATCACATTTTGTTAACCACCAGAGAATTCACACAGGGGAGAAGCCTTTTTCATGTTCAGAATGTGGGAAATGTTTTAATCGTAAAGGGAGTCTTGATGAACACCATAGAACTCACACAGGGGAGAAGCCTGTTTCATGTTCAGAATGTGGGAAATGTTTTATCAATAAATCAGCTTGTGTTAAGCACCAGAGAACTCACACAGGAGAGAAGAAGCCTTTTTCATGTTTAGAATGTGGGAAATGTTTTGCACATAAATCACATTTTGTTACCCACCAAAGAACTCACACAGGGGAGAAGCCTTTTTCCTGTTCAGAATGTGGGAAATTTTTTGCACATAAATCATATTTTGTAACCCACCAAAGAACTCACACAGGAGAGAAGCCTTTTTCCTGTTCAGAATGTGGGAAATGTTTTATCAATAAATCAGTTTGTGTTAAGCACCAGAGAACTCACACAGGGGAGAAGCCGTTTTCCTGTTCAGAATGTGGGAAATGTTTTGCACATAAATCATATTTTGTAACCCACCAAAGAACTCACACAGGAGAGAAGCCTTTTTCCTGTTCAGAATGTGGGAAATGTTTTAACATTAAATCACATTGTGTTACGCACCAGAGAACTCACACAGGAGAGAAGCCTTTTTCATGTTCAGAATGTGGGAAATGTTTTATCAATAAATCAGTTTGTGTTAAGCACCAGAGAACTCACACAGGGGAGAAGCCTTTTTCCTGTTCAGAATGTGGGAAATGTTTTATCCAGAAAGGGAATCTGGATAAACACCATAGAACTCACACAGGGGAGAAGCCTGTTTCATGTTCAGAATGTGGGAAATGTTTTATCAGTAAATCAGCTTGTATTAAGCACCAGAAAATCCACACAGGAGAGAAGCCTTTTTCATGTTTAGAATGTGGGAAATGTTTTAACAATAAATCAGATTGTGTTACGCACCAGAGAATCCACACAGGAGAGAAGCCTTTTTCATGTTTAGAATGTGGGAAATGTTTTAACCAGAAAGGGAGTCTGGATAAACACCATAGAACTCACACAGGGGAGAAGCCTTTTTCATGTTCAGAATGTGGGAAATGTTTTAGCAGGAAATCAGATTGTGTTAAGCACCAGAGAACTCACACAGGAGAGAAGCCTTTTTCATGTTTAGAATGTGGGAAATGTTTTAACAGTAAATCAGATTGTGTTAAGCACCAGAGAATCCACACAGGGGAGAAGCCTTTTTCATGTTTAGAATGTGGGAAATGTTTTAACCAGAAAGGGAGTCTTGATGAACACCATAGAACTCACACAGGAGAGAAGCCTTTTTCATGTTTAGAATGTGGGAAATGTTTTAACAGTAAATCAGATTCTGTTAAGCACCAGAGAATCCACACAGGGGAGAAGCCTTTTTCATGTTTAGAATGTGGGAAATGTTTTAACCAGAAAGGTAATCTTGATGAACACCAAAGAACTCACACAGGAGAGAAGCCTTTTTCATGTTCAGAATGTGGGAAATGTTTTAGCAGGAAATCAAATTATGTTCAGCACCAGAGAACCCACACAGAGGAGAAGCCTTTTTCCTGTTAATGTGGGAAATTTTTTAACCAGAAAGCGCTTCTTGATCGCCATCAGAGCAGTCACACAGAGGAGAAGCCATTTTCATTTTCTTAATGTGGGAAATATTTTACTTGGAAATCAACAGTTAAAAAACATCAGAGACGTCACATAGGGGAGAAGACTTTTTTTATATTCATAGTGTTGGAATAGTTTTAACCAAAATTGAATCTTCTTAAATGGGTTGTCTCTTGTCATTCCTCATGTTTGCTGACAAAAGGATAAAACTAAACCTTATTAATTCCAAATATAAAGCTATACCCATAATTCACCCCTTGAAGATTAGTCAGAAGGTGACTAATAGAAAAAACATGTACCCCACATCTCAGTATATAGGGTGAGGTGACGTATACACACTCACTCTCCAAGCCTTTCATTTGTATGGGTTTCATCGTCCTCACCAAAGGCGACTCATCAAGAGACTTTAATATTGACCTATATTCAAGCGATACTTTGGAAGTTTATAAGCCACTCCAGTGTCAGGAATAGATAGTATGATTTTGAATTTACCAAATGGCTGCAATGAAACAAAGAGTGAAAAATTTAAAGGGGTCTGAATACTTTCCATACCCGCTGTATCAGTAAAAATAACTCCTCTTTATTAGGTAAAGTATGAAAGAATTGCGCCATTTTCCGATATCCATTGCTTCTCCATTTTTCATGATCTAGGTTGGGTGAAGGCTTATTTTTCGTGTCAAGCTGAATTTTTTAATGGATGCCATTTTGGTGCAGATACGATCTTTTGGTCGTCCTTTACTGAATTTTAATGTTGTTGTGACCAAGAAAAGTAATTCTGGCGTTTTGACCTTTTTTCTCATTACCCCATTTAGCGATCGGGTTAATTCTTTTTTATAGTGATAGATCGGGCGATTCTGAACGCCGCTATAACAAATATGTGTATGTTTGATTTTTTTAATTGTTTTATTTTGAAAGGGGGGTGATTTGAACTTTTATATTCTTTTAATATTTTTAAAAACTTTTTTACTTTTGGCATTGTGAAGACATACAGCATTGTATCTTAATTAACCAGATGACTATTTTTTAGCAAATGAAGAATAATAGAATGTTATCTGTATGTTGGCTTTAAATTTAAGTGTTGATTTCTGGTTGGTCAACAAAACAGACTTTTGCTTGTGTAAGCCGGTAATATTGACTTTTATTGTGCGCTTATCCTTGATCACTAGTGATGTTTGCTGATATGCTAATTATGCCTTGTGTTATGGAGCCAGTTTGTTGACTTATAAAGCAGAGAGGGAAAAACTATGCAAATAGCTTAAATAATCAAGTAATGCAATAATCTCATCTCCATTCTTACCCTTTATGTAAATACTGAATGAGGGACACTTTTTAAGTCTAAAAATAGGTTACATGCCTCTGTATAAAGAGACTGAGAGAGAAACAGCCAGAGAGATTCTGCCAAGACATCTATACATCCAAAGGACAAGAGACAGGACAGCAGCCACAACATCATCACAAGGGACACGGATCTATCATTCTATGGGAAACATCCTAGGGGTTTTCAGCCTCGGTTGGAAGAATACAGATCTGCTCCATTCACCATCACTGAACCATGGATATGTTCGGAGAAGCCAGATTGTGATCTTTAGATCAAGTGGCTTTGCACCTTGTATGGACTCAATGGACTGTCATCTTCCTACACTTGTTGTTACCTCGTCTCTGTGTGCGTGCCACAGGTGGAGTAGTTGACCCTGGAAGATGAAGCCAGGTTGTGATCCTCGGATCAACTGGCCTTGTATGGACTGTCATCTTCCTACGCTTGTCATTACCTCCTCGCTGTGTGTGCCACAGGTGGAGTAGCGACCCTGGAAGATCTGAAGTCACAGCTGCCATTATCGCAGCGAGTCAGCAGAAGCATGAGACTCTGTAATGTGCCCCATCTTGGGTACTGTGCTGGGATTGTTCTATGTGTTATCTGCCTGTTTTGTTGTACAGTAAAGCATTGCAACACTGTTTTACCCTCACCCTGCATTGTCTGAGTAGCGTTTTGAACATGTTAAAAGTAGAGCGGGAGTTGAGCAGGACGATCTCTGATCCATGTGGTTTTGGCTAGTGGGCGGCGCACACAGCATTCCAGCAGTGACAAGCATAGAGGTCTGCTGGAGACCTCTGGTTATCATGCCAACCCATCGGTGACCCATGATCATGTGATGGGGTCACCGATGGGCGGGATTTCCGGAAATCTTGCTGGAAGTGCCGCTGTCAGAGGCTGTTAGGGGCAAATGGCAGCTGTTCAAAAGAGCTGACATGTGCCGGAAAAGATGTCGGCTCACCGCCGGAGCCCACATCGAAGGGAGGAAGTACATTTACACCCAATGTCAGAAAGGGGATTGTTTTTACAGAGACAGAAGTGGTAATCAATCATGTACAGTATACATACAATTACAGAAATACACAGCTTCTAATGGTAAATAGTATAGCGTTACCACAAGAAAATATAATTTGTGTAAATCATGTGTAGATATAAAAATTCATGCAAATGTCAAATGTAGCTCCACCTAGTGGCCATGTGCAGAAGTGCCATCATACAGTAACATGTATCCTAAGAGAATGTCACTATCAGGCTGTGTGCCCACATTAGCATTTAAAACCTGACACAAAACTGGACTCCTTCCCAGAAAACGCACGTTTTTGATGCAGTTTTTTCCGCGCGTCTTCTGGACTCAGGAAATGGCTAAAAACGCGGACTTATGTGGAAAATAATGTGCATGCTGCGTTTTTAGCTGCTAAGCGTTTCCTATGCGGAAAAAAATGCATCAATTGGCACAAAAAGGCCAAAATGCATTAAAATGAATGGGATGCTTATTTTAAGTGTTTGTGAAGTGTCTGATCCGGCAACAACACTTCAAAAACGCAACGTGGGCACAGCCTAAAGGTGCAAATGAGATTAAGTGCACCATATTTATTGAGTACTAGCTGAAGAGCGCGGCGCTGCCCGGGCATAGTAACCAACTGTGGTTAGTTATAGCAAATTATAATGATTATATTACACATAAAAACCGTGCATCTAATCCTATCCTGTGTGATACTGACTGCTGAGCCGTGTATCTAATCCTATCCTGTGTGATACTGACTGCTGAGCTGTGTATCTAATCCTATCCTGTGTGATACTTACTGCTGAGCTGTGTCTAATCCTCTCCTGTGTGATACTGACTGCAGAGCTGTGTATCTAATCCTATCCTGTGTGATACTGACTGCTGAGCCGTGTATCTAATCCTATCCTGTGTGATACTGACTGCTGAGCTGTGTATCTAATCCTATCCTGTGTGATACTGACTGCTGAGCCGTGTATCTAATCCTATCCTGTGTGATACTGACTGCTGAGCTGTGTATCTAATCCTATCCTGTGTGATACTGACTGCTGAGCCGTGTATCTAATCCTATCCTGTGTGATACTGACTGCTGAGCCGTGTATCTAATCCTATCCTGTGTGATACTGACTGCTGAGCTGTGTATCTAATCCTATCCTGTGTGATACTGACTGCTTAGCTGTGTATCTAATCCTATCCTGTGTAATACTGACTGCTGAGCTGTGTATCTAATCCTATCCTGTGTGATACTGACTGCTGAGCCGTGCATCTAATCCTATCCTGTGTGATACTGACTGCTGAGCCGTGTATCTAATCCTATCCTGTGTGATACTGACTGCTGAGCCATGTGTCTAATCCTATCTTGTGTGATACTGACTGCTGAGCCATGTATCTAATCCTCTCCTGTGTGATACTGACTGCAGAGCCGTGTATCTAATCCTATCCTGTGTGATACTGACTGCTGAGCTGTGTATCTAATCCTATCCTGTGTGATACTGACTGCTGAGCCGTGCATCTAATCCTATCCTGTGTGATACTGACTGCTGAGCCGTGCATCTAATCCTATCCTGTGTGATACTGACTGCTGAGCCATGTGTCTAATCCTATCTTGTGTGATACTGACTGCTGAGCCATGTATCTAATCCTCTCCTGTGTGATACTGACTGCAGAGCCGTGTATCTAATCCTATCCTGTGTGATACTGACTGCTGAGCCGTGTATCTAATCCTATCCTGTGTGATACTGTGTGCTGAGCCGTGCATCTAATCCTATCCTGTGTGATACTGACTGCTGAGCCGTGTATCTAATCCTCTCCTGTGTGATACTGTGTGCTGAGCCGTGCATCTAATCCTATCCTGTGTGATACTGTGTGCTGAGCCGTGCATCTAATCCTATCCTGTGTGATACTGACTGCTGAGCCGTGTATCTAATCCTATCCTGTGTGATACTGTCTGCTGAGCCGTGTGTCTAATCCTATTCTGTGTGATACTGACTGCTGAGCTGTGCATCTAATCCTATCCTGTGTGATACTGTGCTGAGCCGTGCATCTAATCCTATCCTGTGTGATACTGTCTGCTGAGCCGTGTGTCTAATCCTATCCTGTGTGATACTGACTGCTGAGCTGTGTATCTAATCCTCTCCTGTGTGATACTGACTGCTGAGCCGTGTATCTAATCCTATCCTGTGTGATACTGACTGCTGAGCTGTGTATCTAATCCTCTCCTGTGTGATACTGACTGCTGAGCTGTGTATCTAATCCTATCCTGTGTGATACTGACTGCTGAGCCATGTGTCTAATCCTCTCCTGTGTGATACTGACTGTTGAGCTCTGTATCTAATCCTATCCTGTGTGATACTGACTGCTGAGCTGTGTATCTAATCCCTTCCTGTGTGATACTGACTGCTGAGCCGTGTATCTAATCCTATCCTGTGTGATACTGACTGCTGAGCTGTGTATCTAATCCTATCCTGTGTGATACTGACTGCTGAGCTGCGTATCTAATCCTAACCCCTAATATCCCACATCATCCCGTCAACCAGAGCCACCGGACTACTACCCCTAATATCTCACATCATCCCATCAGCCAGAGCCACCGGACTACTACCCCTAATATCCCACATCATCCTGTCAGCCAGAGCCACCGGACTACTACCCCTAATATCCCACATCATCCCATCAGCCAGAGCCACCGGACTACTACCCCTAATATCCCACATCATCCCGTCAGCCAGAGCCATCGGACTACTACCCCTAATATCCCACATCATCCCGTCAGCCAGAGCCACCGGACTACTACCCCTAATGTCCCACATCATCCCATCAGCCAGAGCCACCGGACTACTACCCCTAATATCCCACATCATCCTGTCAGCCAGAGCCACCAGACTACTACCACTAATATCCCACATCATCCCGTCAGCCAGAGCCACCGGACTACTACCCCTAATATCCCACATCATCCCGTCAGCCAGAGCCACCGGACTACTCCCACTAATATCCCACATCATCCCATCAGCCAGAGCCACCGGACTACTACCCCTAATATCCCACATCATCCTGTCAGCCAGAGCCACCGGACTACTACCCCTAATATCCCACATCATCCCGTCAGCCAGAGCCACCGGACTACTACCCCTAATATCCCACATCATCCCGTCAGCCAGAGCCACCGGACTACTCCCACTAATATCCCACATCATCCCATCAGCCAGAGCCACCGGACTACTACCCCTAATATCCCACATCATCCCGTCAGCCAGAGCCACCGGACTACTACCACTAATATCCCACATCATCCCGTCAGCCAGAGCCACCGGACTACTACCCCTAATATCCCACATCATCCCGTCAGCCAGAGCCACCGGACTACTACCCCTAATATCCCACATCATCCCATCAGCCAGAGCCACCGGACTACTACCCCTAATATCTCACATCATCCCGTCAGCCAGAGCCACCAGACTACTACCACGAATATCCCACATCATCCCATCAGCCAGAGCCACTGGACTACTACCCCTAATATCCCACATCATCCTGTCAGCCAGAGCCGCCGGACTACTATGCCTAATATCCCACATCATCCCGTCAGCCAGAGCCACCGGACTACTATCCCTAATATCCCACGTCATCCCGTCAGCCAGAGCCACCGTTCTACTACCTCTAATATCCCACATCATCCCGTCAGCCAGAGCCACCGGACTACTCCCACTAATATCCCACATCATCCCATCAGCCAGAGCCACCGGACTACTACCCCTAATATCCCACATCATCCCATCAGCCAGAGCCACCGGACTACTACCACTAATATCCCACATCATCCCGTCAGCCAGAGCCACCGGACTACTACCCCTAATATCCCACATCATCCCGTCAGCCAGAGCCACCGGACTACTACCCCTAATATCCCACATCATCCCGTCAGCCAGAGCCACCGGACTACTACCCCTAATATCTCACATCATCCCGTCAGCCAGAGCCACCAGACTACTACCACTAATATCCCACATCATCCCATCAGCCAGAGCCACCGGACTACTCCCACTAATATCCCACATCATCCCGTCAGCCAGAGCCACCGGACTACTACCCCTAATATCCCACATCATTCCATCAGCCAGAGCCACCGGACTACTCCCACTAATATCCCACATCATCCAATCAGCCAGAGCCACTGGACTACTACCCCTAATATCCCACATCATCCTGTCAGCCAGAGCCGTCGGACTACTATGCCTAATATCCCACATCATCCCGTCAGCCAGAGCCACCGGACTACTATCCCTAATATCCCACGTCATCCCGTCAGCCAGAGCCACCGTTCTACTACCTCTAATATCCCACATCATCCCGTCAGCCAGAGCCACCGGACAACTACTACCGCTAATATCCCACATCGTCCCATCAGCCAGAGCCACCGGACTACTACCTCTAATATCCCACATCATCCCGTCAGCCAGAGCCACCGGACTACTACCACTAATATCCCACATCATCGCATCAGCCAGAGCCACCGGACTACTACTCCTAATATCCCACATCATCCCGTCAGCCAGAGCCACCGGACTACCCCCACTAATATCCCACATCATCCCGTCAGCCAGAGCCACCGGACTACTACCCCTAATATCGCACATCATACCGTCAGCCAGAGCCACCAGACTACTACCCCTAATATCCCACATCATCCCGTCAGCCAGAGCCACCGGACTACTACCCCTAATATCCCACATCATCCTGTCAGCCAGAGCCACCGGACTACTTCCACTAATATCCCATATCATCCCATCAGCCAGAGCCACCGGACTACTCCCACTAATATCCCACATCATCTCGTCAGTCAGAGCCGCCGGACTACTACCCCTAATATCGCACATCATACCGTCAGCCAGAGCCACTGGACTGCTACCACTAATATCTCACATCATCCCGTCAGCCAGAGCCACCGGACTACTACCACTAATATCATACATCATCCTGTCAGCCAGAGCCTCCGGACTACTATGCCTAATATCCCACGTCATCCCGTCAGCCAGAGCCACCGGACTACTCCCACTAATATCCCACATCATCTCGTCAGTCAGAGCCGCCGGACTACTACCCCTAATATCGCACATAATACCGTCAGCCAGAGCCACTGGACTACTACCACTAATATCTCACATCATCCCATCAGCCAGAGCCACTGGACTACTACCCCTATTATCCCACATCATCCTGTCAGCTAGAGCCGCCGGACTACTATGCCTAATATCCCACGTCATCCCGTCAGCCAGAGCCACCGTTCTACTACCTCTAATATCCCACATCATCCCGTCAGCCAGAGCCACCGGACAACTACTACCGCTAATATCCCACATCATACCGTCAGCCAGAGCCACCGGACTACTACCCCTAACATCCCACATCATCCCATCAGCCAGAGCCACCGGACTACTACCACTAATATCCCACATCATCCCGTCAGCCAGAGCCACCGGACTACTACCCCTAATATCCCACATCATCCCGTCAGCCAGAGCCACCGGACAACTACTACCGCTAATATCCCACATCATACCGTCAGCCAGAGCCACCGGACTACTACCCCTAACATCCCACATCATCCCATCAGCCAGAGCCACCGGACTACTACCGCTAATATCCCACATCGTCCCGTCAGCCAGAACCACCGGACTACTACCCCTAACATCCCACATCATCCCATCAGCCAGAGCCACCGGACTACTACCACTAATATCCCACATCATCCCGTCAGCCAGAGCCACCGGACTACTACCCCTAATATCCCACATCATCCCATCAGCCAGAGCCACCGGACAACTACTACCGCTAATATCCCACATCATACCGTCAGCCAGAGCCACCGGACAACTACTACCTCTAATATCCCACATCATCCCGTCAGCCAGAGCCACCGGACAACTACTACCGCTAATATCCCACATCATCCCGTCAGCCAGAGCCACCGGACTACTACCACTAATATCCCACATCATCGCATCAGCCAGAGCCACCGGACTACTACTCCTAATATCCCACATCATCCCGTCAGCCAGAGTCACCAGACTACTACCCCTAATACCCCACATCATCCCGTCAGCCAGAGCCACCGGACTACTACCCCTAATATCCCACATCATCTCGTCAGCCAGAGCCACCGGACTACCCCCACTAATATCCCACATCATCCCGTCAGCCAGAGCCACCGGACTACTACCCCTAATATCGCACATCATACCGTCAGCCAGAGCCACCAGACTACTACCCCTAATATCCCACATCATCCTGTCAGCCAGAGCCACCGGACTACTTCCACTAATATCCCATATCATCCCATCAGCCAGAGCCACCGGACTACTCCCACTAATATCCCACATCATCTCGTCAGTCAGAGCCGCCGGACTACTACCCCTAATATCGCACATCATACCGTCAGCCAGAGCCACTGGACTGCTACCACTAATATCTCACATCATCCCGTCAGCCAGAGCCACCGGACTACTACCACTAATATCATACATCATCCTGTCAGCCAGAGCCTCCGGACTACTACCACTAATATCCCACGTCATCCCGTCAGCCAGAGCCACCGGACTACTCCCACTAATATCCCACATCATCTCGTCAGTCAGAGCCGCCGGACTACTACCCCTAATATCGCACATCATACCGTCAGCCAGAGCCACTGGACTACTACCACTAATATCTCACATCATCCCATCAGCCAGAGCCACTGGACTACTACCCCTATTATCCCACATCATCCTGTCAGCCAGAGCCGCCGGACTACTATGCCTAATATCCCACGTCATCCCGTCAGCCAGAGCCACCGTTCTACTACCTCTAATATCCCACATCATCCCGTCAGCCAGAGCCACCGGACAACTACTACCGCTAATATCCCACATCATACCGTCAGCCAGAGCCACCGGACTACTACCCCTAACATCCCACATCATCCCATCAGCCAGAGCCACCGGACTACTACCACTAATATCCCACATCATCCCGTCAGCCAGAGCCACCGGACTACTACCCCTAATATCCCACATCATCCCGTCAGCCAGAGCCACCGGACAACTACTACCGCTAATATCCCACATCATACCGTCAGCCAGAGCCACCGGACTACTACCCCTAACATCCCACATCATCCCATCAGCCAGAGCCACCGGACTACTACCGCTAATATCCCACATCGTCCCGTCAGCCAGAACCACCGGACTACTACCCCTAACATCCCACATCATCCCATCAGCCAGAGCCACCGGACTACTACCACTAATATCCCACATCATCCCGTCAGCCAGAGCCACCGGACTACTACCCCTAATATCCCACATCATCCCATCAGCCAGAGCCACCGGACAACTACTACCGCTAATATCCCACATCATACCGTCAGCCAGAGCCACCGGACAACTACTACCTCTAATATCCCACATCATCCCGTCAGCCAGAGCCACCGGACAACTACTACCGCTAATATCCCACATCATACCATCAGCCAGAGCCACCGGACTACTACCCCTAATATCCCACATCGTCCCATCAGCCAGAACCACCGGACTACTACCCCTAATATCCCACATCGTCCCATCAGCCAGAGCCACCGGACTACTACCCCTAATATCCCACATCATCCCATCAGCCAGAGCCACCGGACTACTACCCCTAATATCCCACATCGTCCCATCAGCCAGAGCCACCGGACTACTACCCCTAATATCCCACATCATCCCATCAGCCAGAGCCACCGGACTACTACCACTAAAATCCCACATCATCCCGTCAACCAGAGCCATCAGACTACTACCCCTAATATCCCACATCATCCCGTCAGAGCCACCGGACTACTTCCCCTAATATCCCACATCATCCCATCAGCCAGAGCCACCGGACAACTACTACCGCTAATATCCCACATCATACCGTCAGCCAGAGCCACCGGACAACTACTACCTCTAATATCCCACATCATCCCGTCAGCCAGAGCCACCGGACAACTACTACCGCTAATATCCCACATCATACCATCAGCCAGAGCCACCGGACTACTACCCCTAATATCCCACATCGTCCCATCAGCCAGAACCACCGGACTACTACCCCTAATATCCCACATCGTCCCATCAGCCAGAGCCACCAGACTACTACCCCTAATATCCCACATCATCCTGTCAGCCAGAGCCACCGAAATACTACCCCTAATATCCCACATCATCCCATCAGCCAGAGCCACCGGACTACTAACCCTAATATCCCATATCATCCCGTCAGCCAGAGCCACCGGACTACTACCCCTAATATCCCACATCATCCCATCAGCCAGAGCCACCGGACTACTACCACTAATATCCCACATCATCCCATCAGCCAGAGCCACCGGACTACTACCCCTAATATCCCACATCATCCCATCAGCCAGAGCCACCGGACTACTACCCCTAATATCCCACATTATCCCGTCAGCCAGAGCCACCAGACTACTACCCCTAATATCCCACATCATCCCATCAGCCAGAGCCACCAGACTACTACCCCTAATATCCCTCATCATCCCGTCAGCCAGAGCCACCGGACTACTACCCCTAATATCCCACATCATCCCGTCAGCCAGAGCCACCGGACTACTACCACTAATATCCCACATCATCCCATCAGCCAGAGCCACCGGACTTCTACCCCTAATATCCCACATCATCCCATCAGCCAGAACCACCGGACTACTACCCCTAATATCCCACATCATCCCATCAGCCAGAACCACCGGACTACTACCCCTAATATCCCACATCATCCCGTCAGCCAGAGCCACCGGACTATTACCCCTAATATCCCTCATCATCCCGTCAGCCAGAACTACCGGACTACTACCACTAATATCCCACATCATCCCATCAGCCAGAGCCAACGGACTACTACCCCTAATATCCCTCATCATCCCGTCAGCCAGAGCTACCAGACTACTACCCCTAATATCCCACATCATCCCGTCAGCCAGAGCCACCGGACTACTACCCCTAATATCCCACATCATCCCATCAGCCAGAGCCACCAGACTACTACCCCTAATATCCCTCATCATCCTATCAGCCAGAGCCACCGGACTACTACCCCTAATATCCCACATCATCCCGTCAGCCAGAGCCACCGGACTATTACCCCTAATATCCCTCATCATCCCGTCAGCCAGAACTACCGGACTACTACCACTAATATCCCACATCATCCCATCAGCCAGAGCCAACGGACTACTACCCCTAATATCCCTCATCATCCCGTCAGCCAGAGCTACCAGACTACTACCCCTAATATCCCACATCATCCCGTCAGCCAGAGCTACCGGACTACTACCACTAATATCTCACATCATCCCATCAGCCAGAGCCACCGGACTACTACCTGTTAAATATTAATAATCCGTTAATTTCTTATAAGACTCAGTTCTGTACATTGCTTTAGCTTACACGACATAGGCTATTTTTAAGCTTGGCTCATGGTAGAAAGACAGCTCCATATATGTAGAGACCACGTGCTTTAGGAGACGTATATAATTCATGGCTAACTGTAGAGGTCGCTCTTCTTCCCTCACCATCATGAGACACAGACGCAAGATGACATAACTCAACAGCTGGTATGTTACTTTACTACGAACAAGCCGAACTGAGAGACAGACGCCATTTGCCATGTGGGATCTCAGAGAATGAAGATGGAAAGCTTTTGCTATGAACTGATGGACAATCTCTCACCTATTTTTATTCACCTGTTTTTCTGTAATAACCTTTCTTTGATGGAAGAAACCAAATAAACCACTATATTTTTATCTGGTAACTAGTCCTGAGTATTTTACAGGATATGCATTATTTTACACTACCCCTAATATCCCACATCATCCCGTCAGCCAGAGCCACCGGACTACGGTTTTAGGAAGTTTCGCCCCCAGCAGTTCACCCCCAGCATTTCGCCCCCAGCAGTTCGCCCCCAGGTACACTTCGCCCCCGAATATTTTGCCCCCGCACATTTCGCCCCCGCACATTTCGCCCCCAGCAGTTCGCCCCCGGATGTTTCGCCCCCGGATGTTTCGCCCCCAGCAGTTCGCCCCCGGATGTTTCGCCCCCAGCAGTTCGCCCCCGGATGTTTGGCCCCCAGCAGTTCGCCCCCGGATGTTTCGCCCCCGGATGTTTCGCCCCCGGATGTTTCGCCCCCAGCAGTTCGCCCCCGGATGTTTCGCCCCAGCAGTTCACCCCCAGCAGTTCGCCCCCAGATGTTTCGCCCCCAGCTGTTCGCCCCCGGATGTTTCACCCCCAGCAGTTCGCCCCCGGATGTTTCACCCCCGGATGTTTCGCCCCCAGCAGTTCGCCCCCGGATGTTTCGCCCCCAGCAGTTCGCCCCCGGATGTTTCATCCCCAGCAGTTCGCCCCCAGATGGTTTGCCCCCAGCAGTTCGCCCCCGGATGTTTTGTCCCCAGCAGTTCGCCCACAGCAGTTCGCCCCCGTATGTTTCGCCCCCTGCTTTTTGCCCCCAGATGTTTCGGCCCCAAATTAGGCAGGGAATTTTGGCCTTGTGTTTTAGCCCTAAGACCGCTTTCACAGTAGCCACTTTCCCAAGTGCTAAGCACTGGAAAATCGCTAAGAAGATTGCCAATTTTGAATATACTACATGGTGGCCCAATTCTAATGTATCGGGTATTCTAGAAGGCACAGCCACGTGGTATGTTGCACAGGTTATGTAGTATATTGGACAGTCCACATAGTACATTGTACAGGCCATGTAGTATATAGGACAGCCGACGTAGTATTTTGGACAGCGCACGTAGTAAATTGCACAGTCCACATAGTAAATTGCACAGCGCACATAGTAAATTACACAGCGCACATAGTATATTGGCCAGCCAACGTAGTATATTGCACTGGTCACGTAGTATATTGCACTGTCCACGTAGTCTAGGAATGTGGGCACTATATTCGTGTTTAAAAAAAAATAATAAAGATATACTCACCTCAGCCACGGGCCCTGAAGTCCTCGCGCCTCTCTGCAGTGCTGGCGGTGGCTTCCGGTCTGAGCGTAGGACCTGCGATGATGTCGCGGTCACATGACCGTGACATCATCGCAGGTCCTGGACGGTGTGCATTGGAGAGAGGCGCGGAGGACAGCACGACGTTGGAGGGGGTGAGAATAACTTTTTTTTTATCATTATTATTTTTAGCATTACATCTTTTCACTATTGATGCTGCATAGGCACCATCAATAGCGAAAAGTTGGTCACACAGGGTTAATAGCAGCGTTAACGGAGTGCGGTACACCACGATCCGTTAACGCTGGCATTAACCCTGTGTGAGCGGTCAGCTGTGAGTACAGGGCAGTGAAGCAGCGGCCATTTTTATGGCAGACTGTGACCGTCGCTGATTGGTCGTGGGCGTTTTGCCACGACCAATCAGCGACTTGGATTTACATGACAGACAGACGCCGCGACCAATGAATATACGAATAAAACGTTACAGACAGAAAGACGAAAGTGACCCTTAGACAATTATATAGTAGATAAGTCAATGGCTAGAAAAGCGAGGTGTTGTTTCGGCCAGCTCTTTTTATTTTTATTACAGGAGCTATTTTTGAGCACTTAGCGTTCATCAATAGCCTGTATCTTATGGGTCATTACCGAGAGCGCTCACAAAAGCGCTCTGAAAAATGCCAGTAAAGCACGTGCTTTGGAGTTCTAGAACAGTGGCAGCATAAGGGTGCTTTCACACTTCCGCTACATATGCACTACAGGCCGCCCGTTCGCTTCTGTAATGCCGCATTCCGCTAACCTGCAGCGGAACGAAAAGAAGAAAATGCTCTTCTTTTTGTTCTGACACTGATAGCGGAATGCGGCATTACGAAAGCGAACGGGCTTCTGCAGATCGCGGAACCCAGCCGTTCACTTCTATGGGCAATGCAAGCGGAATGCCAGCATTCAGCCAGCATTGCCCTGGGGTCAGCTGGATGTCAGATCCAGAGCGGATCGACCTCTGGCGGCCACAAACACAAGTGTGAAACCACTCTAAAATTATAGTGTGCAAGAGGCCTAAAATCTAAACAATTTTGAACTTTTACCTGACCCAGCACTGACCTGCTTTGTTGCAAGTTTTGCTGCAGATGTAACAAGTAGCATGGTCACAAGTCCTGCAAGTTACATTAGACGAGCTTTTATTCCATCTGTACATCAGAATATAGCAGTGTCTGAAATCTCCACAAAGAGAGAAGTGTACTGCCACAAAAAATCAGTCAGCTTCCACAGCAATTCACTTTCTACAACTATGAATTCAGTTCTGTCCAAACGTGGAAGGAGCAAGTTGCTCCATGAGAATCACATTTACTTATTTTCCAAACGAACCGCTGATGATGTCCATTCCATCTGGGTATGTGAAAAACGGTCGACTTGCAAGGGACGTGTTTGGACCAATGAAGAATCTGGCGAAGTTGTGAAAGTAGTCAATCTTCACAATCACGCAGCACAAGCTGCAAGACCTGAAGCAATCCGACTTGTTAATGAGGCTGTGACCAGGGTAAGGACAACACAGGAGACACCACAACAGATTCTCACAGACGTCGTTTCAGGAGCCCATTCTAATGTTGCAGCACTTCTCCCAAGGAAAGCATCACTGAAGAGGACAATACGATTAGCAAGGCAACTTGGCAATATCCCAAGGTTACCTCAAACCCTTGATCAACTTGTTATCCCCCTCGAGTTCCAGGAGATCAGTATTGATGGTGTCCAGCAGCAGTTCCTTCTGCATGACTCTGGTAAGCTACTTAACCATTTAACATTGTATTAAAACAATTCCATTAGGCATAATTATTGCAAAGTTTATTTTGCACAAATGTGAAAAATGCTACACTATAAGGTGCTGATATAAAATACTATGTGATTTTTGCCTTCAAGGGAAACTTTGAGGGTAATATAATGTAGTGAGGCCTACTGATTCCAACTAGTGTTGGCCGATCACTGGAAAGATAGGATCAGATCGGGCTGATCATACCGAAAGATTGGAATTAATTCAGAATCAATCTCCAGAGCTAGATATATATATATATATATGCACACTGTACGCCCGAACAGTGTGTGTGTGTATATATATGCATATATGTGGGTGGGTGATGGTGGTCTGGCACTTTTGGAACTTTGAAATGCAATAAAGGATTTGTATAGGACTTCAGGAGCGCGGAGGTCTTTCTTCATGGATGCATGTTAAGTACGGCCGGAAGCCAACCCCTGCTCTAGCAGCACACTGAGTCCTCAGCAACAATCTCAGTTGAGCCACTCTTCTTCCAGCTTTCTTGCATATATATAATGGCCCCAAGCTGCGCTGTTAAAAAATAAACAAACCCAGTTATTCAACTCTCTCTCCGGTGTCCAGCGCTGTCTCCGGCGGTGCAGGGAATTCCGAAATCCCAATGCTATGCATTCTGGGTTGTGCATCACCACCTCTGCACATGTGCCGGGCTGTTCTGTGATGTGATGTGGTGCTTTCCCAGGACCGTCTAGTGAGCGGTCCTGGGATCACTCTCCACTGTAGTTATAGTACGGCAGGCACAGAGGCGGCGATGCGCCGCCTGGATTTCGGGATTCCCTGCACTGCTGGGCTAGGAGCCGGAGCCAGTACTGGACACTGGAGAAAGAGGTGAGTAACTGGGTTTGTTTATTTTTTAACAGCGCAGCCTGGAGCCATTTACTAAAGCTAAATATGCACACACGCTGTACACCTGTATAGTGTGTGTGTGTGTGTGTATATATATATATATATATACGCACACTGTTCGGGAGTGTATGCCTGGACAGTGTTTTCAGATTACGGAGGATTCCGATTTCTAATTCAGATCATCATCATGATCTGGCTACAAATCGGATCGTAATTTAAAATAACGATCAGCCTGAAAATCGTAATAAATTACGATCTTCAGTGATCGGACCGGCCAACACTAATTCCAAATATGCAGCGTTGTACTGGCCATACCTGTCCTGGATGCTGCCCCGGAGTTCAGCCTCGCCTGTCTGCGGCATGCACGGACTGAACTGCCATCGCCGGCTGATTCCTCGGCTCTCGTAGTTCAGTCCTGCAGATCCGTGGACAGGTCGGGCTGAACTCCGGAGCTCAGGTGAGATACGCCATGATTTGCAGATGCGTTTTGCCTGCTGCTTCCAAGCACTTTTTAAGCACTTTGCAAGCGCTTTGGCAAAATGCTTCTGCAAATAGGGGACGTGGCCAAGCTCTGCTATGGGCGTGGCCATGCCCTGCTATGGCCTAAACCGAGCGTATTTGGCGTGGTGTGCAGGCATTTTTCGGGAGGTTTCCCTCTTGCCCATTCCCATTCCTTCTGGGATCCGCCGGAAAATAGCTTTGAAGCTATTTTCCGGTGGGGCGTTTTCCGGCCCCGGCCAGAATCTGCCCGTAACCCGCACCATAGACATGAAAGGGCGGGTTTCAGGCAGGAAACACAGCACGGAATACGCCTGTAAATCCAGCTTGTCTGGATAAAGCCTGAGGCCTCGTGCCCACTGACGGAAGGGGATTGTGGAGCGGCATCTCCGCAGCGGCTGTAATTGCGGTAGCAATTGGAGATCCCACAGGAATCTATTTGTGCCTGCAATTGTGGCCACTATTGTGGTACCCTAATTCTGTATCAAAATCTTCACTTAACTCTATGGATTTAGGTGAAGGTTTTAGTGCAGGATTTCAGCCCCTTGTCTGAATGGCTGGAATTTTGTTTGTATAATGGCAGCATACATTGACATCCTGCACTGCATGTTTTTTTTTGTAAACAAAATTTTTTCATCAGCATGTGGATGGGATTTACACATTAATGCTGCATATGACCCCAGCCTAATGGACCATTCAGTTATGCCTTAGGCCAAAAGCACACTGGTGATTTTACTGGCGTTTTTTGCGTCCTGCACAATCCTCTCAATGAGACAGCATAGGCAGCGCGGACGTCACGAACGTCCGCGCTGCCCACCCGACGGCTAGCGTGCCCATCCGCCTGAATGGAATGCCCCATTCAGGCGGGCGGACCGCCCAGTCGTTCATTCAGACGTCCAGCCGCACGCCGCGTCTGGATGCGGCTGTCAACTAGACGGCCCATTCAGCATAGTGGCGATCGGCCGTGCTGAACGGCCGTCTAGTTGAAGGGTCTAAAGGTACCCTAAAAATGTGACCTATTTCAAGTTTGGAAGTAATTTTAATTTTAAACAAAAATATATAATTTTCCACTGGGACAATATATGTTGTAAAAAACTATTGGTTGGCCCCTTCACACTAGATTTTGCTTCAGTTTTTTTATTATGAAATCAGAAAATCTGGAGCAAAATGTGAGTATTTAATGTGAGATATGAACAGAGTCTTCTGATTAGGATATTTTTTTTGTGAATTTATCCCAAAACTCTGTCTGCTGCTTGTTACACTTTTTCTGTTATTTCCTCTACTAATACTTTCATTTTAAATTAGGAAATGGACACAGCCGTATGTTGATATTTGGAACAAGAGACAATCTCCATCTACTGGCAGAAAGTAAAGAGTGGTTTGCTGATGGCATGTTTTTCACTACACCAGCCTTGTTTAAGCAACTTTACACAATCCATGTAGTCCACAGCGGCCTTGTTGTTCCTGTAGTGTTCACCTTGCTGACAGACAAGAGCCGTTCTACATACCAGAGGTTGCTGCAAGAGCTGAAGAACTTGCAGCCTGGACTGCAGCCAGACAACCTGATGTTGGATTTTGAACTAGCTGCAATACAGGCATTTGAAAGTGAATTCCCCAACCTTGTGAAGACTGGTTGCTTTTTCCACCTTTCACAGTCGGTTTGGCGTAAAGTTCAAAATGAAGGACTCAAGATGCAATACCAAGGTGACCATGAATTTGCCCGTTGGATACGCATGATACCTGCCCTGGCCTTTCTACCACCACAGAATGTTGTGCAATCATTTGAAGAATTGGTGGAAGATCCTGACTTTCCACAAGAAGCAATACCTATTGCCAACTATTTTGAAGACAGCTATATCGGTCGAATGAATCGCAGAGGACGTCAAGCACCTTTGTTTCCAGTTCAATTCTGGAATGTGTATGAACGAACATTGAATGATCAACAGCGAACAAATAATGATGTCGAAGGATGGCACCGTAGCTTTCGAGAAACATGTGGTACTCTTTTCCAAAATATATACCGGTTCATTAACTGTCTGAAACATCAGCAAGAGCTCCATAGTTTTGAAACTATTCAGATAATAGCAGGAAATCCCATCGCTGCAAGAAACAAAAAGTATGCTGCAATTTCAGCAAGGGTTAAACGTATCGTGCAAGATTTCGATAATAGAAGCTTGATGGATTATCTGAGAGGCATTGCCTACAGCTTTGATTTTTAGTTCATGGTCACATATTGTTTTGAGAGCAGTGTTTTTAGCTGTAAAATAATTCAAGCATTATAACCTGTAATTTGTATTTTCTCTTTTTCTCTAACCCTTCCCCTCTATACCTTTTTATGTTTCTTGTTAAAACAGTTTTGATATATACAGTTAAAGCATAACTCTGCAAAAAACATGTTATGTTATAGTACCTTTGCCCATGATTTTCATTTCCAAAGGAGACCTTCCAGCAGCTTCACTTCTGTGTGAAAAGTCTCATCCAAGTTAAAGCTCCATGTGCTGCAGGATTTCAGTGGTTGCTAAGGAGGTTGTTTCTCCTTAGTAGCAGTACTTGTGGATGGATTCTAGAGGGCGCGGCTGCACAGGAGCATGCAGCTAACAATATATTCCCTATGATGTATAAAGGGCTGCTGGTTTACAGCCCTCTGCAAAGCCCCCCCTATGTGTTCCGTCCTGTAACGGCTTTACACAGGCAGGGGGAGCCCTCCTCTTGTCCAGGACAGAGCACATGAGCGGAGGGTGAAGGGGAGCTTTGCAGAGGGCTGTGAACAAGCAGCCCTGCATGTATCATAGGGAGCCAGGAACCGTTCTGCTCCCAAGGGGGCACGACCTCCTTAGTAACCAATGAAATCCTACTATTTTCCTGTCTGTTTGTAAAATTACTCATCTAGAAAACAAAGTTTGAGAATAAAAAAAACTAATTTGATCAGAATTGTATATCTTAGACTCATATGGTGTATTATTAGTGATAAGCAAACCTGCCAATGTTCAGTTCAGGCAGGTTTTTCCCGGATGCGAAAGATCCAGGAGCAAATTGCTAGAGGCAAAACATCCAGGGATAAACTCTGCTGGGGGTGAACTGACAGGGGGCGAAACATCCGGGGATGAAACATCCGGGAGCGAACTGCTGGGGGCGAAACATCCGGGGGCGAACTGCTGGGGGCGAACTGCTGGGGGCGAAACATCCGGGGGCAAACTGCTGGGGGCGAAACATCCGGGGGCGAACTGCTGGGGGCGAACTGCTGGGGGCGAAACATCCGGGGGCGAAACATCTGGGGGCGAACTGCTGGGGGCGAAACATGCGGGGGCGAAACATCCGGGGGCAAACTGCTGGGGGTGAAACATCCGGGGGCAAACTGTTGGGAGCGAAACATCCGGGGGCGAACTGCTGAGGGTGAAACATGCGGGGGCGAACTGCTGGGGGCGAAACATCCAGGGGCAAACTGCTGGGGGCGAAACATCCGGGGGCGAACTGCTGGGGGCGAACTGCTGGGGGCGAAACATCCGGGGGCAAACTGCTGGGGGCGAAACATCCGGGGGCGAACTGCTGGGGGCGAAACATCCGGGGGCGAACTGCTGGGGGCGAAACATCCGGGGGCGAAACATCCGGGGGCGAAACATCCGGGGGCGAACTGCTGGGGGCGAAATGTGCGGGGGCGAAATGTGCGGGGGCGAACTGCTGGGGGCGAAACATCCGGGGGCGAAACATCCGGGGGCGAAACATCCGGGGGCGAACTGCTGGGGGCGAAATGTGCGGGGCGAAATGTGCGGGGGCGAACTGCTGGGGGCGAAACATCCGGGGGCGAACTGCTGGGGGCGAACTGCTGGGGGCGAAACATCCGGGGGCGAACTGCTGAGGGCGAAACATGCGGGGGCGAACTGCTGGGGGCGAAACATCCGGGGGCGAACTGCTGGGGGCAAACTGCTGGGGGCGAAACATCCGGGGGCGAACTGCTGGGGGCGAACTGCTGGGGGCGAAACATCCGGGGGCAAACTGCTGGGGGCGAAACATCCGGGGGCAAACTGCTGGGGGCGAAACATCCAGGGGCGAACTGCTGGGAGCGAAACATCTGGGGGCGAACTGCTGGGGGCGAAACATCCGGGGGCGAAACATCCGGGGGCGAAACATCCGGGGGCGAACTGCTGGGGGCGAAATGTGCGGGGGCGAAATGTGCGGGGGCGAAATGTGCGGGGGCGAACTGCTGGGGGCGAAATGTGCGGGGGCGAAACAACCTGGGGGCGAAATGCTGAGGGCGAAATGTTCGGGGGCGAAGTGTACCTGGGGGCGAACTACTGGGGGCGAACTGCTGGGGGCGAAACTTCCAACTCCCGAGCAACAAGACCCCTGCAGCCCAGTGCTGAGACTTACGGAGAACCCCGGAGCCACAAGACCACTGCAGCCCAGTGCTGAGACTGATGGAGACCCCTGAAGCCACAAGTCCACTGCACTCCAGTGCTGAGACTGATGGAGACCCCCGGAGCCACAAGACCACTGCAGCCCAGTGCTGAGACTTACGGAGAACCCTGAAGCCACAAGTCCACTGCACTCCAGTGCTGAGACTGATGGAGACCCCCGGAGCCACAAGACCACTGCAGCCCAGTGCTGAGACTAGCAGAGACCACCCGGAGCCACAAGACCCCTGCAGCCTAGTGCTGTGACTGGCAGAGACCCCCAGAGCCACAAGACCACTGCAGCCCAGTGCTGAGGCTGACGGAGACCCCCGGAGCCACCAGTCACCTGCAGCCCAGTGCTGAGACTTACGGAGAACCCTGGAGCCACAAGACCTCTGCAGCCCAGTGCTGAGACTGATGGAGACCCCCGGAGTCACCAGACACCTGCAGCCTAGTGCTGAGACTTACGGAGAACCCTGGAGCCACAGGACCACTGCAGCCCAGTGCTGAGACTAGCAGAGACCTCCCGGAGCCACAAGACCCCTGCAGCCCAGTGCTGAGACTGGCAGAGACCCCCAGAGCCACAAGACCACTGCAGCCCAGTGCTGAGACAGGCAGAGACCTCCCGGAGCCACAAGACCCCTGCAGCTTAGTGCTGAGACTGGCAGAGAAGCCCGGAGCCACAAGAACACTGCAGGCCAGCGCTGAGACTGGCAGAGAAGCCTGGAGTCACAAGACCACTGCAGCCCAATGCTGAGACTGAGAGAGACCCACGGTGCCACAAGACCCCTGCAGCCTAGTGCTAAGACTCGCAGAGACTCCCGGAGCCAAAAGACCCCTGCAGCCTAGTGCTGAGACTCGCAGAGACTCCCGGAGCCACAAGACCACTGCAGCCCAGCGCTGAGACTGGCAGAGAAGCCCGGAGCCACAAGACCACTGCATGCAGCCCAATACTGAGACTGACGGAGACCCCCGGTGCCACAAGACCCCTGCAGCCTAGTGCTAAGACTCGCAGAGACCCCCGGAGCCACAAGACCACTGCAGCCCAGTGCTAAGACTGGCAGAGACCCCTGAAACCACAAGACCACTGGAGCCCATTGCTGAGACTAGCAGAGACCCCCAGAGCCAAGACCCCTGCAGCCCAGTGCTGAGACTGATGGAGACTCCCGGAGCCACAAGACCACTGCAGCCCAGTGCTGAGACTGGCGGAGACCCCCAGCACCACAAGACCTCTGCAGTCCAGTGCTGAGACTGTTGGAGACCCCCGGAGCCACAAGACCCCTGCAGCCTAGTGCTGAGACTTGCAGAGAACCCCGGAGCCACAAGACCACTGAAGCCAAGTGCTGAAACTGACGAAGACCCCCGGAGACCCAAGAACATTGCAGCCCAGTGCTAAGACTGACAGAGACCCACGGAGCCACAAGAACACTGCAGCCCAGTGCTGAGACTAGCAGAGATCTCCCGGAGCCACAAGACCCCTGCAGCCTAGTGCTGAGACTGGCAGAGACCCCCAGAGTCACAAGACCACTGCAGCCCAGTGCTAAGACTGGCAGAGACCCCTGAAACCACAAGACCACTGGAGCCCATTGCTGAGACTAGCAGAGACCCCCAGAGCCAAGACCCCTGCAGCCCAGTGCTGAGACTGATGGAGACTCCCGGAGCCACAAGACCTCTGCAGTCCAGTGCTGAGACTGTTGGAGACCCCCGGAGCCACAAGACCCCTGCAGCCTAGTGCTGAGACTCGCAGAGAACCCCGGAGCCACAAGACCACTGAAGCAAAGTGCTGAAACTGGCGGAGACCCCCGGAGACCCAAGAACATTGCAGCCCAGTGCTAAGACTGACAGAGACCCACGGAGCCACAAGAACACTGCAGCCCAGTGCTGAGACTAGCAGAGATCTCCCGGAGCCACAACACCCCTGCAGCCTAGTGCTGAGACTGGCAGAGACCCCCAGAGTCACAAGACTACTGAAGCCCAGTGCTAAGTCTGTCAGAGACCCCCCAGAGCCACAAGATCACTGTAGCCCAGTGCTAAGACTGGCAGAGACCCCCAGAGCCACAAGACCACTGGAGCCCAGTGCTGAGACTGACAGAGACCCCCAGTGCAACAAGACCCCTACAGCTCAGAGCTGAGACTGGCAGAGAAGCCCGGAGCTACACGACCACTGCAGCCCAGTGCTAAGACTGACAGAGACCCCCAAAGCCACAAGATCTTTGCAGCCCAGCGCTAAGATTGACAGAGACCCCTGGAGCCATAAGATCTTTGCAGCCCAGTGCTAAGATTGATGGAGACCCTTGGAGCCACAAGACTATTGCTGACTGACTAAATACTTTTTTGCCCCACTGTATATATTATATATAAACTCACATGCACCACAGATATACACAATCATACTATATTATATGTATATGCACACACATACTATATACACATATACAGGCACACACTATATATTGCACATGTACACACACAGATACACATATACATGTATACTTACCAGATTCTGTGGTTTCACTTGTGCAGATCCATTCCCAGGACAGTGCTTTACGAGCAGCCATGATGAGGACTCAGGAGGAGATGACAAAGACACACAGGGCTGCAGGCATCTTCCTGGCCCTGCTCTGATCTCTGCTGTGCTGTAATCGTCCCATCCCCCCTCACTCTCAACTTCTAACCTGACTGTCGGGAAAAAGAGAGAGGGGGGCTGGAGGGGGGTTTGGGAGAGACGCTCCGGGACTACAGAGGATGCACAGCGTTATTGACTGCTGTAAATCCTCTACTATAGAGCAAAATTGGGATTTATATCATTGTAACCGGTTGTTGTATTGTTTACTGTTTTTTCTTTTTTTATTGTTTTTCTCACAGTGTTTGTACAGTGGGGAAAAAAAGTATTTAGTCAGTCAGCAATAGTGCAAGTTCCACCACTTAAAAAGATGAGAGGCGTCTGTAATTTACATCATAGGTAGACCTCAACTATGGGAGACAAAATGAGAAAAAAAAATCCAGAAAATCACATTGTCTGTTTTTTTTTCATTTTATTTGCATATTATGGTGGAAAATAAGTATTTGGTCAGAAACAAGCAATCAAGATTTCTGGCTCTCACAGACCTGTAACTTCTTCTTTAAGAGTCTCCTCTTTCCTCCACTCATTACCTGTAGTAATGGCACCTGTTTAAACTTGTTATCAGTATAAAAAGACACCTGTGCACACCCTCAAACAGTCTGACTCCAAACTCCACTATGGTGAAGACCAAAGAGCTGTCAAAGGACACCAGAAACAAAATTGTAGCCCTGCACCAGGCTGGGAAGACTGAATCTGCAATAGCCAACCAGCTTGGAGTGAAGAAATCAACTGTGGGAGCAATAACTAGAAAATGGAAGACATACAAGACCACTGATAATCTCCCTCGATCTGGTGCTCCACGCAAAATCCCACCCCGTGGGGTCAGAATGATCACAAGAACGGTGAGCAAAAATCCCAGAACCACGCGGGGGGACCTAGTGAATGAACTGCAGAGAGCTGGGACCAATGTAACAAGGCCTACCATAAGTAACACACTACGCCACCATGGACTCAGATCCTGCAGTGCCAGACGTGTCCCACTGCTTAAGCCTGTACATGTCCGGGCCCGTCTGAAGTTTGCTAGAGAGCATTTGGATGATCCAGAGGAGTTTTGGGAGAATGTCCTATGGTCTGATGAAACCAAACTGGAACTGTTTGGTAGAAACACAACTTGTCGTGTTTGGAGGAAAAAGAATACTGAGTTGCATCCATCAAACACCATACCTACTGTAAAGCATGGTGGTGGAAACATCATGCTTTGGGGCTGTTTATCTGCAAAGGGGCCAGGACGACTGATCCGGGTACATGAAAGAATGAATGGGGCCATGTATCGTGAGATTTTGAGTGCAAACCTCCTTCCATCAGCAAGGGCATTGAAGATGAAACGTGGCTGGGTCTTTCAACATGACAATGATCCAAAGCACACCGCCAGGGCAACGAAGTAGTGGCTTCGTAAGAAGCATTTCAAGGTCCTGGAGTGGCCTAGCCAGTCTCCAGATCTCAACCCTATAGAAAACCTTTGGAGGGAGTTGAAAGTCCGTGTTGCCAAGCGAAAAGCCAAAAACATCACTGCTCTAGAGGAGATCTGCATGGAGGAATGGGCCAACATACCAACAACAGTGTGTGGCAACCTTGTGAAGACTTACAGAAAACGTTTGACCTCTGTCATTGCCAACAAAGGATATATCACAAAGTATTGAGATGAAATTTTGTTTCTGACCAAATACTTATTTTCCACCATAATATGCAAATAAAATGAAAAAAAACAGACAATGTGATTTTCTGGATTTTTTTTTCTCAGTTTGTCTCCCATAGTTGAGGTCTACCTATGATGTAAATTACAGACGCCTCTCATCTTTTTAAGTGGTGGAACTTGCACTATTGCTGACTGACTAAATACTTTTTTTCCCCACTGTATATGAAAAACAAAATGTTGGTAATTCTTTGTTTTGTTCAATAAAATTTATCCGATTGAAAAAAAAGAAAGGCGGTAAAGTGGTTAATAGATGAAACAATAGAAAATACCAAGATCACATGAGAAGGTGCTCGTATGAATTCACAGATAAATGTGGTCGCTCATTGACAAGGAGGTTATATCCATGCATGCAAGGGACATATGTATCCAAAATAAAAGGGGCACCCGGGCCAGAAATTCATAACCCCTCTGACATAGCTGAGGCATGTTGTTGCTGTTATAGCTCGCTCTATAATATCCATGGATAATACCACGACATGCCACCTAATATTCCAGAAAGAAAAATTGACAAATATATTATGGACGCTGCTCTTCCTTCCTTACAGACCCCTGAGCAGGAGGAACTAGACAAAGCTGTCACTGAGAAAGAGATCGGAGAGGCCATTACATCATTCCCTATCGGGAAGAGCCCTGGGCCGGATGGAGGCAATAATAGATTTTATAAGATGTTTGCACCCCAGTTATTACCATTTTAGGAAAAGTGTTCAGTAATATCTCAGAAGACTCCCTCTTCGCCCCTTAATTACTTGAGGCTGACATAACATTGTTTCTGAAAGCCTGGAGAAGAACCAAATGTCGGCCCTAATTTTCATCCAATATCACTAATTACTGTAGAGGTGAAAATATTCTCTAAAGTGATTACAGCCCGGCTCTCCCACTACCTGCCCCCAATTGTTACTGACCATCAGGTTGGCTTTATTAAGGACAGAGAAGCTCGTGAGAAAACATTGTTATTAATGTCACATGCGGAAACCCCGGGGATCCCAATGTGCCTTGTTTCTGCCGACACTGAAGAAGCGTTGGACATAGAGCCCGGACTTTCTTGAAGGTCACCCTACGACATATTGGGTTGGGCCTTTTCTTGTTATCTATCATTCTCTCCTTATACACTGACCCTAAAATGATAATTAGGGGAGACGGCCTTCTATCCGACACATTATCTATTAATAATGGGACGAGGCGAGGGCGTCCCTCATCACTTCTCCTATACACACCGGTGATGGAGCAGTTAGTGGTGGCATTACGTATAAATCCTGATATTAGTGGGTCACTATAGGCTCACAGCTCTATACACTCGCTCTATACACAGGTGACTTGTGGCTCTATGTTTCACCCCAATGATCTCATTTCCCTCTGTAATAAAGGAATTCGGAGAATTCGGCCATGGAAGGAATTTTATAGTCAACTCCTCTAATCAGAAGCCATGAACATAACGCTGACCTGACAACTAATTTCTAACTTTCCCTGTAAGTGGCAGAAAGACGCAATTAACCCCTTCATGCTGCGGGACATTTTCGTTCTTTTGTTTCTGTTTTTTCCTTCCCTTCTTCCCAGAGCCATAACTCTTTATCTCTCTGGCCACATAGACATATGAGGACTTGATGTTTGCGGGGCGAGTTGTACTTTTCAATGACTCCCTTAATTTTACCACATAGTGCACTCAAAAACGAGGGGAAAATTCCAAGTGCAGTGAAATTGTGAAAAAGCAATTCTGACATTGTTTTTTGTGAATTGTTTTTGTACATTTTGTGGTAAAATTGACCGTGTAATATGATTCTCCTCATCACTATGATTACGGCAACACCAAACATGTCCAGGTTTTATTATTTTAATGGAGAAAAAAAATCTGAGGTTTGGAAAGAAACATTTTTGGAGCAGTTTCTCCATTTCCCGAGCCCCGTAACATTGTTATTTTCCTCCGGTGGAGCTGTATGATGGATTATTTTCTGCAGGACGAGATAACGTTTTTATTAGTACAATTGTGATCGCTCGTTACAGCATTTTTTGTGGAATTGTGCCATCCATAAATACGTAATTTTGGCAATTCTCACATTTTTTCTATTTCCGGTGTTTACTGATCGGGTTAATTGTTTTTATGTTTTTTACAGAGGGGTAAAAGACACACAGGCAGTGCTGTACAAAAACAACAGATAATGTAACAAAAAAGAACAGTGAGCACTGAAGGAGATAAAAACTGCCAAGATCCTGTTATTAGAGAAGCCGATAAAGGCAATAATGTAGTGTTAGTAGCAATGGACAATATAGTAAGGAGCAGAAAGACAGCGATCAGAGAGCAGCACAGAGAAAAACAAGCGCTGATCCCACAAATAACGAGAAGGAACAACTAAGATCTCTGAGATTTCACATAGAGAAGGGACGATTGTCTAAGAAATATCAGAGAAACTCTTCCCTGAATTTCCACACAAGCCGCATTGGTATTATATTCCTAAAGTCCACAAAGACGCAGCGCCCCCACCAGGCCGCCAATAGTGTGCGGGGTCAGTAACAGAATCTTTATCTACATTTATAGACCGGTGTCTGAGACCATTACTGAGAATAGCACCTGCTCACATCAAGGACACCGGAGATTTATAGAGAATTGTGTCCGGTATAGATTGGCAGGAGGGTTATAAATTGGCTTTGATCGACGTCAGGCGCTTGTACGCACAAATTCCACAAATCACAGGACTGGAAGCAATAAAAAATCTATGGAAAAAACTGCTGAAACAGATGACTATATTGGATTCATCCTGGAAAGCCTGAATGTTATATTGTCCCATAAGGCCTTCTCTTTTGGGGGCAGCTGGTCCACCCAGATGACGGGGACAGCGATGGGGGCGCCGGATGCTGCAGCTTCACTAATTTGTTCTTGCCAGACTTTGAAAATAAATATATTTATAGTGTAAAACCCCCACCTGACACCTCCGTGCGGACCACTGGTACGTGGATGATGTGTTTCTGGTGTGGGCTGGGACAGAAAGGGGTTAATGATTTCATTACATATTTAATGAGGAGAATAAGGTTAATATGAGATTTATTCACAATTTGCACAGAATAACTTAGATTTCTTAGGTGTGAATATTATCTGCCATGGTCTCTCTGAATTCACCCTTATTTCTACTGGTGAAATTTTCCCGATCAAAACTCCCATGTCATGTTCCACCAGTTATGTTACACACGTGATTATATGCTCATACCAGAAATTATATGTGGGAAGGACGACCCGACCCCTCCACAAAAGGCTGAACTCACACCGCTCCAATACTCCATAGGGTTTTCTCCAACATGGGCTTTCACGTCACTGCACCATCAAACACCAGAAAGATTCCACACAACTGAGAATATTCCCCACAGAGGAGATTCCCCCACAGGGTCAGAATCGCATTGGACAACTACACCGGAAAGAAATCTTCTGGATTTATAAACTAAACCCCCTTACTCCAAATGGCCTCAGTGAGATTACAGATGTTACAGAGGCTCCTGCTGCACCAGCCTGGGATAAGTCAGATCATCGCCGGATCACCGCACACCTCCTGTGACCCGGCTCCACCAGTGCTGCAGATCCCCCCCGGGTTTACTGAATTCAGACTGTGGGACAGACCCCCATTTGACGCATTAACTTTTGCCCCATTATCCTTCTGAAAATTTGTGGTGCGTCTTATGGTCCAGTGCGGCTTATAGTCCAAACCAATGAAGGGACTGCTGGGACCGTAATGGGGTCCATCTGAACCCCCAATGCAGGAGCCAAATGTCCTGAGAACTGGACCTGCTGGACCACAAATTGTCATTTCTCCAGGATACCAAATAAATAGTTGTCACGTAGAACCTGGAGAACCTGTCTGACATGCTCAGCATGCTCCTCCAGAGGACGGGAGTAACTCACTATATCATCCAGGAAAATTACCACAAATCTACCAATCAGTGAGAAAAAATATAATTACTGACATTGTCACAGACTGCCGGAGCATTGGTTACCCCGAATGGCGGCATCAGGTTGGGTTTTCTTACAGCGAATATTGGATTTATGTTGGGGCCCCCTGTCCCTGACAGCCGGTGTCGTTTCCCCTACAGAGGCTAATCCACAAGGGCACTGAGGTGCGAGACTCGGGCGAGTTTCTCCCAAGTGTGACCCCGGCCTCTGCCGGACTCTGGAAGGGGGGAAATAACCGAGATTTGGGCATTTTAGCTCCTGGTGTGGAGTCGATAGCACAATCATATGCCGCCATATAGTAGACGGCCGGTAACTGGTGATAATTCCCTCATGTGTGGGGTCTATTTCCCTCCAGAGAAACCACACGTTACATTCCACACATAACACTGTGTAGAGAAGGCGGCGCGGGGTAATTGTGCCAGTAGTGAGGGGCGAATAATGGCGGGAATGTCACTGACTGAGGAGAAGGCTCCATGGAGCGTCTTCACTCCGGAGATCATGTGACCCCTGACTCCTCCCCTCCTGTGACCTCATCACAGGTCCTGTGCACAGAGCAGCCATATATGTGGAGTGCGGCTCTGCAGGTTAGTGATGGGCAGTCCGGCTTTTCTCCCTCCTGTCCCTTCACTATAACGCCTGGGCCTCATTATACAGCTGTACAGGGGTCTAGTGAAGGCTTTTTAGCCCTTTCCTCAGACTGTACCTCCTGGGAACAGGCCCTCACTCCTGTCCCTTCACTATAAAGCCTGGGCCTCATTATACAGCTGTACAGGGGTCTAGTGAAGGCTTTTTAGCCCTTTCCACAGTCTGTAGCTCCTGGGCACAGGCCCTCACTCCTGTCCCTTCACTATAAAGCCTGGGCCTCATTATACAGCTATACAGGGGTCTAGTGAAGGCTTTTTAGCCCTTTCCTCAGACTGTACCTCCTGGGAACAGGCCCTCACTCCTGTCCCTTCACTTTAAAGCCTGGCCTCATTATACAGCTGTACAGGGGTCTACTGAAGGCTTTTTAGCCCTTTCCTCAGTCTGTAGCTCCTGGGAACAGGCCCTCTCTCCTGTCCCTTCACTATAAAGCCTGTGCCTCATTATACAGCTGTACAGGGGTCTGTTGTGAATTCACTTTCTGGCCTACCTCTGGTTGCTGGTGAAGGTAGTGGAGATGGTTGTATTGACAGAGGGGTTGCGAATTCTTTTTCCGGGCTCCCTCTGGTGGTTGCAGGAGGTAATGAAGCTGATCTAATTAACAGAGGCCTGCCACCTGATAATGAGGAGGACAATTGGACATTGGGAGTTTCTGACTGGATTTAAGACAGCTGACTCCCTCTATCCCTGCTGATGATTTTTTCCTGCCTCCTGAGGTCTTAGTTTCCAGCTCAGTCCCTGCATGCTCAATCTAAGTGTTCTTTTGCTATTGTTCACATTTGATTTGGTTTTGTCTATTTCAGTTCTGTGTGGTCAGCTAGCCCCGCCTGGGACTGTGCTGAATTTCCATCCTTATGTTACTGTTTGTGCCAGTTTGTTTTTGTCCCTTATTAGATTGGCCTCTCTTTGCTCTGTTTTCAGAATATACCAGAGTGCTGATATAGTGGGCGAAGTCTAGTGACTCCAGGATTTTTTCTATCAGATGTGTTGGGCATTTTTTGCAGGGTTTTTTGCATGATTGCAGACAGTGTATTTCCTTTCCTGTCCTGTCTAGTCAGTTTCGGCCCCATCGTTTGCTCAGTCTATTTTCCTACCTGTGTTTGTGCTTTCATCTTGTCTCACCGACAATATATGTTTGGGGGCTATCTATTCCTTTGGGGTCTGCTCTGGGGCAGTTTAGATTTCCCCTTTCTTGCTTTAGGCTTATTTAGTTCTCCGGCTGTGTCGAGGCATCTAGAATCATTGTAGGTACGCTCCACGGCTACTGCTAGCTGTGTGGATAGGATCAGGGGTCTGCAATCCGCTTATTTACCAACCTCTCTAGTTTTCTGTGGCTTAGCTTGGTCTTGCTTTCCTCCTCGATGGCCCTTTCCTCAGACTGTAGCTCCTGGGAACAGGCCCTCACTCCTGTCCCTTCACTATAAAGTCTGGGCCTCATTATACAGCTGTACAGGGGTCTAGTGAAGGCTTTTTAGAACTTTCCTCAGACTGTAGCTCCTGGGATCAGGCCCTTCAGTCCCTTCGCTATAAAGCCTGGTCCTCATTATACAGCTGTACAGGGGTCTAGTGAAGGCTTTTTAGCCCTTTCCTCAGACTGTAGCTCCTGGTCACCATGTGATCTCACCATAACCCTAACAAGGTAATTAACATGTGAAATCTTGGTCAAAATTATCTCAGTACACAAATCTCCCAGGATGCTCAAAGTTTTGCATCGCCCCTTTTTCCTTTTTGCAATTATGAAATTGTAAAAAAGTCTATATATATTTTTTTTTTATTATTATTGTTGCCTAAAATGCAAAGGCCATGTGTCATCTTAGAGGTTCGGCCTTTTAGAGATCATTTCATCTTCATCTTACTACTGCTCACAATAACAGTCATTTTGACCCGGGGCGCCCACACTTTTACATGCCGCTGTCAATGCTTCATCCCACTGGTGCTCAATATTTAATAGGGTCTTACTATTAAACTTAATGAAAAGTTCGGTGAATTTCTTTGAGCTGTTATTACTAGAGATGAGCGAATATCGTTGGAGAAGTTGTTATTGGCTAATATCGCTTACCAAATAGCTGCATCGGGACCCCGGATCCCTGGAGCGCTCCCGATAATCAGCTGCATGTGTCGCCCTCCATGCAGGTGCTGTGACTATCACACAGCGCGACACATGCAGCTGATTATCGGGAGCGCTCCAGCACACTGAGTCCTGCACACACTGAGGCCCCTGATCATGTGACCCCTGACTCCTCCCCTCCTGTGACCTCATCACAGGTCCTGTGTGCACAGAACAGTCATATATGTGGTGGACACTCCTGGACCTTCTGCTTTCTGGGTCGCTTCCTCCTGTGAGTCCTATTAACCCTTTCGCTCCCTGTATTCTCCTTTCTCGCAGGACAATATCTGAATTCGGACAGTGTGACAGGAATTTAAGCAATGTGGAAGGAAAAAATGAAAATTTTACTTTTTTCCTCACAAAAATGTGACTTTAGCCCCAAAATCGGCAGCGTAACAAATCCTTATTTTCCCCACTGTAGTTTGTAGACTCCATATACAGATCCCTTAAGTGTGAAAAGAGCTGAATTCCCCACTTAAGTTATTGCATTTTGGAAATTGCCCCCACTGGGAATTTATCTCCAGGTAAAGCACAATTGTGTCTCCATGGGGGTTGTGCTCACAGCCCAACATCGTGTGGCCTCCAAAGAAATGCCACCCCACACCATTACTGACCACTGCCAAACCGGTCATGCTGAAGGATGCTGCAGGCAGCAGATCGCTCTCCACGGCGTCTCCAGACTCTGTCACGTCTGTCACATGTGCTCAGTGTGAACCTGCTTTCATCTGTGAAGAGCACAGGGCGCCAGTGGCAAATTTGCCAATCCTGGTGTTTTGTGGTAAATGCCAAGCGTCCTGTACGGTGTTGGGCTGTGAGCGCAACCCCCATCTGTGGATGTCAGGCACTCATACCATCCTCATGGAGTCAGTTTCTAACCGTTTGTGCAGACACATGAACATTTGTGGCCTGCTGAAGATCATTTTGCAGGGCTCTGGCAGTGCTCCTCCTGTTCCTCCTTGCACAAAGGGGGAGGTAGTGGCCCTGCTGCTGGGTTGTTGCCCTCATACGGCCCCCTCCACACGTCCTGATGTACTGGCCTGTCTCCTGGTAGCACCACCAGCCTCTGGACACTACACTGTCAGACACAGTAAACCTTCTTGCTACAGCTCGCATTGATGTGCCATCCTGGATGAGCTGCATTACCTGAGCCACTTGGGTGGGTTGTAGAAGTCCGTCTCATGCTACCACAAGTGTGAAAGCACAACCAACATTCAAAAGTAACCAAAACATCAGCCAAAAGCATTGGTACTGAGATGTGGTATGTGGTCCCCACCTGCAGAACCACTCCTTTATTGAGGGTGTCTTGATAATTGCCAATAATTTCCATCTGTTGTCTATTCCATTTGCACAACAGCATGTGAAATTGATTGTCAATCAGTGTTGCTTCCTAAGTGGACAGTTTGATTTCACAGAAGTTTGATTTACTTGGAGTTATATTCTGTTGTTTAAGTGTTCCCTTTATTTTTTGAACAGTGTATATAGATAGATAGATTTTTTTTTCTTTGCGTTGGAGGGTCCAATTCCAGCTATTGCTGTGGGATCTGTGATTTCTATCTACTCCACTGTGTACAGGATAATAGAGTATAATAAAGTAGTTATGGACGTGACGTAACTAACATTGTGCAGTGACTCTGCTTTCCTTATAGTGATGGATATTTCTTGTTGCTGAAACTGTGATATTTTCCCCCCTTTAAACCTTTTTTAAACCCCTCTGATCAGTGCGATCACACAACATACAAGCCTCTGATGGCTCCGGTGATGCCCTGTACTCCTGTAGTGCCGTGTATCATCACTGCCTGTCAGTGTAATACTAACGGCCCCATACACATGAGATCAGAGTTGGCTGAACGGTCATTTGGCAGACGGCGATCTCTCCCGACTCCCCCATACACACAAATATTCCAGCTTTCCTGTGGTCTGTATGAGAGAGTCGCCTCCAGACTCCTCTAGAGGAGGATTATCTACAGGAAGAACAAACGGATTATCCTCTGAAATTCAGGATGTCAGATCCTTCTCTGCCCTGACATCATCTGTCAGGAGGACCCCAAATACATTATATGGTCGGCCAAACCCCCCGAAATCAGTGCTTTCATGGAACTTTAGCCTAATGTGTACGGGGGTTATAAAGTAACTTATTGGACGCTGCCTCTGGCCCGGCCTAATAGACCTTCATACATTGCAGCCCAGACCCCATTATTAGGCATGTAAGTATCGTAGTAACTAGGCCGCCCCATACTATCGAGTACTTGGGAGCGGGGGGCATTCAGCCAAACTCTGTCACAGCTTCTTAGATGTCATGTTTGCTTCTCACAGCAGCAAGTGGTTAAACTGTCAGGGTTTTTGTTGCAGCCTCATCTGTGCCGTCCCTGCGGTGTACATCTATGTTCTGGGGCCCAAACAGATTAATTTACTTTTAATACATGTTTAACATGTTAAAAATTATAAAATGTGTCTTCTGCTTTTTTGTTATTTTTTTCTTCTTACAAGAATTGTTGGAGCCAATTTTCTTTAGAAACATTTTAATATCGGCTTTTTCTGGAGTTTTTCTTGTAATATAGGAAAGTCTAAGGCCAGAAATAATCCCCATAAATCACTGTACATGGAGACTTTGGGATCAGATAATTTCTGTCCGTTGTGTTTGTGGAAACAAAAAATCTTTTCTAAAAGCCTCAAACTTCTGTGTGTGACTCAGAGCTGAGATCTAACGTGAGAGAAGATTCCAGTGCGGGGAAGACGGGAAACCTTCATATAGACGGCCGGTGGGGATGGAGGCAGTGACCGACTCTGGCCACATCTGTCTCTAGAGCCGCAGTAGAAGATGAAGATGTCGTCCTCATCATGAAGGAGTTATTTCTCATGTCGCGTGTAATGAATATCTCCTGCAGTATTGCTAATGCCGATTCCAGTGTCGGTAATGAGACGAGAATTAGCGTTATGGAAGATGAGTCTATGAGGAACCTGTTCAGCTGCCGACTCCGAGGAGGAAACTGCTTGTTGTCTGTGGCCTAAATATATAGGTTTTATTAGTAGATGTCAGGGAAGAAAACTAAACCCTGTAAGATAATAAATCTCATATGTTTCCCTTATTATCTCCAGTAATTGTATTATTACACAGGATTCTTATGGTGTTACATCGGATCATCTTCTTCTCATTCAGGTCTCTACAATATCGGATCCTCTCATAGAATCATAGAATCATAGAATCATAGAATCATAGAATCGTAGAGTTGGAAGGGACCTCCTGGGCCATCTGGTCCAACCCCCTGCTCAAAGCAGGATTCGCTAAATCATCCCAGTCAGATGTCTGTCCAGCCTCTGTTTGAAGACTTCCATTGAAGGAGAACTCACCACTTCTCGTGGCAGCCTGTTCCACTCATTGATCACTCTAACTGTCAAAAAGTTTTTTCTAATATCTAATCTGTGTCTCCTCCCATTCAGTTTCATCCCATTGCTTCTAGTCTTTCCTTGTGCAAATGAGAATAAAGTTGATCCTTCTACAATGTGACAGCCCTTTAGATATTTGTAGACAGCTATTAAGTCTCCTCTCAGTCTTCTCTTTTGCAAACTAAACATTCCCAAATCCTGCAACCTTTCCTCATAAGACAGGGTTTGCAGACCGGTCACCATTCTGGTCGCTCTTTTCTGAACTTGCTCCAGTTTGTTGATGTCTTTTTTAAAATGTGGTGCCCAAAACTGGACACAATATTCCAGATGAGGTCTGACCAAAGAGGAGTAGAGGGAAATAATGACTTCACGTGATCTAGACTGTATGCTTCTGTTAATACATCCTAGAATTGCATTTGCCTTTTTTGCTGCTGCATCACACTGTTGACTCATATTCAGTCTGTGATCTATTAGTATACCCAAGTCTTTTTCACATGTGCTGTCACTTAGCCCTATTCCTCCCATTCTATATCTGCTTTTTTCATTTTTATTGCCCAGATGTAGTACTTTGCATTTCTCCCTGTTAAAAACCATTCTGTTAGTTGCTGCCCACTTCTCCAGTTTATTTAAATCTTTTTGAATCCTCTCTCTCTCTTCTCTAGTATTAGCTATCCCTCCTAGCTTTGTGTCATCAGCAAATTTAATCAGTTTACCCTCAATTCCTTCATCTAAATCGTTGATAAAGATGTTGAACAATACAGGGCCCAGGACAGAGCCCTGTGGTACCCCACTTGATACATTCTTCCAACTGGATGTGCAGCCATTTACGACCACTCTTTGGGTCCGATCACTAAGCCAGTTATGAATCCACCTAACAGTTGCCTTGTCCATTCCATACTTAGTCATTTTTTCAATAAGGATTGTATGAGAGACTTTGTCAAATGCTTTGCTGAAGTCAAGATATACTATATCTACAGCATTTCCTTGATCCACCCAATCAGTGATTCCATCATAGAAGGAAATTAAGTTAGTCTGACATGACTTATTAGTTACAAACCCATGCTGACTCTGTTTAATCACTTCATTCTTATCCAGGTATTGACATACATGTTGTTTAATAATTTGTTCAAAGATCTTTCCTGGTATAGAAGTCAGACTCACCGGCCTATAGTTGCCTGGGTCCACCTTCTTCCCCTTTTTGAAGATAGGAACAACATTTGCTCTTCTCCAGTTCTCCAAGAATTTTCAAAGATTATGGAGAGGGGTTCAAAAATTTCTTCTGCTATCTCCTTCAGTACTCTGGGGTGTAATTCATCTGGACCTGGAGACTTGAATTCATTTAGGTTAGCTAAGTGTTTCCTCACTATCTTTCTGTTTATAGATATCCTGGATTCTTCCATTCCCTTAATAGGACAGTGAATAACAGTTGATGCTACATTTCCTTTCTGAGAGAAAACAGATGCAAAATAGGAATTTAAAAGTTCAGCCTTCTCAACATCCTGTCTTACCATTTCATCATTTTCATCCTGTAAAAATCCTATAGCATCTTTGACTTTTCTTTTACTTTTGACATATCCCCAAAATCCTTTAATATTGCTTTTGACATCTCTTGCAAGCCTCAATTCATTTTCAGCTTTAGCTAATCTGATTTGTGCCCTGCAGGTTCTGCAGACAGCATTATATTCTTCTTTAGATATGCCTCCCTCTTTCCATTTTATAAACATTTTTTTCTTCCTTTTTAGCATGTGCTTAAGTTCTGTGTTCATCCATCCTGGTTTCCTTAAATGCTTCCTATTCTTCCCTCTTTTCGGAATTGTTAACAACTGTGCTTTGAGAATTTCATTTTTCAAGATTTCCCATCCTTCCTGGACATTTTTGTCTTTAAGGATATCCAGCCATTGGATCCCTCCAATTCTCTTTCTGAATCCCTTAAAATCTGCCTTTCTGAAATCTAACCTTGACGTCTGAGTCTTCACAGGTCTTCCGCCTCTAGTTATCCAAAATTCTAAAATAGCATGGTCGCTACCTCCTAGGGTCCCAGCCACTTTTGCCTCCTCAACCATTTCCTCCCTGTTTATAAGGATTAGATCCAAGGTAGCAGTTCCCCTTGTTTTCTCCCTTACCTTTTGGAAGATAAAGTTGTCAGCAAGAGAGGATAAGAATTTCCTTGACCTGTTAGTTTTGCCTGAGAGAGATTCCCAACAAATGTCTGGATAGTTGAAATCTCCCATGACAACTATGTCATATTTTTGGGAGAACTTGGCCATTTGATGCATAAAGAGTTCATCCATATCTTCAGCTTGCACAGGCGGCCTGTAGTAAATGCCTACAATGGTGTCCTTTCCATTGTTCTGTCCTTGTATTCTTACCCAAACAGTTTCCACAGAACTCCCAGTCTCTGAAGCTTCAATCTCTGTGCAGATATACGCATTTCTAACATATAATGCGACACCCCCTCCTCGTTTATCAAGTCTGTTTCTTGCAAATAAGTTGTATCCTTCTAGTCTTGTATTCCAATCATGTGTATTGTCCCACCAAGTTTCAGTGATTCCAATGACATCATATTTCTTTTCCTGTGTTAGTAGTTCCAATTCTCCTTGTTTGTTGCCCATGCTTTGTGCATTAGTATAGAAACATTTTAGTTTGTGATTGGTTTCTCTTTCTCCAATATTTTTATTAATTAGATTCTTTCGTCTTTGTTCTTCCTTTCCACTTCTAATAGCAGAGTTCTCAATAGCATTTGTCAGGTGTATGGCTTTTTCTGGTCTTTTGCTTCCCTTCCCATGTTGTTCTAGTTTAAAGCTCTCCTTACAAATGTAGCAAGGCGACTTCCAAATACATGCTTTCCAGTCTTCGTAAGGTGCACCCCATCTCTAGCAAGTAGTCCATCGTATAAGTAGTTCACTCCGTGATCCAGAAATCCAAATCGTTTCTGACGGCACCATCGACGTAGCCAGTTGTTCACCTGCAGAATCTTATTCCACCTCCTTGTTCCATGGCCATCCACTGGGAGGATGGAAGAGAAGACCACCTGCGCTCCCAGTTCTTTCACTTTCTTGCCTAAGTCTTCAAAGTCTCTGCAGATGGTTTCCAGGTCGTTTCTTGCGGTGTCATTTGTCCCCACATGTAGTAGCAGGAATGGGTAGTCATCTGTAGGTCTGAAGAGTCCTGATATCCTGTCAGACACATCTTTAATTTTTGCAGCTCAGTGAAGATCTTCTACAAAACAGAATTTTCCTGATTTACCCATCAAGGATGGATATGGACAGAGACAAGATGGCGGAGAGGATGTTACACCTCACCCTAGAGATCCTCTTCCGTCTCACTGGAGAGGTGAGAGATTCTGATGACGTCACATTACATCATTCTTATCTATGGGAATAACAGATGGACAGAACTGGAGAGGTGAGGACTCTGGAAATGTCTGTAGTGAGATTTATTAATGTGTCTCTCCATTACCAGGATTACACAGTGGTGAAGAAGACCTCTAGTGATCTCTGTCAGGACCCTGTGTCTGAGGGATGGGGAAGACCCCTGAGCCCAATCACGGGGCCTCCACCTCACCTCCTGATCCATGAGGACATCAATGACCAGAAGATCCTAGGACTCATCTACAAGATGATTGAGCTGCTGACTGGAGAGGTGACACTGCTGGGAATGCTGGGACATTATACAGTAACACTATGAAGGGATCGGGGGGATGACGGTATCATTGTATGTGTCAGGTTCCTATAAGGTGTCAGGATGTCGCTGTCTATTTCTCCATGGAGGAGTGGGAGTATTTAGAAGGACACAGAGATCTGTACAAGAACGTCATAATGGAGGTTCCCCAGCCCCTCACATCTCCAGGTAATAGACAGGACTAAATACACACGGCCTATAAATATCTGTATGTAGAGAATGAATTCAGTCCCTGTATGTGTTTCCTCAAGATCTATCCAGTAAGAGGACAACACCAGAGAGATGTCCCCATCCTCTTCTTCCACAGGACTGTAACCAAGAAGATCCCAGTGCTCCTCAGGATCATCAGGTAGATGGAGAGAAGGTGTCAGGAGATCTCCCCTATGATGTGTAGACGGCTGTGAAGGTTTTGTGCTCAGTCTGGTTTTATCCACCAGTATTATGTGTTTTATACTTGTGTAATGAGAGCGGTGGAGATGGCAGGATTAGAGCTGATCATAGATGGGACTTCTCCATCTGTCTGTGACTTTTACAATATTTGTTTCAGGGTGAAGATCTGACCCATATTAATACTACAGAGACATATGTGAGAAATGATGAGCGGTGTAAAGAGGAGATTCCCACATATGACTACCCAGGTGAGTAGTAACCACTGAATGCAGAGAAGTCACAGATTCCTCTCAGTCTCCGGCTGTGGCTGCTTTATCGGTGGTGTAGTCCGGCCGTATTACCATGATCACCATTTTGCCTCTAGACCACAACATTCTCCTCCACCCAAAACTGTTCAAATGACTTTGGGCATTGCAAGCCCTTTTCTATAGAACTTACAACCTGGAGGATCCACCTACCCCCTGGGATTAATAACAAGAATCTCATGTAAAATGCTAAAATTCCTATGGATGATACCAAAACAATTTGTTCACCGTAGGCACAAGCCACATCAGCTCCTATAAACATGGAAACACCGGAGAAAAAAGGGAGCAAAACGATGACTGCAAAAATATTAATAATTTTTATTAACTATCGTACAAAGAAGTGCACAAAATCATGATGAGGTGCCAATATAAAGCAGATGAACACATACCCGACCATCCCCCCGTCCATCCAAGATGGAAATAATGTCCTCATATATGTATTTTAGACATCATGCCCAAGTGGAAGCCCAAAATATAATACCGCCCTACAAAAATCAATGGCCATATGGCCCAGATAACTTCAAGTAAATCCCCTGAGCAAAGCTCAAAAAGTAAGGAGGAGAGACATATAATGTCCTTAGGGTGCAATGAATCTGGACATAAACAAGGGCGACCACCAGTGAAAGACAGAAATAAATGTCAGATCAAAATCTTACCAGAGGATGCAGGAGGAAGAGGGGAAGCGTCTGGCAGTGACCCCTGACGCACGTTTCGTGGCACAGAAAGGCCGCTTTATCAAGGAGATAGTAACCATATCTCCACAGGACCTTCATATACCCTGTGACCGCGGTCACATGACCGGGATCAACCAATCATCGCGGACTCATCGGCGCACGCGCTCTGAGGTCGGCAAGCACCGCTGCACAGAACAGGCGTCATGCTGAACACAGGAAACAGGTCAAAAGACAAAGGCGCCCGTGTACAACATAAAGACGCCCATCTGTCAGCAGCACAATTACCACCGCAGAGATATGCGCACTGCTGCCCATAATTGTATCCCATATATAGGGTAAATGGAAATCCCAATAATCCATACCGGGAAGATGAATGATTTTTAAAGGGGTCATGGCCATACAAAAGAATCATCACATACATACATGGATATGCATCACATATAGCCCAGGCGATAAAGAGTCTCATATATTAAATACATCAAATGCATAAAACGAATATATGGTCATGACACATACAACTATAAAGGCCACTAGATCCGATTCACATGTTTGATATAATATGCTCATAATTATATCCCATACATGGGAAGAACCCTAAGGTCCATGCAGACAATAATCCTAAGCGGGTCATGACCGTAAAAAAAGTCATCACATATATATAAATGTACATCGTATATGACATAAACAGTGAAAAAATCTCACATACTAAGTACATAAAATACAGAGAATACAATATATGGTCATGATTCCCACAACTGTAGAGACTGCTGGATGCGGTTCACAGAGATATGGTACAGGGTGAGGGTCCAAGGAGATATATGGTGTCCTCAAGGTCACTAACTATAAATTATTGACATACAAGAAAAGATTAGTGAAAATAAAGAGTAAAAATTAAAAACAATATAAAAACAACACACTGCCAGAAAAAAGGAGGGAGTGTGATATAGACCTGTGGAGGAAAAAGGACAGGAGGAATTCTCATTACCTATATATTATATGCCTATAAATATACCCAGATATCCATATGGAATATACTATAAAGAGAATAATGCAAATCATCCCATTGGGAATCCATTAACAAAAAAGAAAAAAATATCCGGGACCAATTGATGCATAATTGTTAAATCCCCAAAGACTATAGGAATGGGGCCAAGCTCAAAACTTCATTGAGTCCATTAGGGGTCATGGTGTCCAGTTGAACGAACCACCTGAGTTCCATCTGTGATAAAAAAATGTTTGTTGTCACCACCCCTAATCCCCATATGAAGCGCATCCATCCCTCTAGTTCTCTTCTCATCAGATGGGACAAGGGAATTCCAGATTAGACAGAGAATTTCCTGTGGAACTTCAAACGTGATTTACTATGCCACGTGCCCTTGTCCCAAAATATATGTGGGTCTGACAACAAGAGAACTCAGGATTCGAGTGCGCGAGCATGTGCGGGACATTGGCGCGGCCAAGACAGTGTCCGATATTGGGGATCTGAAAACCATTCCCCAACACTATAGATCATGTCATAATAGTGATGTGACCTTATTGAAGATTAGAGGGATTGATGCGCTTCATATGGTTTATGCGGCTTCATACTCTAATTACCCCAGAGAGGTTTCACCACTAGTTACTCATTTATTACTGATGGAGACTGTGGAGTTTGATCATTTCAGTAGTTCCTAATCAGGCCCCATTATTAATATCTGACGTGTGTCACTTTATGTGGTGGTAAGTTTGGAATTCTTCACAAAGGATAATAGAAAACAAATGGATCTTAGAAATTGTTTTCCAGCTTCGCACTATACCCTACATACACTACTCTCTGGCAGTGTTCAGAAGGGAAGGAGCGCCATTTAGCTATTTGAATGCAGATCTAGCTGGAATAGTTTGCAGACACAATGTATTGGGAGCACTGTTCATGGTCACCTGGCAGCTCAAAAGATGTCCACCATGAACATGCTTGGCACTATCTTCTCTGCTTTCCATATCCCAAGGATTGCCTTGCTCATCGCCCTATAACACCCTCACATGGAATCTGGACTTACACTGGGACCTCTAGGCTTGGACCATGGTGTTACCTGCTATTCTGTGGTGTTAGATGGCAAGAGGAATAGTCAGTTATCTGGGTCAGAACCAGAAGGACAGAACACAGAATCAGAAGACACAAGAGTAGTCAGTAAACAGGCCACGGTCACAGCAGGGGATAAATACACAAGCCACAAGCTGAGCACAGAGGACTGAACCAGAGGAGAACAGCGCTGTATCTGGCAGATTCCGGCCATGTGCTTTGAGCTTTAGTAGGGTGTGGTACTTTCCAATTGGCTGAAGTAGGGAGCAGATTACTCCAGCTGGACAGCAGGAACAGATCCCAGATGAGATTGGACACACCATATGCAGAAGCCCTAACATAACTAAATGACAGAAAACCAGAATAGTCGAAATCCCCATAAAGTGATTCCATTTTATAAATTAATTCACTGAGGGTTATAATCCTTAGGAGGAGTGAATATTTTGACTCCACAGCCACTTTCTGGAAATTAACACGCAGTGGATGTTGGAGTGAAAATTACACATTTGCCATTTTATTACCCAGCACATAGTGCCCAGATTGTGCTCCAGGAGACACACACCAAAAATTAAGTGGGTTCTTCTCACTATAATATTGCTAAATACAGGGATCCTAAATGTTGTTTGCGCACACTGCAAGACTCCGAAGTGAGAGCGGATTTTGCCGGATTGGGTTATAGAAACCTTGTTGCTTTTCAACAGCCTTTGAGCCACTAATAGTGCGGGAACCTCTGTTTTTCCATTGACAGATGATGGACCTGAGTGAGGTCTTGTTTTTTGTGAGATGAGAATTGGTATTATTTTCACCTACATAACATTGATTGGTTTCTTTATATTTGATATTTGGGAGGCAAAATGTACAAACAGTTGAACACCACACACTACTGGTTCATCCAACAAGGTTTTCTATTAGACTGTGAACTGTCATTGTCTTGGTAAATAATTAAAGTTTTTTACATAGCTTGCCATTTTTATGGAAACGTTCAAAAATATAAAAAACTCAAGGATATTTTATTTAAAAATGTTTTTTTATCTTAGCAGATGACTGTACCAGGAGATCAGAGGGACAGCTGACATCTTCAGTTTTTAAATCTGATGATCTTGAGATCTTACAAGACACAACTGAAGTGATTGCTGTTTCTCCAGATATATCATTTATTCACAGCAAAGATCTGTCATCTGATCTTATGAAACAGGTCCCATCTTCTGATTCATTACTGACTACCAAGGAAAATCAAAGTCACAAAAGAGGCATTAAAAAACAAACTGCTCCTAAAGCAAAGAAGTCATTTTCATGTTCAGAATGTGGGAAATATTTTGCATGGAAATCACATTTTGTTACTCACCAGAGAATTCACACAGGGGAGAAGCCTTTTTCCTGTTCAGAATGTGGGAGATATTTTGCACAGAAATCACATTTTGTTATCCACCAGAGAACTCACACAGGGGAGAAGCCTTTTTCCTGTTCAGAATGTGGGAAATATTTTGCACAGAAATCACATTTTGTTATCCACCAGAGAACTCACACAGGGGAGAAGCCTTTTTCCTGTTTAGAATGTGGGAAATGTTTTAATAATAAATCTGATTGTGTTAAGCACCAGAGAATCCACACAGGAGAGAAGCCTTTTTCTTGTTCAGAATGTGGGAAATGTTTTAATCTGAAATCGGTTCTTGATAGACACCAGAGAGCACACACAGGGGAGATGCCCTTTTCCTTTTCCTGTTCAGAATGTGGGAAATGTTTTGAACATAAATCAAATTTTGTTACCCACCAGAGAACTCACACAGGGGAGAAGCCTTTTTCCTGTTTAGAATGTGGGAAATGTTTTAGCACTAAATCCGATTGTGTTAATCATCAGAGAATCCACACAGGGGAGAAGCCTTTTTCCTGTTCAGAATGTTGGAAATGTTTTAACACTAAATCAGATTTTGTTAAGCACCAGAGAATCCACACAGGGGAGAAGCCTTTTTCATGTCTAGACTGTGGGAAATGTTTTGGACAGAAATCACATTTTCTTACCCACAAGAGAACTCACACAGGGGAGAAGCCTTTCTCATGTTCAGAATGTGGGAAATGTTTTATGAATAAATCAGATTGTGTTAAGCACCAGAGAACTCACACAGGGGAGAAGCCTTATTCCTGTTCAGAATGTGGGAAATGTTTTAACATTAAATCCAATTGTGTTAAGCACCAGAGAACTCACACAGGAGAGAAGCCTTTTTCATGTTCAGAATGTGGGAAATGTTTTGCACATAAATCACGTTTTGTTACCCACCAAAGAACTCACACAGGGGAGAAGCCTTTTTCCTGTTCAGAATGTGGGAAATGTTTTAACACTAAATCAGAATGTGTTAAGCACCAGAGAATCCACACAGGAGAGAAGCCTTTTTTATGTTCATAATGTTATAATGTTGGAATAGTTTTAACCAAAATTGAATCTTCTTAAATGGGTTATCTCTTGTCATTCCGCATGTTTGCTGATGAAAGGATAAAACTAAACCTTATTGCAAATGTAAAACTATACCCATAATTCACCCCCTGAAGGTTAGTCAGAAAGTGACTAATAGAAAAAACATATACCCCACATCTCAGTATATAGGGTGAGGTGACATATACACACTCACTCTCATTTCTAGGGGTTTCATCGTCCTCACCAAAGGCAACTCATTAAGAGACTATTTAATATTGACCTATATTCAAGAGAGACTAAATGAGAAAAAAAAACCTAAAATCATGTATCATGTTATCCGAAACAGAAAACTAGCCACATATTCGCAGATCCCAAACACCAAATTATATACTTCGGAAGTTTATAAGCCCGTCCCGTGTCAAGAATAGATAGTATGAATTTGAATGTACCAAACGGTTGCAATGAAATAAAGAGTGAAAAATTTAAAGGGGTCTGAATACTTTCTGTACCTACTGTATCAGTAAAAATAACTCCTCTTTATTAGGTTAAGTATAAAAGAATTGCACCATTTTCTGATACCCGTCACGTCTCCATTTTTCATGATCTCGGGATGGGTGAAGGCTTATTTTTTGTTTGCCGAGATGACGTTATTAATGGAGACTATTTTGGTGCAGATACGATCTTTTGGTCTTTCCTTTATTGCATTGTACTGTAATGTTGCAGCGACCAAAAAAAGTGATTCTGGTGTTTTGACCATTTTCTCGTTACGCCATTTAGCGATCGGGTTAATTCTTTTTTATATTGATAGATTGGGCGATTCTGAACGCGGCTATAACAAATATATGTATGTTTGATTTTTTTATTGTTTTATTTTGAAAAGGAGCGAAAGGGGGGTGATTTGAACTTTTATATTGTTTTTTATATTTTTAAAAACATTTCTTTTTTTACTTTTGGCATTGTGAAGACATACAGCATTGTATCTTAAATAACCAGACAGCTATTTTTTCGCAAATGAAGAATAATAGAATGTTATCTGTATGTTGGCTTTAAATTTAAGTGTTGATTTCTAGTTGGTCAAGAAAACAGACTTGTTTGTGTCAGCCGGTAATATTGACTTTTATTGTGCGCTTATCCTTGATCCCTAGTGATGATTGATTGCTGATATGCTAATTATACATTGTGTTATGGAGCCAGTTTGTTGACTTCTAAAGCAGAGAGGGAAAAACTATGCAAATAGTTTAAATAATCAAGTAATGCTATAATAATCTCATCTCCATTCTTACCCTTTATGTAAATACTGAATGAGGGACACTTGTTAAGTCTAAAATTAGGTTACATGCCTCGGTATAAAGAGACTGAGAGAGAGAAACAGCCAGAGAGATTCTGCCAAGACATCTTTACATCCAAAGGACAAGAGACAGGACAGCAGCCACAACATCATCACAAGGGACACAGATCTATCATTCTATAGAAAACAACCTAGGGGGTTTCAGCCTCGGTTGGAAGAATACAGATCTGCTCCACTGACCATCACTGAATCATGGATATGTTTGGAGAAGCCAGATTGTGATCTTTGGAGCAACTGGCCTTGTATGGACTGTCATCTTCCTATGTTTGTCGCTACCTCCTCTCTGTGAGTGTGCCACAGCTGGGTAGTGACCCTGGAAGATCTGAAGTCACAGCAGCTATTATCCCAGTGGGTCAGTGGAAGGGTGAGTCTCTGTAAGGTGCCCCATCTTGGGTGCTGTGCTGGGACTGTTCTATGTGTTATCTGCCTGTTCTGTGGTACAATAAAGCATTGCCCACACTGTCTTACCCTCACCCTGTGTTGTCTGAGTAGCGTTTTGCCCATGTTAAACGGAGAGCGGGAGTTCGGCAGGATGATCCCTAGTTCATGTGGTTTTGTCTAGTGGGCGGCGCTCATAGCATTCCAGCAGTGACAAGCATAGAGGTCTGCTGGAGACCTCTGGTTATCATGCCAACCCATCGGTGACCCTTGATCATGTGGTGGGGTCACCGATGGGCAGGATTTTTGATGCGCTTCTGGAAGTGCACATTAAATGTCGCTGTCAGAGGCTGTTAGGGGCAAATGGCAGCTGTTCAAAACAGCTGACATGTGCCAGAAAAGATGTGGGCTCACCGCCGGAGCCCACATCAAAGAGAGGAAGTACATTTACACCTGATGTCGGAAAGGAGTTAAAGGGGATTGTTTTTACAGAGACAGAAGTAGTAATCAATCAGGCTGCCACGAGAAGTGGTGAGTTCTCCTTCAATGGAAGTCTTCAAACAGAGGCTGGACAGACATCTGACTGGGATGATTTAGCGAATCCTGCTTTGAGCAGGGGGTTGGACCAGATGGCCCAGGAGGTCCCTTCCAACTCTACGAATCTATGATTCTATGATTCTATGTATACATACAAATAATTACAAAAATACACAGCTTCTAATGGTAAATAGTATAGAGTTACCACAAGAAAATATAATTTGTGTAAACCATGTATAGATATAAAAATTCAGGCAAATGTCAAATGTTGTAGCGCCATCTAGTGGCTATGTGCAAAAGTGCCATCATAGAGTAACATGTATCCTAAGAGAGCGTCACTATCAAGGTGGAGATGAGATAAGTGCACCGTATTTATTGAGTGTAAGATAAATCCATACATAGATATATGGAAACGGATTGTAGATCTATCACTGGATATCAGTGTATAAGGGGAATAGATCCTGTGCACTTATAGATGAATAGCTTATATAATGAGAGGACACAGAGCAAAGGGTATAAATAGTGAGAGAATAAAGAGCTGACAGCGCATTACATCCCTGGAGTACAGATAGGAGATATAAAGTGCAGCCAGTGCTATATGGGATATCCCAGGAATACAGTACAGCCCATATAGTGTAAAGGAGGAACCATCCTAACAAGAGATGGTGATTACAGATCCTACAGGCAACATGCCGGGAGTGTACAGAGAAAGATGGCAGAGTCACCACTATTCCCTCTTACGGGCGTTTCACCACATCAGCTTCCTCAGAGGGTACGGATAAGTGTTTCCAACACACCAAGGTCCTGCACTAATCCAGGCAAGAGGAGTAACTCTGGGGTAAAGTGGGGGTGTTCCTAAAGGAATTGGGGCTGTTCCCCGGTCACATCTTCCCCAGTGAAGCAGGAGGTTCAGGATGAAAGCCTGTTGGTTAGACCAAGATGGATAATGCTGCATAGAGCCACCTGGTAGCGATCAGTCAGGTGAAGTGATAGTGAGGGGGATCCGGAAACAGAACAATGCAGGTGAAAAGAGCCAAATGTGACCCCACCAAGTGACCAGTGAGAGTGCAACTGTGCAACGGGTAAGAAAAGAGAATAAAAAGTGATATGGTAAAGATATAAAGAGAAAAGCAGCTTAATAACAGTGATGATAATAAAATCTATGGGAAGTGTTTGTGGTGAAGTGTATACACTCCTAGAAATGTTTCCTCTACAATATAGAGATATAAGTGATCAGTATTAGGACGTGTAACAAAGAGGAATCTGTTATTATATAGAGAGAATGTAATGAGCAATAAATGACGGGAATAATCGGGAATGAAATTGTTATTAATAATATAATGAGATCCCAGCACCTGACACTTCCCGGGATATATGGGCTTATATTAGAATCCCAATTACCAACTGGAAAGATAAAAACAAAGGGAAAAGGGCGGAACAAAAAACAAGCCCCAAACACCTCATAACCCACAATGTAAGGGCAGAAAAATACCGGAAAATATAAGTTTCTCTTCACACTGCAATATTAGTCACCTGTGATCTGTGTCTCTCCCAGAAGAGAAGTCATCACAGTGTCATTCCCCGTAATAACCGTATAGAGGAGGAAATGATCGCGGAGACAGCATCCATTGTTAGAATAGTGGGGAGACACAGATGGGGTCCAATGTTCCTGACTGTCCGGATGTCTAGAGGATCTTCACCATCGGAGAGTAAAGTGCAGATCGGCGATCTTGTGACCGGTGTATTATGGGGAGATAAGAAACAAATAAGACACATTGAGTCAGAGAAACCTGTTTTTTGTAATAAAGAGTGTAGAGAACGAATTCTACCAAACCCCCTATAGGAAAGGGGAGAAGCTGAGAAATTCATCTACACCATTAGGATGTAAGGGATTTAATTGCCGGATCCATTTACTTTCTAATTGTGACCAGTAGTGATGGGCGTATCCCCCGATGACCGATATCGGTGGGTTCACCCGAGTTTTTTTGTAAAGTTTGATCTCAGGGCCGGAGATGACTTGAACTTGCGTCCGAACCCCGAGCTTGGACTTTACAGATATGGGACAGGGCAGGGGGCTGTAAAACAAAGCATACAATTAATAATAAACATTATAACTATACATACTGGTCCAGCGACGCGTCCTCCCGTCTCCCAACCGCATCTTGTTATGATGAGTCACCGAAGGAGGAAAAAACAAAATACTAGCTAAGTCCAGAAAAACCAGAGAGGTTGGCAGCTATCGGATTGCAGACCCCTGAACCTATCCACAACAACTAGCAGTAGCCGTGGGGGGTTCCTATGGTGCCCTAGACCCCTCGATCACAGCCAGAGAACTACATAGCCTAAAGACAGAAAGGGGAAAAACTAAACTGCCCCAGAGCAGACCCCAAAACAATAGGCAGCCCCCAACATATAATGACGGTGAAGCAAGATGAAAACACTAACACAGATAGAAAGATAGGTTGAGCAAATGATGGGGCCCAAGCTAACAAAATAGGACAGGATAGGAAAGCCGCTGTCTGCCATCCGCAAAAACCCTATCCAAAATGTGCCAACCGACTGATAGGAAAAAGAGGCCCTGAAGTCGCTAGGCTTCAAAAGACTATATCAGCACTCAGGTATATACTGAAGACAGAGCAAAAGATCAACAGATCAGAGACAAAAATGGAATTCAGCTCACCCCCGGCCGGGGATGGCAGAACTCCCAAAAAAACAAGGCAAAACAAAAACAAAACTGAAGTGTACAAAGCAGACCAGAAAAACTTAGCTTTGAGACGCAGGAATCAGACTGGTCTCCAAGAATCCAGCAGGATCACCAGCAAGGCAGAAGGGCATCGGCTGCCTTATATCCAGTCCTCAATTCCAGCCACCCAGTCATCATCTAGCTGCCCAGGTGTTTGGTAATCAATCTCACTACCTTCCTTCACCAGAGGTGGGAGTTCATCAGACCTCAACGGTGAAGGGAAAAATGAACTCACAACAGTACCTCCCCCTTGAGGAGGGGTCACCGAACCCTCATCCATGCCACCAGGGCGATCCGGGTGAGCCCGATGATAGGCACGCACCAATCTTTCGGCATGATTATCAGAGGCAGAGACCCCGGAATTATCCTCCTGACCATAACCCTTCCACTTAACCAAATACTGGAGTCTCCGTCTAGCCAGACGGGAATCCAGTATCTTCTCTACCTCATATTCCATGTTACCTTCAACCAATACAGGGTCAGGAGGTGCCACCACAGGAACTACTGGTTCAACAAACCTCTTCAACAAGGACTTATGAAACACATTATGAATTTTAAATGTGACAGGAAGAGCCAACCGAAAGGAGACCGGATTAATAATCTCCAAAATCTCCAATAAATCTAGGCTTAAACTTAGGAGAAGCCACCTTCATAGCGATATTTTTTGATGACAACCAAACCATATCACCCACCTTAAACTGGGGACCAACGATCCTACGCCGGTTGGAAAACCGCTGGGCCTTTTCCTGGGAGAGAGACAACTTATCCACTACTTGGTCCCAGATCTGGTGCATTCTCTCCACCACAGTGTCAACACCTGGGCACGCAGAAGGCTCCACCTGCCCTGAAGAAAATTGAAGGTGAAACCCAAAGTTACAAAAAAAAGGTGACATCAAAGTGGCAGAACTAACTCTATTATTTAAAGCAAATTCGGCCAAGGGCAAAAATGAAACCCAATCATCCTGATCGGCAGAAATAAAACATCTCAAATATGACTATATGACTCCAAAATCTGGTTTGTTCTCTCCGTCTGCCCATTGGTCTGAGGGTGAAACGCAGAGGAGAAGGACAACTGAATTCCCAGCTTGGAACAGAAAGTCCTCCAAAATCTAGACACAAACTGAACTCCTCTGTCAGATACAATGTTCTCAGGAATCCCGTGCAAGCGAACCACCTGTTGCAAAAACAAGGGCACCAACTCAGAGGAAGATGGCAACTTAAGGAGTGGTACAAGATGGACCATCTTAGAGAATCTATCACAAATCACCCAAATAACAGTCATTCTCTGAGAGACAGGCATATCAGAGATAAAATCCATTGAAATATGGGTCCATGGCCTCCTGGGCACCGGCAAAGGCATCAACAAGCCACTAGAGCGAGAGCAAGGTTTAGACTGCACAAAATTCCTGACATCATGAGACAAGGCGGGCCACCAAAAAGACCAACTCACCAGATCTCTAGTACCAAAAATACCTGGATGACCAGCCAATGCAGAGCAATGAACTTCAGACATCACTCTCTTCCTCCACTGGTCAGGAACATACAACTTTCCACTGGGACAACGCTCAGGTTTGTCCTCCTGAAACTCTTCCAGAGCACATCTCAAATAGGGCGAGATGGCAGAAAGAACTACCCCCTCGCCTAAGATGGTAGCAGGCTTAGTCACAACAGGAGAATCGGCAAGGAAACTCCTAGAAAGGGCGTCTGCCTTGACATTCTTAGTGCCTGGAAGAAAAGAGACCACAAAATCAAAACATGTGAAAAACAAGGCCCACCTAGCCTTTCTAGGATTCAAGCGCTTGGCCGACTCCAGGTAAATCAAATTCTTGTGGTCAGTAAGGACCACGACTTGGTGTTTGGCTCCCTCCAACCAATGTCTCCACTCCTCAAATGCCCATTTCATGGCCAACAGTTCCCGATTCCCCACATCATAGTTACGTTCGGATGGGGAAAACTTTCGGGAAAAGAAAGCACAAGGATTCATTTTAGATGTCACAGGATCTTTTTGGGACAACACCGCTCCTGCACCAATCTCAGAAGCGTCCACCTCCACCTGAAACGGGAGTGAGACATCAGGTTGCCGCAAAACCGGAGCAGAAGTGAATCTTCGCTTCAGCTCCTGAAAGGAAGAAACAGCCTCCGGAGACCAATTCAGCACATCAGCACCCTTCCTAGTCAAATCAGTCAATGGCTTGGCAATACCAGAAAAATTACGGTAGCTATAAATTTCCGATAAAAATTAGCAAAACCCAAAAACTTCTGGAGGGCCTTCAAAGAGGTGGGCTGAACCCAATCATAAATGGCCTGTACCTTGGCCGGGTCCATTTCAATAGTTGACGGAGACAAAATAAATCACAAAAATGAAATCCTCTGTACCCCAAAAAGGCATTTCGAACCCTTGACATACAGGGAATTCTCCCTCAAAATCCGGAACACAGTCCGAACATGTTCCACATGAGAGTCCCAATTCTTGGAGAAGATCAAAATATCATCCAGATAGATAATCAAAAATTTATCCACAAAGTCTCGGAATATATCGTTCATGAAGCACTGGAAGACAGAAGGGGCATTAGTGAGCCCAAAAGGCATCACCAGGTACTCAAAATGTCCCTCCGGAGTATTAAACGCCGTCTTCCATTCATTCCCATGCTTAATGCGAATAAGATTATACGCCCCCCTGAGGTCAAGCTTGGTAAACCAGCAAGCACCTTTAACTCTGGAGAATAGATCAGAAATCAGGGGTAACGGATACTGATATTTAACAGTAATTTTGTTGAGGGCACAATAGTCAATACAAGGCCTTAATGAACCATCCTTTTTAGCCACGAAAAAAAACCCAGCACCTAAGGGTGAAGAGGATGGTCTAATATGACCCTTCTCCAACGACTCCTTAATATAGGATCGCATAGCCTCGTGCTCGGGTACAGATAAATTGAAAAGCCGACCCTTGGGGAATTTACACCCCGGGTTCAGCTCAATTGCACAGTCATAACTCCTATGAGGAGGCAAAGACGCAGACTCATTCTCACTAAATACATCATAAAAGTCAGCCAAATAGTCAGGAACATCATGCGACTGGGGAGAGGTGGAGAAAACAGGAGCATCACTAAGGGCACACCGACAACCCCAACTCACCACAGACAAAGATTTCCAATCCAGAACAGGATTATGGATTTGCAACCAGGGAAACCCCAGAACAATGGTATCATGCAAATTATGCAACACCAAAAATCTGCAATTTTCTTGATGGTCTAGGGCGACCCGCATTACCACCTGGGTCCAAAACTGAGGTTTATTCTTTGCCAAAGGAGTAGCATCAATACCCCTTAAAGGTATAGGCGTCTGCAGAGGTGTCATAGGAAATCCACAATGTTTAGCAAAATCCAAGTCCATCAGGTTCAGAGCTGCTCCCGAATCCACAAAAGCCTTGGCGGAAAATGTGGACATGGAGCAGATCAGAGTAATTGCCAGAAGAAACTTAGGTTGAACACCACCCACAGAAAACGTGTGTGCACAACGTTTTTCTCGTTTAGGGCAGACAGAAATAATATGCGAGGCATCTCCACAAAAAAAACACAGCTTATTACGCCTTCTGAACTACTGACGTTGCGCCCTAGACAAAACTCTATCACATTGCATAGGTTCAGACATTTGTTCAAAAGGTGGCAACATCTCTCGTGTAGTTTTGCGTTCACGTAAACGCCGATCCACCTGAATGGCTAATGATGTAGAATCGTCAAGATCTGAGGGAACAGGAAATCCCACCATAGTATCTTTTACAGTTTCTGACAAACCCTTCCGAAAGAGGGCTGCCAAGGCACAATCATTCCAGGTAGTAAGGACCGCCCACTTTCGGAATTTTTGACAGTACAACTCTGCCGAATCCCGACCCTGGCTTAATGCCAACAGGGTCTTTTCAGCCTGATCAATAGCATTAGGTTCATCATACAACAACCCCAAGGCTTGAAAAAATGCGTTCACATTATTCAGAATAGGATCATCAGGTTTCAAAGAAAACGCCCAATCCTGGGGATCACCGCGCAGCAAAGAGATGACAATTTTAACCTGCTGCGCGGAGTTCCCCGACGAGTTAGGCTTCAAGGCAAAAAATAATTTACAATTATTCTTGAAATTCAAGAATTTAGACCGATCCCCAAAAAACACATCAGGAGCGTGAATCTTTGGTTCAGCAGCATGTGAATGAGCAAGATAGGCGGAAATTCCCCGCACTTCAGCAGCGAGCTGCTCCACACGATCAGACAATTGCTTCATCTCCATTGAGAGAAAAATTCCCCCTATGGCCTCAGAGATATAGAGGAAAAAATATGCGCAAAAAAAAAAAAAATTCTGACCCCCTTTTTTTTTTTTTACAATTCTCTCCTGCTATTGAGTACCCTAGGATCTGCGGTATGGCTGGTGATTCTGTTATGATGAGTCACCGAAGGAGGAAAAAACAAAATACTAGCTAAGGCTGGTTTCACATTTGCGTTTTTTTGCGCTGGAAAAAAACGCATACGTGCGCATGCGTTTTTTCCCCTATATTTAACATGGGTGCGCATACCTGCCGCTGGCATGCGCACGTATGCGATTTTCATGCGCTGCGTTTTTTTGGGGTGTGCGTTTGTATTTTCCAGACGCAGCATGTTGCATTTTTTGGCCCTGCAAAAAAGCGCATGCGCACGTATGCGCACGTTTTGCGCTAAAAATGGCCATTATAGCCTATGGATGCGCATGCATTGGCATGCTTATGTATGCGTTTTTTTGCACATGCGTTTTTTTTTTTAACATTAGTTTAGACAATGGAATTTAGGGGTTTGGGTTAGAGTTAGGGTTAGTTAAGGGGTTTAGGGTTAGGGTTAGGGTTAGGGTCAGGGTCAGGGTTAGGGTTAGGATCAGGGTATGGTTTGGTTAAGGGTTAGGGTTAGGGTCAGGGTCAGGGTTAGGGTTAGGATCAGGGTATGGTTTGGTTAAGGGTTAGGGTTAGGGTCAGGGTTAGGGTTAGGGTCAGGGTTAGGGTATGGTTTGGTTAAGGGTTAGGGTCAGGGTTAGGGTTAGGGTTAGGGTATGGTTTGGTTAAGGGTTAGGGTTAGGGTTAGGGTATGGTTTGGTTAAGGGTTAGGGTTAGGGTTAGGGTCAGGGTTAGGGAATGGTTTGGTTAAGGGTTAGGGTTAGGGTATGGTTTGGTTAAGGGTTAGGGTTAGGGTTAGGGTTAGGGTATGGTTTGGTTAAGGGTTAGGGTTAGGGTCAGGGTTAGGGTTAGGGTCAGGGTTAGGGTTAGGGTCAGGGTTAGGGTATGGTTTGGTTAAGGGTTAGGGTCAGGGTTAGGGTTAGGGTTAGGGTATGGTTTGGTTAAGGGTTAGGGTTAGGGTTAGGGTATGGTTTGGTTAAGGGTTAGGGTTAGGGTTAGGGTCAGGGTTAGGGTTAGGGTCAGGGTTAGGGTATGGTTTGGTTAAGGGTTAGGGTTAGGGTTAGGGTATGGTTTGGTTAAGGGTTAGGGTTAGGGTTAGGGTTAGGGTATGGTTTGGTTAAGGGTTAGGGTTAGGGTTAGGGTCAGGGTTAGGGTTAGGGTCAGGCTTAGGGTATGGTTTGGTTAAGGGTTAGGGTTAGGGTTAGGGTATGGTTTGGTTAAGGGTTAGGGTTTGGGTTAGGGTCAGGGTTAGGGTTAGGGTATGGTTTGGTTAAGGGTTAGGGTTAGGGTTAGGGTTAGTAAAGTCATGGTTTGGGTTAGTGTGTGGGGCCACCTAATGTTTGGAAAAAACGCAAACGCAGTAAAAACGCACTAAAAACGCTTACAAACGCATAAAAACGCTGCGTTTTTTTCATGCATGCTCATAAAAATGCTTGAAAAAAGCGCAGCAGTTGTATGCTTTTGTATGCGTTTTTTCAATGCGTTTTTTTGCGGGAAAAACGCGCTGCAAAAAAAAGCAAGTGTGAAACTAGCCTAAGTCCAGAAAAACCAGAGAGGTTGGCAGCTATCGGATTGCGGCCCCTGAACCTATCCACAACAACTAGCAGTAGCCATGGGGGGTTCCTACGGTGCCCTAGACCCCTCGATCACAGCCGGAGAACTACATAGCCTAAAGACAGAAAGGGGAAAAACTAAACTGCCCCAGAGCAGACCCCAAAACAATAGGCAGCCCCCAACATATAATGACGGTGAAGCAAGATGAAAACACTAACACAGATAGAAAGATAGGTTGAGCAAATGATGGGGCCCAAGCTAACTAAAAAGGACAGGATAGGAAAGCCGCTGTCTGCCATCCGCAAAAACCCTATCCAAAATGTGCCAACCGACTGATAGGAAAAACAGGCCCTGAAGTCGCTAGGCTTCAAAAGACTATATCAGCACTCAGGTATATACTGAAGACAGAGCAAAAGATCAACAGATCAGAGACAAAAATGGAATTCAGCTCACCCCCGGCCGGGGATGGCAGAACTCCCAAAAAAACAAGGCAAAACAAAAACAAAACTGAAGTGTACAAAGCAGACCAGAAAAACTTAGCTTTGAGACACAGGAATCAGACTGGTCTCCAAGAAACCAGCAGGATCACCAGCAAGGCAGAAGGGCGTCGGCTGCCTTATATCCAGTCCTCAATTCCAGCCACCCAGTCATCATCTAGCTGCCCAGGTGTTTGGTAATCAGCCTCACTACCTTCCTTCACCAGAGGAGGGAGTTCATCAGACCTCAACGGTGAAGGGAAAAATGAACTCACAACAGCATCTACTTCCGGGGCCGCTCATTAATTTCCGGGTTATTCACTCCACTGCTTGGCAATTTTCGGCCGGCGTTTGTAGTGTTCGCGCGGTGATGTCAGGGTTCACCCCAGGCTGAGCCATGAACTGTGGTGAACCCTGACATCATCGCATGAACACTGCCTGAAAAAGCAGAAGACCGCCGAGTGCATTGGTACCCAGTTTAAGTGATCAAACAATAATTTAATGTCCACAATCGTAGTAAACAAAACGTTTTGTTCTTACATCAGTTACAGATTAAAGAACACTTATTAGGTCAGGTGGACTAATACATTTGGCTGAAGATCAGTAGATCTAATAATCTTCAACCAAATATATTGGTTTATTTACTCAAGCTAAATGTCAATCTCCTCTCCATATTTGGGCAAGCTATACAGTTACAACAAGGAAAAAAATCCCTTTTATTACCCTCCGTGCCAAAGTAGTTAGGTGTGTTGGCTAAGTTACTTGTGACACATAAGAAACGTCTGTGTGCTGAATGTATTACAAAGATCCTAAAGAAGGAGCAGACCTCATTCATGGCTGACATGAGGCCTATAATTAGGGAAGACGCGCTAAGCACAGTTTCCAGTCCAGTTCCCCCTCAGACAGTACAGGTCATGTCCCGTCATAAGAGAGAAAGGTGGGAAATGGAAGTATCATCAGTAGTGTTGAGCATTCCGATACCGCAAGTATCGGGTATCGGCCGATACTTGCTGTATCGGAATTCCGATACCGACTTCCGATATTTTTTCAATATCGGAATTCGGCATCGGAATCGGAAGTTCAGTTGATTGACGGCCTGACGTCATCATGATGGGCGGTGTGTGCGCATCATGATGCGCCGTCATTTCGGGCCTTCCGGGGGTCTCTGCCGGCCTGCCGGGGGGCTGTGCCGGCCTGCCGGGGGGCTGTGTGGACTGCCCGAGGTCTGTACCGGCCTGCCGGGGGGCTGTGCCGGCCTGCCGGGGGGCTGTGCACCCTGTGGGGGTCTGTACCGGCCTGCCGGGGGGCTGTGCCGGCCTGCCGGGGGGCTGTGCTGATGTCCGGGGGTCTGTGCAAGCATCGTCCGATGGGACTACAAGTCCCATCGGGCGATGCCTGCTACCATGACAGTGATTGACACATTAGCCAATGATGGGACAGTAGTAGTCCCATCATCCGGCTAATGTGTTAAATGTTAAAAAAAAAAAAAAAATACTACATACATACTACATGCATGCTACATACATGCTACATGCATGCTACATACATACTACATATATACTACATACATACTACATACATGCTACATACATACTGCATGCTACATACATACTACATACATACTACATGCATGCTACATACATACTACATATATACTACATACATACTACATACATGCTACATACATACTGCATGCTACATACATACTACATACATACTACATGCATGCTACATACATACTACATGCATGCTACATACATACTACATACATACTACATACATACTGCATGCTACATACATACTACATACATACTACATACATACTACATGCATGCTACATACATACTACATATATACTACATGCATGCTACATACATACTACATGCTACATACATACTACATATATACTACATACATACTACATACATGCTACATACATACTGCATGCTACATACATACTACATACATACTACATACATACTACATGCATGCTACATACATACTACATGCATGCTACATACATACTACATATATACTACATACATACTACATACATGCTACATACATACTGCATGCTACATACATACTACATATATACTACATACATACTACATACATGCTACATACATACTGCATGCTACATACATACTACATACATACTACATACATACTACATGCATGCTACATACATACTACATGCATGCTACATACATAATACATGCATGCTACATGCATGCTACATACATACTACATGCTACATACATACCACATATATACTACATACATACAATACATTCATACAATACATACATAGACATACAGTACATATAACATAGAGTAACATACTTACCAATACTTGTCACATTGTTCCCCGAAGCCATTGTCTTTTCCGGGATAAATATTAACATAACAAACCACAAAAATACTCACCCACGATCCGAAGCAGTCCACGAGTGTGTCCCACGACGATCTTGGGTAGAGAACTGCAGCATCAGATGATGCTGCCGTTCTCTACAGGCTGCAGGAATCCAATGACGGAAGGTAGGTATCCTTCCGCACTGTATTCCTCCGCCACTTAAAAAAAAAAAGTCCCTAGTCTCACTTTATGCCATTGCTGTGTGGGAATTTCCATTGGATTCCTGCAGCCCGTAGAGAACGGCAGCATCATCTGATGCTGCAGTTCTCTACCCAAGATCGTCGTGGGACACACTCGTGGACTGCTTCGGATCGTGGGTGAGTATTTTTGTGGTTTGTTATGTTAATATTTATCCCGGAAAAGACAATGGCTTCGGGGAACAATGTGACAAGTATTGGTAAGTATGTTACTCTATGTTATATGTACTGTATGTCTATGTATGTATTGTATGAATGTATTGTATGTATGTAGTATATATGTGGTATGTATGTAGCATGTAGTATGTATGTAGCATGCATGTAGTATGTATGTAGCATGCATGTAGTATATATGTAGTATGTATGTAGCATGCATGTAGCATGCATGTAGTATGTATGTAGTATGTATGTAGTATATATATAGTATGTATGTAGCATGTATGTAGTATGTATGTAGCATGCATGTAGCATGCAGTATGTATGTAGCATGCATGTAGTATATATGTAGTATGTATGTAGCATGTAGTATGTAGCATGCATGTAGTATATATGTAGTATGTAGCATGTAGTATGTATTTAGCATGCATGTAGTATATATGTGTTATGTATGTAGCATGTAGCATGCATGTAGCATGCATGTAGTATGTATGTAGTATATATGTGGTATGTATGTAGCATGCAGTATGTATGTAGCATGCATGTAGTATATATGTAGTATGTATGTTGCATGTAGTATTTATGTAGTATGAATGTAGCATGTATGTAGTATGTAGTATGAATGTAGCATGTATGTAGTATGCATGTTGTATGTATGTAGCATGTAATTTTTTTTTTTTTTTTTTTTTTTTTTACATTTAACACATTAGCCGGATGATGGGACTACTACTGTCCCATCATTGGCTAATGTGTCAATCACTGTCATGGTAGCAGGCATCGCCCGATGGGACTTGTAGTCCCATCGGACGATGCCTGCACAGACCCCCGGAGCCTGCACAGACCACCGGCAGGCCGGCACAGCCCCCCGGAGCCTGCACAGCCCCCCGGCAGGCCGGCACAGCCCCCCGGCAGGCCGGCACAGCCCCCCGGAGCCTGCACAGCCCCCCGGCAGGCCGGCACAGACCACCGGAGCCTGCACAGACCCCCTGGCAGGCCGGCACAGCCCCCCGAAAGGCCCGTACAGACCCCAGAGAGGCTGTACAAGGGCAGGAAAGGGTTTTTCTTATTCCGATACCGGAAGTCCCATAGACTTGAATGGGACTTCCGGTATCGGAATCGGCGATACCGATACTTTTTTTAAAGATCGGCCGATACCATCCGATACGATACTTTGAAGTATCGGACGGTATCGCTCAACTCTAATCATCAGAGAAAGATGAAGGTTCTTATGATCGGTACCAATATCTGGAGGGTGGAGAGGAAATGCCTCAGGTTCTCCCAGAGGAAAGGAATAAAGATTATTTTTCATCCGACAATACAGAACGAGTACAATGAAAGCTGAGAAAGCACAAATGGCTCACTCAATACAGGATGAAATGTTTAGGGGCTGTGAACCCAGAGAAACAGAGTCTTTCCAGCTAACAAACACATAAGAGCCATGATAATGGAAGAGTGGGAAGATGAAAAAATAGCTAAAAAGAGACCCTCCTACTACTTACAGCGATTCTAATAAATACTTTCCATTGAGTTCTCCTTCAATGGAAGTCTTCAAACAGAGGCTGGACAGACATCTGACTGGGATGATTTAGCGAATCCTGCTTTGAGCAGGGGGTTGGACCAGATGGCCCAGGAGGTCCCTTCCAACTCTATGATTCTAAGGGGGCTTATCATATCAGAGGTACAGTGAGGAGACGTTATCTAGCAATATTACAGCCTATCACTCAGCCCGCCTTGCCGCCGAGGTTGGCACCCTAACATTGCGATATTGCAGCCACGCTCACTGCCGGCTTACACTCAATGACCTAAATACGCCCTACATATATAGTGGTTACGGAAAGTATTCAGACCCCTTTACATTTTTCACTCTTTGTTTCATTGCAGCCATTTGGTAAATTCAGACAATTTCATTTTTTTCTCATTAATGTTCACGCTGCACCTCATCTTGACTGAAATGTAGACATTTTTGCTAATTTATTAAAAAAGAAAAACTGAACTATCACATGGTCATAAGTATTCAGACCCTTTGCTCAGACACTCGTATGTAAGTCTCATACTGTCCATTTCCCTGTGATCCTCCTTGAGATGGTTCTGCTCCTTCATTGGGATCCAGCTGTGTCTTTTTTTTAATCGTTGTTTTTATTGAATGCAAAAAAATTTTCCTACATATATCCATGCAGATAATGTTTGAGTCATATGTAACATAAACCTCCTCATTAGAGATCGCATCGGTACACAGAACAATAGATAAAGACAAACCTGAAAAACCGGGGAAGGGAAAAAAGGAGAAGGAAGCGGGGGGCATGTCAAACACAAGCATAATGTTTACCCATCAGACATCCAGCACGTGTGTCCAACCTTAAGTTCAGGACCCACTGACACCAAAGTACACCCCAAACACCCCGAAGTGTCTATCCGCAGCAGTTCACCCAGAGACATCAATGGACAGGTGTCTCCCCCAGTAGTAGTTGCTCCTGGTACCAGACTGTCGGCTGAGAACAGGTCTTAATATTGCTGTGGATGCGTTTTGGGAGCAGAGAGATGAAGCTTTCCCAAGTTTCGAAAAAGGCCTGCACCCTTCCCTCTTTATGTAAAGAGGCCTCAACCCAGTCCATTTGAAGCAAGAGCGACAGCTTCTCTAGAAAGATTTTGAATGGAGGGGCATGGTCGTGGATCCATGTCTGTAAAACGGCCTTAGTACTGGCAGCCGCCACCCAATGCAGTAGTTTACAGGCCCCTGGAGAACAGGTGTAATTATCTGGTTTTAGGTATCCAAATATGGCCCATAAGGGTTCACCAGGAACAAAGTTTGTCAGATGTGTGGCGGTGTATTGCCGTACTCTTTCCCAAAATAGTCTAATGACCGGGCATGCCCACAAGCAATGAAACAGCTTGGCTTCTGGGGAATGGTATGTAAAACATTTAGAAGTTGTGTACAACCCCATTCTATGACCTTTTCGCAAAGTCAGGTAAGAGCCGTGACAGAGTTTCAATCTCATTTCTGGGAAACGGGCTGAGGGGAGAAATTTGTAGGCTGGGTCTAGAGCTTTCAGAATAGTGTTGCAGGACATGCTGGGGTCTTCAGTCTGCCATTTTGTTAGTGGAAATTGGAATTGTTCATAATCCAGAGCTGCAAGGATGAATTTGTAATTAGTGACTATTTGGACAGATGGAGAATTAGATTTCGTGAGCCATCTAAGCACGGATGGTCTCCATTCATATTCAGAAAGATGTGCTAACACATTTGTTCCATAGCTTTTACCTTGCAATATTAGAAGGGAGGGAATATGGCAGTGGGATATTTACATTTCAACTCCTCTATTGAGTATATCCGTCGTTCCTCGGGGTGGACTAAGTGCTTAGTAGTTGTTATACCTTGGGAGTACCACTGGTAGAAGACAGGGTGAGAGTGCCCGTCCTGAAAGTGGGGATTAGCAATAAGTGAAAGAAGAGACATCCAGGGAGAGAGCTGGAAATGTTAATGTAGTTTCCGCCATACCCTCCATGTAGACATTAAAAGTGGGTTAGTTCTCACGAGTGTAAGGGGGTAAGATATGATGTCTTTCATGCTCCACTTCCCTCTGATTGTCTTCCAGTTCTAAATGTTTACAGACGTGTTTTATGATAATTCCCTGCGGTACTGCTACATGTATAACTATGTATTACTGCTCATTGCTTATGGTATTCCCACTTGAATGTGTTACCATTGTATAGAAAACTGTATATATTGACTTGCATTCCTGTATTATAATGCTTACATATTATGTGTTCTTTGTATATGTACAGTCAGGGATAGGTAGTGTATCCTTCTTGGGATATTAGAGAAGGACACTCTTAGTATATAGTTTCCCCTATACACCAGGTAGTTGTAATTATGTTGTGGACCACTAGAGGGGGGTATACTAGTGGGGCCTGATAGGAGGTTCTTAGAGGGTTAATTGTAGGAGGGGCTGCTGAGAGTTAAGGTTAGTGATGAAGAGTGGTTTAGTCAGATGGTGCCAGGGTGCCCAAGTGTCCACATGGGCTATAGGGCCAGACAGCTCGGCAGTCACATAAAATTAAGTCGTTATTGTCCACGTTACCCACAGCCACTGCATGCCTAAGCAGTGGGTCAGAATCGGAAAAGGAAGATGTGGCATTTTACCACCTGTGCCAATGCTTTTAGGGCAGAAGTTGGCTGGACTAAGGAGATGAAAGGAGTTGGAGCTTCGACAAGATCAGTACAGACGGGCCGGATGCTTCACTAGGGGCCACCAAACGTAGTGATTGATGAATTCATGTCTAGGGTGAAACAGGCTGAAGGAAATGTCATTATAGTGAGGTCAGGCCTGGAAGGAACTGGGAAGCAGTCTAGTACGGTCCGGTCTGGGCGTTTACTGCACAGAAGTGACAACAAGCAAGGGAAAGATAAGGAAGCAAGAAAATGTTATGATGTACCAACTGTGAATGTAACGTGCGAAATCCTAAGTAGAGAAAGTGTTAAAGTTGTCTCGGACTGTGTCTCCATTGATAAGGGTCGCCTAGAAGAGGGACCGTTATGGCCTGGGAAGTGCCCGGGTGAAGCTGAATCTGGAGAAGCAGGTATGCCGAGAATAGTATTGTTTCATGTAGGGGAAGGACTGGACACAGCTGCCACCGGAATACAGGTCACGACTACAGTCCTGTCCCTCCCTTATACTTCAGTCGGCAATTCCGTGTAAGGGAGATGTAGAAGGGTAGGGAGAGCCAGTGCTGGGGTAAGACCACTGCAGGTTATAATGGGCTTAATAAGACATTCCTCTCAGCCAGTCCACCACCAAAAGGTACAGGGATGCTAGGGTATAGTGTCTAATGTCAGGGAAATTTATCCCCCCGTTTCCCCTCGATCGTTGGGGTATTTTGAAGGCTATACAGGGCTTTCTTCCCTCCCAGATGAAAGAGTGATACAGATAGTTAATCCGCTTCTCCTCTTTAGGAACTAGATAGATTGGGATAGTATGGAAGAGGTAGAGGAGACGTGGGAATTCCGTCATCTAAATTAAGTTGGCTCTGCCTAGATATGACAAGTTAAAATCTTTCCATTTCACTAAGGTAGATTCTAAGTTTTTAAGATATGTATTAGTATTATTTTCTATAATTTAGCTGGGTGTTTTGTCACCTGTATTCCCAAGTATTTCAGTGAGCCATTAGTAAATTGACACGGGAACCGTAATGCCCGCAAAGGTTTGAAAGGTTTGAAATGCGAATATTTGCCATGCTGCTGCATCCCCGAGTAAATCCTGTCTTAGCCTCACATAGGAGGCCATGTAGCAGTGTTGTGGATTTTTTGGTTGGGTGAATTTACCCCTGTGCATAGCCTCTCCTAATTAGACAGAGTCTTATTGAGCGCTCAAAGGAAAAGAGGAAGCTACACTTGGTTAGCAACATCTCATCCCAGCAGAACTCTGGAAACTTTATTCACATTCATGGTCTTTTATCAGTTCGTACAGAAAGGAGTGGTTATTCATTAACATAAAGGCTTTACTTCTTATCTAATTGGTCAGTTTAAATACATGAACATATATGGGTGTCCGATCTGGGGTTACTTAGACACCACATGATTTACTGTCCGGAGTCTTGCACTCGTCAGCAAGTCTCCAATATGGCTGGACCATCTGGCCTTGCATCCTCATTCCCTATGTCTGCTAGATATTTCTCAAGTCACAAGACAATGCTATCATGAGATGACTGGGTAGCAGGTTATTTCCACCAACTAGTTATAGAGTTCAAACTGTAAATATGTATCTGTGTGCAGTATATATGAGTATATGGAGTATATAGCAATATATAGCCTATAGCAGGCAAGTGAGATCTAGATGAAATACATATGCATATATATTTCCATAACAGCAGCATCTGCAGTCAGTTCACCAGGATCCTCACCAAGAGTTTATAGTCGTGGTTGAGGAGAGCTGCTCCATAAAGGCTAATGGCCCCATAAGATGCTCCATAGAATAATATACCCCATATGCTGCTCCATAAAGGTTGATGGCCCCAATAGATGCTCCATAGAATAATATGCCCAATATGCTGCCCCAGAAAGGTTGATGGCCCATAAGATGCTCCATAGAATAATATTCCCCATATGCTGCTCCATAAAGGTTGATGGCCCCATAAGATGCTCTATAGATATATATGCCCCATATAATGCTGCATAAATGTTGATGGCCCCATAAGATGCTCCATAGATATATATGCACCATATGCTGCTGTGATTAAAAAGAAATGACACTCACCTCTCACCGCTGGGGCCCAGGTGACGGTGTCATTAGCAGGCGCGGATAGTGGCACGCTATGGGGGCCAGGTGACAGTGTCGCCGCTGGCTCAGGGCCCCGGCACCTGTGATATTCACCGGTCTCCATTCCACCTCCACGCGCCACTCTGTCTTGCGGTACCACATGACCGCCGAACACAGGAAGATCTGCGGCACCGGAAACCATCTGAGAAGCAGGGAAGTGCAGAGACCGCGCCAGGAGGGAGTGAGTATGATCTGACAGCCGCTGGCTCCTGTGCTCCCCCTCCTCCGCCTACCCCCTGAGACAATGACTCGAGAATAAGCTGAGAGGGGCACTTTCAGCCTAAAAAAATGAGCTGAAAATCTCAGCTTATAAGCGAATATATACGGTAAATAAATTTAACTCACTACCTGATTTGACATTTCCATGAAAAAAATCACTGATAATATAAAATCATTGGAAGACAATATATATTCAAGACTAAAGACACTAAGGACTATAAAAACAATCAAGTATATAGTTGGAATAAATCTTCTTTTCATGGTTCCTCTAAAAAATCCATCTTGAGAAATGATGTGAACGCTTCCAAACCTGGTAATAAACGCAATAAAACCGTCTATTTTTCTTCATCTGAATATCATAGCTCGGATTATGACACTGGTCATTCCTCACATAGGAGGACTGTGGATACACGTGACCCTCATAGTTTTTCCACTGTTGCAACAAAAAACGCAATGTGTGTAGGAGAGAAGGACGGAGACAGAGAAAACCGTCCATGGAGACGCTATCCTACGAGGCACAGGAAAATAACTGAGTAAAAGCCATTGATAATTTTTCTAATGTCCTGATTCTGACCCCTGTGGTTTTATCTCAAGCACAAATGGAAGTTTTATCAAAAGGACTGAATTCTCTACCGAGCAAAAAGTTCAACTCATTCCAGACCATCAAAGATGTTAATAAACTTACGAGGTTGTTAACCGTCAAAAGACACTTTTTCTCTGTGGATCAGCAATGTAATTTGCCAACATTTGAACCCGCTTCAGCACCTATGACTACCGCATTATTTTCACTTGAGGAACAGAAAGCCATTTGTACATTATCATCTCTTCAGGATCCAAAATGCAATCCATGTTCTGTTCAAGACAATGACATTTTTGTTTCTTAGAATTCGACTTATTACCTTTTACAATCAAGGGTTCCTTCTCTTGATGTTTTCCGATCATTGGTTGAAAAAGAACTGAAAGCACTGGATGCCAAAATTGACATAAATCATGTTAATAATTTGTCTATTAATCTAATGCTGTCGAGGAATTGCAGTGCAACTCCAACATTGTGATACGTCAATGTGACAAAGGGGGTTGTGCTGTGGAAAAGCCACACGTGCCGGCATCATAAATTCTAAAGTCAGCAAATGGCTATTACCAGATCATGAGATTATTCCTGGTTTTCATGGTCTACCCAAGACTCAAAAATATATTTCCACCACCTTTATGTCCTATCATTTCTAGAATTGGATCTTTACATGAGAATTTGAGTTCTTGTGTCCAGAATCCCGGGGATTTCCAGGATACCTTGTCGGTCTTGCAGGTTTTTGAGCATTTTCATTGGCAAGAGGATTTTCAATTTTTTACATGTGACGTTGTTATCCTATATTCTTCTGTTCCCCACAATTTGGCTGTACGTGCGATTATTCACCATTTAGATTGTTACAGCAATGATTCTGATCGTCTTAAGTCATTTATCATTGATTCTATTACATATTTGTTAAAACATAATTTTTTCCTGTTTAACAATTATTATTTTTTTTGTTGCAGGTCCTTGGTGCCCCAATGGGCTCAAAATTCTCCCCAACATTAGCCTTTCTCTATATGGCGTGGTGGGAGGAATTATATTTATTTTCTGATTCCAATCCTTTTTGTATAAATCTTGCTTTTTCTGGTAGGTATGTGGATGATTTACTGCTCATTTGGCGAGGTTCCCATCTGATTTGTCTTCCTTTCATAAGTATCTGAATTCTAATATTTTGAATCTTTCTTTTACTGTCAGTAATATAAATACCCAAATCCGCCTCTTGGACATTTTTCTTATGGGCGATCCCACCCTCCATTGTATTCACACCACTATCCATAGGAAGGAGAATTCTGGTAATTCTCTGTCACTTTCTTCATCTTCTCATCCCCATCATACAACTAAGGTGATCCCTTACGGTGAATGTAACGGAGCGGAGCGTATATGCTGTGATCAGTGTTTGTTCTATAAGGAGAGTGAAATTATCAGTAAACGTCTACTTCACAGGGGTTATAGTAACCTGAACATCAAGCGTGCATTTAATAACGCTTCCAATAAACCCAGCGCATTAGAACCGACTAAAACATCATCCGTTATTCATTTTCATTCCGACTCTATTATCACCTTTTCCGCGCCTTACAGCCGCAATATAATCGAATAATATCTATAATTAAGAAAAATTTACCAATATCAGGACGACAAATTGCGGCATATTATCAGTACAGGCTGCGGTCCATGGCCAGACGAGGTTGCAGTTTAGCTAACGCTCTTTCCCCTAGACTATTAAAGCCAATGTCTACTCCTAAATCTTGGTCGTCCATTTCTGGTTTCTATAAGTGTGCCGGTAGTAGGTGCAATGTTTGCACGCATGCGATAGAAAAAAGGTTTTTCAATCATCAGACGGCAAATCGTACGACATCACCTCATTTATCAATTGTGACCCCCAATCCGTAATTTATTGTATTTGCTGTACATTGTGTGGGATAAATTACATCGGATGTAACACACGGAAAATAAAAACAAACGTATTGCCGAGCACTTGACCAATCTTCCCAATAAGAATGTGGCTTATTCGGGGGCTGCCAAGCACTTTGTTAATGTTCACAGAGGAGATGGTTCTAATTTTACCTTTTATGCGTTTGCGAAGGTTTATAATCCGACCAGAGGAGGCAATAAACACAAACTTCTGACTATACGTGAAGCATATTGGATCTTAAAGCTTGGCACTAAACACCCCAGAGGCATGAATTTGAGAAACGATTTGTTTTATTTTTATTAATTTTCCTGCCATATTATTTTATGTTTTCTTTTCATGGCTGTACAATTATCATGTTAATAATTTTTATATCATCAGTTTTTGTTTTTCACGTTAACACAGGAACAGTGTTGGGTCCATTGACTATTGTATATCTTTCCATTCCCAGGTTCATTGGTTCACAACTGGTGCATAATTAATGCCATTATTCACATGATTTTGATTGGTTTTCTGTTGTATATAATGCTTATGTCAGTTTCTTTTTTATATCCTATGAATAAGGGCTCTTGTAACGTGTTATGTGTTTCCAATGTTTTTAAACCAGTTTCACATGCTGCAATAAAGGTTTTCTTTTATTTTTACATGGTTGGTGTGCCGAATCCATTCCTCGTTTCTTGTTACGATGTATATAGTTTGAAGTCTGGGATCTGCCAATATGGGGCTAGTTTTCTGACTGTTTTGGATAAAATGATACATGATTTTAGCTTTTTTTGTCTAGTATCGCTTGAATATATATCAATATTAAAGAGTCTGCTGATGAGTCGCCTTTGGTGAGGACGATGAAACCCATAGAAATGAGAGGCTTGGAGAGTGAGTGTGTATACATCACCTCACCCTATATACTGAACTGTGGGGTACATGTTATTTTCTATTAGTCACCTATTGACTAAACTTCAGGGGGGGAATTATAGGTATAGTTTTACATTTGGAATTAATAAAGTTTAGTTTTATCCTTTTGTCAGCAAACATGAGGATTGACACGAGACAACCCATTTAAGAAGATTCAATTTTGGTTAAAATTATTCCAACACTATGAACATAAAAGGCTTCTCCCCATCTCTGGTGTTTATTAACAGTTGATTTGCAAGTAAAATATTTCCCACATTAAGAAAATGAAAAAGCTTTTCATCTGATGGCAATCAAGAAGAACTTTCTGGTTACAATATTTCCCACATTAAAAGGAAAAAAGTTTCTCTCCTGTGTGAATTCTCTGGTGCTTAACACAATCTGATTTATCGTTAAAACATTTCCCACATTCTAAACATGAAAAAGGCTTCTCCCCTGTGTGAGTTCTTTGGTGGATAAGAAAATTTGATTTATGGTTAAAACATTTCCCACATTCTAAACATGAAAAAGGCTTCTCCCCTGTGTGAGTTCTCTGGTGACTAATCAGTTGCGCTTTCTGGGTAAAACATTTTCCACATTCTAAACATGAAAAAGGCTTCTCCCCTGTGTGAGTTCTTTGGTGGATAAGAAAATGTGATTTATTGTTAAAACATTTCCCACATTCTGAACATGAAAAAAGTTTCTCCCCTGTGTGAGTTCTCTGGTGCTTAACACAATCTGATTTATCGTTAAAACATTTCCCACATTCTAAACATGAAAAAGGCTTCTCCCCTGTGTGAGTTCTCTGGTGACTAATCAGATGCGCTTTCCGAGTAAAACATTTCCCACACTCTAAACATGAGAAAGGCTTCTCCCCTGTGTGAGTTCTTTGGCAGATAAGAAAATGTAATTTATTGTTAAAACATTTCCCACATTCTAAACATGAAAAAGGCTTCTCCCCTGTGTGAGTTCTTTGGTGGATAAGAAAATGTGATTTATTGTTAAAACATTTCCCACATTCTGAACATGAAAAAAGTTTCTCCCCTGTGTGAGTTCTCTGGTGCTTAACACCATCTGATTTATCGTTAAAACATTTCCCACATTCTAAACATGAAAAAGGCTTCTCCCCTGTGTGAGTTCTCTGGTGACTAATCAGTTGCGCTTTCCGGGTAAAACATTTCCCACATTCTAAACAGGAAAAAAGCTTCTCCCTAGTGTGAGTTCTATGGTGATTAACCAAATCTTTTTTATGGTTAAAAAATTTCCCACATTCTGACCATGAAAAAGGCTTCTCCCCTGTGTGATTTCTATGGTGATTAACAAGCAGTGATTTATGTGCATAACAATTCCCACATTCTGAACAGGAAAATGACTTCTTTCCTTTAGGAGCAGTTTGTTTTTTATTGCCTCTTTTGTGACTTTCATTTTCCTTAGTAGTCGGTAATGAATCAGAAGATGGGACCTGTTTCATAGGATCAGATGACAGATCTTTGCTGTGAATGGATGATGCTATATCTGGAGTAACAGCAATCACTTCAGTTGTATCTTGTAGGATCTCAAGATCATCAGATTGAGAAGTTGAAGATGTCAGCTGTCCCTCTGATGTCCTGGTACAGTCATCTGCAAAGATGAAAAAATTATTTTTTAATAAAATATCCTTGAGTTTTATATTTTTGAACATTTCTACTTAAACTGTTCATAAAAATGGCAAGCTATGTAAAAAACTTTAATTATTTACCAAGACAATAACAGTTCACAGTCTAATAGAAAACCTTGTTGGATGAGCCAGTAGTGTGTGGTGTTCAACTGTTTGTTCATTCTGCCTCCCAAATATCGAATAAAAAGAAACCAATCAATGTTATGTAGGTGAAAATAATACCAATTCTCATCTCACAAAAACAAGTCCCCACTCAGGTCCATCATCTGTCAATGGAAAAACAGAGGTTCCCGAACTATTAGTGGCTCAAAGGCTGTTGAAAAGCAACAAGGTTTCTATAAACCAATCCAGCAAAATCCGCTCTCACTTCGGAGTCTTGCAGTGTGCGCAAACAACATTTAGGATCCCTGTATTTAGCAATATTATAGTGAGAAGAATCCACTTAATTTGTGGTGTGTGTCTCCTGGAGCACAATCTGGGCACTATGTGCTGGGTAATAAAATGGCAAATGTGTAATTCACTCTCCAACATCCACTGTGTGTTAATTTCTGGAAAGAGACTGAGGAGTCAAATTATTCACTCCTCCTACACACGTGGTCAAAATTGTTGGTACCCCTCGTTTAATGACAGAAAAACCCACAATGGTCACAGAAATAACTTGAATCTGACAAAACTAATAATAAATCAAAAATCTATGAAAATGAACAAATGAAAGTCAGACATTGCTTTTCAGCCATGCTTCCACAGAATGAAAAAAAAATTAATCTCATGAAATAGGCCTGGACAGAAATTATGGTACCCTTAACTTAACCGCTTCATGACTGCCAGCGGTAGATAAACGTCAGCGCTAGCAGGGCTTTGTGCTGCGCCGACATTTGTCTATGGTCGGTGGTTTCGAACTGATCGGGAACCCCACGTATCTTATAACCAGGGCCGGCATTAGGGTCAGGCAGACCAGGCCGCTGCCTAGGGCCCCCGTTCCCCCAGGGGTCCCCAGCTAGCGGCACATCACATAGCCGCTTTGAGGCCCGTGAGGCAGGGGGGCCCACCAGCGCTGACCCACCGCCACATTGAAATATACCGGCGTCTGCCAGTACAGTTCAAAGCAATGATGGGGGAGAGCGCGGCAGCTGATGCTCCCTCTCCCATCATTCCCTGCCTCTGACACTGCGGGTGCAGGCAGTGCAGAGGCAGCTGCTGAGACAGGAGCCAGGAGCAGCGCAGGCACGAGGAGAGGTGAGGATAGTGGGGTTTTTTTTACTATAACAGTGAATACTTGACTGTGAGGCCATTCTTGCGGGGGAGATGTGGGCTGTGCTATATAAACTATGCGGGCTGTGCTATATACTATGAGGGCTGTGCTATATACTATGCAGGCGGTGCTATATACTATGCGGGCAGTGCTATGTACTTTGAGGACTGTGCTATATACTATGAGGGCTGTGGTATACACTATGTGGGCTGGGTTATATATGTGGGCTGGGTTATATACTATTGTGGGGTATATTATATTCTATGAGGGAGGCTGTGTTATATACTATGGGCGGTATATTTTATACTATGGGGGGCTGCATTATATACTATGGGGAGGAGGGCTGTATTATATTCTATGGGGGGCTACATTATATTCTATGGGGGTTGTATTAGATTTTATGAGGGAGGATTGCATCATACTCGTTGATGGGGCTACATTATATTCTATGGGGAGGTGGGCTGTATTATATTCTATGGGGGGCTGTATTAGATTTTATGAGGGAGGATTGCATCATACTCGTTGATGGGGCTACATTATATTCTATGGGGAGGTGGGCTGTATTATATTCTATGGGGGGCTGTATTAGATTTTATGAGGGAGGATTGCATCATACTCGTTGATGGGGCTACATTATATTCTATGGGGAGGTGGGCTGTATTATATTCTATGGGGGGCTGTATTAGATTTTATGAGGGAGGATTGCATCATACTCGTTGATGGGGCTACATTATATTCTATGGGGAGGTGGGCTGTATTATATTCTATGGGGGGCTGTATTAGATTTTATGAGGGAGGATTGCATTGCTTTGATGGGGCTACATTATATTCTATGGGGAGGTGGGCTGTATTATATTCTATGGGGGGCTGTATTAGATTTTATGAGGGAGGATTGCATCATACTCGTTGATGGGGCTACATTATATTCTATGGGGAGGTGGGCTGTATTATATTCTATGGGGGGCTGTATTAGATTTTATGAGGGAGGATTGCATCATACTCGTTGATGGGGCTACATTATATTCTATGGGGAGGTGGGCTGTATTATATTCTATGGGGGGCTGTATTAGATTTTATGAGGGAGGATTGCATCATACTCGTTGATGGGGCTACATTATATTCTATGGGGAGGTGGGCTGTATTATATTCTATTCGGGGCTACATTATATTCTTTGGGGGACAGTATTATATTTATATTCTATCAGCGGTGATTGCATCATACTCTATGAGGGGGGCTGCATTATACTCTGTGGGGTGGCTGCAAGAAAAAACGAAAAAAAGTGTACTAGTCCAAAGAGTTTTTTCAAAATAATGCACATATTTTATTGTTTAAAATTTCATACAAAACATTATTATGCTAAAAAAAAGACACAGGGGAAAGAACATGAGGGAATGATGGATAAGAAATGTGCAAAATATGCAGCTGTTGATTTAAAGGACACACCACCCCCTTGGAAAAGCAACCATGAGAGCTATGCTGTATATATCACAAGATGAGAAAATATCTCAGTGCTATGGATAGAGCCAAACAACATGGACAACAATAATTAATAGACAAAGACCACCCCACATCTATAAGTGATTGCTATTATGCTAATATAGTGTATGGGCATGTGAACAGTATTACCTGGATATCCAATCAGGCTCAGCTACCAAGGATGATACAGGGCATAATAATGTCTTGTATGAAATTTTAATAAAATATGTGCATTATTTTGAAAAGCGAAAAAAGTGGTTTGGTACCATGTTAGCCAGTAGAAAAAATATATAAAGTGCTCTCAGTGAGAGAAACAAAATAGGAATCTTGTGGGTATGATACCTTTGAATGACTAACAAATAGTAAATGATGTTACAAAGCAAGCTTTTGGGACTGCTTATGTCCCTTCATCAGGCTGATATAACAAAATATTTGAAGAAACCTTTTTTATATACAGTTTAAAGCACATGCTGGTGTGATACATGGACATTTAAATAGAGAATACAATCTCAATAAACAAATACTGAGCTTGAAGGGAGAATCCTTAATTAGGTACGATTACATCAGAGGTGTGAAAATTCTGTGAGATCAAAGGGCTGTTTGGAGCAAGTAGCTCAGATATGGTAATAGGCCATAAAACCTTCTGACAAATTGAGTCCTGTGTATCAAAGATAGTAATGAATTTATGCTTCCACACTCTCCGATGTGTGTGTGATTTAAAATTGCTTTTTAAAATGACAACTTTCATATTGTTTATGTTGTGTCCTGGACCACAGAAATGTTTGGCCACAGGTAAATGGGTTTTTTTGTCTGTAATTGTATGAGGATGAGACCTCATCCTTGCTCTCAGTCTCTGTCCTGTTTCTCCAACATAGAGGCCACCCACAGGACATATATTGCATAGAATTAAATACACCACATTGGAAGAGGAACATGTGAATGTCCCTGGGATCTTATAGTCCTGCTGTGTTGGGAATTCGGATTTTGTCTTTGGTCTCTATGTGAATGCAGGTTTTGCATCTTCTCCCATTGCAAGGATATGTTCCTCTTGGTGAATCTGAGGGCATTGAACTTCGGATAATGATGTTTCTTAGATTGGGAGGTTGTCTGCAACATAGCAAGGGGAGGTCTTTGAATAGTGTTTTTAACTGGTCATCATTGTGTAGGATATGGTGAAGTTTCTTAGCCATTTTTCTGAGTATTTCAAGTTGTGGGTTGTAGGTCACTACCAGTGGTACACGATGATTTTCCTCTTTTTTTCTGTATTGAAGTACTTGACTTCTAGGGATCCTTGTGGCCCTAACGATCTGATCATCAATGGAGGTGGAATGGTACAGTACTGAACTTTGGGGCAGGGCTGTGGAGTCGGAGCTCATTTTGGTGGAGTCGGAGTTGGAGTCGGTATAAAATGGACCGACTCCGACTCCTAAAATATATAATAAATTGGGTACAGTAGTTCAATGCAGAATGTGCTGAATATTTTTTCATAGGAATTTGGGAAAGTTATGAAATGCCCTACAAATGGCTGTTCTATTCCTGATCTAAGGCTACATTCACACACACTGTTTTTGCTGCGTTTTTTGAGAATACGTTTTTCAGCTGCAAAAGCAGATCAGATTTTTAAAAAAAACGCATCACCTGAAAGCTTTTTGAGCTCATAGATAATGTTTTCAATATCAAAAGCAGATTAGAAATCTGCTCTATCTATATATCCATTTATCCATATCTGTCTATCCATATCTTATCGGTACCAAAAAGAATGAAAGCCGGGTAGCACACAGACTGACACTTCCTGCCAGGCAAAGGAGGAGGAAAGAGCATCTCAAACATCATTAACAAGATATTTTGTAAGTGACAAAGTTACTGTAACAATGACAGCAGATATGTCTAAAAGACAGCTCATCCAGCTTGTTGTGAAGGACGGTGTACCATTATCATTATTTGCATGACCAGCTTTTAAAGCTCTTAATGGAGAAATGGCCACAAACTTGGTGTTTCTCTGGAAAGAGAAAGTATTAGAAAATTAGTGATTGAAGAAGCCCTTAAACAAAAGGAAGGTCTTAAAAAGACTCTCAAAAGACGCTTCATGTTCCTTACACTGGACGCCTGCACACGTCACAGAGTGAACTATTTTGCCATCAATATTCGATAGGTTTGTGACAACAAAAATTGTTACCAACACGCTGGCAGTAAAAGATACTAGAGCTCATCACAGCAGCCAGTTTCTCCAGGCCTTAGTGGAAAAAGTTCTGCAAGATTACGAACTCAAAAAAGAACAGGTTCTTGCTATTGTAACGGACAATGCTTCAAACATAAGTACAATTACACTGATGAATGAGAGTAATGAACAGCAGCTAGAGGAACATTTAGGATTCAGTATGTTTGAGATGGAAGGCCACAGTGCTGTTCATGTAACTGAGGAACAAACAGATATTACTACAGAAGAACAGCAAAATTATACTGTAGAAATAGATGATCTTGTTGAAGCTGCTTCAAAACACTTTCCTATTCATCACATGCGCTGTGTTGTGCACACGCTGCAGCTGGCAATAAGAGACAGTCTGCAAGAGGGACATGCTGGAAATCTGATTGGAAAAGTGAGGAAATTGGTTATTGCCGCCAGAACCCCTAAAATTGATTCCATCTTGAAGAGACGTGCTGGAAAATGGCAATTGTTGATCAACTAAAACCGTTTCTTATAGATATGGTGAACCCTCAGGTAACCCTAAATGAAGGTCAATGGACACAGGTGGCTGAATTGAAGGAATTGCTTAATCACCCATTTACTGTGACTAAAAAATTACAAGCTGAGGATTTAACTCCTGGCATTTTCATGAGGGAGCGGAAGAAATTGCTATTTTGCTGTTTAATCGCAGATGGCATTTCTGCTTCAATGAAATGGAGAGAGACACAGCTATTGGAAAATACAATTTTTCTGGCAGCTGTTTATGTGGACCCAAGTCATCGTATATTGCTTGATGATCAACAGCTTACTAAAGGAAAAGAAGCTCTGACTGAGGTAGCAGTTAGGAAGAGTGGCCTACAGGAGGACTGCCAGGCGCAAGAGGACTCGGGTCCTGACAGTGCTACTGCTGCCATATCTTCATCCTCATCAGATGAGGAGTTTGACTTTGACAAGTATTTGTATGACATGGAGCAGGCAAAGCGTTGCCGCAAGGAAAAAGATTTCACTCTGTCTCCTATAGCAGCAGATTGACCATATTTCAGCAAAATGTTTCACTTGCTCTCAAAGAAAAAGAAAAATTCAACCGTTCATCAAAACTGACTGTGCATGAGGCAATTCCTTTACACCCGGAAATTGTTAGAGATGTTGCCCATGTGGTTACGGCTTTGCCTCCAACCCAAGTTACTGTAGAGAGGTTGTTCTCTAGCCTTAAAATTATTAGGTCAGATTTGAGGTCATCTATGAAGGAGGATCTGATGGAGGCAATTCTTTTTCTTAGAACAAATTCATAGACTGCACAAATGTTATTTAGTATGTTTTTGTTGAAAACTGTTTTTTCCACTTATAGTTTACTACATAGTGTTATATATATATATATATGTAATCGATATGACAGTGTATTACATGTTTACAATTTATTACAATTTTTTGTGTTCTAAAGTTGTATTCCAATAAATATTATGTTCTATCTAAATATCTTGATTATTGTATCATAAAAATGATTTAATGTCTGATGTTCACATTGTACTAGAATACATTTTTCACTTAAATATAAGCAATATATGTGGGAGTCGGAGTCGTGGAGTCGGAGTTGGAGTCGCTGTAAGGGAAATTGAGGAGTCGGAGTCGCAGGTTTGGCTTACCGACTCCACAGCCCTGCTTTGGGGTACATGTTTTTTCTGTTAGTCACCTACTGACTAACCTTCAGGGGGTGAATTATGGGTATAGTTTTATATTTGGAATTAACCCTCAACTGGTGAGGTGGGGTTTTTGTCACGCAACTGGTGATGTGGGGTTTCCTATACCCCAGTGTTTAGAAATCTCTTATTTTTACAGAAAATGCAAGGATCACGTTTGTTTTAATCGTTTTCATTTTGGCGATTGATTACACATGAGTAGTGTTGAACTTTCCGATACCGCAAGTATCGGGTATCGGCCGATATTAGCTGTATCGGAATTCCGATACTGACTTCCGATACTTTTTTCATATCGGATACCGGAATCGGAAGTTCCCATAATGCTATCAGCCCGCTCACTTTGATTCAGCCAATGGGAATCCTCAGAAGTGTGGGCACATCCTGTTAGGCATGTAGGCATGTTAACTATTGGCATGGCTGTGATTGGCTGCTGAAATGATGTCATGATGCACTATAAAAGCCACCGCCGCCGCCATTTCTGGTCACTCTGCTGTGAATTCAGTTAGGGACAGGCTGCTGTTGAAGACTGTGAGGGACAGTTAGAAATAGCGATTCTCAAAACAATATTGTGCTTTACCCAGGCTACATAAACCACCACTGTAGCTTGCTTTTCCCTAGCAGCAGTATTCACAGCTGTCTACAAGGGCTGTGTGAGTGCAGCTCATGCTGTGGAGTGGGTCCTTCAGCCACGTCTGGTTGTAGGCCGCCCAGCGTGCCTCACTGCTGCCTCATACATATTTTTCTTTTTGAGCTGCTTATTTAAAAAATTCTATCTAGTGTGCTTCCATCCGTATCCATATACGTTGGTTGCAAACAATAGTAGTAGACAGCGGAGCCTTTCTGCAGCCTTTCAGTGCTAGTGCCCACTTAGCTGCACTCTTCACGGCTGTCTGAGAGGTCTCTGACTGTGTGTGAGTGCAGCTCACGCTGAGTAGTGTGTCCTGCAGCTACGTCTGGTTGTAGGCCGCTCACTGCCTCACACATATTTTTCTTTAATTGCAGCTCATTTTTTCTTCTCCTATTAGTGTGCATCCATCCATATCCATCTACATTGGTTGGTTGCAAACACTATATAGGAGTAGATAGAGGATCCTTTTTTCTGGCTTGTGCCCTTCAGCTGCAGCCAGATCAGTATTACCCAATTTTTCTGGAGCCTCATCTTTTGCATTGTAGGTTACCTGCCTGCATTGTAATAGCTCCAGAAAGTTGGTGATACTCTGACTTTCAAATCATTGGTCACATCCTTTTAGTTTTTCCCCCCCCCAAAAAAAACAACAAAGTTCACCAAACACTACATTTGAAAGTTGTGTAGGCCACATTAGCTCCCATTAAAGTGTAGTCAACACACACACTTCATAAAATTAGTTTTTCTTATACCTGTAACCAGCTGTTCTGGAACAAACACACTAAGGCCCCCCTTTGTACTTTTCTGCCTATCTTTCTCAGTCTAGCAAGATGAAGACGGCAGAGAGTAAGGCACGTGGTCGTGGAGTTTCATCAGGGAGAGGACTTGGGGATTCTACAGGGATAGGACGTGGGGATTCTGCAGGGAGAGGACGTGGGGATTCTGTGCCTGCTGTTGGCACCAGTGAGTCAGCATCCCCGTTTTAGCAGGCAACAGTCCTTTATGCGCAACTTTGTAGGACCTCACCGTACCCCACTGCTGCGGGAGGAACAAATTGAAGCCGTTGTCGGATGGATGGCAGCTAACGCATCGACTTCAATTACTTCCACATCCTCACAGGGCCAGAGCACCGAAGAGCAACCATCTGTCTCTTCACCACCTGCCAAAGTGCCCAGGCAGTCAGAGAGCCCTGGACAGGAGCCATCACAGTCGCTACTTCTGTTCTCGGAATCTGTTGGTTTGGAAAGAGGGGGCCAGCCAAGCAGCATTCCAGAATGTGAAGAAGAGGGAGTATGCAGTGATGCGCAACTTCTTTGTCCCTCTGAATCTGAAGAGGCGGGTGGGCCAGTGCCTATGTTCAGCACACCTCAGTACGCATCAGATGATGACGAGACTCAGTTACCACTTTCTGGTGCATACGGTGCTGGCGAGACAACCCAGGAGAAGCAGATGTTTGAAGAGGGGAGTGTAGATGATGAGGTCCTTGACCCATAATGGCGTGAGGAACAGGAAGGTGGTGGGAACAGCTCTGAGGAAGAGATTCCCGGAACGGCCAAAACCGGAGGGAGAGGGAGGGGGAAGACTTGGTTGCCTGTAGCCTCCACTTCGGCACCCGTTAGGAGCATTCCACTTTCAAAAGGCAAAACGGGCGCTCCCAAGACTTGCAGTGCGTGGTCCTTTTTTGACACAGTTGCAGATGACATTTGCTTTGTCAAACGCAAGCTGTGTCATCAGAGAGTCAAAAGAGGAAAAAATGTCAGCAACCTCAATACCACTAATATGTAGAAACAAGTGCGGACCAAGCACGAGGTGGAGTTACACAGACACACTGAAGACGTAGGCCAACGTACAGCACCACCTACCACCTCTTCAGCTCGTGTTGGGGCCTCTTCCTCCAGCTCACACACAGCTGGTTCGGCTTCCTCACAGGATCGCCAAGGAAGAACCTCTGGCACTGTTGTCCGGAGACCCTGTGACATTCCACCCACAGCACCACGTTCCAAGTCATCCTCACACTCCCAGGCCACTCGGCAGCCATCGGTAGCACAGGCATGGGAGAAAAGGCGACCATACTCGGCAAACCATCCCCGAGCACAGGCTCTGAATGCTGGCATTGTCAAACTACTGGCCCTTGAAATGCTGTCATTCAGGCTGGTGGAGACCGACACCTTCTGGGACTTCATGGCATTGGCAGTCCCACAATACACCGTGCCCATCCGCTTTTATTTCAGCAGGCGAGCCGTCCCTGCCCTGCAGAAACATGTGGAGGCAAACATAAAACATGCGCTACTAAACGCCGTCAGTAGCAAGGTCCACCTGACCACTGATTCGTGGACCAGTAACCATGGACAGGGACGATACCTTTCCCTCACTGCCCATTGGGTCAATGTTGTGGAGCCGGGTACAGATCTGGAGAGTGGCACTCTACATGTTCTGCCAACTCCACGGATTGCAGGAATCCAGTCTGTACATATTGACTCCTCCTCCTACTCAAGTTCCTCTGAAACAGCGCAGCAGGAGCCTGTTACGACCGATATGAGCACAGCCATGGCCAAACGTCAACAGGCCGTACTCAAATTAATTTCTTTGGGGAATCGAAGCCACACAGTGCAGGAGCTCTGGAATGCCATCAAGCAGGAGAGCGACGTGTGGTTTGTGCCAGCGAATCTCCAGCCGGGCTTGGTAGTGTGTGACAATGGCTGAAATCTGGTGGCAGCTCTTGGCCTAGGCAACCTCACTCACATCCCATGTCTGGCACATGTGCTCAACTTGGTCGTGCAGAGCTTTCTGAGGGACTATCCGGATCTTGATGCACTGCTGCACAAGGTCCACATAGAGTGCGCTCACTTGCGTCGTTCCAGCACGGCAAGATCGTGCCTTGCTGCTCTGCAGCGCCGATTACGCCTTCCGGAACATCGCATCATATGTGACCTACCCACCAGGTGGAATTCAACGTTACATATGTTGGAGCGGTTGTGTGTGCAGCAGGCAGCAGTCATGGAGTACCAGCTGCATCAGGCACAAACAAGTCGCAATGTGCGCCAGTCACACTTCAGCACCACTGAGTGGGCCTCTATGAAGGACATCTGCCTCGTTTTGCGTGCCTTCGTTGATTCCACTTGGATGGCGAGTGCAGATGATGCACTAGTCAGCATGACTGTCCCCCTTATCTGCCTGCTTCAAAAAACACTGCAAGCACTAAGGGATGAGGTTTTGGAAGAGGTGGAGGATGAGGAGTCCCAAATGCCATCTGCTTCTGGACAGTCTGCGCTACGTGCTTCCTCACAAAGGCCTAGGCAGGGGACACTTTGTGAGGAGGATGAGGAGGAGTCGATGGAGGAGGAAGACATCTCTCCACAGGAGGGAGGTACACAAAGCTCTAGTCAGTATGTACAGCGAGGGTGGGGTGATGCAGAGCAGTCAGAGATCACGCCTCAAGCAGGGGACAGCGGTTCTTTGGCAGTTGGGAGTCTGCAGCACATGGTTGACTTCATGCTGCAGTGCCTGAGAAACGACGGCCGCATCGCCCACATTCTCTACACGGCTGATTATTGGGTGTACACCCTCCTAGATCCTCGCTACCGGGACAACTTGCAAACCCTCATACCAACATTGAACCGGGAGCGTAAACTGCGGGAGTACCAAGACACACTGGTGCAGTCCATCATGTTTTCCATTCCACCCGACAGCAGTGGTGCTAGTGCTTTACAAAGCACCTCTGTGCGTCGAGCCAGTGGAGGAAACTCGGCACAAAGAGGGAGCAGAGGCAGCGCCTCAGCACAAGGCAAGACCAGTATGGCCCAAATGTGCCAAAGTTTTGTGTGTCCGCCACAATTGTCTACACCATCACTGACGGCTCCAGTCAGCAGGAGGCAACGTTTCTGTCAGATGGTGACAGACTACATGTCTCGCCCTGTGACTGTACTCCCAGATGGCTCTTCCCCCTTCAAGTTTTGGGTTTCTAAGCTGGATACATGGCCAGAGCTTAGCCAGTATGCATTGGAGGTGCTGGCTTGCCCTGCTGCCAGTGTATTATCGGAACGCGTCTTTAGTGCCGTAGGTGGTGTACTAACAGACCGTCGCACGCGACTTTCTTCCGATAACGTCGACCGGCTTACTTTTCTGAAAATGAACAAGGCCTGGATCTCCCCAGAATTTGCCAGTCCTCTTCCCGACTAAATAATTGGTTGGCAACTGTATCCAGGTCTCCTGTTGTGTTCATGTTTCTACCACCTGAACTATAATCCCTGGGCTTCAACACAGCCAGTTGTCGCTCAGATGTGTCGTCTGCACAGAGAAAAACACTAGCTCCTGTGTTAGTGGGGTTCAGTAACGCCAGCTGCTCCCCTGCTGTGTGGATGGCAAAGTCTCCTGCTCCATCCACATTCAAACTACTACTGATTTTTAACCCTGCTCCACTTAGGCCTCTGGCTCCACTGTCTCTAGTATTTCCCCTGGCCTCCAACCCCGCCAGTGACAGCTCTTAAGTGGCGTCTGCATAATCCACACTTGTTCCAGTGTTACTTGGCCTCAGTCACGTCAGTTGATTCCCTGATGTGTGACCGGCAAGGTCTCCTGCTCTGTCCACATTCCCATTACTAGTAGTGTGAATGAGGACAGAGCAGGAGTCCTTGCCGGACACACATCAGGGGATCAACTGACGGGAATGAGCCCAAGTAACACAGGAACAAGTGTGGATTGTGCTGACGCCACTTCAGAGCTGTCACTGGCGGGGTTAGAGGCCAGGGGAAATACTAGAGACAGTGAAGCTGGAGGCCATAGTGGAGCACGGTTACAATCAGTAGTAGTCTACTACCTCTATAAAACGTGCTGCAATTGGCCTTAGCCTGGGCTCCAACAACGTCAGTTGGTGTTGAGAAGTGCCGTCTTCGCAGAGAAAAACACTCGCTACTGTGTCTGTGGGGTTCAGTAATGCCAGCTGTTCCCCTGCTGTGTAGACGGCAAAGTCTCCTGCTGCCTCCACATGCCAACACCATCAGGCCTCAGCCTGCTCCATGCCTCATCCTGGGCTCCAACAACGCCAGTTGGTGTTCAGAAGTGCCGTCTTCGCAGAGAAACACACACTAGCTCCTGTGTTAGTCGGGTTCAGTAATGCCAGCTGTTCCCCTGCTGTGTAGACGGCAATGTCTCCTGCTCCATCCACATGCAAACTACTACAGATCTGTAACTGTGCTCAACTTAGGCCTCTGGCTCCACTGTCACTAGTATTTCCCCTGGCCAACAACCCCGCCAGTTACAGCTCTGAAGTGGCATCTGCACAATCCACACTTGTTCCTGAGTTACTGTGGCTCAGTCCCGTCAGTTGATCCCCTGATGTGTGTCCGGCAAGGTCTCCTGCTCTGTCCACATTCCCATTACTAGTAGTGTGAATGAGGACTGAGCAGGAGAGCTTGCCAGACACACATCAGGGGATCAACAGACGGGACTGAGCCACAGTTACACAGGAACAAGTGTGGATTGTGCAGACGCCACTTCAGAGCTGTAACTGGCGGGGTTGTTGGCCAGGAGAAATACTAGAGACAGTGGAGCCGGAGGCCATAGTGGAGCACGGTGACAATCAGTAGTAGTCTACAACCTCTATAAAACCAGCTGCAAGTTGTCCTCCGCCTGCTGCATGCTTCATCCTGGGCTACAACACAGCCAGTTGTAGCCTGGAAGTGCCGTCCGCACAGATATAAACACTCGCTCCTGTGTTAGTGGGGTTCAGTAACGCCAGCTGTTCCCCTGCTGTGTGGATGGCAAAGTCTCCTGCTGCCTCCAAACTCACACAACGCTTTTTCTCCTCGCTCCAAGTAGGCCTCAGCCTGCTCGGAGCATTGATCCTGGGCTACAACACAGCCAGTTGTAGCCTGGAAGTGCCGTCCGCACAGATTGAAACACTCGCTCCTGTGTTAGTGGGGTTCAGTAACGCCAGCTGTTCCCCTGCTGTGTGGATGGCAAAGTCTCCTGCTGCCTCCAAACTCACACTACAACGCTTTTTCTCCTCGCTCCAAGTAGGCCTCAGCCTGCTCGGAGCATTGATCCTGGGCTACAACACAGCCAGTTGTAGCCTGGAAGTGCCGTGCGCACAGATTTAAACACTCGCTCCTGTGTTAGTGGGGTTCAGTAACGCCAGCTGTTCCCCTGCTGTGATGATGGCAAAGTCTCCTGCTGCCTCCAAACTCACACTACAATGCTTTTTCTCCTCGCTCCAAGTAGGCCTCAGCCTGCTCTGAGCATTGATCCTGGGCTACAACACAGCCAGTTGTAGCCTGGAAGTGCCGTCCGCACAGATTGAAACACTCGCTCCTGTGTTAGTGGGGTTCAGTAACGCCAGCTGTTCCCCTGCTGTGTGGATGGCAAAGTCTCCTGCTGCCTCCAAACTCACACTACAACGCTTTTTCTCCTCGCTCCAAGTAGGTCTCAGCCTCCTCGGAGCATTGATCCTGGGCTACAACACAGCCAGTGGTAGCCTGGAAGTACCTTCCGCACAGATTGAAACACTCGCTCCTGTGTTAGTGGGGTTCAGTAACGCCAGCTGTTCCCCTGCTGTGTGGATGGCAAAGTCTCCTGCTGCCTCCAAACTCACACTACAACGCTTTTTCTCCTCGCTCCAAGTAGGCCTCAGCCTGCTCGGAGCATTGATCCTGGGCTACAACACAGCCAGTTGTAGCCTGGAAGTGTCGTCCGCACAGATTGAAACACTCGTTCCTGTCTGTGGGTTTCAGTAACGCCAGCTGTTCCCCTGCTGTGTGGACGGCAAAGTCTCCTGCTCCATCCACATTCAAACTAACTACTGATTTTTTTAACCCTGCTCCACTTAGGCCTCTGGCTCCACTGTCTCTAGTATTTCCCCTGGCCTCCAACCCCGCCAGTGACAGCTCTGAAGTGGCGTCTGCACAATCCACACTTGTTCCTGTGTTACTTGGCCTCAGTCACGTCAGTTGATCCCCTGATGTGTGTCCGGCAAGGTCTCCTGCTCTGTCCACATTCCCATTACTAGTAGTGTGAATGAGGATAGAGCAGGAGACCTTGCCGAACACACATCAGGGGATCAACTGACGGGACTGAGGCCAAGTAACACAGGAACAAGTGTGGATTGTGCTGATGCCACTTCAGAGCTGTCACTGGCGGGGTTGGAGGCCAGGGGAAATACTAGAGACAGTGGAGCCAGAGGCCTAAGTGGAGCATGGTTACAATCAGTAGTAGTCTACAACCTCTATAAAACGTGCTGCAAGTTGGCCTCAGCCAACTCCATGCCTCATCCTGGGCTCCAACAACGCCAGTTGGTGTTCAGAAGTGCCGTCTTCACAGAGAAACACACATTAGCTCCTGTGTTAGTGGGGTTCAGTAATGCCAGCTGTTACCCTGCTGTGTAGATGGCAAAGTCTCCTGCTGCCTCCACATGCCAACCCTAGCAGGCCTCAGCCTGCTCCATGCCTCATCCTGGTCTCCAACAATGCCAGTTGGTGTTCAGAAGTGCCGTCTTCACAGAGAAACACACACTAGCTCCTGTGTTAGTGGAGTTCAGTAATGCCAGCTGTTCCCCTGCTGTGCGGATGGCAAAGTCTCCTGCTGCCTCCAACATCACACTACATGTTATTTTCCACTTGTTCCAAGTAGGTCTCAGCCTGCTCGGAGCATTGATCCTGGGCTTCAACACAGTTGTCGCTTGGAAGTGCCGTCCGCACAGATAGAAACACTCGCTCCTGTGTCTGTGGGGTTCAGTAACGCCAGCTGTTCCCCTGCTGTGCGGATGGCAAAGTCTACTGCTGCCTCCAACACCACACTACTACTGACTTTTAACCGTGGTCCACTTAGGCCTCTGGCTGTACTGTCTCTAGTATTTCCCCTGGCCTCCAACCCCGCCAGTCGCTGCTCTGATGTGCCATCTGCACAATCCACACTTGTTCCTTTGTTATTGGGACTCAGTCACGTCAGTTGATCCCCTGATGTGTGTCCGGCAATGTCTCCTGCTCTGTCCCCATTCCCATTAATAGTTGTGGGAATGTGGACAGAGCAGGACACCTTGCCGGACACACATCAGGGGATCAACTGACGTGACTGAGCCCCAGTAACTCAGGAACAAGTGTGGATTATGCAGACAACACTGCAGAGCAGCAACTGGCGTGGTTGGAGGCCAGGGGAAATACTAGAGACAGTAGAGCCAGAGGCCAAAGTGGAGCACGGTTACAATCAGTAGTTGTGTACAACCAACATAAAACTCCAAGTTGGCCTCAGCCTGCTGCATGATTGACTGCTGGGCTTCAACATCGCATGTTGCTGCTCAGAAGTGTGTTTGCCACGGGTACTCCCTCCTGCCCAGCCGGGTTCCAGCACCGTCAGCTGTTTCTCGGCAGAGCGTTTCCCTAGGTGCCTCCTTCTTGGTATCCGAGTTCCAGCAACGTCTGCTGGTCCTTGGTAGTGCTTTTTAGCACAGGTAACGCCTGCTTAGAAACCGTGTTCCAGCACCGTCAGCTGGTCCACGGTTGTGCCATTGGCTCTTGTTCCTTTTGCTGCCCCTCCGGGTTCCAGCACCGTCAGCTGGTTCTCGGCAGTATCTTTGGCATGGGTACTCCCTCCTGCCCAGCCTGGTTACAGCACGCCTGCTGTTTCTGGGTAGTGTCAACGTCACTTTGCCACTGATACGTTGTCCTGTCGTGTTGCGGTCGGGTTAGCCGAGTCTATGGTGCCTGCAGTTTCAGTGCTTCCTATATGGGCTGCGGGTTCTGGTAAAAAAAGGCTGGTTTCATAGTGCCAATAGGACAAGCACCCCCTGTAGGACTGTGGTTTTCGGTAACTGCGGCCGGATCGCGGCATTGCAACTTTGTTTTTCATGGGTATCTTCTGCTACCCATCCGGGTTCCAGCAAGATCAGCTGGTTCTCGGCAGTGCCTTTGGCTGAGGTGCCTCCTTGTCGGTATCCGAGTCCAAGCAACGTCTGCTGGTCCTTGGTAGTGCTTTTTAGCACAGGTACCTCCTGCTTAGTAACCATGTTCCAGCACCGTCAGCTGTTCCACGGTTGTCCCATTGGCTCTTGTTCCTTCTGCTGCCACTCTGGGTTCCAGCACCGTCAGCTGGTTCTCGGTCGCTCCATTGAGTATTGTAGCTTCTGCTACCCATCCGGGTTCCAGCACCGTCACCTGGTTCTCGGCAGTGCCTTTGGCCTAGGTGCCTCCTTGTCGGTATCCGAGTTCCACCAACGTCTGCTGGTCCTTGGTAGTGCTTTGGAGCACAGGTACCTCCTGCTTAGTAACCGTGTTCCAGCACCGTCAGCTGGTCCACGGTTGTGCCATTGGCTCTTGTTCATTCTGCTGCCCCTCCGGGTTCCAGCACCATCAGCTGGTTCTCGGCAGTGTCTTTGGCAAGGGTACTGCCTCCTGCCCAGCCTGGTTACAGCACGCCTGCTGTTTCCGGGTAGTGTCAACGTCACTTTGCCACTGATACGTTGTCCTGTCGTGTTGCGGTCGGGTTAGCCGAGTCTATGGTGCCTGCAGTTTCAGTGCTTCCTATGTGGACTGCGGGTTCTGGTAACAAAGGCTGGTTCCATAGTGCCAATAGGAAAAGCACCCCCTGCAGGACTGTGGGTTTCGGTAACTGCGGCCTGCTCGCGGACGCGACACTTTGTTAATCATGGGTACCTTCTGCTACCCATCCGGGTTCCAGCAACGTCAGTTGGTTCCCGGCAGAGCCTTTGGCCTAGGTGCCTCCTTGTCGGTATCCGAGTTCCACCAACGTCTGCTGGTCCTTGGTAGTGCTTTGGAGCACAGGTACCTCCTGTTTAGTAACAGTGTTCCAGCACCGTCAGCTGTTCCACGGTTGTCCCATTGGCTCTTGTTCCTTCTGCTGCCCCTCCGGGTTCCAGCACCGTCAGCTGGTCCTCGCTAGTTTCATTTGCTCTTGCAGCTTCTGCTACCCATCCGGGTTCCTGCACCGTCAGCTGGTTCTCGGCAGTGCCTTTGGCCTAGGTGCCTCCTTGTCGGTATCCGAGTTCCACCAACGTCTGCTGGTCCTTGGTAGTGCTTTGGAGCACAGGTACCTCCTGCTTAGTAACCGTGTTCCAGCACCGTCAGCTGGTCCACGGTTGTGCCATTGGCTCTTGTTCATTCTGCTGCCACTCCGGGTTCCAGTACCATCAGCTGGTTCTCGCCAGTTCCTCAGCCTTCTTGTAACTTCTGCTACTTTTCAAAGTTCAAGCTTGTGGAAATGGTTTTTGATTCTCACTCTGGATCTCCCTGACAATGACCCTGAAGACGACGACCCTGAAGACCACACAGAAGAATACCTAAAAGATGACCCTGAAGATGACCAAGAGGACAAAGAACAGGAAGACAACCACCAAGATGCAGAACAACAAGAGACAGAAGACCAAGAAGCATAAAAACCAAAAGCAGAAGAACATTAAGCATAAGACTAAAAATCTGAGAAAATGAGATTGTCAAATTTATAAGCAGAAGAAGACTAAGCAGTGTATGGTGGTGAGTCCGTTCCTCCTCGTGGTGCCCCTGGAAAAGGCCTGCTGCTGCAGGCCAAACTGAACGCGGACAAATCCTGTTGTAAATCTTTTGTGACAGGCTGAACGGAAGGTGTAATCTTCAAACTTTTATAGATAACTACAGGAATGCCTGACACAAATAAGAATATGATGAAGAAGAATAGGAAGAAGATGAAGAAGTAGAATATGAAGAAGAATAAAAGAAGAAGATGAAGTAGAATATGAAGAATAGAAGAAGAAGATACTGCTGCTGCTGAAGATGATGAAGGAGAAAGTGTGGGAGAAGTAAAAAAGAAGGTGAAGAGCATGGAAGTAGTGAAACATACATATCTGACAAAAAATTAAAGACTTTAACATAGTCAATATCTTTTTAACTACGAACGTCTTTAAAAAAAAAAAAAATTCCTGCTATTCCATTTGATTGGGCTAAACCTCTATGGCTTTAATGTCTCCTACACCTCCCACAATACATTCTACATTATTATGTTGTTTTTCTTCATGTAGAATTAACCAACAGGGAAAGAAAGGGTTTATTTTATTCCGATATTTCTGTTCCATTGACTTGAATGGGACTTCCGGGATCGGAATCGGCGATACCCGATACTTTTTTTAGATCGGCCGATCCATTCCGATACGATATTTTTCAGTATCGGGTGGTATCGCTCAACACTACACATGAGTATAACAAATTTTCGACACCAAGTATCACGAACAATCAGAAACTCAGTTATAAATTTGTGTAAAAATAAAGTTTTCAAACTTTGAAAATGTGTAAAAAGAATTGCATGAGTGGTGATGTGGGGTTCAGCAAGGCCAAGACAACACTTAACGACAGCTAGCTCTGTTGTGTGGCCAAAAGAGAGAGGCCTTGACGACATCCTGTTGACAAGGAAATGGATGGTAGCTAGTGAGACATATCCTCATACCCGCATTTTTCAATGAATGTCAGCCGAACAAAAATTCCCTGGGGTGTGTCAAACCCCACCTCACCAGTTGAGGGTTAATACAGTTTAGTTTTATCCTTTTGGCAGCAAACATGAGGAATGACAAAAGACAATCCATTTAAGAAGATTCAAGTTTGGTTAAAACTGATCCAACATTCAAGACTCTATAGAAACAGGGTCTGTTCCTTTTGATTGGCGGCAAGCAAATGTGGTACCAATATTCAAAAAGGGGTCTAAAAGGGAACCTGGAAACTATAGGCCGGTAAGCTTAGCATCTGTTGTGGGTAAAATTTTTGAAGGTTTTCTAAGGGATACCATTATGGAATATCTCAATGTTAATAAATGTTTAACTCCATATCAACATGGATTTATGAAGGATCGCTCCTGTCAAACTAACCTGATCAGCTTCTATGAGGATGTAAGCTCTGAAATGGACCCAGGAGAATCATTGGATGTCATTTATCTCGACTTCTCTAAAGCATTTGACACTGTCCCACATAAAAGATTGGTAAGTAAGATGAGAAAGCTTGGGCTAGGGGAAAATGTGTGTAGATGGGTAGGTAGCTGGCTTAGTGATAGAAAACAAAGAGTGGTTATTAATGGGGCATACTCAGACTGGGCAAGGGTTACTAGTGGGGGACCACAGGGTGCTGTATTGGGCCCCCTACTATTAAATATATTTATTAATGATCTAGTGGATGGCTTACACAGTAAAATATCAGTATTTGCAGATGATACAAAACTATGTAAGGTAGTTGCAACTACAGACAGATTTGAGTAAATTGGAGAATTGGGCTGAAAAATGGCAAATGAGGTTTAACACAGATAAGTGTAAGGTTATGCACATGGGAAGGAGAAACAGATGCTACAATTACTTACTAAATGGGAAACTGCTGGGGATATCAGACATGGAAAAAGACTTAGGCATCTTAGTCAATAAGAAGCTAAATTGGAGTGTCCAGTGTCAGGCAGCTGCCACCAAAGCAAATAGGGTCATGGGATGCATTAGAAGAGGTCTGGGGACACAAGATAAAAACATAATTCTCCCTCTGTACAAATCACTCGTCAGACCACACTTGGAGTATTGTGTGCAATTTTGGACGCCGATGCTCAAGAAAGACAATACTGAACTTGAAAGGGTTCAAAGGCGGGCTACTAAAATGAAAAAAGGAGTTGGTTCACTACAATACCCAGAAAGGTTATCAAAATTAGGTCTATTTACTCTAGAAAAGAGAAGACTTAGGGGAGACTCAATATATATGTACAAGTATATCAGAGGGCAATACAGAGATCTCTCCAATGAACTGTTTGTACCAAGGACTGTGACAAGAACAAGGGGGGCATTCTCTTCGTTTGGAGGAAAGACAATTTCTGCACCAGCATAGAAGAGGGTTCTTCACGGTAAGAGCAGTGAGGCTCTGGAATTCTCTTCCTGAGGAAGTAGTGATGGCCAACTCACTGAATGAATTTAAGAAAGGAATGGACGCTTTTCTTGTGAATAACAGTATAGAAGGTTACGAATAAGAGAATATTATAGGTAGATAGTTGACCCAGCTTAGGGGAAGGAATTTTTTTCCCTATGGAGAAAATTGGCTTCTACTCTGTGGGTTTTTTGCCTTCCCCAGGATCAACAATGCAGAACAGCTGCACTAAAAATAGGCTGAACTAGATGGACATAAGGTCTTCCTTCAGCCTTCAAAACTATGTTACTATGTTATTATGAACATAAAAAAGGCTTCTCCCCTATGTGACGTCTCTGATGTTTATTAACAGTTGATTTCCAAGTAAAATATTTCCCACATTAAAAAAATGAAAATGGCTTCTCCTCTGTGTGAGGTCTCTGATGTCTAACAAGAATCACTTTCCGGTTAAAACATTTCCCACATTCTGAACAGGAAAAAAGGCTTCTGCCCTGTGTGCGTTCTTTGATGGCGTTCAAGAGCCATTTAAAACATTTCCTACATTCTGAACATGAATATGGCTTCACTGCTGTGTGAATTCTCTCATGTGTAACAAGACTTGAATTCTGAGTAAAACGTTTCACACATTCTGAACATCAAAAAGGCTTCTCTCCTGTGTGAGTTCTTTGGTGCTTAACAAGATTGACTTTCAGGCTAAAATATTTCCCACATTCTGAACATGAAAAAGGCTTCTCCCCTGTGTGAGTTCTTTGGTGCTTAACAAGATCCCCTTTCTGGTTAAAACATTTCCCACATTCTGAACAGGAAAAAGGCTTCTCCCCTGTGTGAGTTCTATGGTGATTAACAAATTGTGATTTACGTGCAAAACATTTCCCACATTCTGAACAGGAAAAAGGCTTCTCCCCTGTGTGAGTTCTATGATGAGTAACAAAATGTGATTTACGTGCAAAACATTTCCCACATTCTGAACAGGAAAAAGGCTTCTCCCCTGTGTGAGTTCTCTGGTGCTTAATGCAATTTGATTTATTGCTAAAACATTTCCCACATTCTGAACAAGAAAAAGGCTTCTCCCCTGTGTGAGTTCTATGGTGAGTAACAAGCAGTGATTTGTGTGCAAAACATTTCCCACATTCTGAACAGGAAAAACGCTTCTTTCCTTTAGGAGCAGTTTGTTTTTTAATGCCTCTTTTGTGACTTTGATTTTCCTTAGTAGTCAGTAATGAATCAGAAGGTGGGACCTGTTTCATAGGATCAGATGACAGATCTTTGCTGTGAATGGATGATGAGATATCTGGACTAATGGCATTCACTTCAGTTGTATCCTGTGAGATCTCAAGATCATCAGATTTACAAATTGAAGATGTCAGCTGTCCCTCCAATCTCCTGGTACAGTTATCTGCTAAGATAAAAAACAATTTTCTTTAATAAAATATCATTGAGTTTTATATTTTTGAACATTTCTACTTAAAGAAGTTGTCCACTACTGTAACTTTGTTTTTCATATATCTTGCTATTATGTGCCACTAAAAACCCACTGTGTTTATTTTAGCAATATTATCTATTATCATCCTCTCGCAGCACATTTTCAGTGCTGGCTCTCATGGGGTAAATCGACAACTTTCTTTCTCCCGACTTACTGTGCTCTAATACTACAAGTTCCATGATGCATTGCACTGGCCTCTAAGCCAGCACCTAGCACACCCACTCCAAAACACACCCAAACCCCTCCCTCCTCTATCTTCAATCTGAAGCATCTTATTGTAAGGGTCTGTGAACACGTTGTGGATTCTACTGCGGATCCGCAGCAGATTTGGCCCTGCAGATCCGCAGCCGATTCTCCTGCGTTGTACAGTACCATTATAGTCAATGTAAAACAAAAAACGTTGTGCACATTCTGCAGAAAAACTCACTCGAGAAGTTCATTGTGGATCTCTGAATGATCCATTGTTGTCCTAAATGACTAATGGTGATAAATTTAATCATATAATTTGTAATGTAAAATGTCTATGTTTCTGGAACATTCTAGAAAATCCCTTTGTCACACAGCTGCAGCCCCCCTCCTTTTTGGTTTCTCACTTCTTAGCAGCTGGCTGTGTGTGTGCTCTCCGCTTGCATCTTAAACATGATACTGTCCATTTCCTCTCAAAGTCCCTCCATCCCCCCTCCCTGCAGCAGCTAAGTGGAAAAGATGTTCCTTTGTTTAAAACCAGGGGCTTGAATGCAGCTATGGGAAGTATTAAAACAATTCATATTGCGGAAACCATACGCAGCAGATATAAAACCCACATTTCTGCGAAGGGCACAAGGCCAGCTTACTAATTCCTAATTTTGACAGTTATAACCTCTCCAGAACCTGAGATATGGATTGCTCCCAAACGGAGTGTCTTAAGTATGGCATGCTTGGTGTCTTCGGATTCTATTTGGTAAATCACAAACAGTGATGCCCTATGTGTGTTGGTACGGGTTTTTCTCGTTTATAGTTATTCTAAGTTTTGCAGCCAAATCATAACTTGGAGAGAGGGAGGTTGGACCTCTCCAGACCGCCCATTTCATGAGGTCACAGACCCTAGTCTATAGGTATTCCCTAGCAAATTCCAGTCAGTTGGAGCTACAGAGTCCGTGCTGACAAGAACCCCCAGATGAGTGGAGACGTGTGGCTCCTCCTTCTCCCCCCACATGGTCTGACTGATATCGACTGAACACATGTGAGTGTTACTTTCTGCCATTTAATCCCTTTGTTTTATATTTGTATTGTACATATTTAATGTCTCAACTTTATAGCAACTTTTATCTGTATAATTACTGCCCTTTCGGGAATAAATGATAAAATTCTATTAGTTTGCCTCCATGCTCTAAGAAACGAACTATGCGCCTTTTTTAGATATTCGCTACTAATTTGGGGTTTGCCGCGGACCCTCTTAATTAACTCTTTGATTAAGTAAAGCGTGGCTGGTGGCAGTGTGGTGTGCACGGCTGGCTAGGCTAGCTGGCAGTACAGACGGGTCTTACATGCTGAATGAGGGGCTGCAGCCACAGCATTGATAATTCCCTTACTGCAGTAGTCCAGTGGCCCGTGCACAAGCAGCCCGTCCAGCGACTAATTATCCTAGGTGCAGTTCCCTGACTGACCTGAGGGTAAGGAGGACGCTGGAGAGCTGCGAGTTCCGAAGTGTAACTGAGAAAGTGGGATATACATAAATCCCCACAGTTCTTGGAAGGTTGTTAGCAGTGGTGGGGCATCTAAAATACCCCCCTGCGGTAAATTGTTAGAGCAAGATTAGCTTGCTGCATTTTTGTCACGTGGTGCCGGTGGTGGGATAACTAAGATAAGCCCCCACTGTGCCTGTGATAGCCATGTGTCGGCAGTGTGTCACGTCCCTCCGTCCGCTGACCTGCTGGTGCCAGTGGTGGGATCGTGACGTTTTGGTGGCACCGGCCGCACCGTTCGTCACAATTTGGTGGCAACGGCGTGCCTCCTGCTTGCTGTTCATCACATATTGGTGGCAGCGGTGGGCTGTTCATCACATAATTTTTAAGAATTCAGCTGGAAACAGCCATGTATAAGGACATTGTTCGGGCATAAAAGGCATGGAATCGCATCATAAGAAAAAAACAGACTTGAAGGAATGGGGAGGGAACAGAATGAAAGCTGTTACCAGGCGCCAATCAATAGGATTATATGTAAATAAAATTGTACAAAGTGCTGAGTGCCAGAGTCGGTGAATAAAAGTTATTAATGTGCACATACATTATGGTAAGGACTTGTGGAAATATTTGCAATTAATATGTAGATGAACGAATACCGACACTGTGTGAAAGGGTGTCAGGACAAAGGGAGAAATAATGAGGAGAAAAAAATAAAATGTGAAAAAAATGAATGAAAAAAATAAGGATAATGTAAAAAGTGAAAATGCAAGTACAAGTGAGTCTAAGAAGATGAGATACAGTAGGTCTGTCAAATACTGAGCTCAATTCCCTCAATATCCATGGGTGAATGCCATCTGGGCCAGAGGATTTGCCACTGTTCAGTTTGCTCAGACGCTGGCGACCATCTCTTGTGTTACACTAGCTACAGTAGGGTTCAGTATAACAGCAGTCCAGTATGACTAACCCGATTAATCCCTGTTTTTGGTATAAATTAAATTACGTGTCACACAATTTACCAGTTGGTGCAGTAATAATAATAATAAATTTTATTTCTATAGCGCCGACATTCCGCAGCACTTTACATTTCAGAGGGGATTTGTACAGACAATAGACATTACAGCATAACAATAATCACATAGATTATAACAAATACCAAGAGGAGTGAGGGCCCTGCTCGCAAGCTTACAGTCTATGAGGAAAAAGGGAAACACGAAAGGTGGGTGGCAACAGTTGCCCTGATTGTATGGACCAGCCATAATGTTAAGTGGGTAACAGTACGGATGCAGAGGGATAATGGATGCATAAAGCATGTGGGAACATGATGCGGGAAACCTGGTTATGGTAAAACTTTTGGCTGTGCCACACAGGGATAGATTAGGTTAATGTGTTGAGGCGGTAGGCCAGTCTGAATAAATGCGTTTTCACGGCACACTTAAAATTGTTATTCTAAGAAAACCACCAGACTCCGAATTCATGATCTGCGGGTTTTTGAGTCTGTGTATTAGAATGATGATCACAATAATAGCTGTGTGGAGATCAATCAGTGAGGGCAATCATTCTGTGAAGAGACAGGTGGGAATCCGGTGGCCCTTATCTAAGGGTGAGGCCAGGACATGTTGTACATGCATTTCTCCTTGAAAGCCTGAGAAATATGGGTCGTTCGAGACATTGTTCAAAAGAACAGAGTACTTTGATTAAAAAGTTGATTGGAGATGGTAAAACTTATAAAGAAGTGCAGACAATGATCGTCTGTTCAGCTAAAATGATCTCCAATCCTTTACCATGGAAAGCCAAACCAGAGAGACATGGAAGAAAACGGAAGACGACCATTCAAATGGATGGAATAGCCAGAATGGCAAAGGCTCCGCCAATGATCGGCTCCAGGATGATCACAGTCTCATGTTACCTGTGAGGACTGTGACAGAAGTGCAATGCATGCCGTAAAGAAGAGGAGGTTAGGTTGCGCTGTACGTCGCAGACACGTAGTGAGGAAGCCACGACGAGCGATGCATCCTCAGCCACAACTGTACCCCTGACCAGCAGCCGCGGGTCAGCAGTTCACAGAGGTGGCAAGGGCTACCTGGCCTGGATTACGGTGTTTAGCTATTTGCAGAGGTGGTGCAGAGTTTAAAATCTAATTTTTTGTTGCTAATACTGTGCTCCTACACTATCTGAGCAACATGACTGTGAAAAAGGGAAACCGTGATGGAAGGGGAATTAGACTTGGTGTTCACGGTGTACGTCGGGTAGCTGGTAATGTTTGTGAAAGCACTAGTGAAGCAACATCACATCCTATTCAAAGACAACTGATAACATGTTACTGGACAGGCTACACCACTACCTTTCTTTGGCAGTCGTCCAGCAGTATGCCTTAACGATGATACCCAGAAAGAGCATGTACTCGAGTGGATGGCAAGTGTAGATTCAATTGGCCTCTCCTCCTCTTCCTCCTAAATCACACCCAGTACAGTGCACAGATGTGGCACCAAATTTCCCCTTGCTTCCCCCCGCATCCCAACTATCCAACTGTTCAACTGCCTGTACGGAACCACAGATGGGTGAGTATGAAGAGCTCTTCACACATTCTATGCAGTTTTCATCAGAAGTGTACTCAAAAGCTTCGCAGAGTCAGGAGGAAGGAAATCTGCACCGATGCCCAAAATTTTTTTAGCTGGATCCGGGGCAGGGCAAAATAGGGTCCGAACAGCATCCTGACCCTCATCAGCAGATGTTAACCCCAGGGGGGCATGGTCCTGATGAGACTCATATCTGAGGTTCATGTGGACTGTACTGTGCTGTCAGGGCAAGAAGAGGAGGAGGGTGACTCCACTGGCGAGGAATGTGATAACACAGAGGATGATGATGATGATGATAAGGTGTTAGATCCCAGTTGGTGTGAACAAAGAGATACACAGGTGAGTAGGTCATCTGAGGAGGAAAAAGAGGAGGTTAGGTTGCGCTGTATGTCACAGACACATAGTGACACGGGTGAGTAGGTCATCTGAGGAGGAAGAAGAGGTGGTTAGGTTGCGCTGTATGTTGCAGACACGTAGTGAGGCAGCCACGACGAGCGATGCATCCTCAGCCACAACTGTGCCTCTGACCAGCAGCGTCTGCGGGTCTGCAGTTCACAGAGGTGGCAAGGGCACTGCAAATTATGAGCCAACTCACGTAATCTGCCAACTTTGCAAAAAACATTGAGCCGAGGTAAAAAGTGCAATAATTTGGCTACTACATGTATGAACTTTCACATGCGCAATCAACATAAGGGCTCTAAACGTGAACCAGGAAATTATAGGCCAGTAAGTCTAACCTCCACTGTTGGTAAAATATTTGAGGGGTTTCTGAGGGATGTTATTCTGGATTATCTCAATGAGAATAACTGTTTAACTCCACATCAGCATGGGTTTATGAGGAATCGCTCCTGTCAAACCAATCTAATCAGTTTTTATGAAGTAAGCTATAGGCTGGACGTGGTATATCTTGATTTTCCAAAGCGTTTGATACCGTGCCACACAAGAGGTTGGTACACAAAATGAGAATGCTGGGTCTGGGGGAGAATGTGTGTAAATGTGTAACTGGCTTAGTGATAGAAAGCAGAGGGTGGTTATAAATGGTATATTCTCTAACTGGGTCGCTGTGACCAGTGGGGTACCGCAGGGGTCGGTGTTGGGACCTATGCTAATCAACATATTTATTAACGATCTGGTAGAAGGTTTACACAGTAAAATATCGATATTTGCAGATGATACAAAACTATGTAAAGCAGTCAATACAAGAGAAGATAGTATTCTGCTACAGATGGATCTGGATAGGTTGGAAATCTGGGCCAAAAGGTGGCAGATGCGGTTTAACAATGATAAATGTAAGGTTGCTGTGCATTACCATTGTGTGAACAGCGCCACATACAAGTCTTCATTGTGCATTAATATACCAAGCATCCGTCCCTCCATACATTGGTAGTTTGTGAGCGGTTGTCTCATCGGTATTCTTGCACCTGTGTTGCCCCCATCCTAACTATATGGGCTCACTCACCCTGATAGTGCGTTTGTTTGGAGGTCTGGGCAGGTCAGCATCTCTGCCTTTTTGCTGTGGTTTTGAACATTTGACATTTTCCTGAATTTTTATATCTACACGATTTACACAAATTATATTTTCTTGTCTTAACTCTATACTATTTAACATTAGAAGCTGTGTATTTCTGTAATTATCTGTATGTATACATGATTAATTACCTCTTCTGTCTCTGTAAAAACAATCCATTTTAACCCCTTTCTGACATCGGGTGTAAATGTACGCTGATGTCGGTCTACTTCCTTTGATGTGGGCCCTGCCGCTTTTCTCGCTCATGATGGGCCATAAGTGGTCAGCGCTCATAGCAAGTGACCAACTCTGCTACATACAGGTGATCTGATCATTGCATGTATGTAGCAGCGCTGATCGGGTTATAGCAGCTTCTAGCCTCCAATTGAGACTATAGAAGCATGCCTGTGGAGACATGGGGTGGTCAGCGGGCGCCCCAGTCCTCTGGCCGAAACCACATGGATCAGGGATCATCCCATTGAACGCTACTCAGACAACACACGGTGAGGGTAAAACAGTGTGGCAATGCTTTATTGAACCACAAAACAGGCAGATAACACATAGAACAGTCCCAGCAAAATACCCAACAGAGTGCACATTACAGAGTCTTATCCTTCCGCTGATTCGCTCCCAGGATCGCTACCCCACCTGTGGCACGCACAGAGAGGAGGTAATGACAAGCGTAGGAAGATGACAGTCCATACAAGGTAAAAGGCCAGTTGATCCGAGGATGACAACCTGGCTTCTCCAAACTTATCTATGGTTTAGCGATGATCAATGGAGCAGATCTGTATTCTTCCAACCAAGGCTGAAAATCCCTAGGTTGTTTCCTATAGAATGATAAATCCGTGTCCCTCGTAATGGAGCCATGATGTAAAATGGCTGCTGTCCTGTCTCTGGTCCTTTTGAGATGTATAGATGTCTTGGCAGAATCTCTATGGCTGTTTCTCTCAGTCTCTTTATACAGAGGCATGTAACCTATTTTTAGACTTAACAAGTGTCCCTCATTCAGTATTTACATAAAGGGTAAGAATGGAGATGAGATTATTATAGCATTACTTGATTATTTAAACTATTTGCATAGTTTTTCCCTCTGCTTTAGAAGTCAACAAACTAGCTCCATAACACAATGCATAATTAGCATATCAGCAAAGATCACTAGTGATCAAGGATAAGCGCACAATAAAAGTCAATATTACCGGCTTACACAAAGAAAAGTCTGCTTTCTTGACCAACCAGAAATCAACTCAACACTTAATTTTGAAATTATTCACACAATTGGATACTCCAAAAAATTATTTTTGACTCCAAAATATGGTATAAGAATTGTTTTATTATTTATTAAACAACATATTAAAAATATATATTAATACATTAATGAAAAAGGGAAGGTACATCTAAAATGAGGAACTAACAGAAGCAATAGGTTTATCCACAAAAACCACCATAATTCAATATTAATGATATTAACATATGCTCCTAGACCAATATGGTGCAATGCAAGCAATCATATAGATTTGTAACAGCCTAAGGCTAAAGCGGCTATAATTACTATGGACTTCAGTGCAATACTCAGAAAGCTACCAGTTAAGCCCTCTTGACCGCCACTTAGTGCACTAAAAAGAGGATTAGACGCTGATCTTATAAACACATGTATAAGGCTGCCAAACCGACATGCCACAATTAGTACTAATGTAACAGCATACTATCCTCCCCAATCGAGCACCAGCCTTAAGCACAGTGTCCTAAAATAAGCATACCTAATGGTGTGTGGAATCCCCCGGGCATTCCTCTGCCCCGACGCGCGTTTCGCTACCGCTTCATCGGGAGGCGCGGTCATGATGGGGGTGTGCTAGTTTAAATAGTCAAGATCTCTATCATGATTGGAGGAATGATGTGGGCTACAGCGCATGTCCAAATTCTTCGATATCACCCAGGGCTAAACGCCCAATCATCATTTCAGATCATTACGGCGCATGCGTCAGTTTACCGTCCCTGCTCTCAAACAGGGGAGGTATCCGGCGATCAATTAAGATGACGCGGACCTCACCTAAGAGCACTAAGGAACGCCTTCTACCTCTCCAGCTAGGATCCGAACCACGCATGCGCACCACTAAGATGATGATAGATGGACAAGTTTTCCCTGAGTGGTACATATTGGACCGTCTGAAAACTGAGTTTAGTCTAGGACAATTTGTCTGCAATTCTATTTACCGTATATACTTGTGTATAAGCCGACCCAAGTGTAAGCTGACCCCCTAGTTTTGCCATAAAAAAGTGGGAAAACTTATTGACTCACGTATAAGCCTAGGGTGGAAAATGCAGTAGCTACTGGTAAATTTCAAAAATAAAAATAGATACCAATAAAAGTAAAATTAATTGAGACATTAGTAGGCTAAATGTTTTTGAATATCCATATTGAATCAGGAGCCCCATATAATGCTCCATCCAGTTCATGATGCTCCATACAAAATACGCCCCATATAATGCTGCAAAAAGGTTAATAAAGGCCCCATAAGATGCTCCATAGAATAATATGCCCCATATGCTGCTCCATAAAAGTTATGGCCCCATAAAATGCCCCATAGATTATGCCCCATATGCTGCTCTATAAAGGTTATGGCCCCATAAGATGCTACATAAAGGTTGTGGCCCAATATGCTGCTCCATAGATTATGCCCCATAAGATGCTTTATAGATTATGCCCCATATGCTGCCCAATAAGATGCTCCATAGAATACGCCCCATAAGATGCTCCATAGAATATGCCCCATATGCTGCCCCATAAGATGCTCCATAGATTATGTCCCCATATGCTGCCCCATAAGATGCTCCATAGAATAGGCCCCATATGCTGCCGCTGCTGCAAATAAAAAAAAGACATACTCACCTCTCGTCGCTGGGGGCCAGGTGCTGGTGTGCTGAGCACGCAGGGACACTGGCAAACTATGGGGAACATGTGCCGGTGTCACCGCTGGCTCAGGACCCGGCACCTGAGATGTTCACCTGTCCCCGTTCCAATGCTGCTCGCTGCTGTCTGCCGAGTACTCTGTCAGTGGCGTTGAGGCAGCAGAGGGAGCGCAATAGCTATGACATCACGCCCTCTGCTGCCTGAACGTCACTGACAGAGGACTCGGCTGACAGCGTCAAGCAGCGTTGGAACGGGGACAGGTGAATGTAGCATATACTTACTCCCTTGTGGCGCGGTCTCTGCAGCCCCGTTCTCCCATGACTGCCTTCAGCAGTCACGTGGTACCGCTCATTAAAGTCATGAATATGTGCATATTCATGACTTTAATGAGCGGTACCACGTGACCGCTGATGGAAGGCGTCTGAGAGCGTGGGACAAGCAGGGGGGCTGCAGAGACACGCCAGGGGGGTCAGTATGATCTGACACCACCCGCTCCCCCTTCTCCGCTGACCCCCTGGCGTATATGACTCATGTATAAGCCGAAAGGGGGACTTTCAGCCCCAAAAAATGGGCTGAAAATCTCGGCTTTTACGCAAATATATACAGTAACAGCAGTTACAATACCAAACTAGACAACCAAACAAGAGACAACCCATTTAAGAAGATTCAATTTTCGCTAAAACTATTCCAACACTAAGAACATAAAAAAGGCTTCTCCCCTAAGTGACACCTCTGATGTTTATTAACAGTTGATTTCCAAGTAAAATATTTCCCACATTAAGAAAAGGAAAAAGGCTTCTCCTCTGTATGACTGCTCTGATGTCTAACAAGAAGCGCTTTCCGGTTAAAATATTTCCCACATTCTGAATATGGAAAAGGTTTCTCCCCCATGCGAGTTCTTTGGTGCCTAACTAATTCTGATTTGTTGACAAAATATTTCCCACATTCTCAACAGGAAAAAGGCTTCTCCCCTGTGTGAATTCTCTGGTGATTAACCAATTGTGATTTCCGGTTAAAACATTTCCCACATTCTGAACAGGAAAAAGGCTTCTCTCCTGTGTGAGTTCTATGGTGACTAATAAGATGCTCTTTCTTGTTAAAACATTTCCCACACTCTGAACAGGAAAAAGGCTTCTCCCCCGTGTGAGTTCTATGATGGTTAACCAATTGTGATTTCTGGTTAAAATATTTCCCACATTCTGAACAGGAAAAAGGCTTCTCTCCTGTGTGGATTCTCTGGTGCTTAACACAATCTGATTTATTGTTAAAACATTTCCCACATTCTGAACAGGAAAAAGGCTTCTCCCCTGTGTGAGTTCTCTGGTGACAAATAAGATGCTCTTTCTTGTTAAAACATTTCTCACATTCTGTACAGGAAAAAGGCTTCTCCCCCGTGTGAGTTCTATGATGATTAACCAATTGTGATTTTTGGTTAAAACATTTCCCACATTCTGAACAGGAAAAAGGCTTTTCCCCTGTGTGAGCTCCATGGTGATTAACCAATTGTGATTTCTGGTTAAAACATTTCCCACATTCTGAACAGGAAAAAGGCTTCTCTCCTGTGTGGATTCTCTGGTGCTTAACACAATCTGATTTATTGTTAAACCATTTCCCACATTCTGAACAGGAAAAAGGCTTCTCCCCTGTGTGGATTCTCTGGTGCTTAACACAATCTGATTTATTGTTAAAACATTTTCCACATTCTGAACAGGAAAAAGGCTTCTCCCCTGTGTGAGTTCTCTGGTGACAAATAAGATGCTCTTTCTTGTTAAAACATTTCCCACATTCTGTACAGGAAAAAGGCTTCTCCCCCGTGTGAGTTCTATGATGATTAACCAATTGTGATTTTTGGTTAAAACATTTCCCACATTCTGAACATGAAAAAGGCTTCTCCCCTGTGTGAGTTCCATGGTGATTAACCAATTGTGATTTTCGGTTAAAACATTTCCCACATTCTGAACAGGAAAAAGGCTTTTCCCCTGTGTGAGTTCCATGGTGATTAACCAATTGTGATTTCTGGTTAAAACATTTCCCACATTCTGAACAGGAAAAAGGCTTCTCCCCTGTGTGGATTCTCTGGTGCTTAACACAATCTGATTTATTGTTAAAACATTTCCCACATTCTGAACAGGAAAAAGGCTTCTCCCCTGTGTGAGTTCTCTGGTGACTAATAAGATGCTCTTTCTTGTTAAAACATTTCCCACATTCTGAACAGGAAAAAGGCTTTTCCCCTGTGTGAGTTTTTTGGTGCCTAACCAATTCTGATTTATTGATAAAACATTTCCCACATTCTGAACAGGAAAAAGGCTTCTCCCCTGTGTGAGTTCTCTTGTGACTAATAAGATTCTCTTTCTTGTTAAAACATTTCCCACATTCTGAACAGGAAAAAGGCTTCTCCCCTGTGTGAGTTTTTTGGTGCCTAACCAATTCTGATTTATTGATAAAACATTTCCCACATTCTGAACAGGAAAAAGGCTTCTCCCCTGTGTGAGTTCTTTGGTGCCTAACCAATTCTGATTTATTGATAAAACATTTCCCACATTCTGAACAGGAAAAAGGCTTCTCCCCCGTGTGACTGCTCTGATGTCTAACAAGAATCGCTTTCTGGCTAAAACATTTCCCACATTCTGAACAGGAAAAAGGCTTCTCCCCTGTGTGAGTTCTTTGGTGCCTAACCAATTCTGATTTATTGATAAAACATTTCCCACATTCTGAACAGGAAAAAGGCTTCTCCCCTGTGTGAGTTCTATGGTGATTAACCAATTGTGATTTCCATTTAAAGCATTTCCCACATTCTGAACAAGAAAAAGGCTTCTCCCCTGTGTGAGTTCTATGGTGAGTAACAAGCAGTGATTTGTGTGCAAAACATTTCCCACATTCTGAACAGGAAAAACGCTTCTTTGTTTTAGGAGCAGTTTGTTTTTCAATGCCTCTTTTGTGACTTCGATTTTCCTTAGTAGTCAGTAATGATTCAGAAGATGGGACCTGTTTCATAGGATCAGATGACAGATCTTTGCTGTGAATGGATGATGATATATCTGGAGTAACAGCAATCACTTCAGTTGTATCTTGTAGGATCTCAAGATCATCAGATTTAAAAATTGAAGATGTCAGCTGTCCCTCTGATCTCCTGGTACAGTCATCTGCTAAGATAAAAAAAACAATTTTTTTTAATAAAATATCCTTGAGTTTTATGCTTTTGAACATTTCTACTTAAACTGTCCATAAAAATGGCATCTCCTATTCGGTGTGCTGGGGAGTTCTGTAACGCGGCTCCCCCTTTTCAGCGACGCGATCGGCATACACTGTCTGATCCTTAACGGATCGGCTTGGGGATGACCAAAGTCTATGGGGTTGGTACAAGTTCCGTTTGTCGACTTAGTCCATCGGCATTACCATTTTGTTTGCCGGGTCTGTAGTGGATGGTGAAGTCTAGAGATTGTAGGGCTAAACTCCACCGCAACAATCTGGCGTTGTCTCCAGAGACCCGACTAAGCCACACTAGGGGTCCGTTAGGAGGGAAAACTGTCGTCCATACAAATATGGTTGTAACTTCTTGAGTGCCCATACTACTGTTAGGCACTCCTTCTCGATGGCCGCATAGCTTACTTCGTGGGGCAACAGTCTCCGCCTCAGGTAAGCTACCGGGTGGTCTTGACCGTCCGGCCTGACTTGGCTCAGCACTGCCCCCAATCCAAACATAGAAGCGTCTGTGTGAACAAGGAAACGTTTAGTTGGATCGGGTGTGGCCAATACCGGGGTATTTGTGAGGGCGTCCTTTAGCTGGCGGAAGGCTTCCTCACACTCGGGGGTCCAGGTTACCTGGCGGGGGAGGTTCTTATGGGTCAGATCAGTGAGGGGCTTGGCTACGCTGCTGCAATTGGGGACAAATTTCCTATAATACCCGGCGGTCCCTAGAAACACCATGACATAGGTTTTAGTGCGTGGGGTGGGCCATTTGGCTATGGCCTCAATCTTGGCTGGTTCTGGTCGCTGTTTCCCACTTCCCACCCAATGTCCTAAATACTGAACCTCTGCTTTACCCACGTGATACCGGCCTTGTGGATCCTGTCCAATACTGTCTCTAGGAGATTTAGATTCTCATCCCATGTCACTCTGTAGATGGCGATGTCATCCAGGTAGGCACAAGCATAGTCCTGGAGACCATCCAGAAGCCGGTCAGCCAGCCTCTGGAAGGTTGCGTGGCATTCTTCATCCCGAATGGCATAACTCGAAACTAGAATAAGCCGAACGGGGTGACAAATGCAGACTTGGGAATAGCGTCAGGACTTAGGGGGATCTGCCAATAGCCTTTGCATAGATCGATGGTGGTCAAACACTTTGCCCCGCCAGCCGGTCTAACAACTCATCCACACACGGCATGGGATACGCATCAGTCACCGTTTTCTCATTTAGCTTGCGATAGTCTACACAAAACCGGGTAGTCCCATCCTTCTTGGGCACTAACACTACGGCGGATGCCCAGGGACTGACTCTTCAATGACCCCTAAACGCAACATCTCTTGTATCTCGTTGCATCCCTTCTCGTACAGACTCAGGGACGCGGAAGGGGGGTTGTCTCAGGGGGGTCTGATCCTGGGTCTCAACCTTGTGTTGTGCCAGGCGGGTGTACCCCAGTCTCTCTGAAAACATCTTCTGTCGCTGCCTCAACAACGTCTCCACCTGCTGTCTCTCCCGGGACCCTAGGTTTTCTCCCATGTATACTTGGTCCCATGTTTTAGACCGAGTCCTCTCCCCTAAGACATCAGGCAAGGGGGAGTCCTGCTAAATCCTCTGCCTCGGGTGCACAGATGGCCACTACCTCTTCAGGGCGCTCCCGGTAGGGCTTCAACATATTCACGTGGAACATGCGGATAACCCTGGGGTCGTCTCAATCGGCGACATTGTAGGTGGTGTCGGCTATTTTCCCCACTACCTGGTAGGGCCCCTGCCATGCAGCTTTGAACTTGTTCTGCCTAGATGGTTCTAATACCAGGACCTTCTGTCCTATCTCAAAGATGCATTCTCTGGCCCTCCAATCGTACCATACGCGCTGGCGCCGTTGGGCCGCCTGCATGTTCCCACGTACAGCCTGAGTCAGCTCCTGTAGGCGGTCCCGGAATTCCAACACATAGGGCACAATAGGTATCCCTTCTATGGTTCCCTCCCCTTCCCAGTGTTCTCGCACTAAGTCTAGGGGTCCCCTTACCCACCTGCTGTATAACAGTTCGAACGGGGAGAACCCTGTGGATTCTTGGGGCACCTCCCGATAGGCAAACAGGAGGTGTGGCAAGAATTTCTCCCAGTTTCTGTAGGTCCTGGTAAAAGTCCCAATGAGTTGTTTTAATGTTCCGTTAAAACGTTCACACAACCCATTGGTTTGCGGGTGGTACGGGGCGCTTCTAATGGACTTTACGCCGCACAGCTTCCACAGTTGGTTGGTCACCTCTGCTGTAACTGGGTACCCTGGTCGTAGATAACTTCCCGGGGAAATCCAACCTGTGAGAAAACCTGGAGCATGGCAGCTGCCACTGTCTCTGCCAGTATGTTAGGTAATGCAACCGCCTCTGGATACCATGTGGCATAACCTACCACTGTCAATATATACTTTTTCCCTGATGGACTGGGTTTGGCTAACGGCCCTATCAGATCGACCGCTACTCAGCTAAATGGCTCCTCCACAATGGGGAGGGAGTGTAGTTTGGCTTTGCAGTGATCTCCCCTCTTGCCAATGCGCTGGCAACTGTCACAGGTCTGGCAGTACTGACGAACATCATAGGTTACCCCCGGCCAAAAGAAGTTTTGTGTCAGACGATGCCTGGTGCGACTGACGCCGAGGCGCCCGGCCAAGGGTATGTCATGAGAGATTCGCAGTAGCTCCTGCCTATACTTCTTGGGAACTACTAGCTGTCGTTTTATAGTGGGGCTCGTCCTTGTGTGGCGCTGCTCTGTAACCCGGTAGAGGAGTCCCTGATGCCATACAAACTGTTCCCCTTCCTGTGCCTTCCCACGATACCCCTGTAATGAGGAATCCTCAAGTACCTCCCTTTTAAACTCAGCTGGGGTGGCCCAAGAAATGTGTCTGGCTATGGGGGCACACTGCTGCTCAAAGTCCTGCAGAAAGGCATCAATGTCTTCCTCTGCCTCCCCCAACTGTCGGAAGGCATTATACTGGATTTTTTTGTGGCTTACTGCTGACGGTACCTGGGCAGAGGTTAGAGCTCTCCTGCTCGCTGACTCTCCTCTCTCCGCTCTGCCATCTCCATCTTGGCTAGCTCTATCTTGGCTGGCTCTACTTTGGTCCGCTCTGCCATCTCCATTTTGGCAAGCTCTATCCTGGTCCGCTCGGCCATCTTTTCCTTCAGACCAATACGCACAACAGCCATCACCTCTCGTACGATCTCTACTGCAGGGTTTGGGCCATAGAACGCCAGTCTGCTCTTTACCTCCCTCTGGAATTCAGTCTCTTCCACATTCACATTGGGGGGTGCTGCACTGTCGTGTTTCATGATGGCTGCTATCAAATCCGCTTTTGTTTTGTTGCTGGCGATTAATCCTCAAGCTTCCACCAGGTCTTTTAATGTATTCCTCTTTAACTTCTGGTAGTTGTTTTCCATTCAGTCCTTTACTCCTATAGACGGGTTGTCACATCCCACTGCTGCAACCAGTGTAACGGGGTCTTCTGTGCTGTAATACCTCTTACATTATCACCCCGTTTCTCAGGAGGTTCACTCTGGTTTTCCTCACTTCTGAATGAAGGACGCTGGTTCAAAAGGCTTTGTAACATGGGAACATATAAAAGATCACTGCTACTCCATGTATTTCCAGTGTGACAACATTTTACTCATCGGTCTCAGAATATATATACATACAGAGGGCAGGACAACCAATGTGTGTCGTGCCAGTAGATAACAGGCTCCAATTAAGACGCCAGACGTACATTACAATAGCCGTGGGATTTACAAAGGTGGGGGGAGGTCAGAAGTGGGATGTCTTGTTTACCTCTGCCCCGGGGGTCACAGCCAGTTGGTTGCTGCTTTAAGGGCATACATCTCCTATTCGGTGTGCTGGGGGGTTCTGTAACACCCACTATTATTACCCACAATGCCCATCATTGCCAGCCTTATGCCTCCATGACTGCTTTACAATCTTCCACACAGAACCACGTTTTTGAACTGTTTTGACATTCAAGCATTTGGATTATTTAGTGACAGACACATTTGAGTAGAGCTGACTTAACAATTTCCGGGGGTAGGTGGGGGGAGGTCTCCAGAGACACAAGCTGGGCACAATATATTGGGCACTACAATGACATTTTTGCTGTGAAACTTCTACTATGAGTTTCTAGAAATCATCCATGTAGGGAAAATGGTCACTATATCCATAGATGAATTCCCAGAGGGGTGTCATTTCCAAAAAGGGGTCACTTCAGGGGGGGATTCTGTTGTTCTGGCACTTAGTGGCTCTCCAAAGTCCCACAACAGCAGAATCCCCCTGAAGTGACCCCATTTTGGAAATGACACCCCTCTGGGAATTGGAAATTACACCTTCTGTGAATTCATCTATGGGTGTAGTGACCATTTACCCATCTACCTATTTTCCAATGTAAAATCTGGGGTTAAAACAACATTTTAGTGGTAAAAATGTACCATATTTTTCAGACAATAAGACGCACTTTTTCCCAAAAATTTTTTGGGGCAAATGTGGGTGCGTCTTATAGTAGGAATATACTTACAAATGCTGCATGGAGGGCTCCGCCGGCATCTTGTCAAAGCCTGAAGACCCCCGCAGTTCCATTGCTGTAATGCAATGGTCTCGGGAAAAATGGCCACTGTAGGCGGCGCATGCTCAGATTCAGATCTTGTCCCGAGATCTTGTTGCCGAGATCTGAAACTGAGCATGCACCGCCCCCAGCTGCTATTTTTCCAGAGGCCACCGCATACAGCTGCTATTTTCCCGGAGGCCACCGCACAGCAGCAATGGAGCTTCAGGAGCCTCCAGCTTTGACAAAATGGCAGAGGTGCCCCCTACGCAGCAAAGAGCGCCACCTCCCCAGCACAGAGCGCTGTGACCACTCTTGCACCTGTACTGATTCCCCAGGTAAGCTGAATTCGGACTGTAAGTCGGACCCCCATTTGGCACATTTTTTCCCCTATTTTCCTTTTGAAAATTTGGGGTGCGTCTTAGGCTACTTTCAGACTAGCGTTCTGAGGAGCAGAGCAGGGCTGCCGCTAAGCTCCTCCCCTGGCCGCGCCTCCTCCGGTCAGCTCCTCCTATGGGCGCATGATGCTGCATGCAACTAGCGTACCCTACATTTAGCGTTGGGTACGCTGTCCATGTGCAGATATGATTTTGCTGGCGATTGTGCCCTTTTGGCTCTGCGCCGAGCACACAAAAACTCACTGTGTTGCTTTTTTTTATTTCCACGGTTCTACGTTATAAACTTCTGTGAAGCACCTGTGGGTTCAAGGTGCTCAATACACATCTGGATAAGTTCCCTAAGGGGGTCTAGTTTCCAAAATGGGGTCACTTGTTGGGGGTTTCCACTGTTTAGGCACATGAGGGGCTCTCCAAAAGCGACATGGCCACCGCTAATTATTCCAGCACATTTTGCCTTCCCTTCCGAGCCCTGCCATGTGCCCAAACAGTAGATTTCCCCCACAATATTATAGGCATTATCAACAATAACATCAACGCTATTATATGCATTATGTAATAATGGGGGGCAGGTCAGTGAGGGATCAGGGACCTGTCATAAGCCAATACAGATGAATATGTAATCAGAGCACCACATAAAGCCCCGCCCACAGCCCCGCCCCAGAGCACGAGAATCTCATTAACTGAAAACTACAAATACAGATTAAACAACAGTAAACCAGAGTTGCATTCATTTATGGTGGACCATTGGAGCTACTATGGATCCTGACCAGAAGATTAGAGAAAATAATATTGCTCCCCATTTCAGGAGAGATTGTGCAGTAATCTGAATTCCTTAGGATCAGAAACAATGTAATTGGTTGTAAGTTCTATAGAAAAGGGCTTTCAATGCCCAAAGTCATTTGAACAGTTTTGGGTGGAGAAGAATGTTGTGGTCTAGAGGCAAAATGGTGATCATGGTAATATGGCCGGACTACATCACCGATAAAGCAGCCACAGCCGGTGACTGAGAGGAATCTGTGACTTCTCTGCATTCAGTGGTTACTACTCACCTGGGTAGTCATATGTGGGAATCTTCTCTTTACACCACTCATCACCCCTCACATATGTCTCTGTAGTATTAATATGGGTCAGATCTTCACCCTGAAACAAATATTGTAAAAGTCACCGACAGATGGAGAAGTCCCATCTATGATCAGCTCTAATCCTGCCATCTCCACCGTTCTCATTACACAAATGTGGCGCCCCCAGGAGTATGGTCGCCACAGTGGCATTGCCTTCCTCCTAGGGAGTGTGATGTCATGCTTGGAAGCAATAAAAGATCTCTCTAGCAGTTAACCACAACACACAACACAGTTTCCATTCCAGGCCAGCAGAGGGAGCTCTGAACCAAAACTGGGGGAGGAGCTACTCTCTGGGGGCCAGGAAGGAAAATTAGGGAGTTCTTGTGAGGAGGGCAACGTGTGTGGACATGGAGGAGAAGAGCTGGGGGATTGAGCAGAGAGTTCAGGCTCATTCCCAGCTATAGCACATGGTCTGAAGCCCGGTCTCCAAGGCTGTACAGACACTGATGGTCCTGCAACAGAAACCGGAGGAATAGGAAGCTGTAAATGCTCTATTCCCACATAAGACTCGGAGGCACAACAGCGACATGTAAGCCAGAAGAGGAAGGCTACAGCTGTCTGCCATACGAGGGAGTTCTAAAGAGAATAAGCAAGTGGAACTTCGGTGTAACACAGTGCTGCAAGTACCTAAAAATAAGTGCTAGGAAGGAGACTACACAACCCATCTGCATAGAGAGATTCCTAAGTTGCTCCCAGGCTAGCCTGCTCCTGTGCCATCTGTAATCTGGACCCTGGACTGCATTTGCCAAGCAAAGTAAAGGTAAAGAAACTGCACCCTGTTGTGTCCTTCCCTTCTTCCTGCAACTCCGTCAGCACTGCTTCATCCCTGTGTCAGACACTGCATCCTCTTCCTCAATACCTATCCTCACTGCCCTGGGATTACTGCCCTACCTGTGGAGGGCCACAACATCATTGCTGCACCACACCATCTGTCCCAGAGGAACTGTCTGCAGCGTCGGCTTAACATCTTCATTGCCGAACACCACAGGTGGCATCACGAATCATTCACTCATAAACTTTATTCCATCACTTAACCCCTTCTACATGGGCGCCCAGGGACACGGACCGGGTCACCGCTGCTGTGACATTCCCCTTTGAGAGACCAGCCCGGTACCGAGTACCCCACTGCCCTGGCAGGGTGACCCACAAGTATAAAACATAATACTGGTGGATAAAACAACACTGAGCACAAGACCTTCACAGCCGTCTACACATCATAGGGGAGATCTCCTGACACCTTCTCTCCATCTACCTGATGATCCTGAGGAGCACTGGGATCTTCTTGGTTACAGTCCTGTGGAAGAAGAGGACGGGGACATCTCTCTGGTGTTGTCCTCTTACTGGATAAATCTGGAGGAAACACATACAGGGACTGAATTCATTCTCTACATACAGATAATTATAGGCCGTGTGTATTTAGTCCTGTCTATTACCTCTTGATGTGAGGGGCTGGGGAACCTCCATTATGACGTCCTTGTACAGATCTCTGTGTCCTTCTACATACTCCCACTCCTCCATGGAGAAATAGACAGCGACATCCTGACACCTTATAGGAACCTGACACATACAATGATACCGTCATCCCCCGATCCCTTCATAGTGTTACTGTATAATGTCCCAGCATTCCCAGCAGTGTCACCTCTCCAGTCAGCAGCTCAATCATCTTGTAGGTGAGTTCTAGGATCTTCTGGTCATTGATGTCCTCATGGATCAGGGGGTGAGGTGGAGGCCCCGTGATTGGGCTCAGGGGTCTTCCCCATCCCTCATACACAGGGTCCTGACAGCGATCACTAGAGGTCTTCTTCACCACTGTGTAATCCTGGTAATGGAGAGACACATTAATAAATCTCACTATAGACATTTCCAGAGTCCTCACCTCTCCAGTTCTGTCCATCTGTTATTCCCATAGATAAGAATGATGGAATGTGACGTCATCAGAATCTCTCACCTCTCCAGTGAGACGGAAGAGGATCTCTAGGGTGAGGTGTAATATCCTCTCCGCCATCTTGTCTCTGTCCATATCCATCCTTGATGGGTAAATCAGGAAAATTCTCTTTTGTAGAAGATCTTCTCTGAGAGGATCCGATATTGTAGAGACCTGAATGAGAAGAAGATGATCCGATGTAACATCATAAGAATCCTGTGTAATAATACAATTACTGGAGATAATAAGGGAAACATATGAGGAGATTTATTATCTTACAGGGTTTAGTTTTCTTCCCTGACATCTACTAATAAAACCTATATATTTAGGCCACAGACAACAAGCAGTTTCCTCCTCGGAGTCGGCAGCTGAACACGTTCCTCATAGACTCATCTTCCATAACGCTAATTCTCGTCTCATTACCGGCACTGGAATCGGCATTAGCAATACTGCAGGAGATATTCATTACACGCGACATGAGAAATAACTCCTTCATGATGAGGACGACATCTTCATCTTCTACTGCGGCTCTAGAGACAGATTTGGCCAGAGTCGGTCACTGCCTCCATCCCCACCGGCCGTCTATATGAAGGTTCCCCGTCTTCCCCGCACTGGAATCTTCTCTCACGTTAGATCTCAGCTCTGAGTCACACACAGAAGTTTGAGGCTTTTATAAAAGATTTTTTGTTTCCACAAACACAACGGACAGAAATGATCTGATCCCAAAGTCTCCATGTACAGTGATTTATGGGGTTTATTTCTGGCCTTAGGCTTTCCTATATTACAAGAAAAACTCCAGAAAAAGCCGATATTAAAATGTTTCTCAAGAAAATTGGCTCCAACAATTCTTGTAAAAAGAAAAAGAAAAACATAAAAAAGCAGAAGACACATTTTATTATATTTTAACAAGTGAAACATTTTTTTTTTACAAATTAACTCTTTTGTGCCCCAGAACATAGATGTACACCGCAGGGACGGCACAGATGAGGCTTCAACAAAAACCCTGACAGTTTAACCACTTGCTGCTGTGAAAAGCAAACATGACATCTAAGAAGGTGTGACAGAGTGTGGCTGAATGCCCCCCGCCTCCAAGTACTCGATAGTATGGGGCGGCCTAGTTACTCCGATACTTACATGCCTAATAATGGTGTCTGGGCTGCAATGTATGAAGGTCTATTAGGCCGGGCCAGAGGCAGCGTCCAATAAGTTACCTTATAACGCCCCCATACACATTAGACTAAAGTCCCATGAAAGCACTGATTTCGGGGGGGTTTGGCCGACCATATAATGTATTTCGGGGCCTCCCGACAGGTGATGTCAGGGCAGAGAAGGATCTGGCATCCTGAATTTCAGAGGATAATCCGTTTGTTCTTCCTGTAGATAATCCTCCTCTAGAGGAGTCTGGAGGCGACTCTCTCATACAGACCACAGGAAAGCTGGAATATTTGTGTGTATGGGGGAGTCGGGAGAGATCGCCGTCTGACAAATGTCCGCTCAGCCAACTCTGATCTCATGTGTATGGGGCGTTAGTATTACACTGACAGGCAGTGATGATACACGGCACTACAGTAGTACAGGGCATCACCGGAGCCATCAGAGGCTTGTATGTTGTATGATCGCACTGATCAGAGGGGTTTAAAAAAGGCTTAAAGTGGGAAAAATATCACAGTTTCAGCAACAAGAAATATCCATCACTATATGGAAAGCAGAGTCACTGCACAATGTTAGTTACGTCTCGTCCATAACTACTTTATTATACTCTGTTATGCTGTACACAGTGGAGTAGATAGAAATCACAGATCCCACAGCAATAGCTGGAATTGGACCCTCCAATGTAAAGAAAAAAAAATCTATCTATCTATATACACTGTTCAAAAAAATAAAGGGAACACTTAAACAACAGAATATAACTCCAAGTAAATCAAACTTCTGTGAAATCAAACTGTCCACTTAGGAAGCAACACTGACTGACAATCAATTTCACATGCTGTTGTGCAAATGGAATAGACAACAGATGGAAATTGTTGGCAATTATCAAGACACCCTCAATAAAGGAGTGGTTCAGCAGGTGGGGACCACAGACCACATCTCAGTACCAATGCGTCTGGCTGATGTTTTGGTCACTTTTGAATGTTGGTTGTGCTTTCACACTTGTGGTAACATGAGACGGACTCTACAACCCACACAAGTGGCTCAAGTAGTGCAGCTCATCCAGGATGGCACATCAATGCGAGCTGTGGCAAGCAAGTTTGCTGTGTCAGTCAGCGTAGTGTCCAGAGGCTGGAGGTGCTACCAGGCGACAGGCCGGTACACCAGGAGATGTGGAGGGGGCCGTATGAGGGCAACAACCCAGCAGCAAGGACCGCTACCTCCACCTTTATGCAAGGAGGAACAGGAGGAGCACTGCCAGAGCCCTGCAAAATGATCTTCAGCAGGCCACAAATGTGTATGTATGTGCACAAACAGTTACAAACTGACTCCATGAGGATGGTCTGAGGGCCCGACGTCCACAGATGGGGGTTGTGCTCACAGCCCAACACCGTACAGGACGCTTGGCATTTGTCACAGAACACCAGGATTGGCAAATTCGCCACTGGCGCCCTGTGCTCTTCACAGATGGAAGCAGGTTCACACTGAGCACATGTGACAGACGTGACAGAGTCTGGAGACGCCGTGGAGAGCGATCTGCTGCCTGCAACATCCTTCAGCATGACCGGTTTGGCAGTGGTCAGTAATGGTGTGGGGTGGCATTTCTTTGTAGGGACACACGATGTTGGGCTGTGAGCACAACCCCCATGGAGACACAATTGTGCCTTTACCTGGAGATAAATTCCCAGTGGGGGCAATTTCCAAAATGCAATAACTTAAGTGGGGAATTCAGCTCTTTTCGCCCTTAAGGGATCTGTATATGGAGTCTACAAACTACAGTGGGGGAAATAAGGATTTGTTACGCTGACAATTTTGGGGTAAAGTCACATTTTTGTGAGGAAAAAAGTAAAATTGTCATTTTTTCCTTCCACATTGCTTAAATTCCTGTCACACTATCCGAATTCAGATATTGTCCTGTCAGAAAGGAGAATACAGGGAGCGAAAGGGTTAATAGGACTCACAGGAGGAACCGGCCCAGAAAGCAGAAGATCCAGGACTGTCCACCTCATATATGACCGCTCTGTGCACAGGACCTGTGATGAGGTCACAGGAGGGGAGGAGTCAGGGGTCACATGATCAGGGGCCTCAGTGTGTGCAGGACTCAGTGTGCTGGAGCGCTCCCGATAATCAGCTGCGTGTGTCGCGCTGTGTGATAGTCACAGCACCTGCATGGAGGGCGACACATGCAGCTGATTATCGGGAGCGCTCCAGGGATCCGGGGTCCCGATGCAGCTATTCTGTAAGCGATATTAGCCAATAACAACTTCTCCGACGATATTCGCTCATCTCTAGTAATAACAGCTCAAAGAAATTCACCGAACTTTTCATTAAGTTTAATAGTAAGACTCTATTAAATATTGAGCACCAGCGGGATGAAGCATTGACAGCGGCATGTAAAAGTGTGGGCGCCCCTGGTCAAAATGACTGTTATTGTGAGCAGTAGTAAGATGAAGATGAAATGATCTCTAAAAGGCCGAACCTCTAAGATGACACATGGCCTTTGTATGTTAGGCTAAAATAATAATAAAAAAAAATATATATATATATATATATATATATATATATATATATATATGAGAGAGACACACATTTATTACAATTTCATAATTGCAAAAAGGAGAAAGGGCATGCAAAACTTTGGGCACCCTTGGAGATTTGTGTACTGAGATAATTTTGACCAAGATTTCACACCTTAATTAGCTTGTTAGGGTTATGGTGAGATCACATGGTGACCAGGAGCTACAGTCTGAGGAAAGGGCTAAAAAGCCTTCACTAGACCCCTGTACAGCTGTATAATGAGGCCCAGGCTTTATAGTGAAGGGACAGGAGTGAGGGCCTGCTCCCAGGAGCTACAGTCTGAGGAAAGGGCTAAAGAGCCTTCACTAGACCCCTGTACAGCTGTATAATGAGGCCCAGGCTTTATAGTGAAGGGACAGGAGTGAGGGCCTGTGCCCAGGAGCTACAGTCTGAGGAAAGGGCTAAAGAGCCTTCACTAGACCCCTGTACAGCTGTATAATGAGGCCCAGGCTTTATAGTGAAGGGACAGGAGTGAGGGCCTGTGCCCAGGAGCTACAGTCTGAGGAAAGGGCTAAAAAGCCTTCACTAGTCCCCTGTAAAGCTGTATAATGAGGCCCAGGCTTTATAGTGAAGGGACAGGAGTGAGGGCCTGATCCCAGGAGCTACAATCTGAGGAAAGGGCTAAAAAGTCTTCACTAGACCCCTGTACAGCTGTATAATGAGGCCCAGGCTTTATAGTGAAGGGACAGGAGTGAGGGCCTGTGCCCAGTAGCTACAGTCTGAGGAAAAGGCTAAAAAGTCTTCACTAGACCCCTGTACAGTAGTATAATGAGGCCCAGGCTTTATAGTGAAGAGACAGGAGTGAGGGCCTGATACCAGGACCTACAGTCTGAGGAAAGGGCTAAAAAGCCTTCTCTAGACGCCTGTACAGCTGTATAATGAGGCCCAAGCTTTATAGTGAAGGGACAGGAGTGAGGGCCTGTGCCCAGCAGCTACAGTCTGAGTAAAGGGCTAAAAAGCCTTCACTAGTCCCCTGTAAAGCTGTATAATGAGGCCCAGGCTTTATAGTGAAGGGACAGGAGTGAGGGCCTGTGCCCAGGAGCTACAGTCTGAGGAAAGGGCTAAAAAGCCTTCACTAGTCCCCTGTAAAGCTGTATAATGAGGCCCAGGCTTTATAGTGAAGGGACAGGAGTGAGGGCCTGATCCCAGGAGCTACAATCTGAGGAAAGGGCTAAAAAGTCTTCACTAGACCCCTGTACAGCTGTATAATGAGGCCCAGGCTTTATAGTGAAGGGACAGGAGTGAGGGCCTGTGCCCAGTAGCTACAGTCTGAGGAAAAGGCTAAAAAGCCTTCTCTAGACCCCTGTACAGCTGTATAATGAGGCCCAGGCTTTATAGTGAAGGGACAGGAGTGAGGGCCTGATCCCAGGACCTACAGTCTGAGGAAAGGGCTAAAAAGCCTTCTCTAGACCCCTGTACAGCTGTATAATGAGGCCCAAGCTTTATAGTGAAGGGACAGGAGTGAGGGCCTGTGCCCAGCAGCTACAGTCTGAGGAAAGGGCTAAAAAGCCTTCACTAGACGCCTGTACAGCTGTATAATGTGGCCCAGGCTTTATAGTGAAGGTATAGGAGTGAGAGCCTGTTCCCAGAAGCTACAGTCTGAGGAAAGGGCTAAAAAGCCTTCACTAGTCCCCTGTACAGCTGTATAATGAGGCCCAGGCTTTATAGTGAAGGGACAGGAGTGAGGGCCTGTTCCCAGGAGCTACAGTCTGAGGAAAGGGCTAAAAAGCCTTCACTAGTCCCCTGTACAGCTGTATAATGAGGCCCAGGCTTTATAGCGAAGGGACAGGAGTGAGGGCCTGTTCCCAGGAGCTACAGTCTGAGGAAAGGGCTAAAAAGCCTTCACTAGTCCCCTGTACAGCTGTATAATGATTCCCAGGCTTTATAGTTGTGGCGCCCCTGAGGCTCAGTCGCCACAGAGGTACTGCACCTCCTCTCTCTCTTCATGATGTGTGGTGCCCCACCACCCAGGTAAGGTGGGAACTCCTTTCCATACTCCAACACCTGCACCCCACACAACAAGGTAGTTCTGCACAACCACAAGCGGCTTTGTACTTAGAGAGTAGCAGAGCACCTTTGGTGGTTCCCTGCTTGGAACACTGGACGTGCTGGGAGGTGGGTGGAGTTAAGATACATAAAAAGAGTGGGAAAGTGTAGGATTACAGAGCAGTCCGAGGTCAGTCAGACAGAAGGTCGGCGGAGTAGGAGGTCACTCTGAGAGGAGTGAGGATCCCTGGAAGAAGGGATGGAGGAAGGAGTGCTGCAGCTGTCTCAGTGACCTGAGCCAGCTGGCACGGGAAAGGAAAGGAGGAGAAAGACGTGAACTAAACCCTAAGCTTCCATAAGAGAGAGATTAGTACAGAACGAAGGAGTATAGAGAACAGAGAGAAGTGGGTTGGAAGAGGAACCCTGCCTACAGGTTCTCAGCGCAAGGCTGGGGCCCGGACCCCGAGGTTGTATGGACACTTATGGTACTGCAGAAGACACCGGTGGAGTAGCTGGCTGTAAATGCACTACTCCCATCTAAGACTTGGGGCACAACAGCGACTGTATAGAGAGCCGGGACTCAGGAGAAGGGAGTCCGCGAAGCAGGCTACAGCTGTCTGCCGTACAAGTAGAGTTCTTGGGAACATCAGTCAGGAAGAACTCCAGTGTAACACGGTACTAGGAGATCTTCACACTTTAAGGCGCTATAGAGGAGTCGTTCAGGAAGGTACATGTTGGCGGAGTGCTAGAGAGGAGAGTGCTAACTTGCCCGGGGGGGGGGGTTTGATTGAGTCTCTGACCCGGAGGACATGGTACGGAAGCAGGCACTACAGACTGTGAAAAAAGCTTTGGAACTACATTCCCTGGTGTCCTCCATTCCTTCCTGCGTCCGCCTGCCTGGCACTGCTACATCCCCTGCGCCAGACACTACACCATCTAAGTGTCATCACATCTACACTGCCCTGGGGCTACAGCTTCACCTGTGGGGAGCTATACCATCTAAGCTGCAACACACCACCAGCCCCAGAGGATCTGCATATCCAACGAAAGAAAACGATGATTAAAAGGCTTTTTTTACTAATATAAAGAGAAACTTTATTGTTTAGAACCATAGATAAAATATTACATATCACCAATTAGGGGATTAAGGGGAAGTAAACATACACATATGTATATTGTGATTACACATCTAAAAAGACGCACATAACCAGCACCTGAAGGTGTAACCTATACACCTCCAATTATATGACTATCAAAAATTGACAGTTTTGCTGAAAAATAGTACATCAATCTCAAAGTGGACACTACAATATTATGTCCTCATATCCTACAGCTAATTTAGAAAATTCATATTATAGATGACTATTATATCATGCCTCCACCGCCGAGAAGCTAACCGTTATATATAATGGACGTAATCACTTATAATAATAGATCTTATATGGTGTGGTACCTAAATGTAGCCACTTATCCTGGCTAATCACCCATAATGTTATCTACAATACCGCCAGCAAGTGGCCACTAAACATACCATAGTGATTATCACCGGCAACAGCCGCTATGTACAAAAAATCACATCACACCATAATGGCCATTACCAGCAATGGCCGCTACATATGTAGATTAACGTCCTTACTAAACTAATTATTACCGGCAGTGGTGGTCTGGAGGTGCACAGGTGCCTGGGTAGCGCGTCCGCCCCGACGCGCGTTTCGGACCCGCCTTTTTCAAGGGGCCTAGCCGGTATGTACACCGGCGTCCTTAAATAGTGTACCCGGTCGCCGTGAAATCGGCGTTACCGGAAGTCATGTCCGCGGCCCGGAAGTGACGCGCTCTGTCACCGAGGCAACCACAACACCGGTCAGCATCGGCGTCACACAGTGGGAGTGGCCGGGGCGGGCCAACCCCACCATGTAGAGACGCCACATGCGGACAGGGGCAGCGGTGACAAGGGGACAGGCGCGTACAGGGCCGCTGGCACCGACCCATAGCTACACGGAAAACATACAAAGAACACATTTATTGTAATATACACATACTACCAATTATACACAGAATCAGCAACCATCTATAAGGACACTACCATATATATTTTTTCTATAATATATAACAATTATTACACCATCAACAATAATCCTTGCATATCATTATTAGACTAAGGATATATATAATATAAACATCATGATCCTTGCTGACTTCTTCATTTCTTGGCAACAATTATTCACCCACAAGCGGCTAGAATATATATGATGTCCATAGATATATGGTTCACTTTGTCCATCCTTATAGATCCCAACACTAAAGTAATAAAATAAAACATTAAAAGAAAAATTAAAAGAGTGATATCACAAATCATAGGCGATGTTTACCCACAGAGCAGTATTCATAGGAATGGGGCATAACTGATGTTTTCATTGAGTCCAGATGGATGGACTGATCCAATTGTCCATATCCATCTGGACTCAAGTTGGGCCAACTTCTTGGAAATCCCACCCCCACGGATCCCTGTCTCGACCATGTCGATACCCCTCACCCTAAGGAGGCTGCCATCGCAGCCATGGTATCTCCGAAAATGGCGTGGAATGGTCTTTAATGATGTTATATCCTCCGCGGTCGCTGCAGCCTCTATGCCCAAAACATGTTCCCGCACTCTAACCTTTAGCTGTCTAGTAGTCATACCCACGTAGATCATATTACATGGGCAGACAGCATAATATACTACATTTTTACTAGTACATGTGATATATTTTTTTATTTTAAACTCCCGGGATCCATTTTGGGTAACAAAAACTTCTGTGCGATCAATGTTTGGGCAAGTGACGCAGCGACCACACGGAGTACTACCACAACGACCAGCCATTTGATCTAAGAAGGTGACCATTGGCTCACCCAGATAGTGGCTTTGCACCAACTTATCGCGCAAATTCCTTGATCTTCTGGCCGCGACAGCAGCCCTATCCGGCAGGAGACTCGACAAGACCGGATCAGCCTTCAATATATGCCAGGATTTATCTAGAATCTTCCGCATACGCGGGAAGTGTGAATGATAATTGGTAACAAACCTCACTTTACCCGATTCTTTCCTGGATTTTGTACCATATAGGAGTGTGTCTCTTGACGAGTTTCTGGCCCTATTAAATGCCTTTTTGATCATTCGGTTACTGAAACCTCGTTCAAGCAGCCTTTCCTTTAAATCTTCCGCCTGCCTGAAAAAGTCTTCATTGGTCGAGCACAACCTGCGTAATCGCAGGAATTGTCCGGTGGGAACCGACTGGACCATATGTCCCGGATGGGAAGATGATGCGTGGAGTAACATATTGGTAGCAGTTGGCTTACGGAAGATATCCGTTTGTATCTCACCCCTATGATCTTTCTTCAAGACTATATCTAGGAAATCTATTGATACCGGATCATATTTATAGGTAATGTAGATATTTAAATCATTATTATTTAAGGATAGCATAAAGGACTCGAGGTCAACCCTAGACCCCTGCCAGATCAACAGTATGTCATCGATGTACCGCGTCCAAGAGAGGACGCGGCACATCGGCATCTGCTGATCTGGCAGGGAGAGGTCTCTCTCCCACAGCCCCAGGAACAGGTTAGCATAAGCAGGGGCAAAAGATGCCCCCATAGCTGTTCCCTGGAGCTGTAGGAAGAAAGACTCCTTATGCAACTTTTAAGCGAGCATAATACTAAAATTATTACTCAATTAGATGGATCTATTCAAAATCTTGAAGAAGAACTCAAATCTATTGGTACGGTTGAAAAATTGAAAACCTTTCATAGTAATATGGATAAGACTTTGGAAACTGTTGTAAAGAAGATACAGGCTACACAGTTGAATAAAATTAACCGTGATCGTCGAGATTACGAAAATAATACAGTATATTTATGGAGGAAGTTTCCATCACATGGCCATCAATTAGGTCATACTCCATCTCAAACGTCAGTCTCATCTCTAAGTGACATGTCAGAAAGATCAGGGTCATCTATGACTACTGGATCAGGATTGATGAGACTTAATCAAAGAGAACGCACGTTTCATCCATACAGACGTCATGATCGCTCTCCCGTATCTACTAGATATGGTAACAAGGTAATTAACCTTAGTGATCATAAATTTACTGTGATTGATTTGAAGTTATTGGAGAAGGGCCTTTCATTTTCTCCATCTGCATCCTTTGATGCATTTTTGGCAATTAAGGATTTACATCTGTTTGCCCGTTCATTGATTTACAAAAAACATTTTTTTGATGGCAACCTCTCGAATTTATTTCCAACAGAGGAAGAACAAATAGCGTTGCAGACATTGGAGGATCTAGCCACCGAACACAGTGTTCCAGAGGGAGGTAAGGTTCCACCCTCGATACGGCCCAAATCTAAGAGGTTTCCCCTTATATCATCATGTCCCAATGTGGACTTATTTGTACAAATTGTAAGTAAAGAATTTTTAGAAATTCCAAAATATATTCGTGGTGATAACCTTACAAAAGAAGAACGGGGACGTCTGCGTGTCCTTCAAGACTTAAGGGATGTAGTTTTTAAACCGGCGGACAAGGGGAGCAATGTAGTAGTTTGGCCAAAGGTGTTATATGAAAAAGAAGCCTTTCGCCAGTTAGATAATAAAATCTGCTATAAAAAAACTCACATTTAACCCCTTGTCCGCCTATTCCCTACAACTACATACTATTATTAATAAAGCAAGGGAAGCAGGAAGCATCACTAAGGAGTTGGCTGATGCCCTGATGGTTGTGGAGCCAACTATCCCGACTTTTTATTTACACCCTAAAGTCCACAAGGACGCGCAGACGCCCCCAGGCCGGCCCATTATATCGGGTAGAGGTAATTACCTGGAGCATGTAAATAGGTGGATAGACTCCAAACTGCAACCGCTAGTGGAGGGGTTGCCATCATTTCTTAAAGATACGGGTGAGCTGTTGAGACGTGTGGATAGCTTGCATTTGGAAGATGACATGATGCTGGTGACAGGAGATGTTGAATCCCTGTACACCAGCATCAGGCATGAGGATGGCATTAGGGCTACAACATTTTTTCTTGGTATGTCCAATTTACCTGTGGAGATTAAAGAATTGGTGATCGAGTTATTGCGTTTTACTTTGACGCATAACTTTTTCGTTTTTAAGGGGTCTTTCTTACTACAGCTCCAGGGAACAGCTATGGGGGCATCTTTTGCCCCTGCTTATGCTAACCTGTTCCTGGGGCTGTGGGAGAGAGACCTCTCCCTGCCAGATCAGCAGATGCCGATGTGCCGCGTCCTCTCTTGGACGCAGTACATCGATGACATACTGTTGATCTGGCAGGGGTCTAGGGTTGACCTCGAGTCCTTTATGCTATCCTTAAATAATAATGATTTAAATATCTACATTACCTATAAATATGATCCGGTATAAATAGATTTCCTAGATATAGTCTTGAAGAAAGATCATAGGGGTGAGATACAAACGGATATCTTCCGTAAGCCAACTGCTACGAATATGTTACTCCACGCATCATCTTCCCATCCGGGACATATGGTCCAGTCGGTTCCCACCGGACAATTCCTGCGATTACGCAGATTGTGCTCGACCAATGAAGACTTTTTCAGGCAGGCGGAAGATTTAAAGGAAAGGCTGCTTGAACGAGGTTTCAGTAACCGAATGATCAAAAAGGCATTTAATAGGGCCAGATACTCGTCAAGAGACACACTCCTATATGGTACAAAATCCAGGAAAGAATCGGGTAAAGTGAGGTTTGTTACCAATTATCATTCACACTTCCCGCGTATGCGGAAGATTCTAGATAAATCCTGGCATATATTGAAGGCTGATCCAGTCTTGTCGAGTCGAGTTTTTGTTACCCAAAATGGATCCCGGAAGTTTAAAATAAAAAAATATATCACATGTACTAGTAAAAATGTAGTATATTATGCTGTCTGCCCATGTAATATGATCTACGTGGGTATGACTACTAGACAGCTAAAGGTTAGAGTGCGGGAACATGTTTTGGGCATAGAGGCTGCAGCGACCGCGGAGGATATAACATCATTAAAGACCATTCCACGCCATTTTCGGAGATACCATGGCTGCGATGGCAGCCTCCTTAGGGTGAGGGGTATCGACATGGTTGAGACAGGGATCCGTGGGGGTGGGATTTCCAAGAAGATGGCCCAACTTGAGTCCAGATGGATATGGACAATTGGATCAGTCCATCCATCTGGACTCAATGAAAACATCAGTTATGCCCCATTCCTATGAATACTGCTCTGTGGGTAAACATCGCCTATGATTTGTGATATCACTTTTTTAATTTTTCTTTTAATGTTTTATTTTATTACTTTAGTGTTGGGATCTATAAGGATGGACAAAGTGAACCATATATCTATGGACATCATATTATATATTCTAGCCCCTTGTGGGTGAATAATTGTTGCCAAGAAATGAAGAAGTCAGCAAGGATCATGATGTTTATATTATATATATCCTTAGTCTAATAATGATATGCAAGGATTATTGTTGATGGTGTAATAATTGTTATATATTATAGAAAAAATATATATGGTAGTGTCCTTATAGATGGTTGCTGATCCTGTGTATAATTGGTAGTATGTGTATATTACAATAAATGTGTTCTTTGTATGTTTTCCGTGTAGCTATGGGTCGGTGCCAGCGGCCCTGTACGCGCCTGTCCCCTTGTCACCGCTGCCCCTGTCCGCATGTGGCGTCTCTACATGATGGGGTTGGCCCGCCCCGGCCACTCCCACTGTGTGACGCCGATGCTGACCGGTGTTGTGGTTGCCTCGGTGACAGAGCGCGTCACTTCCGGGCCGCGGACATGACTTCCGGTAACGCCGATTTCGCGGCGTCCGGGTACACTATTTAAGGACGCCGGTGTACATACCGGCTAGGCCCCTTGAAAAAGGCGGGTCCGAAACGCGCGTCGGGGCGGACGCGCTACCCAGGCACCTGTGCACCTCCAGACCACCACTGCCGGTAATAATTAGTTTAGTAAGGACGTTAATCTACATATGTAGCGGCCATTATGGTGTGATGTGATTTTTTTGTACATAGCGGCTGTTGCCGGTGATAATCACTATGGTATGTTTAGTGGCCACTTGCTGGCGGTATTGTAGATAACATTATGGGTGATTAGCCAGGATAAGTGGCTACATTTAGGTACCACACCATATAAGATCTATTATTATAAGTGATTACGTCCATTATATATATAACGGTTAGCTTCTCGGCGGTGGAGGCATGATATAATAGTCATCTATAATATGAATTTTCTAAATTAGCTGTAGGATATGAGGACATAATATTGTAGTGTCCACTTTGAGATTGATGTACTATTTTTCAGCAAAACTGTCAATTTTTGATAGTCATATAATTGGAGGTGTATAGGTTACACCTTCAGGTGCTGGTTATGTGCGTCTTTTTAGATGTGTAATCACAATATACATATGTGTATGTTTACTTCCCCTTAATCCCCTAATTGGTGATATGTAATATTTTATCTATGGTTCTAAACAATAAAGTTTCTCTTTATATTAGTAAAAAAAGCCTTTTAATCATCGTTTTCTTTCGTTGGATATGTTATATTTGGTGATAGGCATAACTAATCCGAGTGGACACATGGGGACTCAAACTAATTATATATAATGATTGTTACCATGTGTCCTAGTCATACTTGGTATATTTACCAGAGGATCTGCATGCAGCGTCGGCCTAACATCTCACTTGCCGAACACCACAGGCGGCGTCACAAACTATTCTATTTAAACTACATTACAGACTACCATTGATTTGGGGACCCAGGGCCACGGACCAGGTTACCGCCGCTGTGACACATCCCTCTGACACCGGCAAGGTACCGAGTACCCCACAGCCCTTGGTGGAGGGTGACCCATAGTGAACGGACAGGAGTGAGGGCCTGTTCCCAGGAGCTACAGTCTGAGGAAAGGGATAAAAAGCCTTCACTAGACCCCTGTACAGCTGTATAATGAGGCCCAGGCTTTATAGTGAAGGGACAGGAGTGAGGGCCTGTGCCCAGGAGCTACAGTCTGAGGAAAGCGCTAAAAAGCCTTCACTAGACCCATGTACAGCTGTATAATGAGGCCCAGGCTTTATAGTGAAGGGACAGGAGTGAGGGCCTGTGCCCAGGAGCTACAGTCTGAGGAAAGGGCTAAAAAGCCTTCACTAGACCCCTGTACAGCTCTATAATGAGGCCCAGGCATTACAGTGAAGGGACAGGAGTGAGGGCCTGTGCCCAGGAGCTACAGTCTGAGGAAAGGGCTAAAAAGCCTTCACTAGACCCCTGTACAGCTGTATAATGAGGCCCAGGCTTTACAGTGAAGGGACAGGAGTGAGGGCCTGTTCCCAGGAGTTACAGTCTGAGAAAAGGGCTAAAAAGCCTTTACTAAACCCCTGTACAGCTGTATAATGAGGCCCAGGCTTTATAGTGAAGGGACAGGAGTGAGGGCCTGTTCCCAGGAGCTACAATCTGAGGAAAGGGCTAAAAAGTCTTCACTAAACCCCTGTACAGCTGTATAATGAGGCCTAGGCTTTATAGTGAAGGGACTGGAGTGAGGGCCTGTTCCCAGGACCTCCACTCTGAGGAAAGGGCTAAAAAGCCTTCACTAGACCCCTGTACAGCTGTATAATGAGGCCCAGGCTTTATAGTGAAGGGAAGGAGTGAGGGGCTGTTCCCAGGAGCTACAGTCTGAGGAAAGCGCTAAAAAGCCTTCACTAGACCCCTGTACAGCTGTATAATGAGGCCCAGGCTTTACAGTGAAGGGACAGGAGTGAGGGCCTGTGTCCAGGAGCTACAGACTGAGGAAAGGGCTAAAAAGCTTTCACTAGACCCCTGTACAGCTGTATAATGAGGCCTAGGCTTTATAGTGAAGGGACTGGAGTGAGGGCCTGTTCCCAGGACCTCCACTCTGAGGAAAGGGCTAAAAAGCCTTCACTAGACCCCTGTACAGCTGTATAATGAGGCCCAGGCTTTATAGTGAAGGTATAGGAGTGAGTGCCTGTGCCCAGGAGCTACAGTCTGAGGAAAGGGCTAAAAAGCCTTCACTAGTCCCCTGTACAGCTGTATAATGAGGCCCAGGCTTTATAGTGAAGGGACAGGAGTGAGGGCCTGTTCCCAGGAGCTACAGTCTGAGGAAAGGGCTAAAAAGCCTTCACTAGTCCCCTGTACAGCTGTATAATGAGGCCCAGGCTTTATAGTGAAGGGACAGGAGTGAGGGCCTGTTCCCAGGACCTCCACTCTGAGGAAAGGGCTAAAAAGCCTTCACTAGACCCCTGTACAGCTGTATAATGAGGCCCAGGCTTTATAGTGAAGGTATAGGAGTGAGTGCCTGTGCCCAGGACCTCCACTCTGAGGAAAGGGCTAAAAAGCCTTCACTAGACCCCTGTACAGCTGTATAATGAGGCCCAGGCTTTATAGTGAAGGGACAGGAGTGAGGGCCTGTTCCCAGGAGCTACAGTCTGAGGAAAGGGCTAAAAAGCCTTCACTAGTCCCCTGTACAGCTGTATAATGAGGCCTAGGCTTTATAGTGAAGGGACTGGAGTGAGGGCCTGTTCCCAGGACCTCCACTCTGAGGAAAGGGCTAAAAAGCCTTCACTAGACCCCTGTACAGCTGTATAATGAGGCCCAGGCTTTATAGTGAAGGTATAGGAGTGAGTGCCTGTGCCCAGGACCTCCACTCTGAGGAAAGGGCTAAAAAGCCTTCACTAGACCCCTGTACAGCTGTATAATGAGGCCCAGGCTTTATAGTGAAGGGACAGGAGTGAGGGCCTGTTCCCAGGAGCTACAGTCTGAGGAAAGGGCTAAAAAGCCTTCACTAGTCCCCTGTACAGCTGTATAATGAGGCCCAGGCTTTATAGTGAAGGGACAGGAGTGAGGGCCTGTTCCCAGGAGCTACAGTCTGAGGAAAGGGCTAAAAAGCCTTCACTAGACCCCTGTACAGCTGTATAATGAGGCCCAGGCTTTATAGTGAAGGGACAGGAGTGAGGGCCTGTTCCCAGGAGCTACAGTCTGAAGAAAGGGCTAAAAAGCCTTCACTAGACCCCTGTACAGCTGTATAATGAGGCCCAGGCTTTATAGTGAAGGGTCAGGAGTGAGGGCCTGTTCCCAGGAGCTACAGTCTGAGGAAAGGGCTAAAAAGCCTTCACTAGACCCCTGTACAGCTGTATAATGAGGCCCAGGCTTTATAGTGAAGGGACAGGAGGGAGAAAAGTGGGGAAAGGATCCAGAAGAGCCGGACTGCCCATCACTAACCTGCAGAGCCGCACTCCACATATATGGCTGCTCTGTGCACAGGACCTGTGATGAGGTCACAGGAGGGGAGGAGTCAGGGGTCACATGATCAGGGGCCTCAGTGTGTGCAGGCTTCTGCTGTGCTGGTTGTCATGGTGCTGGATGAGGGGAAGTTTATGTGTGGGGTCAGGAGGGGTTTACAGGGTGGATGTAGCAGAGCCGTGTGTGTACGAGGTGTACGGAGCGGAGCCGCGTGTGTACGAGGTGTACGGAGCGGAGCCGCGTGTGTACGGGGTGTACGGAGCGGAGCCGCGTGTGTACGAGGTGTACGGAGCGGAGCCGCGTGTGTACGAGGTGTACGGAGCGGAGCCGCGTGCGTACGGGGTGTACGGAGCGGAGCCGCGTGCGTGCGGGGTGTACGGAGCGGAGCCGCGTGCGTGCGGGGTGTACGGAGCGGAGCCGCGTGCGTGCGGGGTGTACGGAGCGGAGCCGCGTGCGTGCGAGGTGTACGGAGCGGAGCCGCGTGCGAGGTGTACGGAGCGGAGCCGCGTGCGTGCGAGGTGTACGGAGCGGAGCCGCGTGCGTACGAGGTGTACGGAGCGGAGCCGCGTGCGTACGAGGTGTACGGAGCGGAGCCGCGTGCGTACGAGGTGTAAGGAGCGGAGCCGCGTGTACGAGGTGTACGGAGCTGAGCCGCGTGTGTGTACGAGGTGTACGGAGCGGAGCCGCGTGCGTGCGAGGTGTACGGAGCGGAGCCGCGTGCGTGCGAGGTGTACGGAGCGGAGCCGCGTGCGTGCGAGGTGTACGGAGCGGAGCCGCGTGCGTGCGAGGTGTACGGAGCGGAGCCGCGTGCGTGCGAGGTGTATGGAGCGGAGCCGCGTGCGTGCGAGGTGTACGGAGCGGAGCCGTGTGTGTACGAGGTGTACGGAGCGGAGCCGCGTGTGTACGAGGTGTACGGAGCAGAGCCGCGTGTGTACGAGGTGTACGGAGCGGAGCCGCGTGTGTACGAGGTGTACAGAGCGGAGCCGTATGTACGAGGTGTACAGAGCGGAGCCGTGTGTACGAGGTAAATGGAGCGGAGCCATGTGTGTACGAGGTGTACGGAGCGGAGCCGTGTGTACGAGGTGTACGGAGCGGAGCCGCGTGCGTACGAGGTGTACGGAGCGGAGCCGCGTGCGTGCGGGGTGTACGGAGCGGAGCCGCGTGCGTGCGAGGTGTACAGAGCAGAGCCGCGTGCGTGCGAGGTGTACGGAGCGGAGCCGCGTGCGTGCGAGGTGTACGGAGCGGAGCCGCGTGCGTACGAGGTGTACGGAGCGGAGCCGCGTGCGTACGAGGTGTACGGAGCGGAGCCGCGTGCGTACGAGGTGTAAGGAGCGGAGCCGCGTGTACGAGGTGTACGGAGCGGAGCCGCGTGTGTGTACGAGGTGTACGGAGCGGAGCCGTGTGTGTACGAGGTGTACGGAGCGGAGCCGCGTGTGTACGGAGCGGAGCCGCGTGTGTACGAGGTGTACGGAGCGGAGCCGCGTGTGTACGAGGTGTACGGAGCGGAGCCGCATGTGTACGAGGTGTACAGAGCGGAGCCGTGTGTACGAGGTGTACAGAGCGGAGCCGTGTGTACGAGGTAAATGGAGCGGAGCCATGTGTGTACGAGGTGTACGGAGCGGAGCCGTGTGTACGAGGTGTACGGAGCGGAGCCGCGTGCGTACGAGGTGTACGGAGCGGAGCCGCGTGCGTGCGGGGTGTACGGAGCGGAGCCGCGTGCGTGCGGGGTGTACGGAGCGGAGCCGCGTGCGTGCGGGGTGTACGGAGCGGAGCCGCGTGCGTGCGAGGTGTACGGAGCGGAGCTGCGTGTGTGCGAGGTGTACGGAGCGGAGCCGCGTGCGTGCGAGGTGTACGGAGCGGAGCCGCGTGCGTGCGAGGTGTACGGAGCGGAGCCGCGTGCGTACGAGGTGTACGGAGCGGAGCCGCGTGCGTACGAGGTGTACGGAGCGGAGCCGCGTGCGTACGAGGTGTAAGGAGCGGAGCCGCGTGTACGAGGTGTACGGAGCGGAGCCGCGTGTGTGTACGAGGTGTACGGAGCGGAGCCGCGTGTGTACGAGGTGTACCGAGCGGAGCCGCGTGTGTACGAGGTGTGCGGAGCGGAGCCGTGTGTGTACGGGGTGTACGGAGCGGAGCCGCGTGTGTACGAGGTGTGCGGAGCGGAGCCGCGTGTGTACGGGGTGTACGGAGCGGAGCCGCGTGTGTACGGGGTGTACGGAGCGGAGCCGCTTGTGTACGAGATGTACGGAGCGGAGCCGCGTGGGTACGAGGTGTACGGAGCGGAGCCGCGTGAGTACGAGGTGTACGGAGCGGAGCCGCGTGCGTACGAGGTGTACGGAGCGGAGCCGCGTGCGTACGAGGTGTACGGAGCGGAGCCGCGTGCGTACGAGGTGTACGGAGCGGAGCCGTGTGCGTACGAGGTGTACGGAGCTGAGCCGCGTGCGTACGAGGTGTACGGAGCGGAGCCGCGTGCGTACGAGGTGTACGGAGCGGAGCCACGTGTGTACGAGGTGTACGGAGCGGAGCCGTGTGTGTACGAGGTGTACGGAGCGGAGCCGTGTGTGTACGAGGTGTACGGAGCGGAGCCGCGTGTGTGTATGAGGTGTACGGAGCGGAGCCGCGTGTGTACGAGGTGTACGGAGCGGAGCCGCGTGTGTACGAGGTGTACGGAGCGGAGCCGCGTGTGTACGAGGTGTACGGAGCAGAGCCGTGTGTGTACGAGGTGTACGGAGCGGAGCCGTGTGTGTACGAGGTGTACGGAGCGGAGCCGTGTGTGTACGAGGTGTACGGAGCGGAGCCGTGTGTATGAGCTGTACAGAGCGGAGCCCTGTGTGTACGAGGTGTACGGAGCGGAGCCGTGTATGTACGAGGTGTACGGAGCAGAGCCGCGTGTGTACGAGGTGTACGGAGCGGAGCCCTGTGTGTACGAGGTGTACGGAGCGGAGCCGCGTGTGTACGAGGTGTACGGAGCGGAGCCGCGTGTGTACGAGGTGTACAGAGTGGAGCCATGTGTGTACGAAGTGGAGCCGTGTGTATGAGCTGTACAGAGCGGAGCCCTGTGTGTACGAGGTGTACGGAGCGGAGCCCTGTGTGTACGAGGTGTACAGAGCGGAGCCACGTGTGTACGAGGTGTACGGAGCGGAGCCCTGTGTGTACGAGGTGTACGGAGCAGAGCCGCGTGTGTACGAGGTGTACGGAGCTGAGCCCTGTGTGTACGAGGTGTACGGAGCGGAGCCGCGTGTGTAAGAGGTGTACGGAGCGGAGCCGTGTGTGTATGAGGTGTACGGAGCGGAGCACTGTGTGTACGAGGTGAAATGTTTTAGAATCAAATTTTTCTATTTCACAGAGTAAAATGGAGCCACAATTTACACAGAAATGTCTCCCAAACCTGAGGTCAGGAATGACTGCACACGGCCGGGCTCCAATGGGGAGAGTCACTGTTTTGCTTTTGGAGCAGTAATTTGGCAGTCCTCCCTTGTGGGGCCAATTGTAAAGCCCCTGATGTTTGTGGACAACATACGACCCCCTAACGTGACCCCATTTCAGACACTGTACCCATCAGGGAAGTCATCTAAGGGTGTAATGGGCATTTTTATCTTACAGGTGTCACTGATTTCTTTACCACTTGGTGTGAAGATAATATTACATGTGTTCCGAGGTGCAGTGAGGGGTTCAGCTCAGGGACATCTGAGTGAGCTCCTAACCAGGTGTTATGGTGATCTCTCACATGCCCTCTCAGCGCCTCCCTACTCACTATGGTCACTGCAGCTTCTCAGCATGTTGCTTCCATTTAGTCTTGGGGGGATTGGCCAGTCTCTGCAGGAATGTAACCCTGCTGTGTCCTTCACAGATTAGGTTCCCCAGCCTATCCCGTGCAGGCAGGTCCTATATTAGGCAGCTCCACCGTCCGCTCTCTGCTGGATGTTGGTTCCTAGGCAGTTCACTTTGCCTGTTGTACCTCACACTTGTGTCTCTGACCCACCTATCAGCTGAGGTAGTCTTGGGGACTACCCTGGAGTAGTTCCTGGTGTCTACCAGCTGTCCGGCCTATCCTTTCCACCAGTAGCTCTAGTGAAGACCTGGTGGACACCCAGTTACACCTCTTTAGGGTAAGCCTGGCCGATGGTGCAGTGGGTCCACATCCACCAATGTTACACCAAGTAACTGTGCACACCTCACAACTTTTGAAGCACAGATAGAGGCACAGAGCATGCGGCGCACATAGCAGCAAACTTTGGCCTCACCCTAATCCACGGCCATTTACCACTGCTTTCTCCCCCGGCAGGAGGAGTTGTCAGAGGGACGCTGGTAGTGAGGGAAATTCAGCAGACGCCTGAGACTGCAGGGTGTAGACCCAAATCCGGGACTGTCCGCTGTATCCGGGACAGTTGGGACTGGAGATGAGCAGGTGGATTCATGGGTCTCTGGTCCAGCGTGCGTGGGACCTGGGGATTATTTTTTGTGCCGTCATTCACAGTCGGAGCCTCCAGAACGTTCTCCTCTTTATGTAGCGTCACTATACGACATCCGGCTTATTTGTGTCTGTAAGGCCGTGTTCACACATTGCAGAAATACGGTGTTTTTTGTTTTCTGCAGGATCCGCACCATCTACAATAACGATCTTCTCCCCCTTATTTGATGCGTTCTTGGTGCAGATGTGAAGCCGCGTTTTTATTGCGCTTTTTAGAGGACAGAAAAGCTTTGATTCTGCACTTAATAAAGTTTCTGCAGTTTTTTACCTGCGATTTTATTAGAGAGAGAAAAGCCCCAAATCGGCACAGATCAGCCGCGTGCCTTGGGCGCACAGCGGGCGCCTTTTATGGTAAAGTAGTTTTTATTAAGGATTTATTTACATAAATGGGGTAAAGAAAAAGGGGAGAGACCGATTATAAATACCCAGTAATACAGACAAGAACCAAACAACAGCAAAAAAGAGAAATGTAAAGTCATGAAAGAGAGAGGCAGAATAAAGGGGAGAAAGGGTTAAGGAGGAGAATGGGGAAGGAAAAATAGGGTTTGTTAACCCCTTGGAGACCTTGCCCTTTTTCGTTTTTGCGTTTCTGTTTTTCGCCCCCCTTCTTCCCACAGCCATAACTTTTTATGTTTCCGTCAGTATGGCCATGTGAGGGCTTGTTTGTTGCGGGACAAGTTGAGCTTTGGAATAATAATAATCTTTATTTATATAGCGCCAACATATTCAGCAGCGCTTTACAGTTTAAGGGTACATGCACACGCTGCGGAATCTGCTGCGGATTATCCTGCAGTTTTGCCCTGCGGTTTTACCATCTCCACAATGGAGGAGATAGGAATCCGCAGAAAGAATTGACTTCTGCGGTTTAGAAACCGCAGATAATCCACGCGGAAAATTCCGCAGCGTCTGCACTGCGGTTTCCATTTTCCATAGGGAATAATGGTACTGTACACCGCAGTAGAATCCACAGCGTGTGCACACAGCCTAAGGCTGAGTGCACACGTACATTTTGGCCCTGCAGATTTTTCCACACAGAATGGAAGAAATCCGCAGGACAAATGACCTGCATTTTTCCTGCAGATTTCTTCCATTTTTAATGCGGTTTTTGTGCGGTTTTCCACTGTGGTTTACCCCCTGCGGATTTGGAGACTGGGGAGGTGGAAAACCGCACAAAAGAAGTAACATGCTGTGGATTTTGTACCGCAGGAAAACCGCGTGGAAAAATCCGCACCGTCTGCACAGCGGTTTTTTTTTTCATTGATTTTAATGCTACTGTACATCACAATGCGGATATGCAGCGTTTCTGCGTGGAAAAATCCGCTGCGGATCTGCTAGATATCCGCATCGTGTGCACACAGCCTAACAGTTTCAAAACACAAGTCATAAGTAGCAACGTTGATACAATAATTAAAGCAGAATCAGCCGCCCCTGCTGGTGAGAGCTCACACTCTACAATGAGGAGGGGAGATACAGAGGACAGGGGTGTATTTACAATGAACGACATCATTGGTTTCACCATATCGTGTACTCAAAAATGGGGAAAAAAATTCCAAGTGTGATGAAATTGCAAAAACAGTGCAGCTCCACAACTTTTTTTGGATTTTCTTTTTGCCATGTTCCCCAAATGCTAAGACTGCCCTGCCCTTATGATTCTCCAGGTCATTTCAGGTTCATAGACACCAAACCGGTCTCAGTTGTTTTGTATTTAAGTGGTGAAAAAAAATCCAAAATTTGTTGGGAAAAAAATATTGCGCCATTTTCTGAGGCCTGTAGCGTCTCCATTTTTCATGATTTTGGGTTGGGTGAGGGCTTATTGTTTGCGCGCCGAGCTGATGTTTTTATTGATCCCATTTTGGTGCAGATACGATCTTTTCATCATCCGTTATTGCATTTTAATTCAATGTCACGGCATTTTTACTTTTTTTCTCACTACGCCGTCTAGTGATCGGTTTGTTCCTTTTTTTTATTGATAGATCGGGCGATTCTGAACGCGGCGATACCAAATTTGTGTATGCTTGATTTTTCTATTGTTTTATTTTGAGTGGGGTGAAAGGGGGGGATTTGAACTTTTATATTTTTTATATATTTTTAAAAACTTTTTTTTACTTTTGGCCTGCTTCAATAGTTTCCATGGGAGACTAGAAGCTGCCATAACTCGGTCGACTCTGCTACGTACAGGCGATGACCAGATCTCCTGTATGTAGCAGAATACCTCACTTGAGCTGACGTGTGCTGGGAAAGATGCGGGCTCACCGCCGGAGCCGACATCAAAGGGAGAGAAGTTACCTGCACCGTACTAGTACAGTCGTGAAGGGGTTAAGGAAAATGGGGAAAAGGGAAAAATGAAAGGGATAGAAAGAAAATGAAAAAGATTGGTCTGCACCGGATAGGCCGGGAAAGGGGTTACGGGACACATGTAATACCTTATATATAGAACATTTAAGAGGCAGGAGGGGAAGAGAAGGAATGGGAAAGGCGAGGAAAGAAAAGGGGAGAAAGGAAGAACAGCTGTAACCAGGCGGAGAGACGAGAATCCAGAGGAATCCTGACTGTTACATCATGGAAGATACTGAGTGCTGGAGTCTGATAGCGCCGCAGTTCTCATGAAATCTGTGCTCTCTGTGGTCTGAAGACCCTGCGGACCTCTGGGGCTTTGATGCGTTTTCCCTTTATAGGCTTCTTCTGAAAAAAAACGTATTAAGAAAAAAAATGTATGAAGAGAAAACCGCCGTCACATTTATAAGTGCAGAATCAAAGCTTTTCTGTACTAATAAAAAAGTGTTAAACGCGGCTTCATATCCGCCAAAAAACATCAAATATGGGGGAAAATGCAAAAAAGAAGCGCAGCAAACGCACAATAATCAGGGAGGATTGTCACTACGTCATCTGGGTCAGACATTTACAGAAGAAAGAACGCAGCATTTACGCTACGTGTGAACACGTCCTCCGCATTACACATTTTGTTTTTCCTGTAATTTACCGATTCCTGTAAATAATCTGATCGCTGTGTTCTGCGGGTCATTACAGTTATATTGGCACAACTATGTCCGGGTTATTCACTGATTTGTGATGCTTATTATTTTAAATAAAACTAACAATGACATTTTTTTTCATTATCAAGTGTTTTTCATTATTATTAGTAATTTTATAGGATGAAAAAATCTCTTATTCTCCTAGAATACAGAAACATCCATTGTACACAGCAGTGTATTTCTATCAGAATAATCTGCCTGTAGTCAGAGCCTGGAATATGGATCAAGTGCACACAATCCTGCAGTCACTTCACTGGAGCTTGTGGCTCAGCAGCTTACAGTGCCTGTCAGTAATGTTGAGGCTGTGGGTTTGGGATCTGGGAGTGTAATGCTAAAAAATACATTTTTGTAATTGCTTATTATTTTTAATACTTTTATAGGAACAAAAATATATATTTTTCTTCCCCTCAGTATACAGGCACCATAAAAAAAGCATTCTTATACACAATGTATTGCTATGGATATGTATACTCTGCTTCTGAGTTCATTGCCGGCAATATAGAGGTCAATATGACCAAATTCTCCCATCTCCAGCATTGTGAGCTGTGGCTCACTGGTAAAGCAGCAGCCTGTGGAGACTGAGATGGAAGCTCATAGTCCTGGGGAGACCAATCACTGAAGGGAGATGAAGTGAATATATAATCTAATTTATGCACTTAGCAGAGAGAAGCAGCCAATCCCTCCAAGCAGGAGGAGCTACAGGAGCAATGAAAATGTCAGAGAGAGGAATATAGAGGTTGGGAGAACAGCTGAGACGGGACATGACAGTCCAGCTGAATCTGGGATGGTTGGGAGCTATGCAATTGAGATGCTGTTGTGTCATTACCTTAAAAAGGCGGTCCATGCTCAGAAATTCTACTAAGATGAGTGGCCAAAATTCCTCCAGAAACTCACTGCCAGTTATTGCAAGCGCTTGATTGCAGTTGTTGCTGCTAAGAGTGGCCCAACCAGTTATAAGGTTTAGGGGCAATCACTTTTTCACACAGGGCCCTGGAGGTTTGGATTTCTTTTTCCCTATATAATAAAGATCTTCATTAAAAAACTGCATTTTGTGTTATCTTTGGCTAATATTTACATTTGTTTGGTGATCTGATACATGTGTGACAAACATGCCAAAGAATAGGAAATGTGTATGCATATGTCTATGTATACATATATACAGTGTGTGTGTATATATATGGTGATGGTGAGGAGGCAGGGAGGAGTTTGTGTGGAAAATGGAGAAGGCGTGCTAAGTGCTGGCTCACAGGCCACTGCAACGCATAGCGGAGCTTGTAGTATTAGAGCGCAGTACGCCGGGGGACAAGAAGTGATTGATAAACATCAGAGCTGCATCTGACACCAAGTGATGCTATCTGCCTTATAAAGGTATATATTACTATAATAAGTGTATGGATCCATTACTGGCACATAATAGTAAGATTAATGAATACAAAATTAAACGAATTAGGGTAGTGGATAACTGTTTTAATATTTGGTACAGAAACCTTTGTTTGTGATTACAGAGGTCAGACATTTCCTGTAGTTCTTGACCAAGTTTGCACACACTGCAGCAGGGATTTTGGCCCATACTTCCATACAGATCTTCTCCTAATCCTTCAGGTTTCAGGGCTGTCGCTGGGCAACATTGATTTTAAGCTCCCTCCAAAGATTTTCTATTGGGTTCAGGATTAGAGTTTGGCTAGGCCATTCCAGGACCTTGAAATGCTTCTTAGTTCCTCTTGCTGTGTGTTTTGGGTGATTGCCATGCTGGAAGACCCAGTCACGACCCATTTTCTATGTTCCAACTGAGGGAAGGAGGTTTTTGGCTAAAATCTCACGATCCTTGACCCATCCATCCTCCCTTAAATACGGTGAAGTCATCTTGTCTGTTTTGCAGAAAGACTCCCCTAAAGTATGATGTTTCCCCCACCGTGCTTCATGGTTGGGACAGTGTTCTTTGATTTGCACTCATCCTTCTTCTTCCTCCAAACATGGCGGGTGGTGATGATAGCAAAAAGTTCTATTTTGGTCTTATCTGACCAAGTGACATTCTCCCTTGCCTCCTCTGGATCATCCAGATGGCTATTGGCAAACTTCTAATGGGCTGGTGTGAGTAGCAGAACCTTGTGTGCCCGGAAAGATTTTAATCCATGATGGCATTGTGTGCTTGTAGCTCTATTACCGGCACCGCTGCATGGTGGGACGCCAGCTTACTCACTGCCTCAGACCCTCGGCACAATCCCCAGCGTTCTCCTGCTTCCTGGTTGTGTGAGCGCCGCAGCTCCAAGCGATGCACCTAATACACACATGCGCGCACTCCCCCATTCTTAAAGGGGCAGAGCAAGTATATACTAAATACTCTTAGCTTGTTGCTCAGAGATGTTTAGTATAATTACTACACCTGGAAGATGGCTTCCAGCTAATTACTGGGAGTCATCCTATATAAAAGACTCCCTCTCCCTTAGGGATTCGCCATGCGACGTGTAGAATCATTAGTCAGTAAGGTGTACTACTAGTGAGTTATGAGGTCCCCTGGTCCTGGTTTGGCCAGTGTCCTAAACCTGTATTCCTTGCCTCAGTGTGGCCAGTCCTGAATCCGTCATCCCCTCGTCCCAGAGGAGCCAGTGTCTGAAACTCATTCCGGTGTAGCAAGTCCTGTATCCATAGTCCCCTGGATCCAGAAAGGCCATGGCCTGAATCTCATTCCCGGAGCGGCCAGTGCTTGAAGCTTGTCCATGAGTGGCCAGTGCCTGAACATTGTCATCTGGTTTGTGTTCGGCCAAACCCTGTTCCAGTATCATAGACCAGAGTGTCTTAACCTTGCCCTAATCAGTGTCAGTAACCATTCTGTAGAGGTACCAGAACTTACTAGTCTGAACAGAGACCTATCCCTATTCAGTGTCAGCGAACCTGAACCCTGGGGTCTGCAGCTGCAATATTGGGTTCTGCCCAGGAGTGGTACCTGGTGGCTACCTGCAGGTCAGTCTGTATCCACCAGTGAACACTAGGTAGCTGATTAGCTATGCACACTCCCTGAGCAGGCCCGGTCCTGTGATCCCAGCTCTCTTCAGGTCATTGACCCAGTCTTACCATGTAGTTCTGGGATTTCTGACCTTTCTCAGAATCTTCCTTACTCCACAAGACGAGATCTTGCATGTAGCCCCAGACCGAAGAAGACTGACAGTCAACTTGTGTTTCTTCCATTTTCTAATAATTTTGTCAACAATTGTTACCTTCTCACCAAGCTGCTTGCCTATTGTGCTGCAGCCCACCCCAGCCTTGTGTAGGTCTACAATATTGTCCCTGGTGTCCTTAGACAGCTCTTTGGTCTTGGCCATGGTGGAGAGGTTGGCGTGTGACTGATTATCTGGAAAGGTGTCTTTTATACAGGCAACAAGTTCAAACTGGTTGCAATTAATACAGGCCACAGCAGAGTAGAAGGGCTTTTTAAAGAAAAACTAACAGGTCTGTGAGAGTCTGAATTCTTGGTGGTTGGTCGGAGATCATATACTTATTTCATGCAATAACATGCAATTTCATTATTTTAAAATCATACAATGTGATTTTCTGTTTTTTTTTTTTATTTTTAGATTTTCTGTCACCGTTGAAGTGTACCTGTGATAAATATTACAGACTTCTCCATTCTTTGTAGGAGGGAAAACTTGCAAAATCGGCAGCGTATCAAATACTTATTTTCCGCACTGTGTCAGGATCTTGGCTGTACATGTCCTTAAAGATTCATTTCTTACATTCGCATCAAGACATTTTTCAACCAAACTGTGAAGTCGTGAGCGATGAGCACGGTGAGAGATTCCACCAAGATGTTGCACCTATGGAAAAAAGAGATCAAGGACAATGGAATCCATCAATGCTTGTAGATAACGTTGGACCATTGTAAGAGATGACCCGATGCAGGAGAACAAGAGACAAGCAAAAAGAGCTGTCACTGAATGAGGGCCACAGTTCATAATGCAATTTCTGTGACTGTGTGTAATCTGTAATAGTGTTTAGATATGTCTTAGATATTGGAATTGCTGCTAAGCTTCCTCTAAGTATCAGACAATTGGCCTAACAAAATATCACGCATCTTTATATTTGCAGAAATAATGTTTCCGAGTCCTGAAACTTTTATGTATCAATAACATGTAGCGGTAAAAGGAAAACTTGTAGATATCGTAGAAACAAGGGACAAGTAAAATTGTCATTGTCAGACCTGAATTCAGAAGGGGAGAATCAGGAGGACACGGCTCGTTTCATAACTCAACCGGACAGCTTCTTTATAACCAATGAATTATTAAATGTTAAACAGCTACAAGTCCTACAGTCAGCGCAGAGACCATAGAGTCGGTGATAGGGGCATCACATATGACTTGGCTCCTAGAGAAAAGGAAAAACCAAGGAAAACTGAAGCACAAAAATAGGGATCATACGAACTAAGGGGGGGTAAGAGGGAAAGGGTTAGGGTTAGGGTGTTCGGCCGATCGCGGCCAGGTGTCAGCTGATTCTCACAGCTGACACCCAGCACTAAGTGCCAGGAGCGGTTACAGACCGCTCCCGGCATTTTAACCCCCGAAATACTGCAATCGAACACGATCACAGCATTCCAGGATAAGGCAGAGGTCTGACAGTCCCTCTGCCTTTGGATCGGAGACCCTACAACGTGACGCGAGGTCGCGATCACTGCCATGGTAACCTGATGTTGCCATGACCAGAGCTAAAAAACTTCCTGGTCATGCGCAGTGCAAGTCAGGCAGTCTCTCAGTGTCAGGGCACTGAGTGCAGCGCTGACAGCTTCAATAGCAGGGGTGGGGAACCTCAGGCCCCAGGGCCATTTACGGCCCTCGATGACCTTTTATCAGGCCTCCGAGCAGATTCTCAGGGACTGCATTCTTGGGCAGGGAGCTGTATTTTGATTGCCAGAAGCTCATTAATTTCTCCTTGCTCTGTTAGCACACACGCAGTGTTCACTACTGAACATTGAAGGGCATACAATGAAAGATTAAGTCATGAAACCAGTGCCAGAGTCAGGATGTACTTTGTGGGAGGAGCTTGTATGGCCCCCGAAGGATGGTATAAATATCCAAATGGCCCTTGGAAGAGAGAAGATTCCCCACCCCTGTTCTATAGCATGGGGAAGCTGCTTCATCTGCCTGCCATAGAAGCGATCAGCCTGCAAAAAATGACTCGGACAAAGTGTAAAAGATAGAATGAAATATAAAAAAAAAAAAAAATAATAGAATAAATATTGACTTTTTTATTAACATTAAATAAATATTTGAATTAAAAAAAATCTAAACAGTAAAAGTACACATATTAGGTATTGCCACGTTCATAACGACCCAACCTATAAAACTGTTCCACTAGGTAACCCCTTTAGTGAACACCATAAAAGCAAAGACAAAAAACAACGCTTTGTCATCATACCGCCAAACAAAAAGTGGAAAAACACGTGATCAATAAATAAACATGGTACCGCTGAAAACGTCATCTTGACCCACAAAAAAAAGCCCCCATACAGTGTCATCAGCGGAAAAATAAAAAAGTTATAGCTCTCAGAAAAAAGCGATGAAGAAATAATTATTTTTATATAATAGTTTTTATTGTATAAACATAAAAAATGATATAAATGAGGTATTGCTGTAATCGTACTGACCCGAAGAATAAAACTGCTTTATCAATTTTACCATACCTGGAACGGTATAAACTCCTCCACCCCAAAAAAGAAATTCATGAATTGATGGTTTTTCTTCATTCTATGGTATTTGGTTTATTCTATAAAACTCCCATATAATATTCCATCCTTGAACGCACGCCACGCACATCATGTTTTTGTACAATTTGTGAATAATATATATAGGTTCTCCTCGTCTGAGTTATTTTTGAAGGTCAACAAAATACGATTTTCCTGTAATTCATTTCTCACACTCTAGGTATAATGATGACTTTTCCTTGTGTGGGATTTTTGAAGTTAAAAAAGATTGTCGGTACTTGCATTTTGGGGTCTCTTGAGGTTTCTACTTCATGTGAGCCCTGTGCCCAATCAGCGCTGACGTCACTGTCCCCACCTTCGGACAAATCAAGCATCATGAGGCCGTCAGAGAACAGCCGCAGCCCTGGCTTCCTGTTCATGTTCAATATGTCCGAAGGAGCAGTGAAGCTGCCGCTGATTGGGTGCAGGGCTCGTGTGATGTGACAACATCACATAAGCCTCGGGACAGTGAGTCTCAAGACCACTGAAGTGGAGACGGCACGCCAGCGGAGTATGAGTGGTTTTATTTTAATGAGGCCAAACATGAGGAATGAGCTCACTGAGAAAAAATATATATATATACCGTATTTTTTGGACTATAAGACACACCTAGGTTTTACAGGAAATTAGGGAAAAAAAATTGAAGCAAAAAATGTGGCTAATTCTGTACTTAATATCCCCTATCCTGGTATATATGGTCCCCTCATCCCTATTCTGATACACATGGCTGTTGTGAGCTCATTTTCTCGTTCACCTTTGATGTCCGATGAACTCCCTCTGCTGGTGAAAGGAGGTGGTGAAACTGATTTGGATGGGAGAAACCTGTCACCTGAACAGGTGGATTGCGATTGGACATCCGGAATCTCTGAGTGGATATAAGGCAGCCGACGCCCTGTAGGGTGCTGGTGATTTCTCTGCTCTGAGCTCTGGCCTCCAGTTCAGTTCCTGTCTTCTAAAGCTAAGTTTTGCTCTGTTATTGTTCCATGAGATTTTGTCTGATTTGCTTAGTTTTGTGTTCTGCCAGCCCCGGCTGGGGCTCTGCTGAATTTCCATTTTTGTCCCTGATCCGTTAAATCTCTTTTGCTCTGTCTTCAGAATATATCGGAGTGCTGATATAGGGATTTTGAAGTCTAGTGACTTCAGGGCCGTTTTTCCTATCAGACATGTTGAGACATTTTTGGTAGCGTTTTTGCGGATTGCAGCCAGCATCTTTTCTGTCCTTTCCTATCTAGTTAGTTGGGCCCCATCATTTGCTCTGCCTGTCTTTCTGTCTGTGTTTTCATCTGTTTTCACTGACAATACATGTTGGGGGCTGTCTATTGCTTTGGGGTCTGCTCTGGGGCAGTTTAGATTTCCCCTTTCTTTCTTTAGGCTTATTTAGTTCTCCAGCTATGAAGAGGCGTCTAGGACCACCGTAGGAACGCTCCACGGCTACTGTTAGTTGTTGTGAATAGGCTCAGGGGTCTGCAATCCGCTAGCTACCAACCTCTCCGGTTTTCTGGACTTAGCTTGCAGTTTTGTTATTTCCTCCTCTGGTGACTCATTCATAACACATGGCCCCCTCATCCCTACCTTGGTATACATAGATCCCTCATCCCTATCCTAGTATGCATGGCCCCATCCTTATCCTGGTATGCAGAGCTCACATTTTGTCATAGTATGCATGGTCCTCATCCTTATCCTGGTATGCAGGGCCCCCATCTTGTCCTAGTATGCAGGGTCCCATCCCTATTCTGGCATGATTGGCCCCATCCCGCTCCTGGTATGCAGTGCCCCATCTCATCGTAGTATGCATGGCCCCCATCCTTATCCTGGTATGCAGGGCACCATCACTATTCGGGTATGACTGGCCCCCCATTCCAGTCCTGGAATGCATAGCTCAATCCTTATAATTGGCCCCCATCCTGGTATCCATGGCCCCATCACAAAACATTAAAAAAAAGCATTACACTTACCTACCCGGCACTCCCTTGCTGATTCCTGCTCTGATACCAGCAACTGCTTTATGCTTGTAAGCAGCACATGGCAGGGACATAATGCGTGCTCACAAGCAGAGCACAGCTGCCGGAGTACTCGCCGTTAAAACTATATCAACATTATGAACATAAAAAAGGCTTCTCCCCTATGTGACGTCTCTAATGTTTATTAACAGTTGATTTCCAAGTAAAATATTTCCCACATTAAGAAAATGAAAAAGGCTTCTCCTCTGTGTGACTGCTCTGATGTCTAACAAGAAGCGCTTTCCGGTTAAGATATTTCCCACAATCTGAACAGGAAAAAGGCTTCTCCCCTGTGTGAGTTCTATGGTGAGTAACAAGCAGTGATTTATGTGCAAAACCTTTCCCACATTTAGAACAGGAAAAAGGCTTCTCTCCTGTGTGAGTTCTTTGGTGTTCATTAAGATTCCCTTTCCGGTTAAAACATTTCCCACATTCTGAACAGGAAAAAGGCTTCTCTCCTGTGTGAGTTCTTTGGTGGATAACAAGATTCCATTTCTGTTTAAAACATTTCCCACATTCTGAACAGGAAAAAGACTTCTTTGCTTTAGGAGCAGTTTGTTTTTTATTGCCTGTTTTGTGACTTTGATTTTCCTTAGTAGTCGGTAAAGAATCAGAAGATGGGACCTGTTTCATAGGATCAGATGACAGATCTTTGCTGTGAATAGATGATGGTATATCTGGAGTACTGGCAATCACTTCAGTTGTATCTTGTAGGATCTCAAGATCATCAGATTTAAAAGTTGAAGATGTCAGCTGTCCCTCTGATCTCCTGATGCAGTCATCTGCTAAGATAAAAAACAATTATTTTTAATAAAATATCCTTGAGTTTTATATCTTTGAACGTTTCTACTTAAACTGTCCATAAAAATGGCAAGCTATGTAAAAACCATTAATTAATTACCAAGACAATGACAGTTCACAGTCTAATAGAAAACCTTGTTGGATGAGCCAGTAGTGTGCGGTGTTCAACTGTTTGTTCATTCTGCCTCCCAAATATCAAATAAAAAGAAACCAATCAATGTTATGTAGGCGAAAATAATACCAATTCTCATCTCACAAAAACAAGTCCCCACTCAGGTCCATCATCTGTCAATGGAAAAACAGAGGTTCCCGCACTATTAGTGGCTCAAAGGCTGTTGAAAAGCAACAAGGTTTCCATAAACCAATCCGGCAAAATCCGCTCTCACTTCGGAGTCTTGCAGTGTGCGCAAACAACATTTAGCATCCCTGTATTTAGCAATATTATAGTGAGAATCCACTTAATTTGCGGTGTGTCCTGGAGCACAATCTGGGCACTATGTGCTGGGTAATAAAATGGCAAATGTGTAATTTTCACTCTCCAACATCCACTAAGTGTTAATTTCCAGAAAGTGTCTGTGGAGTCAAAATATTCACTCCTCCTACACACGTGGTCTAAATTGTTGGTACCCCTCGTTTAATGACAGAAAAACCCACAATGGTCACAGAACTTTAATCTGACAAAAGTAGAAATAAATCAAAAATCTATGGAAATGAGCAAATGAAAGTCAGACATTGCTTTTCAGCCAGGCTTCCACAGAATTTTTAAACAATTAAAACTCATGAAATAGGCCTTAACTTAATCGGTTCATGACCGCCAATGGTAGATAAACGCCGGCGCTAGCAGGGCTTTGTACAGCGCAGTCGTTTGTCTACGGTCGGCAGTTTTGTGCTCATCGGGACCCCACGTACCTTATAACTAGGGGATTCCACCCCAAAATGCTTCCTGTGACCCCCTACTTCATTGAGACCTGATCGGTACAGGTCCTTATGACATCAGCATGACACCAGCCAATGAGACAAATCACTAGGAAAGTTTGTTGTAGCAGCGAACTTTCGCGGGTGATCTGTCTCATAAAACCGCTGCTTCTCCTCAGATCTCCTGTCAGTGAGAGATTAGAGGAGAAACAGTGTTACAAGTGCTGCTGCCAACAGCTGTGTCAGTCAGCGATTGTGCTATAAAGTAAAAAAAAAAATAAGGCAGGTTAGGGTTAGTGCTATAGTTAGGATTAGTGTTAGGTTAAAGTTAATGTTTATTCTTAAGTTAGGGTTAGGCTAAAGAATTAGGCATTTCTCAATGGTCTCCCCGATAATTTGGTCACGTCAGACACGTAGTTTTCTATTTACGGGAAAAAATAAAAACGAATAAAATGGCCCGTCAGTATTATAGTGCAGAGGAGGCATATACACTTTTATGTTCTGACAGTGAAGAAAGTGCAGTGTCAGATGGCGATGTGGATTTCGAGGGCTTTAGTAGCAGCGACAGTAATAGCTCAGAAATGAGCAGTGATTCTGGTCCATCCTCACACACAAGGACCAGTACAACAAGAAGGACAAATAGCGCTTCTGGAGAAATGTCTCCAACTCAGGGAACAATGCCCAGTACTAGCGCTGTCCCTAGTGCTCGAGAATTGGCGCACACCAATGTCCAAGGGGCTTTGCCTCTTGATGTAGCATTTCCCAGATGGGAGGCTTCGGATTCGGCTACTCCATTCATCCCTAATTTTAATGCCATTCCTGGTATAAATGTGGAGGTGGAAAATTTTGGACCAATTATTTTTTTTAATTTGCTTATGACAGATAGCTTGCTAGAGCATATTGTCCTACAGATTTATATGTGTCCCAATTCATCAGCCAGAATCCACGATCCTATTATGCTAGGTCACATTTATGGAACCAACTAATGTCCTAGAAATGAAAACATTTTTAGGACTTACATTCTCTATGGGGCTTGTTAAAAAACGAGCATTCGGTCCTATTTGTCCAACCGGCCTGTTCAAGCCACCCCTATGTTTTCTGCCGTTCTTCCTAGGACCCGTTATGAGATGCTCATGAGATTTTGGCATTTTAATGACAATAGTCAATGCCTGCCCAGAACTGCCCCAGAACATGACAGACTATTCAAAATCAGACCCATCATCGAAGACTTGACAGAAAAGTTCTTAAAGCTCTACACCCCAACAGAAAACATTTCCATTGATGAGTCCCTTGTAAAATTCAAGGGAAGACTGCACCTCAAGCAATTTATTCCTTCTAAGAGGGCAAGGTTCGGAATAAAGCTCTATAAAATGTGTGAGAGTTCAACTGGAAACACATCAGCTTTTCACATTTATGAGGGGAAAGACCGCAAACTGAACCCACCAGGATGTGCTACTTATCTGGGGACATCTGGAAAATGGTTTTGAGCCTTTTTTTTACAAAACGGCTACAATCTGTATGTTGACAACTACTACACCAGCATACCTCTATTTAAAACTCTGGTTGAACATAACATAGGGGCTTGTGGGACCATTCACAAAAACCATCAGGGGTTTCCACAATCATTGGTCAAAGAAAATTTCCAAAAGGGGCAGTCAGGGGCTTTACACAATGGAGAGCTGCTTGTCCTTAAGTATAAGGGTAAAAAGATATTTTTATCCTGAGCTCGATCCACACAGAGGCCACAAGGGCCACTGCAGACCAACAGGGATCCACTACTCCAAAACCTGTGTCTGTCATTGACTACAGCAAATATATGGGGGTGTGGACCTTTCAGATCAGGTTCTGCAGCCATACCAGGTATCAAGAAAATCATAGATCTGGTATAACAAGTTAGTCATGTATTTGTTTCAGGTGGCCACATATAATTCTTTTGTGTTATACAAAAAAGACGGAAATGCAGATACCGTATATACTCGAGTATAAGCCGACCCGAGTATAAGCCGACCCCCTTAATTTTGCCACAAAAAACTGGGAAAACTTATTGACTCGAGTATAAGCCTAGGGTGGGAAATGCTCCATAGATTATTCCCCCATATACTGCCCCCATTAGAAGCTCCATATTGTTCCCCCATATACTGCCCCCATTAGAAGCTCCATATTGTTCCCCCATATGCTGCCCCCATTAGAAGCTCCATATTGTTCCCCCATATACTGCCCCCATTAGAAGCTCCATATTGTTCCCCCATATACTGCCCCCATTAGAAGCTCCATATTGTTCCCCCATATACTGCCCCCATTAGAAGCTCCATATTGTTCCCCCATATACTGCCCCCATTAGAAGCTCCATAGATTATTCCCCCATATGCTGCCCCCATTAGAAGCTCCTTAAGATTATTTCCCCATGTGCTGCCGCTGCTGCAGCATGTAATAATAAAAAAATGACATACTCACCTCTCCGTTGCTGGGTGTCAGATACTCCACCTGTCCTGCGTCCATGGCTGCTCACCACTATCTGCCACGTCATCAGTCAGTGACGTTCAGACTGCAGGGGGCGCGGCGCACACTAACCACGTCACCGTGCCCTCTGCTGTCTGAAGTCACTGACCGATGACAGATAGCAGCAAGCAGCCATGGACGCAGGACAGGTGAGTATCGCTATACTTACCCGTCCTGACGCTGTGTCTTGAGCCCCCAGCTTCTCCGCGCTCTTTCTTCCTGCCTTCAGCGGTCACGTGGTGCCGCTCATTAAAACTCATGATATGCTGTTCTGGCACCTCAGGGGCTCTGACAATGTGACATGTCACCCACAAACAATTCCAGCAGAATCTGCTCTCCAATACGGCGCTCCTTCCCTTCCAAGCTCTGCCATGCGCCCAAACAGTGGTTTACCCCCACATATGGGGTATCGGCGTGCTCAGGAGAAATTGCACAACAAACTGTATGGAGCAATTTCTCTCGTTCCCCTTATGAAAATGCAAAATATGGAGCTAAAAAGATCTGTGAAAAATCTTTTTTTTTTTTTATTTGCATGGCGCCATGTTATAAACTTCTGTGAAGCACCTGTGGGTTCAAGGTGCTCAATACACATCTGCATAAGTTCCCTAAGGGGTCTAGTTTCCAAAATGGTGTCACTTGTTGGGGGTTTCCACTGTTTAGGCACATCAGGGGCTCTCCAAACGTGACATGGCAACCGCTAATTATTCCAGCATATTTTACATTCAAAAAGTCAAATGTCGCCCTTTCCCTTCCGAGCCCTGCCGTGCGCCCAAACAGTAGATTTCCCCCACATATGGGGTATCGGAACGCTCAGGAGAAATTGCAAAACAAAATGTATCGTCCATTTTCTCCTGTTACCCTGGCGAAAGTGAAAAAAAAAAATAGGTCTAATGGAAAATTTTTGTGAAAGAAAAGTAAATATTTATTTTTTCCTTCCATATTCCATTCATTCCTGTGAAGCACCTGAAGGGTTAATAATCTTCTTGAATGTGGTTTTGAGCCCCTTGAGGGGCGCAGTTGTTACAATGGGGTCACTTTTGGGTATTTTCGGTCATATTGACCCCACAAACTCACTTCAAATGTGAGGTGGTCCCTAAAAAAATGGTTTTGTAAATTTTGTTGTAAAAATGAGAAATCGCTGGTCAACTTTTAACCCTTAAACTTCCTAACAAAAAAAATTGGTATAGTTAATATAGATGCTACTGTGCAGGCGCCACCATCACCGGTGACATTTTGCTGGATGTAATTTCTTTCTAAGCCTCACAATAGCCACAATATTATAGGCATTATCAACAATAATATCAATGCTATTATATGCATTATGTAATAATGGGGGCAGGTCAGTGAGGGATCAGCGACCTGTCATAAGCCAACACAGATGAATATGTAATCAGAGCACCACAAAAAGCCCCGCCCACAGCCCCGCCCCAGAGCACGAGAATCTCATTAACTGAAAACTACAAATACAGATTCCACAACAGTAAACCAGAGTTGCCCTCACTTATGGTGGACCATTGGAGCTACTATGAATCCTGAGCAGAAGATTAGAGAAAATAATATTGCTCCCCATTTCAGGAGAGATTGTGCAGTAATCTGAATTCCTTAGGATCAAAAACAATGTAATTGGTTGTAAGTTCTATAGAAAAGGGCTTTCACTGCCCAAAGTCATTGAACAGTTTTGGATGGAGGAGAATGTTGTGATCTAGAGGCAAAATGGTGATCATGGTAATGCGGCCGGACTACACCACCGATAAAGCAGCCACAGCCGGTGACTGAGAGGAATCTGTGACTTCTCTGCATTCAGTGGTTACTACTCACCTGGGTAGTCATATGTGGGAATCTCCTCTTTACACCACTCATCATCTCTCACATATGTCTCTGTAGTATTAATATGGGTCAGATCTTCACCCTGAAACAATTATTGAAAATGTCACAGACAGATGGAGAAGTCCCATCTATGATCAGCTCTAATCCTGCCATCTCCACCGTTCTCATTACACAAGTATAAAACACATAATACTGGTGGATAAAACAAGACTGAGCACAAGACCTTCACAGCCGTCTACACATCATAGGGGAGATCTCCTGACACCTTCTCTCCATCTACCTGATGATCCTGAGGAGCACTGGGATCTTCTTGGTTACAGTCCTGTGGAAGAAGAGGACGGGGACATCTCTCTGGTGTTGTCCTCTTACTGGATAGATCTGGAGGAAACACATACAGGGACTGAATTCATTCTCTACATACAGATAATTATAGGCCGTGTGTATTTAGTCCTGTCTATTACCTGGTGATGTGAGGGGCTGGGGAACCTCCATTATGACGTTCTTGTACAGATCTCTGTGTCCTTCTAAATACTCCCACTCCTCCATGGAGAAATAGACAGCGACATCCTGACACCTTATAGGAACCTGACACATACAATGATACCGTCATCCCCCCGATCCCATCATAGTGTTACTGTATAATGTCCCAGCATTCCCAGCAGTGTCACCTCTCCAGTCAGCAGCTCAATCATCTTGTAGAGGAGTTCTAGGATCTTCTGGTCATTGATGTCCTCATGGATCAGGGGGTGAGGTGGAGGCCCCGTGATTGGGCTCAGGGGTCTTCCCCATCCCTCAGACACAGGGTCCTGACAGCGATCACTAGAGGTCTTCTTCACCACTGTGTAATCCTGGTTATGGAGAGACACAGTAATAAATCTCACTCCAGACATTTCCAGAGTCCTCACCTCTCCAGTTCTGTCCACCTGTTATTCCCATAGATAAGAATGATGTAATGTGACGTCATCAGAATCTCTCACCTCTCCAGTGAGATGGAAGAGGATCTCTAGGGTGAGGTGTAACATCCTCTCCGCCATCTTGTCTCTGTCCATATCCATCCTTGATGGGGAAATCAGGAAAATTCTCTTCTGTAGAAGATCTTCACTGAGAGGATCCGATATTGTAGAGACCTGAATGAGAAGAAGATGATCCGATGTAACATCATAAGAATCCTGTGTAATAATACACTTACTGGAGATAATAAGGGAAACATATGAGGAGATTTATTATCTTACAGGGTTTAGTTTTCTCCCCTGACATCTACTAATAAAACCTATATATTTAGGCCACAGACAACAAGCAGTTTCCTCCTCGGAGTCGGCAGCTGAACACGTTCCTCATAGACTCATCTTCCATAACGCTAATTCTCGTCTCATTACCGACACTGGAATCGGCATTAGCAATACTGCAGGAGAGATTCATTACACGCGACATGAGAAATAACTCCTTCATGATGAGGACGACATCTTCATCTTCTACTGCGGCTCTAGAGACAGATGTGGCCAGAGTCGGTCACTGCCTCCATCCCCACCGGCCGTCTATATGAAGGTTTCCCGTCTTCCCCGCACTGGAATCTTCTATCTATATGTAATATATGGGTACAACCCCAAGAACACAGTACTAACCGTGAAGCCTAGTGGGGGAAACATCATACTTTGGGGGGGCTTTTCTGTAAAGGGGACAGGACAACTGCAACGTATTGAAGGAAGGATGGATGGGGTCATGTATCGGGAGATTTTGGCCAACAACCTCCTTCTCTCACTAACAGCATTGAAGATGGGTGGAGGCTGGGTCTTCGAACAGAACAACGACCCGAAACACAGAGACAGGGAAACTAAGGAAAGAATAACACAGGGACCGAAAGGGTTAATAGGACTCACAGGAGGAACCGGCCCAGAAAGCAGAAGGTCCAGGAGGGTCTGCCACATATATGACTGCTCTGTGCGCACAGGACCTGTGATGAGGTCACAGGAGGGGAGGAGTCAGGGGTCACATGATCAGGGGCCTCAGTGTGTGCAGGACTCTGCTGTGCTGGTTGTCATGGTGTTGGATGAGGGGAAGTTTCTGTGTGGGGTCAGGAGGGGTTTACAGGGTAGATGTAGCAGAGCCGTGTGTGTACGAGGTGTACGGAGCGGAGCCGAATGTGTACGAGGTGAACGGAGCGGAGCCGTGTCTGTACAAGGTGTACGGACCGGAGCCGTGTGTCTGCGAGGTGTACGGAGCGGAGCCGCGTGTGTACAAGGTGTACGGAGCGGAGCCGCGTGTGTACGAGGTGTACGGAGCGGAGCCGCGTGTGTACGAGGTGTACGGAGCGGAGCCGTGTGTGTACGAGGTGTACGGAGCTTCGGTCTCAGACCCCTGTGTATACTGTATACACCTGTATACCCCCAGCTTTGGTCACAGACCCCCTGTGTACGCTGTATAGACTTGTATACCCCCAGCTTCGGGCATAGACCCCTCCGTGTATGCTGTATACACCTGTATACCCCCAGCTTCGGTCGCAGACCCCTGTGTACTCTGTATACACCCGTATACCCCCAGCTTCTGTCACAGACCCCCCTGTGTACGCTGTATACACCCGTATACCCACAGCTTCGGTCACAGACCCCTGTGTACTCTGTATACACCCGTATACCCCCAGCTTTGGTCACGGACCCCCCTGTGTACTCTATATACACCCGTATACCCCCAGCTTCAGTCGTAGACCCCTGTGTATGCTGTATACACCCGTATAACCCCAGCTTCGGTCACAGACCCTGCATCTCTCACACTGTAGAACTGACGCCGGACACACACGGTAAAACTGCGGTCGTCGGTCTCTCATCTCTCGCACTTATACTGATAACATAAGATGGAGTCAGACGAACCCTCCTACAAAACGTGAGAACAAAGTCATTACTACAGGACTGTGTGAGAAAGGGATTTATTCTACAAGAAACGCTGGGGCCACAAATGAGAATAACATAATGTCGTTCATCTTCTCTTTCACCACAGATATTGACAGTGAGGACGACTTCCACTTTGCCGCAATGTGGATTTTAGTGGCCATACATAAGTAGTTTACTAGCTTCTGAAAGCTTTCTGGAAGCCGGGAAGGCCTGGTTCCCAGTAAAAGGGTAGAAGGTTCCAGATCAACCGGTCCACCATTCATTTGTGCTATCAGATGCTTCACCTTCTCCCAAAGCCCAGAAACCACCGTACAAGTCCACCAAATATGTCTCATGTCACCAGATATTCCACAGCCTCTAAAACAGTCTCCCGAGATTTTAGGAAAAATGCTGTGAATTTTTTCCGGTACATAATAGACTCTGTGCAATAGTTTTAAGGAGGTCTCCACAAGGGAAGTCTGGTGACTACCTCTTGATAGGGTGTCACAGCTACGATACCATTCATCAATTGTCTGTTCAAACCCCAGATCCTCCTCCCACTGTAACATATACTTCAATTTTTTATCATCTTGTGGGGAGTTTCTAGCACAGTAGATCAATGAGATCGTTCCCCTGCCCAAAGGGTCATTTAGACATTAATTTTCAAAACTGGTTGCCCTGAGAGTAGTACCGCTCGGGAGGATCTGCTTTGCAAAGTGGGAGATCTGGTTCAGTCGCATTACCTCCCTAACTGGAGGGTCAAATGTTTGAACAAATTCCTGTTTGTCAAGTAAGATATTAAATGGGGAACACAAATGTTTAAGTATATGAATACCTTTCAGCTTCCACCAAGAAAACATTTGTGGCTCAAGGCCTTGCGGGAACATGGGGTTTTGTAATATAGCTGTCAGGGAGAAGGGCTTTATTGTAAGTTATATTTAAACCGGACTTTCCTCCAAAGAGGCAACGAGTGGACTGTAAAAGGAGCCACATTCATTAACCCCCGTGGAAGTCGGTCTGTGGTCCACATTAGGCCTGATAAAGAGAATGGTTTGGAGAGAAATGATTCCAGAATAACCCATCTCGGACTATTGGGATATGAACACGCACTTATTAATGGAGCAATCTGTGCCGACTTGTAATAAAGTGTAAAATTAGGGAGGGATAAACCCCCTTCTTTTCTGTGACGGAACATACGTTTTTGCACAATTCTGGGTTGTTTTCCTAGCCAGAGAAACTTAGACATCATAGAGTGTAAATGAGGGAACGTTCTGGCTGGTACCATAATTGGGAGGGACCTAAATAGATATAAGAAGCGAGGCAGTGACACCATTTTTAATGCCTGTATTCTGCCGAGCCAGGATAACTTTGAGGAAGCCCATCTATCCAGGTCCCTCTGGAAGTTTTGGATCAGTAGAGTGTAATTCCACCTAAACAGAGGTGACCTGTTGGCTGTTAAGTTGATACCCAGATATGTTAGATAATGTTCTTTGTGTATAAACCCAAAATGGGAGGCTATATTAGTTTGCTCTTAGGAAAATTTACAAATAATGCTTCGGATTTATCAATGTTAATCTTCAACCCTGAGATCTTCTCAAATTTGTGAAGGAGGGAAAACAAGTGAGGGAGTGTAGTGTGGGGACTTATTAATGTTAGCAGGACATCATCCGCAAAGAGGCTGACTTTATATTGGTCTCCCATATTCTCAGGGCCCAGGATATTCTGATCTCTCCTTATTGCTTCCGCAATGGGTTCCATTGTAAGAGCAAAAAGATCCGGAGATAGAGGACAGCCCTGCCTGGTACCCTCTGAATATTAATTGGAGGGGGATGTGGTGACGGGAGTTTTACATAAGTGATAGGGCTGTCATATAACAATTGGAGGCACTTTATAAGTTTAGGGGAGAATCCGACTTCCGATAGAACCGTAAAGAGATATGTCCAGGACGCCGAATCGAAAGCCCTCTCAGTATCTAATGCAAGCAGGAGAAGTCGCTTTCGTTGTAGGTTAGTTGTATGAATAATATTTAACGCTCTCCTAATATTATCTGGGGCCTGTCGCGCTGGTATAAAACCAACCTGACCCCGATGGATGAGGTGAGGGAGGATTTTATTGGTCCTGTTAGTCACAATGGATGTAAAGATTTTGAAGTCAATGTATAAGAGGGATATAGGTCTATAATTTGTGGTGAGATGATCTTTCTTAGGATTAGGGATTACGGTTACATGCGCCACGTAGAACTCAGGGGGCAGCTGTGAGCCATTTAGTAGTGAATTACAGAGGTTTTTATATGTGGTGTCAGCACATCGCTGCATTTTTTATAATATATTGCTGTAAGACCATCCGGCCCCGGGGCCTTTCCTCTTTTTAGTTTTTTGATTGTTGAAACTATTTCCTCCTCAGAGATGTGTAAATGGAGTTGTTGTGCCGCGGACTCAGTCAGGTTAGGTAGATGTAGTGTGTGAAGGAATGACTCCAGTAGTGAGGGGGGGTGATTGTGGGGGCGAATACAAACTCTGGGGGTATTCATTATAAGTGCTATACATGACATCGGGGTGGGCTGAGATCTGACCCTTAGGGTCCTTTATAGAGGAGATTATATGCAGTGACTCTCTCATTCTGAGCTTACGAGCGGCATCTTATTAGGCTTATTGGCATGGTGATAAAACGCGGCTTTACTCCAAGTTAGCGCCTCTCCGTTCTGGTGGTGAGAATGGCGTCTAATTGTCATTTCATATCTTGTATTTGTGTAGATAAGTATAGGGGTGAAGAGCGCTGATTGGCCAATTCTAACTCCTGCAGTTTCTCCTCCAGTCTGGGCTGTAATTCAGACCTTTCTTCTTCCTGTCGGCCGATAACTTATCACAGAACCGGGAATAGATTTTCTGTGCGCGAGTCACATTACTCCAAGTGAGGCCTCCTCCGCTGTGTGAGTTTAGGGGAAATTTGTTATATCTTCTCTTATAGCGGTTACATTAGAGATTTGGGCATTTCAGCTCCTGGTGTGGAGTCGATAGCACAATCATATGCCGCCATATAGTAGACAGCCGGTAACTGGGGAGAATTCCCTCATGTGTGGGGTCTATTTCCCTCCAGAGAAATCACACGTTACAGTCCACACACAACACTGTGTAGAGAAGGCGGCGCGGGGTAATTGTGCCAGTAGTGAGGGGCGAATAATGGCGGGAATGTCACTGACTGAGGAGAAGGCTCCATGGAGGTCTGCACTCCGGAGATCATGTGACCCCTGACTCCTCCCCTCCTGTGACCTCATCACAGGTCCTGTGCACAGAGCAGCCATATATGTGGAGTGCGGCTCTGCAGGTTAGTGATGGGCAGCCCGGCTCTTCTGGCTCATTTCACCACTTTTCTCCCTCCTGTCCCTTCACTATAAAGCCTGGGCCTCATTATACAGCTGTACAGGGGTCTAGTGAAGGCTTTTTAGCCCTTTCCTCAGACTGTAGCTCCTGGGCACAGGTCCTCACTCCTGTCCCTTCACTATAAAGCCTGGGCCTCATTATACAGCTGTACAGGGGTCTAGTGAAGGCTTTTTAGCTCTTTCCTCAGACTGTAGCCCCTGAGCACAGGCCCTCACTCCTGTCCCTTCACTATAAAGCCCGGGCCTCATTATACAGCTGTACAGGGGTCTAGTGAAGGCTTTTTAGCCCTTTCCTCAGACTGTAGCTCCTGGACACAGGCCCTCACTCCTGTCCCTTCACTATAAAGCCTGGGCCTCATTATACAGCTGTACAGGGGTCTAGTGAAGGCTTTTTAGCCCTTTCCTCAGACTGTAGCTCCTGGGAACAGGCCCTCACTCCTGTCCCTTCACTATAAAGCCTGGGCCTCATTATACAGCTGTACAGGGGTCTAGTGAAGGCTTTTTAGCCCTTTCCTCAGACTGTAGCTCCTGGGCACAGGCCCTCACTCCTGTCCCTTCTCTATAAAGCCTAGGCCTCATTATACAGCTGTACAGGGGTCTAGTGAAGGCTTTTTAGCTCTTTCCTCAGACTGTAGCTCCTGGGCACAGGCCCTCACTCCTGTCCCTTCACTATAAAGCCTGGGCCTCATTATACAGCTGTACAGGGGTCTAGTGAAGGCTTTTTAGCCCTTTCCTCAGACTGTAGCTCCTGGGCACAGGCCCTCACTCCTGTCCCTTCTCTATAAAGCCTGGGCCTCATTATACAGCACAATTTGGGAATCAAAATTTTTTTTAGTTAGGAAATTATAAGGGTTAAAAGTTGACCAGCGATTTCTCATTTTTACAACACCATTTTAATTTTACGGCCCACATCACATTTGAAGCCACTCTGAGGGGTCTATATGATAGAAAATACCCAAAAGTGACACCATTCTAAAAACTGCACCCCTCAAGGTGCTCAAAACCACATTCAAGAAGTTTATTAACCCTTCAGGTGCGTCACAGGAATTTATTGAATATTTAAAAAAAAAAAGAACATTTAACTTTTTTTCACAAAAAAAATACTTCAGGTCCATTTTTTTTATTTTACCAAAGGTAACAGGAGAAATTGGACTGCAAAAGTTATTGTGCAATTTGTCCTGAGTACGCTGATACCTGATATGTGGGAAGGAACCAGTGTTTCGACGCATGGCAGAGCTCAGAAGGGAAGGAGCGCCATTTGACTTTTACAGTGCAAAATTGGCTGGAATTGAGATCGGACGTCATGTCACGTTTGGAGAGCCCCTGATGTACCTAAACAGAGGAAACCCCCCACAAGTGACCCCATTTTGGAAACTACACCCGCCAAGAAGCGTATCTATGTGGTAAGCACTTTGAACCCCCAAGGGCTTCACTGAAGTTTATAAAGTACAGCCGTACAATTAATCATATTTTTTCCACAAAAATGATCTTTTTACCCCAATTTTTATTTTCCCAAGAGCAACAGGACCCTAAAAGTTATTGTGCAATTTGTCTTGAGTACGCTGATACCCCATATGTGGGGGTAAACCACTATTTGGGCGCATGGCAGAGCTCGGAAGGGAAGCAGCGCCATTTGACCTTTTTGGCTAGAATTGAGATCGGACGCCATGTTGCATTTGGAGAGCACCTGATGTACCAAAACAGTGGAAACACCCCTATTCTAACTCCAATCCTAACCCCAATACACCCCTAACCCTAATCTCAGCCCTAACCCTAGCCCTAATGGGAAAATGGAAATATTTTTCTTTTATTTTATTATTTTTCCCTTACTAAGGGGGTGATAACGGGGGGTTTGATTTACTATTTATGGCGGTTTTTATGTTTGGCGGCTGTCACACGCTTAAAGACGCTTTTTATTGTAAAAATTATTTATGAATCACCACATATTGAGAGCTATAATTTTTCCATATTTTGACACACCGAGTCATGTGAGGTCTTATGTTTTGCGGGACAAGTTGACGTTTTTATTGGTACCATTTTCGGGCACGTGACATTTTTTGATCGCTTTTTATTCCGATTTTTGGGACACAGAATTAACAAAAACCAACGTTTCATGTATTTTTTTTGGGGGGTGCGTTTGCACCGTTCCGCGTGCTGTAAAATTGATAAAGCGGTTTTATTCTTCGGGTCAGTACGGTTACAGCGATACCTCATTTATCTCTTTTTTTATGTTTTGGCGCTTTTATGCACTGAAAACAATTTTATATAAAAAATAATTATTCTGTGAGCTATAACTTTTTAATTTTTTTGCGGATGATGCTGTATGGCAGCTCGTTTTTTGCGGGACAAGATGACGTTTTCAGCGGTATCATGGTTATTTATATCCGTCTTTTTGATCGCGCGTTATTGCACTTTTTGTTCGGCGGTATGATGATAAAGCATTATTTTTTGCTTCATTTGTTATTTTTATTTAAGAGGTTCAACAAAGAGGTTAATTAGTGGGACAGTTTTATAGGGAGGATCGTTACGGATGCAGCGTTACCAAATATGTGTACTTTTATTTATTTTTTTTTTTTCAAAAAATGAATTTATTAGGGAATATATGTATATATATTTTTTAAATTTATTTAGTGATTTTTTTATAAATTATTTTTAAACTTTTTTTTTTTTTTTTTACTTTATTGCTTTGTCCCAGGGGGGACATAAATGTCATGTGACAGATCGCTGATCTGTCACATCACAGATCGTTGTGAGAGATCAGCGATCTGTCACAGGCAGTGCTGCAGTCTTCCTCTTGCTGGTGCTTTGCAGGCATGAGGAAGCCGCCTCCCTGCAGGCCCCCGAAGGTCCCTGCCGCCATTTTGGATTCGGGGACCTGCAGGGAAGGAGCCCCACGCAGCAGTGCTGCACATCGCGCTGCTGTGGGGGTCTCAGGGAAGCACGGAGGGAGCCTCCTCCCTGCCGATGCTTCCCTAAACCCCCGATACACTGCGATCGTGTTTGATCGCAGTGTGCCAGGAGTTAACGTGTCGGGGCAGTTCGTGACCGCCCCTGACACATAGTGTTGGGTGTCAGCTGTGATAATCAGCTGACACCCGGCCGCGATCAGCTGCGTTCCCCCCGTGAGTGCAGCTGATCGCGCTAGACGTACTATCCCGTCCTTGGGACTTAGGTCCCAGGTCACATGGACGGAATAGTACATCTAATGTAGGAAAGGTGTTAATATCGGCTTTTTCTGGAGTTTTTCTTGTAATATGGGAAAGCCTCAGGCCAGAAATAAACCCCATAAATCACTGTACATGGAGACTTTGGGATCAGATCATTTCTGTCCGTTGTGTTTGTGGAAACTAAAAATCTTTTCTAAAAGCCTCAAACTTCTGTGTGTGACTCAGAGCTGAGATCTAACGTGAGAGAAGATTCCAGTGCGGGGAAGACGGGAAACCTTCATATAGACGGCCGGTGGGGATGGAGGCAGTGACCGACTCTGGCCAAATCTGTCTCTAGAGCCGTAGTAGAAGATGAAGATGTCGTCCTCACCATGAAGGAGTTATTTCTCATGTCGCATGTAATGAATCTCTCCTGCAGTATTGCTAATGCCGATTCCAGTGTCGGTAATGAGAGGAGAATTAGCGTTATGGAAGATGAGTCTATGAGGAACGTGTTCAGCTGCCGACTCCGAGGAGGAAACTGCTTGTTGTCTGTGGCCTAAATATATAGGTTTTATTAGTAGATGTCAGGGGAGAAAACTAAACCCTGTAAGATAATAAATCTCCTCATATGTTTCCCTTATTATCTCCAGTAATTGTATTATTACACAGGATTCTTATGATGTTACATTGGATCATCTTATTCTCATTCAGGTCTCTACAATATCGGATCCTCTCAGTGAAGATCTTCTACAGAAGAGAATTTTCCTGATTTACCCATCAAGGATGGATATGGACAGAGACAAGATGGCGGAGAGGATGTTACACCTCACCCTAGAGATCCTCTTCCATCTCACTGGAGAGGTGAGAGATTCTGATGACGTCACATTACATCATTCTTATCTATGGGAATAACAGATGGACAGAACTGGAGAGGTGACGACTCTGGAAATGTCTGTAGTGAGATTTATTAATGTCTCTCCATAACCAGGATTACACAGTGGTGAAGAAGACCTCTAGTGATCGCTGTCAGGACCCTGTGTCTGAGGGATGGGGAAGACCCGTGAGCCCAATCACGGGGCCTCCACCTCACCCCCTGATCCATGAGGACATCAATGACCAGAAGATCCTAGAACTCATCTACAAGATGATTGAGCTGCTGACTGGAGAGGTGACACTACTGAGAATGCTGGGACATTATACAGTAACACTATGAAGGGATCGGGGGGATGACGGTATCATTGTATGTGTCAGGTTCCTATAAGGTGTCAGGATGTCGCTGTCTATTTCTCCATGGAGGAGTGGGAGTATTTAGAAGGACACAGAGATCTCTACAAGGACATCATAATGGAGGTTCCCCAGCCCCTCACATCACCAGGTAATAGACAGGACTAAATACACACGGCCTATAATTATCTGTATGTAGAGAATGAATTCAGTCCCTGTATGTGTTTCCTCCAGATCTGTCCAGTGAGAGGACAACACCAGAGAGATGTCCCCGTCCTCTTCTTCCACAGGACTGTAACCAAGAAGATCCCAGTGCTCCTCAGGATCCTCAGGTAGATGGAGAGAAGGTGTCAGGAGATCTCCCCTATGATGTGTAGACGGCTGTGAAGGTCTTGTGCTCAGTCTTGTTTTATCCACCAGTATTATATGTTTTATATTTGTGTAATGAGAACGGTGGAGATGGCAGGATTAGAGCTGATCATAGATGGGACTTCTCTATCTGTCTGTGACTTTTACAATATTTGTTTCAGGGTGAAGATCTGACCCATATTAATACTACAGAGACATATGTGAGGGGTGATGAGTGGTGTAAAGAGGAGATTCCCACATATGACTACCCAGGTGAGTAGTAACCACTGAATGCAGAGAAGTCACAGATTCCTCTCAGTCACCGGCTGTGGCTGCTTTATCGGTGGTGTAGTCCGGCCGTATTACCATGATCACCATTTTGCCTCTAGACCACAACATTCTCCTCCAACCAAAACTGTTCAAATGACTTTGGGCATTGAAAGCCCTTTTCTATAGAACTTACAGCCAATTACATTGTTTTTGATCCTAAGGAATTCAGATTACTGCACAGTCTCTCCTGAAATGGGGAGCAATATTATTTTCTCTAATCTTCTGCTCAGGATCCATAGTAGCTCCAATGGTCCACCATAAATGAGGGCAACTCTGGTTTACTGTTGTGTAATCTGTATTTGTAGTTTTCAGTTAATGAGATTCTCGTGCTCTGGGGCGGGGCTGTGGGTGGGGCTGTGGGCGGGGCTTTATGTGGTGCTCTGATTACATATTCCTCTGTATTGGCTTATGACAGGTCGCTGACCCCTCACTGACCTGCCCCCCATTATTACATAATGCATATAATAGCATTGATATTATTGTTGATAATGCCTATAATATTGTGGCTATTGTGAGGCTTAGAAAAAAATTACATCCAGCACAATGTCACCGGCAATGGCGGCGCCTGCACAGTAGCCTCTATATCAACTATATCAAATTTTATTGTTAGGAAGTTATAAGGGTTAAAAGTTAAACAGCGATTTCTCATTTTTACAACAAAATTTACAAAACCATTTTTTAGGGACCACCTCACATTTGAAGTGAGTTTGGGGGTCAATATGACAGAAAATACACAAAAGTGACACCATTATAAAGAGTGCACCCGTCAAGGAGCTCAAAACCACATTCAAGAAGTTTATTAACCCTTCAGGTGCTTCACAGGAATGAATGGAATGTGGAAGGAAAAAATAAACATTTACTTTTCTTTCACAAAAATTTTCACTTAGACCTAATTATTTTTTACTTTCGCCAAGGTAACAGGAGAAAATGGACGATACATTTTGTTTTGCAATTTCTCCTGAGCATGCCGATACCCCATATGTGGGGGAAATCTGTTGTTAGGGCACGGCAGGGCTCGGAAGGGAAGGAGTGCCATTTGACTTTTTGAATGTAAAATATGCTGGAATAATTAGCGGTTGCCATGTCGTGTTTGTCGAGCCCCTGATGTGCCTAAACAGTAGAAACTCACAAAAAGGGACCCCATTTTTTAAACTAGACCCCTTAGGGAACTTATCCAGATGTATATTGAGCACCTTGAACCCACAGGTGCTTCACAGACGTTTATAACATGACGCCATGCAAATAAAAAAAAAAATAAGATTTTTCACAAATCTTTTTAGCTCCATATTTTGCATTTTCATAAGGGTAACAGGAGAAATTGCTCCATACAATTTGTTGTGCAATTTCTCCTAAGCTCGCCGATATCCCATATGTGGGAGAATACTACTGCTTGGGCGCATGGCAGAACTTGGAAGGGAAGGAGCGCCATATTGGAGAGCAGATTTTGCTGGAATTGTTTGTGGGTGACATGTCACATTGTCAGAGCCCCTGAGGTGCCAGAACAGCATAAGCCCCAAAAGTGACCGCATTTTACCAAATACTTCCCTGAATGAATTCTTCTAGTGGTGTAGTGAGCATACTGACACCACAGCTGTTCCATAGGAAATTATACCATTGGGCAGTGAAGAAGAAATAATTACATTTTTACAATTAAAATGTTGTTTTAACCCCAGATTTTACATTGGAAAATAGGTAGATAGGTAAATGGTCACTACACCCAGAGATGAATTCCCTCCTGAAGTGACCCCATTTTGGAAATGACACCCCTCTGGGAATTCATCTATGGATATAGTGACCATTGTCACTACATGGATGATTTCCAGAAACTCGTAGAAGTTTCAGAGAAAAAATTGCAAAAATGTCATTGTAGTGCCCAATATATCGTGCCCAGCTTGTGTCTGTGAGGCTGGAAGGACTCCAAGGGTGAACCCACAGGACCGCGACGACGAACCTACCCCTGGGTGAGCAGGCCAGGTGTACCACCCCCTATACAGGGAGCGTTTGGGGCAGGCCTGGAGGAGACTATCGCTGCGAAAGCTGATACCTTGGGGACAACTGGAGGAGTAGACCGTCAGTCACCGGGATGAAATGCAGACAGGACCGTCCGAAGGACACAGGAAGAACGGCTGCAGGGCTAAATAGAGAGGATGACCGGGGCACAGGAGCAGGCAGGGACAGACAGAAGAGGCACACACGGGAGGAGGCAGGAACGGACTGGACCGGCCGGCTCTGGAAGAAAATGCAAAGGCGGTGAGAGTTCAGCTAGTGAAGCAAGGCGATATGCTAAGGCAAGGCTGGGTGCTAGGCAGGATTTAGGTGGACCCGAGAGTCTGTCATGGAATACCATAGACGATCAGGCAGCGATCCAGAGGAGAGGGTGCCTTTTATAGGGACATGAGTTCCGGGTCGGATCAGCAGGGTCATGGGGGCGGAGAAAGAACCGGCTAGCCAGTGCTGAGACCCGGGGTGTGAGCTGCACGTGCGCCCGGGCAGAGCAGTCAGGCTGACTGCGGCGCAAGAGGCTGGAGTGCCGGCGGGCGCGCGCCCGCTGCAGGGGCGTGCTGGAACGGCGGGCGCGCCCGGAGGCCACGGGCAGTGTGGAGCCAGAGGAGGACGCGGCAGGAGCCGAGCGCGCGGTGGAGGCTGCGAGCGTGGGACCAGCGGGAGCGGGAGCGGTAAGCGTGACAGTACCCCCCTCTTACGCCCCCTCCTCTTAAGGTCGGAAAGGAACTTAGCTAAAATTTGAGGGGCTTGAATGTTCTCCTCTGGACCAAAACCCTTCCAGTCAATTAAGAAAAGGGTTTTACCTCTAGACCTTTTCATGGCAAGAATTTCCTTAACCTCAAAAATATCCTGAGTGGAGACGGGCACGGGGGCACGGCCAGCAGAAGCATGGAACTGATTGAGTACGACCGGTTTCAAGAGGGACACATGGAACGAGTTAGGAATCCGTAGCGAAGCGGGGAGTCTTAACTTGTAGGCAACATCATTGATACGGGCTAAAATCTCAAAAGGACCGATGTACCGCGGGCCCAGTTTATAAGAGGGAATTTTGAGATGGACAAATTTTGAGGATAGCCAAACTTTATCCCCAGGATGGTACAACGGAGAATCTAGGCGTCTTTTGTCGGCATGTCTCTTGAATCTGTCACGTGCTCGTTCAAGTGCGGTTTTGGTCTCCTGCCAGACCCTGGAGAACTCCTCGGTCAGAAGATCGGCTGCCGGCACACCCGAGGCCGGGAGTACCGGCAGAGGTACACCAGGATGTTGCCCGTAGACAATAAAGAAGGGTGATTTGGTGGAGGATTCGCTGGGATGGTTGTTGTAAGCGAACTCAGCCCAAGGGAGCAAGCTGGACCAATCGTTCTGGTGGGCGTTGGAAAAATGTCGGAGATACGTCACGAGAGTTTGGTTCGTACGCTCCGTTTGACCATTAGATTGAGGATGGTAAGCGGAGGAAAAGTCCAGCGTTACTTCCATCATCTTGCATAGGGCCCTCCAGAATCGCGAGGTAAACTGAACCCCTCTGTCCGAGACAATGTGCTTGGGGAAGCCATGGATCCGGAAGATATGAGATATGAAAATTCTCGCCAGTTCGAGAGCGGAAGGTAATCCTGGTAGAGGGCTGAAGTGGGCCATCTTAGAGAAGCGGTCCACGACCACAAAAATGACGGTGTGGCCTGAGGACTGAGGCAGATCCGTAATAAAATCCATCGCAATGTGTTGCCACGGGGCCGAGGGAACCGGAAGTGGGTGCAAGAGACCAGAGGGTCGCTGCCGGGGAACCTTGTTCTTGGCACAAGACAGGCAAGAGGCGATGAAACTTTGGACATCTTGAGGCAGGGAGGGCCACCAATAAAAGCGAGAGATGAGGGAGAGCATTTTCTTGAGACCGACGTGGCCGGCTAACTTGGTGGCATGACCCCAATGTAGAACTCGCCTCCTGTCGTTGTCTTGGACAAAAGTCTTGCCGGGAGGTAAGGAAGTCAGGTTAACAGGAGCGACTACGATAAGCTTGCTAGGCTCCACTATGTGTGAAGGCTCCTCCTCTTTATCAGAGACCAGAAAGGATCGGGATAAGGCATCCGCTTTGAGGTTCTTATCACCAGGACGAAAATGGAGCTCAAAATCGAACCGGGTAAAGAATAGCGCCCATCTGGCCTGCCGAGGGTTAAGCCTATGTGCAGACTGAATATATGCTAGATTCTTGTGGTCAGTGAAAATCTGGAGTGGGTGTACGGCTCCTTCCAGAAGATATCGCCACTCCTCCAAGGCTAGCTTAATGGCGAGCAGTTCTCTGTCTCCGATGGTATAGTTTCTCTCTGGAGGGGAGAACGTCTTTTAGAAAAAGCTGCAGGTGACCAACCGTCCGGAAGGAGATCTCTGAGAGAGAACCGCACCGGCTCCGGTGGCAGAGGCATCCACCTCGCGTGTGAATGGCTTGTTAGCCTCTGGACGGTGTAGCACGGGAGCTGTGGCAAAGGCTTGCCTCAAGGTTCGGAAGCCGTTCTCGGCTTCGGTAGACCAGTGGTGAGGATCGGCTCCCTTATGGATCAAAGCGGAGATTGAAGCAGTCAGAGCGGAAAAGTGTGGAATAAACTGCCGGTAATAGTTGGCAAATCCCAGGAACCGCTGGATTGCCTTGATTCCCTGGGGACGCGGCCAATTGAGTACGGCGGTCACTTTTCCAGGGTCCATGCACAAGCCAGAGTTGGAAATGATGTAACCCAAGAACAGCAGTGACGACTGTTCGAAGGCGCATTTTTCAAGCTTGGCATAGAGATGATGTTTTCTCAGACGAAGTAGGACTTGGCGTACATCTTTTCTGTGCGTAGACAGATCCGGGGAAAACACCAGGATGTCGTCCAAGTAAACCACCACGCAGACATAGAGAAGGTCTCGGAATATGTCATTAACAAATTATTGGAACACTGCGGGGGCATTGCACAAGCCGAAGGGCATAACCAGGTACTCATAGTGGCCGTCTCGGGTGTTGAAGGCGGTCTTCCATTCATCGCCAGAGCGGATCCGGACCAGATTGTAGGCCCCCGAAGATCTAATTTCGTGAAGATCCTTGCACCCCGTAGACGGTCAAATAGCTCTGGAATAAGAGGAAGGGGGTATTTGTTCTTAATGGTGATATCATTGAGACATCTATAGTCTATACAGGGACGAAAGGACCCATCCTTCTTCTTGACAAAAAAGAATCCGGCTCCCGCGGGTGAGGGCGACTTGTGAATAAAGCCTTTGGCCAGATTTTCCTGGACGTATTCAGACATAGCCTGAGTCTCGGAAGGGGACAGCGGGTAGATTCGACCACGAGGCGGCGTGGAACCGGAGACAAGGTTGATGGGGCAGTCATATGGACGATGTTGAGGCAGGGTCTCTGCTTCCTTCTTGTCAAAGACGTCCAAAAAGGCCCAATAGGCGGAAGGTAGCTCGGTAGACGTCAACCTAGAACGTGAGGAATCTTGCGGCTGTACGGTGAGCAGACACTTATTTTGGCAAGGTTGGCCCCACCGCAGGATGTCTCCAGAACGCCAGTCCAGGATAGGTTTGTGTGTTCTTAGCCAGGGAAGGCCCAAAAGAATGGTATGGGATAAAGAAGGCAGCACGTAAAATACAATCTTCTCCCGGTGCAAGGCTCCGACTTGAAGTTCCACTTCTTCTTCAGTGACCTGAGTAACGGACTCCCGGAGGGGTTGGCCGTCGACCGACGCAATCTGCCGAGGGGTCTCCAGGGATCTGACAGGAATCCGAAGTCTCCTAACCGCCTCAAGTTGGATGAAGTTACCGGCTGCCCCAGAATCAATATAGGCCCATTCAGAAAAACGCTTAGTACCTAGATGCAAAAGGACAGAAAGAGTCAAGGGTAGAGAGGAGTCACAATTACCTAGGGAGGCCTCTCTTACCTGTCCTAGGTGGAGGCGTTTCCCAGACGAATGGGGCAAGAACGAAGAAAGTGAGACGCACTCCCACAATAGAAACAGAGCCTCTGTTCGACCCTTTCTCTCCGACGCTCCTCTACCGGTTTGAGGCGATCCACTTGCATGGGTTCCGGTACCGGGACCGAGGAAGCTGACATTGGGCGGGAACGGGGTGGACTATGGGCAGCCGGTGGAGCGCGAGAAGGCCTTCTCTCTCTGGCGAGCTCTCGAGATCGTTCCTAAAAGCGTAGGTCGATGCGGGTGGCCAAAGAGATCAGGTCCTCCAGAGAGGTGGGAGTATCACGACCCGCCAACTCATCCTTGATTCGACCTGAGAGACCCCGCCAAAAGGCTCCCACCAAGGCCTCATTGTTCCAGCCCAACTCTGAGGACAGGGTGCGAAACCGAATGGCGTACTGACCTACCGAGAGCGCGCCCTGGTGCAGATTGAACAGAGATTCTGTGGAAGAGGCCAGGCGGCCCGGCTCATCAAACACCTTACGAAAGGTGTCCAGGAAAGAGGAGAGTTGAGCAACTAATGGGTCATCTCGTTCCCAGAGGGGGTTAACCCAAGCTAGGGCCTCTCCTTCTAAATGGGACACAATAAACGCCACCTTGGCTCGATCGGTGGGATACTGGTGTGGCAGCAATTCAAAGTGTAGCTGGCACTGATTTAAAAACCCTCTACACATTTTGGGGTCGCCACTGTATCGCGGGGGTTTAGCCAAACGAGGAGATGGGAGCGGAACCGCAGGCTGTGCCGGGGCTGCGGCCGCGGTCTGGAGGGCAAGCAGGCGGTTATCCACCGAGGCCATGTAATTCAGGATGTGAGCCTGAGTGTCACGCTGCTGGGCAAGCTCCTGTTGGAGACCGGCGATCTGGCTGGCACTCCCTGGATCCGAGGCCTGCAACGACGAGAGGCGGGACTCCATTGTCTTGAGGAAGGGCATGATCCTCCCGTAGGAACAAAAGTTCCTTCTGGGTCGGGGTACCAGCGGGGTCCATGGCCTGATCGTTCTGTGAGGCTGGAAGGACTCCAAGGGTGAACCCACAGGATCGCGACGACGAACCTACCCCCGGGCGAGCGGGCCAGGTGTACCACCCCTATACAGGGAGCGTTTGGGGCAGGCCCGGAGGAGACTATCGCCGCGGAAGCTGATACCTGGGGGACAACTGGAGGAGTAGACCGTCAGTCACCGGGATGAAATGCAGACAGGACCGTCCGAAGGACACAGGAAGAACGGCTGCAGGGCTAAATGGAGAGGATGACCGGGGCACAGGAGCAGGCAGGGACAGACAGAAGAGGCACACACGGGAGGAGGCAGGAACGGACTGGACCGGCCGGCTCTGGAAGAAAATGCAAAGGCGGTGAGAGTTCAGCTAGTGAAGCAAGGCGGTATGCTAAAGCAAGGCTGGGTGCTAGGCAGGATTTAGGTGGACCCGAGAGTCTGTCATGGAATACCATCAGGCAGCGATCCAGAGGAGAGGCTGCCTTTTATAGGGATATGAGTTCCGAGTCGGATCAGCAGGGTCATGGGGGCGGAGAGAGAACCGGCTAGCCAGTGCTGAGACCCGGGGTGTGAGCTGCGCGTGCGCCCCGAGCAGAGCAGTCAGGCTGACTGCGGGGCAAGAGGCTGGAGTGCCGGCGGGTGCACGCCGGCTGCAGGGGCGCGCTGGAACGGCGGGCGCGCTCGGAGGCCACGGGCAGCGTGGAGCCAGAGGAGGACGCGGCAGGAGCCGAGCGCGCGGTGGAGGCGGCGAGCGTGGGACCAGCGGGAGCGTTAAGCGTGACAGTGTCTCTGGAGACCTCCCCCCACCTACCCCCGGAAATTGTTAAGTCAGCTCTACTCAAATGTGTCTGTCACTAAATAAACCAAATGCTTGAATGTCAAGACAGTTCAAAAACGTGGTTCTGTGTGGAAGATTGTAAAGCCGTCATGGAGGCATAAGGCTGGCAGTGATGGGCATTGTGGGTAATAATAGCGGGGATCATGCCTCATTCCTCTCTAGGAACATACACGACATCTTCTCTGGGGGTTCTTTCTTGGTTCAGTTACTGGGATGAGTGCAATAAAATGTCGCTCAGTGAGTCTTCTGACATCTTCAGAGTCTAAAGGATTGGTGGGGACAAAATTTTCAAAAACAAGATTTTCAGTGACCTTTTCCTGATAATCAAGGAAAGTATCTGCATTTCCGGCTTTTTTGTATAACACAAAAGAATTATATGTGGCCACCTGAAACAAATACATGACTAAATTTTTATACCAGATATATGATTTTCTTGATACCTGGTATGGCTGTAGAACCTGATCTGCAAGGTCCACACCCCATATATTTGTTGTAGTCAATGTCAGAAACAGGTTTTGGAGTAGTGGATCCCCGTTGGTCTGCAGTGGCCCTTGTGGCATCTGTGTGGATCGAGCCCAGGATAAACATATATTTTTTATCCTTATACTTAAGGACAAGCAGCTCTCCATTGTGTAAAGCCCCTGACTGCACCTTTCAGAACTTTTTGCTGACCAATGATTGTGGAGACCTCTGACAGTTTTTGTGAATGGTCCCACAAGCCCCTATGTTATGTTCAACCAGACTTTTAAATAGAGGTATGCTGGTGTAGTAGTTGTCAACATACAGATTGTAGCCTTTTTGTAAAATTGGAGTTATCAGCTCCCAAACCATTTTTCCAGATGTCCCCAGATAAGTAGGGCATCCTGGTGGGTTTAGTTGGCTGTCTTTCCCCTCATAAATGTGAAAAGCTGATGTGTATCCGATTGAACTCTCACACATTTTATAGAGCTTTATTCCGAACCTTGCCCTCTTAGAAGGAATAAATTGCTTGAGGTGCAGTCTTCCTTTCAATTTTACAAGGGACTCATCAATGGAAATGTTTTCTGTTGGGGTGTAGAGCTTTAAGAACAAGAACTTTTCTGTAAAGTCTTCGATGATCGGTCTGATTTTGAATAGTCTGTCATGTTCTGGGACATTTCTGGGCAGGCATTGACTATTGTCATTAAAATGCCAAAATCTCATGAGCATTTGATAACGGGTCCTAGGAAGAACGGCAGAAAACATAGCGGTTGCTTGAACAGGGCGGTTGGACCAATAGGACTGAATGCTCATTTTTTTAACAAGCCCCATAGCGACTGTAAGTCCTAAAAATTTTTTCAATTCTAGGACATTAGTTGGTGTCCATAAATTTGACCTAGCATAATAGGATCGTGGATTCTGGCTGATGAATTGGGACGCATATAAATTTGTAGGACAATATGCTCTAGCAAGCTATCTGTCAGAAACAAATTAAAAAAAAAATTGGTCCCAAATTTTCCACCTCCACATTTATACCAGGAATGGCATTAAAATTAGGGATGAATGGAGAAGCCGAATCCGAAGCCTCCCATCTGGGAAATGCTACAGCAAGAGGCAAAGCCCCTTGGACATTGGTGTGCGCCAATTCACGAGCACTGGGGACAGCGCTAGTACTGGGCATTGTTCCCTGAGTTGGAGACATTTCTCCTGAAGCGCTATTTGTCCTTCTTGTTGTACTGGTCCTTGTGTGTGAGGATGGACCAGAATCACTGCTCATTTCTGAGCTATCACTGTCGCTGCTACTAAAGCCCTCGAAATCCACATCGCCATCTGACACTGCACTTTCTTCACTGTCAGAACATAAAAGTGCATAAGCCTCCTCTGCACTATAATACTGACGGACCATTTTATTCATTTTTATTTTTTTACCGGAAATTGAAAACTACGACGTGACCAAATAATTGGGGAAACATTTGAGTAAAGCCTAATTCTTTAGCCTAATCCTAACTTTAGGATAAACCCTAACTTTAGCCCCAACACTAACCCTATCTATAGCACTAACCCTAACCTGCCTTATTTGTATTTTTTTACTTTATAGCACAATCGCTGACTGACACAGCTGTTCCCAGCAGCTCTTGTAACACTGTTTCTCCTCTAATCTCTCACTGACAGGAGATCTGAGGAGAAACAGCGTTTTTATGGGGCAGATCGCCCGGGAAAGTTGATTGCTGCAGCAAACTTTCCTAGTGATTTGTTTCATTGGCTGGTGTGACGCTGATGTCATCAGGACCTGAACAAATCAGATCTCAATGAGGTCAAGGGTCACAGGAAGCGTTGTGCGGTGGAATCCCCTAGTTATAAGGTACGTGGGGTCCCGATGAGCACAAAACCGCCAACCGTAGACAAACGTCCGCGCTGCACAAAGTCCTGCTAGCGCCGACGTTTATCTAACGTTGGTGGTCACGAAGCGGTTAAGTTAAGGGTACAATCATTTCTATCCAGGCCTATTTCATGAGTTTTATTTTTTTTTTAATTCTGTGGAAACCTGGTTGAAAAGCAATGTCTGACTTTCATTTTCTCATTTTCATAGATTTTTTTTATTTATTATTGCTTTTGTCAGATTCTTATTTCTGTGACCATTGTGGGTTTTTCTGTCATTAAACGAGGGGTACCAACAATTTTGACCACGTGTGTAGGAGGAATGAATATTTTGACGCCACGGCCACTTCCCGGAAATTAACACTTAGTGGATGTTGGAGAGTGAAAATTACACATTTGCCATTTTCTTACCCAGCACATAGTGCCCAGATTGTGCTCCAGGAGACACACACCACAAATTAAGTGGATTCTTCTCACTATAATATTGCTAAATACAGGGATCCTAGATGTTGTTTGCGCACACTGCAAGACTCCGAAGGGAGAGCGGATTTTGCTGGATTGATTTATAGAAACTCTGTTACTTTTCAGCAGCCTTTGAGTCACTAATAGTGTGGGAACCTCTGTTTTTCCACTGACAGATGATGGACCTGAGTGGGGACTTGTTTTTGTGGGATGAGAATTGGTATTATTTTCACCTACATAACATTGATTGTTCATTCTGCCTCCCAAATATTGAATAAAAAGAAACCAAACAGTTGAACACCACACACTACTCGTTCATCCAACAAGGTTTTCTATTAGACTGTGAACTGTCATTGTCTTGGTAAATAATTAAAGTTTTTTACATAGCTTGCCATTTTTATGGACAGTTTAAGTAGAAATGTTCAAAAATATAAAACTCAAGGATATTTTATTAAAAATATTTTTTTTTTCTTATCTTAGCAGATGAATGTACCAGGAGATCAGAGGGACAGCTGACATCTTCAAGTTTTAAATCTGATGATCTTGAGATCCTACAAGATACAACTGAAGTGAATGCCATTACTCCAGATATACCATCATCCATTCACAGCAAAGATCTGTCATCTGATCCTATGAAACAGGTCCCATCTTCTGATTCATTACTGACTAATAAGGAAAATCAAAGTCACAAAAGAGGCATTACAAAACAAACTGCTCCTTTAGCAAAGAAGCTTTTTTCATGTTCAGAATGTGGGAAATGTTTTGCATGTAAATCATTGCTTGTTGCTCACCATAGAACTCACACAGGGGAAAAGCCTTTTTCCTGTTCAGAATGTGGGAAATGTTTTAATCAGAAATCGGATCTTGATAGACACCAGAGAGCTCACACAGGAGAGAAGCCTTTTTCCTGTTCAGAATGTGGGAAATGTTTTAATCAGAAATCGGTTCTTGATAGACACCAGAGAATTCACACAGGAGAGAAGCCTTTTTCCTGTTCAGAATGTGGGAAATGTTTTACACATAAATCAGATTTTGTTACACACCATAGAACGCACACAGGAGAGAAGCCTTTTTCCTGTTCAGAATGTGGGAAATGTTTTACACATAAATCAGATTTTGTTACACACCATAGAACGCACACAGGAGAGAAGCCTTTTTCATGTTCAGAATGTGGGAAATGTTTTCACAAAAAATCACTTTTTCTTATTCACCAAAGAACTCACACAGGAGAGAAGCCTTTTTCCTGTTCAGAATGTGGGAAATGTTTTAACCAGAAATGGCATCTTCTTAGTCACCAGAGAACTCACACGGGGGAGAAGCCATTTTCCTGTTCAAAATGTGGGAAATGTTTTAACCAGAAAGGGAATCTTGATATACACCAAAGAACTCACACAGGAGAGAAGCCTTTTTCCTGTTCAAAATGTGGGAAATGTTTTGCACATAAATCACTGCTTGTTACTCACCATAGAACTCACACAGGAGAGAAGCCTTTTTCCTGTTCAGATTGTGGGAAATATTTTATCCGGAAAGAGAATCTTGTTAGACATCAGAGCAGTCACACAGGGGAGAAGCCTTTTTCCTGTTCAGAATGTGGGAAATGTTTTGCACGTAAATCACTGCTTGTTACTCACCATAGAACTCACACAGGGGAGAAGCCTTTTTCCTGTTCAGATTGTGGGAAATATTTTAACCGGAAAGGGAATCTTGTTAGACATCAGAGCAGTCACACAGAGGAGAAGCCTTTTTCATTTTCTTAATGTGGGAAATATTTTACTTGGAAATCAACTGTTAATAAACATCAGAGATGTCACATAGGGGAGAAGCCTTTTTTATGTTCATAATGTTGATATAGTTTTAACGGCGAGTACTCCGGCAGCTGTGCTCTGCTTGTGAGCAATGCATTATGTCACTGCCATGTGCTGCTTACAAGCATGAACCAGTTGCTGGTATCAGAGCAGGATTCAGCAAGGGAGCGCCGGGTAGGTAAGTGTAATGCTTTTTTTTTTTAATGTTTTGTGATGGGGCCATGGATACCAGGATGGGGGCCAATTATAAGGATTGGGCTATGCATACCAGGACTGGAATGGGGGGCCAGTCATACCCGAATAGTGATGGTGCCCTGCATACTAGGAAGAGATGGGGGCCCTGCATACCAGGATAGGGATGGGGGCCATGCATACTACGATGAGATGGGGCACTGCATACCAGGAGCGGGATGGGGCCAATCATGCCACAATAGGATGGGACCCTGCATACTAGGATAAGGATGGGGCCATGCATACTACGATGAGATGGGGCACGGCATACCATGAGTGGGATGGGGCCAATCATGCCACAATAGGATGGGACCCTGCATACTAGGATAAGGATGGGGCCATGCATACTAGGATAGGGATGAGGGATCTATGTATACCAGGGTAGGGATGAGGGGGCCATGTGTATCAGAATAGGGATGAGGGGACCATATATACCAGGATAAGGGATATTAAGTACAGAATTAACCACATTTTTTGCTTCAAATTTTTTTTTCCTAATTTCCTCTAAACCTAGGTGTGTCTTATAGTCCAAAAAACACGGTTTATATATATTTTTTTCTCAGTGAACTCATTCCTTATGTTTGGCCTCATTAAAATAAAAACACTCATACTCCGCTGGCGTGCCGGCTCCAATTCAGTGGTGTTGAGACTCACTGTCCCGGGGCTTATGTGAGGTTCTCACATCACACGAGCCCTGCACCCAATCAGCGGCAGCTTCACTGCTCCTTCCTTCAGACATATTGAACATGAACAGGAGGCCAGGGCTGCGGCTGCTCTCTGACGGCTTCATGATGCTTGATTTGTCCGAAGGTGGGGACAGTGACGTCAGCGCTGATTGGGCACACTGCTCACATCACATAACAACCTCAAGACACCCAAGAAAGCAGGTACCGAAAACCTTTTTAAACATCAAAAATCCCACACAGGGAAAAGTCATTATTATACCGAGAGTGTGAGAAATGAATTACAGGAAAATCGTATTTTGTTGACCTTCAAAAATAACTCAGACGAGGAGAACCTATATATATTATTCACAAATTTTACAAAAGCATGATGCACGTGGCGTGTGTTCAAGGATGGAATATTATATGGGAGTTTTATAAGATAAATTCAAGGTGAGAATATTATATGGGAGTTTTATAGGATAAATTCAAGGTGAGAATATTATATGGGAGTTTTATAGGATAAATTCAAGGTGAGAATATTATATGGGAGTTTTATAGAATAAACCAAATACCAACAGAAAATAAACGACCCAAAACAAACATTTATCATTAAAAATAACTCCTCTTCATTAGGTAAAGTATGAAAGAATTGCTCCATATTCCGATACCCGTCGCATCTTCATTTTTCATGATCTTGGGTTGGGTGAAGGCTTATATTTTGTGGGCCGAGCTGACGTTTTTAATGATACCATTTTGGTGCAGATATGATCTTCTGATCGCCTGTTATTGTATTTTAATGCAATAGTGTGGCGACCAAAAAACTTAATTCTGGCATTGTTTTACGTTTTTTCTCATTACGCCGTTTAGTGATCACGTTAATTCTTTTTTTATGTTGATAGATCGGGTGATTCTGAATGCAGCAATACCAAATATGTATTTTTTTATTGTTTTATTTTAAATGGGGCAAAAGGGGGAATTTGAACTTTTATATTTTTTTTTATTTTTTTAATATTTTTAAAAACTTTTTTTTTACTTTTGGCATTGTGAAGACATACAGCATTGTTCCTTAATTAACCAGACGACTATTTTTTAGCAAACGAAGAATAATAGAATGTTATCTGTATGTTGGCTTTAAATTTAAGTGTTGATTTCTAGTTGGTCAAGAAAACAGACTTTTGTTTGTGTCAGCCAGTGATATTGACTTTTATTGTGCGCTTATCCTTGATCACTAGTGATGTTTGCTGATATGCTAATTATGCGTTATGTTATGGAGCCAGTTTGTTGACTTCTAAAGCAGAGAGGGAAAAACTATGCAAATAGTTTAAATAATCAAGTAATGCTACTTGTTCTCATCTCCATTCTTACCCTTAATGTAAATACTGAATGAGGGACACTTGTTAAGTGTACAAATAGGTTACAGGCCTCTGTATAAAGAGACAGAGAGAGAAACAGCTAGAGAGATTCTGCCAAGACATCTATACATCCCAAAAGGACCAGAGACAGGACGGCAGCCATTTACATCATGGCTCCATCACGAAGGTCACGGATCTTTCATTCTATAGGAAACAACCTAGGGGTTTTCAGCCTTGGTTGGAAGAATACAGATCTGCTCCATTGACCATCGCTGAACCATGGATACGTTTGGGGAAGCCAGGTTGTGATTCTCGGATCAAGTGGCTTTGCACCTTGTATGGACTCAATGGACTGTCATCTTCCTACACTTGTTGTTACCCCATCTCTGTGTGCGTGCCACAGGTGGAGTAGTTGACAGCTGACATGTGCCGGAAAAGATGTGGGCTCAGTGATGGAGCCCACATCAAAGGAAGGGAGTCCGAAATTGGAATACATTTATGCCAAATGTCGGAAAGGGATTAAAGGGGATTGTTTTTACAGAGACAGAAGTGGTAATCAATCATGTATACATACAGATAATTACAAAAATACACAGCTTCTAATGGTAAATAGCATAGAGTTAAGACAAGAAAATATAATTTGTGTAAACCATGTGTAGCTATAAAAATGCAGGCAAATGTCAAATGTTGTAACTCCACAAATAATTAAGAGTGGTGTAAGGTATGAAAGTGTGGTGTACTTAATTATTTGTACCAACTGGGGGTCTGTATGTGGGAGAGACAGGGCAAAAACTTAGAACAAGGATGAATTCTCACAACTACACAATAAGAGAAAAAAGAATAGATCTACGTGTGACAAAACATTTTTGTAGCCCTGATCACAGCACCATGGACATGAAATTACTTGTATTAAAAAGGTAACTTCAAATCTCAGAGAAACAGAAGGATCTGGGAGTATAAACTCATGACAGCCTTTGACACTCAATGCAGGAATGAATGTGTCGCAGGGATTCATGTCTTTTTATATCAATTAAGGAATTTTCTCAGACCTAGTGGGGCATCACAACACAGAACCAGACCCCTATCAGGGGACAATAAAACTTTCACACTCCTAATCTATGAACTGTTCCAATATTTATGACCACCACTGTTTATCCCTCTCCCATAATGACAGTTCTACTTCACGTCATTTGTCTTACCTATTGCATTATGTCTGTGCTATGTGATTCTTCAGATTTTGTATTATTCTATGCCTGAAGAGACCTGAGTAGTCTGGAAAGCTTGCAATGTGTTACCATCTTTTCAGTTAGCCATTAACCCCTTTACCCCAAGGGTGGTTTGCACGTTAATGCCCGGGCCAATTTTTACAATTCTGACCACTGTCCCTTTATGAGATAATAACTCTGGAACGCTTCCATGGATCCTGGTGATTCTGACATTGTTTTCTCATGACATATTTTACTTCATGTTAGTGGTAAAATTTCTTTGACATGACTTGCATTTATTTGTAAAAAAATGGAAATTTGGTGGAAAATTGTGCAATTTTCCAATTTTGAATTTTCATGCCCATTAATCACACAGATATGTCACACAAAAGACTTAATAACATTTCCCACATGTCTACTTTACATCAACACAATTTTGGAACCAAAATTTTTTTGTTAGGAAGTTATAAAAGTTAGAAGTTGACCAGCCATTTCTCATTTCTACAACACCATTTTTTTTTTTAGGGACCACATCAAATTTGAAGTCACTTTGAGGGGTCTATATGATAGAAAATACCCAAAAGTGATACCATTTTGAAAACTGCACCCCTCAAGGTGCTCAAAACCACATGTCAGAAGTTTATTAACCCTTCTGGTGCTTCACAGGAATTTTTGGAATGTTTTAAAAAAAATGAACATTTAACTTTTTTTTCATAAAAACATTACTTCAGATCCAATTATTTTTTTCCCCAAGGGTAACAGGAGAATTTGGACTGCGAAAGTTATTGTGCAATTTGTCCTGAGTACGCTGATACCTGATATGTGGGGGGAACCACTGTTTGGGCGCATGGTAGAGCTCGGAAGGGAAGGAGCGCCGTTTGACTTTTTCATAGACTCATATCGTATGAACGTTTTCGGTCCAACAACAGACCTTCATCAGCAAGGTTTTTTTGGTTTCTTTTGGTAGAAAACTGCAAAAGATATAGATAGGGTAATAGATATGCTTAGGTGGTAGCAAAGTCTATGCTGCTGGTATAATATAGAGGCTGGAGCAGGAGTCTATCTGGTTGGAGTTAGATTAATGTGACTGGATAAAGCAGGACTACAGGAATGGGTTAACAGCGCTAGGAGTGCAGGCTCTGCAAACAGATTCTGCGCTTAGTGCCCGCAGAAGGAATCCAGGGTGCCTCCTTACACGAGGTTACCTAGTGGAACAGTTTTATAGGTTGGGTCATTATGAACGTGGCAGTATCAAATATGTGTACTTTTACTGTTTAGATTGTTTTTAATTCAAATATTTATTTAATGTTAGAATAAATATTGACTTTTATTGTTATTTTTTATTTTTTTTTAATATTTTTACTATTAGTTACATGTTTTTTTTATTTCATTCTATCTTTTACACTTTGTCCCACTATGGGACAGTCATTTTTTGCAGGCTGATCGCTTCTATGGCAGGCAGATGAAACAGCATCCCCATGCTATAGAAGCTGTCAGCGCTGCACTCAGTGCCCTGACACTGAGAGACTGCCTGACTTGCACTGCGCATGACCAGGAAGTTTCTTAGCTCTGGTCGTGACAACATCAGGTTACCGTGGCAGTGATCGCGACCTCGCGTCACGTTGTGGGGTCTCCGATCCAAAGGCAGAGGGACTGTCAGCCCTCTGCCTGCTCCTGGAATGTTGTGATTGTGTTCAATTGCAGTATTTTGGGGGTTAAAATGCCGGGAGCGGTCTGTGACTGCTCCTGGCACTTAGTGCAGGGCGTCAGCTGTGAGAATCAGCTGACACCCGGCCGCGATCGGCCGCACACCACCCGTGTGCGCGGCCGATCGCCAAGACATACTATTCCGTCAATGGTCAAATTGGCTCAGGGCACATGGATGGAATAGTACGTCTGATGTCAGAAAGGGGTTAAACACAATACCACCCCTCTTATTTATTGTATTACGCTGCATTAGAAACTAAATAATTACCGCATGATGAAAATCAGCTTAAAGTTTCATGGAGCAATGTCTACCTTTCCCTCTTACCCCCCCTTAGTTCGTATGATCCCTATTTTTTGTGCTTCATTTTTCCTTGGTTTTTCCTTTTCTCTAGGATACAAGTCATATGTGATGCCCCTATCACCGACTCTATGGTCTCTGTGCTGACTGTAGGACTTGTAGCTGTTTAACATTTAATAACAATTCATTGGTTACAATAAAAGCTGTCCGGTTGAGTTATGAAACGAGCCATGTCCTCCTGATTCTCCCCTTCTGAGTTCAGATCTGACAATGACAATTTTACTTGTCCTTTGTTTCTACGATATCTACAAGTTTTCCTTTTACCGCTACATGTTATTGATACATAAATGTTTCAGGACTCGGAAACATTATTTCTGCAAATATAAAGATGCGTGATATTTTGTTAGGCCAATTGTCTGATACTTAGAGGAAGCTTAGCAGCAATTCCAATATCTAAGACATATCTAAACACTATTACAGATTACAGTCACAGAAATTGCATTATAAGCTGTGGCCCTCATTCAGTGACAGCTCTTTTTCTTGTCTCTTGTACTCCTGCACCGGGTCATCTCTTACAATGGCCCAACGTTATCTACAAGCATTGATGGATTCCATTGTCCTTGATCTCTTGTTTCCATAGGTGCAATATCTTGGTGGAATCTCTCACCGTGCTCATCGCTCACGACTTCACAGTTTGGTTGAAAAATGTCTTGATGCGAATGTAAGAAATGAATCTTTAAGGACATGTACAGCCAAGATCCTGACACAGTGCGGAAAATAAGTATTTGATACGCTGCCGATTTTACAAGTTTTCCCTCCTACAAAGAATGGAGAAGTCTGTAATATTTATCACAGGTACAATTCAACGGTGACAGAAAATCCAAAAATAAAAAAAGCAGAAAATCACATTGTATGATTTTAAAATAATGAAATTGCATGTTATTGCATGAAATAAGTATATGATCTCCGACCAACCACCAAGAATTCAGACTCTCTCAGACCTGTTAGTTTTTCTTTAAAAAGCCCTTCTACTCTGCTCTCACCTGTATTAATTGCGACCAGTTTGAACTTATCTGCATAAAAGACACCTTTCCAGATAATCAGTCACACGCCAATCTGTCCACCATGGCCAAGACCAAAGAGCTGTCTAAGGACACCAGGGACAAAATTGCAGACCTGCACAAGGCTGGGGTGGGCTGCAGCACAATAGGCAAGCAGCTTGGTGAAAAGGCAACAATTGTTGACAAAATTATTAGAAAATGGAAGAAACACAAGTTGACTGTCAGTCTTCTTCGCTCTGGGGCTACATGCAGGATCTCGTCTCGTGGGGTAAGGAAGATTCTGAGAAAGGTCAGAAAGCCCAGAACTACATGGTAAGACTGGGTCAATGACCTGAAGAAAGCTGGGATCACAGGACCGGGCCTGCTCAGGAAGTGTGCATAGCTAATCAGCTACCTAGTGTTCACTGGTGGATACAGACTGACCTGCAGGTAGCAGCCAGGTACCACTCCTGGGCAGAACCCAGTATTGCAGCTGCAGACCCCAGGGGTCAGGTTCGCTGACACTGAATAGGGATAGGTCTCTTTTCAGACTAGTAAGTTCTGGTACCTCTACAGAATGGTTACTGACACTGATTAGGGCAAGGTTAAGACACTCTGGTCGATGATACTGGAACAGGGTTTGGCCGAACACAGACCAGATGACAATGTTCAGCCACTGGCCACTCATGGACAAGCTTCAAGCACTGGTCACTCCGGGAATGAGATTCAGGCCCTGGCCTTTCTGGATCCAGGGGACTATGGATACAGGACTTGCTACACCAGAATGAGTTTCAGACACTGGCTGCTCTGGGACCAGGGGATGACGGATTCAGGACTGGCCACACTGAGGCAAGGAATACAGGTTTAGGACACTAGCCAAACCAGGACCAGGGAACCTCATAACTCACTAGTAGTACACCTTACTGACTAATGATTCTACATGTTGCATGGTGAATCCCTAAGGGAGAGGGAGTCTTTTATATAGGATGACTCCCAGCAATTAGCTGGAAGCCATCTTCCAGGTGTAGTAATTATACTAAACATCTCTGAGCAACAAGCTAAGAGTATTTAGTATATACTTGCTCTGCCCCTTTAAGAATGGGGGAGTGCGCGCATGTGTGTACTAGGTGCATCGCTTGGAGCTGCGGCGCTCACACAGCCAGGAAGCAGGAGAACGCTGAGGATTGTGCCGAGGGTCTGAGGCAGTGAGTAAGCTGGCATCCCACCATGCAGGGGTGCCAGTAATAGAGCTACAGGCACACTATGCCATCATGGATTAAAATCTTTCCGGGCACGCAAGGTCCTGCTACTCACACCAGCATATGTCAAGGCCCATTAGAAGTTTGCCAATGGCCATCTGGATGATCCAGAGGAGGCAAGGGAGAATGTCACTTGGTCAGATAAGACCAAAATAGAAATTTTTGCTATCATCACCACCCGCCATGTTTGGAGGAAGAAGAAGGATGAGTGCAAATCCAAGAACACCGTTCCAACCATGAAGCATGGTGGGGGGAAACATCATACTTTAGGGGTGTCTTTCTGCAAAACAGACAAGATGACTTCACCGTATTTAAGGGAGGATGGATGGGTCAAGGATCGAGAGATTTTAGCCAAACACCTCCTTCCCTCAGTTGGAACATTGAAAATGGGTCGTGGCTGGGTCTTCCAGCATGGCAATGACCCAAAACACACAAGAGGAACTAAGAAGCATTTCAAGGTCCTGGAGTGGCCTAGCCAGTCTCAAATCCTGAACCCAACAGAAAATCTTTGGAGGGAGCTTAAAATCAATGTTGCCCAGCGACAGCCCTGAAACCTGAAGGATTAGGAGAAGATCTGTATGGAAGTATGGGCCAAAATCCCTGCTGCAGTGTGTGCAAACTTGGTCAAGAACTACAGGAAATGTCTGACCTCTGTAATTACAAACAAAGGTTTCTGTACCAAATATTAAAATTATCCACTACCTTAATTCGTTTAATTTTGTATTCATTAATCTTACTATTATGTGCCAGTAATGGATCCATACTCTTATTATAGGAATATATACCTTTATGAGGCAGATAGCATCACTTGGTGTCTGCCAGATGCAGCTCTGATGTTTATCAATCACTTCTTGTCCCCCGGCGTACTGCGCTCTAATACTACAAGCTCCGTTATGCGTTGCAGTGGCCTGTGAGCCAGCACTTAGCACGCCTTCTCCATTTTCCACACAAACTCCTCCCTGCCTCCTCACCATCACCATATATATACACACACTGTATATATGTATACATAGACATATGCATACACATTTCCTATTCTTTGGCATGTTTGTCACACTTACATGTATCAGATCACCAAACAAATGTAAATATTAGCCAAAGATAACACAAAATGCAGTTTTTTAATGAAGATCTTTATTATAAAGGGAAAAAGAAATCCAAACCTTCAAGGCCCTGTGTGAAAAAGTGATTGCCCCTAAACCTTATAACTGGTTGGGCCACTCTTAGCAGCAACAACTGCAATCAAGCGCTTGCAATAACTGGCAGTGAGTTTCTGGAGGAATTTTGGCTACTCATCTTAGAATTTCTGAGCATGGACCGCCTTTTTAAGACACAACAGCATCTCAATTGCATAGCTCCCAACCATCCCAGATTCAGCTGGACTGTCATGTCCCCTCTCAGCTGTTCTCCCAACCTCTATATTCCTCTCTCCGACATTTTCATTGCTCCTGTAGCTCCTCCTGCTTGGAGGGATTGGCCGCTTCTCTGCTAAGTGCATAAATTAGATTATATATTCACTTCCTCTCCCTTCAGTGATTGGTCTCCCCAGGACTATGAGTTTCCATCTCAGTCTCCACAGGCTACTGCTGCTTTACCAGTGAGCCACAGCTCACAACGCTGGAGATGGGAGAATTTGGTCATATTGACCTCTATATTGCCGGCAATGAACTCAGAAGCAGAGTATACATATCCATAGCAATACATTGTGTATAAGAATGCTTTTTATGGTGCCTGTATACTGAGGGGAAGAAAAATATATATTTTTGTTCCTATAAAAGTATTTAAAATAATAAGCAATTACAAAAATGTATTTTTCTATGTTACACTCCCAGATCCTGAACCCACAGCCTCAACATTACTGACAGGCACTGTAAGCTGCTGAGCCACAAGCTCCGGTGAAGTGACTGCAGGATTGTGTGCACTTGATCTATATTCCAGGCTCTGACTACAGGCAGATTATTCTGATAGAAATACACTGCTGTGTACAATGGATGTTTCTGAATTCTAGAGGAGAATAAGAGATTTTTTCATCCTATAAAATTACTAATAATAATGAAAAACACTTGATAATGAAAAAAATGTCATTTTTAATGTGTTTTTTTAAATAATAAGCATCACAAATCAGTAAATAACCCGGACATAGTTGTGCCAATATAACTGTAATGACCTGCAGAACACAGCGATCAGATTATTTACAGGAATCGGTAAATTACGGGAGAAACAAAATTGCGTAATGCGGAGGACGTGTTCACACGTAGCGTAAATGCTGCGTTCTTTCTTCTGTAAATGTCTGACCCAGATGACGTAGTGACAATCCTCCCTGATTATTGCGCGTTTGCTGCGTTTCTTCTTTTTTGCATTTTCCCCCATATTTGATGTTTTTTGGCAGATATGAAGCCGCGTTTAACACTTGTTTAATAGTACAGAAAAGCTTTGATTCTGCGCTTATAAGGCTGTGTGCACACGCTGCGGATTAGGTGCGGATTCATCCGCGTGGATTTTGTAAAATCCGCAGTTGAAACCGCAGGTCAAAATACCTGCGGTTTTACCTGCGGATTGCTCTGCGGTTTTGCCCTGCGGTTTTTCATCTCCTCAATGGAGGAGATGGCAAACCGCAGGGGAATCCGCAGAAAGAATTGACATGTCAATTCTTTCTGCGGATTGAAAACCGCAGATAATCCGCGCGGAAAATTCCGCACCATCTGCATTGCGGTTTTTGATTCCCATAGGGAATCATGGTACTGTACACCGCAGCAAAAACTGCTGCGGGTCCGCAGCGGCCAAAACCGCTGCGGAACCGCAGCAAAATCCGCAGCGTGTGCACACAGCCTAAATGTGATGGCGATTTTCTCTTCATACATTTTTTTTCTTAATATGTTTTTTTTCAGAAGAAGCCTATAAAGGGAAAATGCATCAAAGCCCCAGAGGTCCGCAGGGTCTTCAGACCACAGAGAGCGCAGATTTCATGAGAACTGCGGCGCTATCAGACTCCAACAATCAGTATCTTCCATGGTGTAACAGTCAGGATTCCTCTAGATTCTCGTCTCTCCGCCTGGTTACAGCTGTTCTTCCTTTCTCCCCTTTTCTTTCCTCGCCTTTCCCATTCCTTCTCTTCCCCTCCCGCCTCTTAAATGTTTTATATATAAGGTATTACATGTGTCCTGTAACCCCTTTCCCGGCCTATCCTGTGCAGACCAATCTTTTTCATTTTCTTTCTATCCCTTTCATTTTTCCCTTTTCCCCATTTTCCTTAACCCCTTCACAACTGTACTAGTACGGCGCAGGTAGCTTCTCTCCCTTTGATGTCGGCTCCGGTGGTGAGCCCGCATCTTTCCCAGCACACGTCAGTACAAGTGAGGTATTCTGCTACATACAGGTGATCTGATCATCGCCTGTATGTAGCAGAGCTGATCGAGTTATGGCAGCTTCTAGTCCCCAATATATAAAAAATATAAAAGTTCAAATCCCCCCCCCCTTTCACCCCACTCAAAATAAAACAATAGAAAAACCAAACATACACAAATTAGGTATCGCTGCCTTCAGAATCGCCCGATCTATCAATAAAAAAAGGAACAACCCGATCACTAGATGGTGTAGTGAGAAAAAAAGTAAAAATGCCAGAATTAAGGTTTTTTGGTCACCGCGACATTGAATTAAAATGCAATAACGGATGTTCAAAAGATCGTATCTGCACCAACATGGGATCAATAACAACATCAGCTCAGCGCGCAAACAATAAGCCCTCACCCAACCCAAGATCATGAAAAATGGAGATGCTACAGGCCTCAGAAAATGGCACAATATTTTTTCCCCAACAAATTTTGGATTTTTTTTCACCACTTAGATAAAAAAGAACTGAGACCTGTCTGGTGTCTATGAACCTGTAATGACCTGGAGAATCATAATGGCAGGGCAGTCTTAGCATTTGGGGAATATGGTAAAAAGAAAATCCAAAAAACGTTGTGGAGTTACACTTTGTTTGCAATTTCACCACCCTTGGAATTTTTTTTCCCATCTTTGAGTACACGATATGGTGAAACCAATGATGTCGTTCATTGTAAATACACCCCTGTCCTCTGTATCTCCCCACCTCATTGCAGATTGTAAGCTCTCACCAGCAGGGGCGGCTGATTCTGCTTTAATTATTGTATTGTTAACGTTGCTACTTATGACTTGTGTTTTGAAGCTGTTAGGCTGTGTGCACACGCTGCGGATTCTGCTGCGGTGTACAGTAACATTATTCCCTATGGGAAATGGAAACCGCAGTGCAGATGCTGCGGAATTTTCCGCGCAGATTATCTGTGGTTTCTAAACCGCAGAAAGAATTGACATGTTAATTCTTTCTGTGGATTCCGCAGCGGTTTCCTATCTCCTCCATTGTGGAGATGGTAAAACCGCAGGGCAAAACCGCAGAGCAATCCGCAGGTAAAACCGCAGGTATTTTGATCAATCCGCAGCAGATTCCGCAGAGTGTGCATGTACCCTTAAACTGTAAAGTTCTGCTGAATATGTTGGTGCTATACACAGATTATTATTATTCCAAAGCACAACTTGTCCCGCAAAAAACAAGCCCTAACATGGCCATACTGACGGAAACAAAGTTATGGCTGTGGGAAGAAGGGGGGCGAAAAACAGAAACGCAAAAACGAAAAAGGGCAAGGTCTCCAAGGGGTTAACAAACCCTATTTTTCCTTCCCCATACTCCTCCTTAACCCTTTCTCCCCTTTATTCTGCCTCTTTCATGACTTTACATTTCTCTTTTTTGCTGTTGTTTGGTTCTTGTCTGTATTTCTGGGTATTTATAATCGGTCTCTCCCCTTTTTCTTTACCCCATTTATGTAAATAAATCCTTAATAAAAACTACTTTACCATAAAAGGCGCCCGCTGTGCGCCCAAGGCACGCGGCTGATCTGTGCGGATTTGGGGCTTTTTTCTCTCTAATAAAATCGCAGGTAAAAAACTGCAGAAACTTTATTAAGTGCAGAATCAAAGCTTTTCTGTCCTCTAAAAAGCGCATTAAAACCGCGGCTTCACATCTGCACCAAGAATGCATCAAATAAGGGGGAGAAGATCGTTATTGTAGATGGTGCGGATCCTGCAGAAAACAAAAAACACCGTATTTCTGCAATGTGTGAACACGGCCTTACAGGCACAAATAAGCCGGGTGTCGTATAGTGACGCTACATAAAGAGGAGAACGTTCTGGAGGCTACGACTGTGAATGACGGCACAAAAAATAATCCCCAGGTCCCACACACGCTGGACCAGAGACCCATGAATCCACCTGCTCATCTCTAGTCCCAACTGTCCCGGATACAGCGGTCAGTCCCGGATTTGGGTCTACGCCCTGCAGTCTCAGGCGTCTGCTGAATTTCCCTCACTACCAGCGTCCCTCTGACAACTCCTCCTGCAGGGGGAGAAAGCAGTGGTAAATGGCCGTGGATTAGGGTGAGGCCAAAATTTGCTGCTATGCGCGCCACATGCTCTGTGCCTCTTTCTGTTCTTCAAAAGTTGTGAGGTGTGTACAGTTACTTGGTGTAACACTGGTGGATGTGGACCCACTGCACCATTGGCCAGGCTTACTCTAGAGAGGTGTAATTGGGTGTCCACCAGGTCTTCACTAGAGCTACTGGTGGAGAGGATAGGCTGGACAGCCGGTAGACACCAGGAACTACTCCAGGGTAGTCCCCAAGACTACCTCAGCTGATTGGTGGGTCAGAGACTCGAGTGTGAGGTACAACAGGCAAAGTGAACTGCCTAGGAACCAACATCCAACAGAGAGCGGATGGTGGAGCTGCCTATTATAGGACCTGCCGACACGGGATAGGCTGGGGAACCTAATCTGTGAAGGACACGGCAGGGTTAAATCCCTGTAGAGACTGGCCAATCCCCCAAGGTTAAATGGAAGCAAAATGCTGAGAAGCTGCAGTCACCATAGTGAGTAGGGAGGCGCTGAGAGGGCATGTGAGGGACCACCATAACACCTGGTTAGGAGACCACTCAGATGTCCCTGAGCTGAACCCCGCGCTGCACCTCGGAACACATGTAATATTATCTTCACAGCAAGTGGTAAAGAAATCAGTGACGCCTGTAAGATAAAAATGCCTATTACACCCTTAGATGACTTCCCTGATGGGTACAGGGTCTGAAATGGGGTCACTTTAGGGGTTGTATGTTGTCCACAATCATCGGGGGCTTTACAATTGGCCCCACAAGGGAGGACTGCCAAATTAGTGCTCCAAAAGCAAAACAGTGACTCTCCCCATTGGAGCCCGGCCGTGTGCAGTCATTCCTGGCCTCAGGTTTATGGAGAAATTTCTGTGTAACCTGTGGCTCCATTTTACTATGTGAAATAGAAAAATTTGATTCTAAAACATTTCACCTTGTACACATGGCTCCGCTCCGTACACCTCGTACACACACGGCTCCGCTCCATACACCTCGTACACACAGGGCTCCGCTGTGTACACCTCGTACACACACGGCTCCGCTCCGTACATCTCGTACACACGCGGCTCCGCTCCGTACACCTCGTACACACACGGCTCTGCTCCATACACCTCGTACACACAAGGCTCCGCTGTGTACACCTCGTACACACACGGCTCCGCTCCGTACATCTCGTACACACACGGCTCCGCTCCGTACACCTCGTACACACACGGCTCCGCTCCGTACACCTCGTACACACACGGCTCCGCTCCGTACACCTCGTACACACACGGCTCCGCTCCGTACACCTCGTACACACACGGCTCCGCTTCGTACACCTCGTACACAAACGGCTCCGCTCCGTACACCTCGTACACACACGGCTCCGCTCCGTACATCTCGTACACACACGGCTCCGCTCCGTACACCTCGTACACACACGGCTCCGCTCCGTACACCTCTTACACACACGGCTCCGCTCCGTACACCTCGTACACACACGGCTCCCCTCCGTACACCTCGTACACACACGGCTCCGCTCCGTACACCTCGTACACACACGGCTCCGCTCCGTACACCTCATACACACACGGCTCCCCTCCGTACACCTCGTACACACACGGCTCCGCTCCGTACACCTCGTACACACAGGGCTCCGCTCCGTACACCTCGTACACACACGGCTCCGCTCCGTACACCTCGTACACACACGGCTCCCCTCCGTACACCTCGTACACACACGGCTCCGCTCTGTACACCTCGTACACACAGGGCTCCGCTCCGTACACCTCGTACACACACGGCTCCGCTCCGTACACCTCGTACACACACGGCTCCGCTCCGTACACCTCGTACACACATGGCTCCGCTCCGTACACCTCGTACACACAGGGCTCCGCTCCGTACACCTCGTACACACACGGCTCCGCTCCGTACACCTCGTACACACGCGGCTCCGCTCCGTACACCTCGTACACACGCGGCTCCGCTCCCTACACCTCGTACACACGCGGCTCCGCTCCGTACACCTCGTACACACAGGGCTCCGCTCCGTACACCTCGTACACACGCGGCTCCGCTCCGTACACCTCGTACACACGCGGCTCCGCTCCCTACACCTCGTTAACATGCGGCTCCGCTCCCTACACCTCGTACACACGCGGCTCCGCTCCGTACACCTCGTACACACACGGCTCCGCTCCGTACACCTCGTACACACACGGCTCCGCTCCGTACACCTCGTACACACGCGGCTCCGCTCCCTACACCTCGTACACACGCGGCTCCGCTCCGTACACCTCGTACACACAGGGCTCCGCTCCGTACACCTCGTACACACACGGCTCCGCTCCGTACACCTCGTACACACACGGCTCCGCTCCGTACACCTCGTACACACACGGCTCCGCTCCGTACACCTCGTACACACGCGGCTCCGCTCCGTACACCTCGTACACACACGGCTCCGCTCCCTACACCTCGTACACACACGGCTCCGCTCCGTACACCTCGTACACACAGGGCTCCGCTCCGTACACCTCGTACACACACGGCTCCGCTCCGTACACCTCGTACACACACGGCTCCGCTCCGTACACCTCGTACACACAGGGCTCCGCTCCGTACACCTCGTACACACACGGCTCCGCTCCGTACACCTCGTACACACACGGCTCCGCTCCGTACACCTCGTACACACACGGCTCCGCTCCGTACACCTCGTACACACAGGGCTCCGCTCCGTACACCTCGTACACACGCGGCTCCGCTCCGTACACCTCGTACACACACGGCTCCGCTCCGTACACCTCGTACACACACGGCTCCGCTCCGTACACCTCGTACACACACGGCTCCGCTCCGTACACCTCGTACACACACGGCTCCGCTCCGTACACCTCGTACACACGCGGCTCCGCTCCGTACACCTCGTACACACGCGGCTCCGCTCCCTACACCTCGTACACACACGGCTCCGCTCCGTACACCTCGTACACACAGGGCTCCGCTCCGTACACCTCGTACACACACGGCTCCGCTCCGTACACCTCGTACACACACGGCTCCGCTCCGTACACCTCGTACACACAGGGCTCCGCTCCGTACACCTCGTACACACACGGCTCCGCTCCGTACACCTCGTACACACACGGCTCCGCTCCGTACACCTCGTACACACACGGCTCCGCTCCGTACACCTCGTACACACAGGGCTCCGCTCCGTACACCTCGTACACACGCGGCTCCGCTCCGTACACCTCGTACACACACGGCTCCGCTCCGTACACACACGGCTCCGCTCCGTACACCTCGTACACACATGGCTCCGCTCCGTACACCTCGTACACACACGGCTCTGCTACATCCACCCTGTAAACCCCTCCTGACCCCACACAGAAACTTCCCCTCATCCAGCACCATGACAACCAGCACAGCAGAGTCCTGCACACACTGAGGCCCCTGATCATGTGACCCCTGACTCCTCCCCTCCTGTGACCTCATCACAGGTCCTGTGCACAGAGCAGCCATATATGTGGAGTGCGGCTCTGCAGGTTAGTGATGGGCAGTCCGGCTCTTCTGGCTCCTTTCCCCACTTTTCTCCCTCCTGTCCCTTCACTATAAAGCCTGGGCCTCATTATACAGCTGTACGGGGGTCTAGTGAAGGCTTTTTAGCCCTTTCCTCAGACTGTAGCTCCTGGGTACAGGCCCTCACTCCTGTCCCTTCACTATAAAGCCTGGGCCCCATTATACAGCTGTACAGGGGTCTAGCGAAGGCTTTTTAGCCCTTTCCTCAGACTGTAGCTCCTGGGTACAGGCCCTCACTCCTGTCCCTTCACTATAAAGCCTGGGCCTCATTATACAGCTGTACAGGGGTCTAGTGAAGGCTTTTTAGCCCTTTCCTCAGACTGTAGCTCCTGGGAACAGGCCCTCACTCCAGTCCCTTCACTATAAAGCCTGGGCCTCATTATACAGCTGTACGGGGGTCTAGTGAAGGCTTTTTAGCCCTTTCCTCAGACTGTAGCTCCTGGGAACAGGCCCTCACTCTTGTCCCTTCACTATAAAGCCTGGGCCTCATTATACAGCTGTACAGGGGTCTAGTGAAGCCTTTTTAGCCCTTTCCTCAGACTGTAGCTCCTGGGAACAGGCCCTCACTCTTGTCCCTTCACTATAAAGCCTGGGCCTCATTATACAGCTGTACAGGGGTCTAGTGAAGGCTTTTTAGCCCTTTCCTCAGACTGTAGCTCCTGGGCACAGGCCCTCACTCCTGTCCCTTCACTATAAAGCCTGGGCCTCATTATACAGCTGTACAGGGGTCTAGTGAAGGCTTTTTAGCCCTTTCCTCAGACTGTAGCTCCTGGGAACAGGCCCTCACTCCTGTCCCTTCACTATAAAGCCTGGGCCTCATTATACAGCTGTACAGGGGTCTAGTGAAGGCTTTTTAGCCCTTTCCTCAGACTGTAGCTCCTGGTCACCATGTGATCTCACCATAACCCTAACAAGCTAATTAAGGTGTGAAATCTTCGTCAAAATTATCTTAGTACACAAATCTCCCAGGGTGCCCAAAGTTTTGCATCGCCCCTTTCTCCTTTTTGCAATTATGAAATTGTAAAAAAGTCTATATATATTTTTTTATTATTATTTTTGCCTAAAATACAAAGGCCATGTGTGATCTTAGAGGTTCGGCCTTTTAGAGATCATTTCATCTTCATCTTACTACTGCTCACAATAACGGTCATTTTGACCCGGGGCGCCCACACTTTTACATGCCGCTGTCAATGCTTCATCCCGCTGGTGCTCAATATTTAATAGGGTCTCACTATTAAACTTAATGAAAAGTTTGGTGAATTTCTTTGAGCTGTTATTACTAGAGATGAGCGAATATCGTCGGAGAAGTTGTTATTGGCTAATATCACTTACAGAATAGCTGCATCGGGACCCCGGATCCCTGGAGCGCTCCCGATAATCAGCTGCATGTGTCGCCCTCCATGCAGGTGCTGTGACTAGCGGAGCTAGGACCGCTCGGATCACAGAGATATGGTTATTATATATCTATGTTATAGGGCTTTCGCAGGGCAGGCTCTTAAAGGTTTACTTCTAACTCCTGATTTCAAATAAAGAGTTTTTTCCCGCACTTTTTTCCTTTCAGTTGAGGCTGAGAGAAGCCAAATGGTGTAACAGCAGGGGGCCTCCTATTCCTAGTGTGAACACAGGCTGCAAAGGAGGGGGGGTGACACTGCTCTGTGTGTGTGAAGGGAGGAGGGGTGAAGCTGCAGTGCCAGCAGCCTGGATTGTCCTATAGTGCTGGATCTTTCTGGAAAGTTACAACAGAAAACATCATATTTTTGTAGGCAAAACCCCGTACCTCACAGACATTGTATATCACAAACATATCCTACACAAGGATGACCGGTTAAAAACACTATTCAAAGACCCCCCCTTGCTATGTTACAGACAACCTCCCAATCTAAGAAACATCATTATCCGAAGTTCAATGCCCTCAGATTCACCAAGAGGAACATATCCTTGCAATGGGAGAAGATGCAAAACCTGCATTCACATAGAGACCAAAGACAAAATCCGAATTCCCAACACAGCAGGACTATAAGATCCCAGGGACATTCACATGTTCCTCTTCCAATGTGGTGTATTTAATTCTATGCAATATATGTCCTGTGGGTGGCCTCTATGTTGGAGAAACAGGACAGAGACTGAGAGCAAGGATGAGGTCTCATCCTCATACAATTACAGACAAAAAAACCCATTTACCTGTGGCTAAACATTTCTGTGGTCCAGGACACAACATAGGCAATATGAAAGTTGTCATTTTAAAAGGCAATTTTAAATCACAGAAACACAGGAGAGTGTGGGAGCAGAAATTCATTAAAATCTTTGATTCTATTCACACAGGACTCAATTTGTCAGAAGGTTTTATGGCCTATTACCATATCTGAGCTACTTGCTTCAAACAGCCCTTTGATCTCACAGAATTTTCACACCTCTGATGTAATCTTACCTAATTAAGGATTTTCCCTTCAAGCTCAGTATTTGTTTATTGAGATTGTATTGTCCATTTAAATGTCCATGTATCACACCAGCATGTGCTTTAAACTGTATATAAAAAAGGTTTCTTCAAATATTTTGTTATATCAGCCTGAGGAAGGGACGTAAGCAGTCCCGAAAGCTTGCTTTGTAACAACATTCACTATTTGTTAGCCATTTAAAGGTATCATACCCACAAGATTCCTATTTTGTTTCTCTCACTGAGAGCACTTTATACAGTCATATGTAAAAGTTTGGGCACCCCTATTAATGTTAACCTTTTTTCTTAATAGCAATTTTGGTTTTTGCAACAGCTATTTCAGTTTCATATATCTAATAACTGATGGACTCAGTTATATTTCTGGATTCAAATGAGGTTTATTGTACTAACAGAAAATGTGCAATCTGCATTTAAACAAAATTTGACCAGTGCAAAAGTATGGGCACCCTTATCATTTTCTTGATTTGAACACTCCTAACTACTTTTTACTGACTTCCTGAAGCACTAAATTGGTTTTGTAACCTCATTGAGCTTTGAACTTCATAGCCAGGTGTATCAAATCATGAGAAAAGGTATTTAAAGTGGCCACTTGCAAGTAGTTCTCCTATTTGATTCTCCTATGAAGAGTGGCATCATGGGCTCCTCAAAACAACTCTCAAATGATCTGAAAACAAAGATTATTCAACATAGCTTTTCAGGGGAAGGATACAAAAAGTTGTCTCAGAGATTTAACCTGTCAGTTTCCACTGTGAGGAACATAGTAAGGAAATGGAAGAACACAGGTACAGTTCTTGTTAAGCCCAGAAGTGGCAGGCCAAGAAAAATATCAGAAAGGCAGAGAAGAAGAATGCTGAGAACAGTCAAGGACAATCCACAGACCACCTCCAAAGACCTGCAGCATCATCTTCCTGCAGATGGTGTCACTGTGCATCGGTCAACAATACAGCGCACTTTGCACAAGGAGAAGCTGTATGGGAGAGTGATGCGAAAGAAGCCGTTTCTGCAAGCACGCCACAAACAGAGTCACCTGAGGTCTGCAAAAGCACATTAGAACAAGCCAGTTACATTTTGGAAGAAGGTCCTGTGGACTGATGAAAGAAAGATTGAGTTGTTTGGTCATACAAAAAGGCGTTATGCATGCGCTGTATTGTTGACCGATGCACAGTGACACCATCTGCAGGAAGATGATGCTGCAGGTCTTTGGAGGTGGTCTGTGGATTGTCCTTGACTGTTCTCACCATTCTTCTTCTCTGCCTTTCTGATATTTTTCTTGGCCTGCCACTTCTGGGCTTAACAAGAACTGTACCTGTGTTCTTCCATTTCCTTACTATGTTCCTCACAGTGGAAACTGACAGGTTAAATCTCTGAGACAACTTTTTGTATCCTTCCCCTGAAAAGCTATGTTGAATAATCTTTGTTTTCAGATCATTTGAGAGTTGTTTTGAGGAGCCCATGATTCCACTCTTCATAGGAGAATCAAATAGGAGAACTACTTGCAAGTGGCCACTTTAAATACCTTTTCTCATGATTTGAGACACCTGGCTATGAAGTTCAAAGCTCAATGAGGTTACAAAACCAATTTAGTGCTTCAGAAAGTCAGTAAAAAGTAGTTAGGAGTGTTCAAATCAAGAAAATGATAAGGGTGCCCATACTTTTGCACCGGTCAAATTTTGGTTAAATGCAGATTGCACATTTTCTGTTAGTACAATAAACCTCATTTGAATCCAGAAATATAACTGAGTCCATCAGTTATTAGATATATGAAACTGAAATAGCTGTTGCAAAAACCAAAATTGTTATAAAGAAAAAAGGTTAACATTAATAGGGGTGCCCAAACTTTTACATATGACTGTATATTTTTTCTACTGGCTAACATGGTACCAAACCACTTTTTTCGCTTTTCAAAATAATGTACATATTTTATTAAAATTTCATACAAAACATTATTATGCCATGGATCATCCTTGGTAGCTGAGCCTGATTGGATATACAGGTAATACTGTTCACATGCCCATACACTATATTAGCATAATAGCAATCACTTATAGATGTGGGTTGGTCTTTGTCTATTAATTATTGTTGTCCATGTTATTTGGCTCTATCCATAGCACTGAGATATTTTCTCCCCTTGTGATATAATATATACAGCATAGCTCTCATGGTTGCTTTTCCAAGGGGGTGGTGTGTCCTTTAAATCAACAGCTGCATATTTTGCACATTTCTTATCCATCATTCCCTCATGTTCTTTCCCCTGTGTCTTTTTTTTAGCATAATAATGTTTTGTATGAAATTTTAAACAATAAAATATGTGCATTATTTTGAAAAAACTCTTTGGACTAGTACACTTTTTTTCGTTTTTTCTTGCAGCCACCCCACAGAGTATAATGCAGCCCCCTCATAGAGTATGATGCAATCACCGCTCATAGAATATAAATATAATACTGTCCCCCAAAGAATATAATGTAGCCCCGAATAGAATATAATACAGCCCACCTCCCCATAGAATATAATGTAGCCCCATCAACGAGTATGATGCAATCCTCCCTCATAAAATCTAATACAGCCCCCCATAGAATATAATACAGCCCACCTCCCCATAGAATATAATGTAGCCCCATCAACGAGTATGATGCAATCCTCCCTCATAAAATCTAATACAGCCCCCATAGAATATAATACAGCCCACCTCCCCATAGAATATAATGTAGCCCCATCAACGAGTATGATGCAATCCTCCCTCATAAAATCTAATACAGCCCCCATAGAATATAATGTAGCCCCCCATAGAATATAATACAGCCCTCCTCCCCATAGTATATAATGCAGCCCCCCATAGTATAAAATATACCGCCCATAGTATATAACACAGCCTCCCTCATAGAATATAATATACCCCACAATAGTATATAACCCAGCCCACATATATAACCCAGCCCACATAGTGTATGGCACAGCCCTCATAGTATATAGCACAGTCCTAAAAGTACATAGCACCGCCCGCATAGTATATAGCACAGCCCTCATAGTATATAGCACAGCCCGCATAGTTTATATAGCACAGCCCACATCTCCCCGCAAGAATGGCCTCACAGTCAAGTATTCACTTTTATAGTAAAAAAAACCCACTATCCTCACCTCTCCTCGTGCCTGCGCTGCTCCTGGCTCCTGTCTCAGCAGCTGCCTCTGCACTGCCTGCACCCGCAGTGTCAGAGGCAGGGAATGATGGGAGAGTGAGCATCAGCTGCCGCTCTCTCCCCCATCATTGCTTTGAACTGTACCGGCAGACGCTGGTATATTTCAATGTGGCGGTGGGTCAGCGCTGGTGGGCCCCCCTGCCTCACGGGCCTCAAAGCGGCTATGTGATGTGCCGCTAGCTGGGGACCCCTGGGGGAACGGGGGCCCTAGGCAGCGGCCTGGTCTGCCTGCCCCTAACGCCGGCCCTGGTTATAAGATACGTGGGGTTCCCGATCAGTTCGAAACCGCCGACCATAGACAAATGTCGGCGCAGCACAAAGCCCTGCTAGCGCTGATGTTTATCTACCGCTGGCAGTCATGAAGCGGTTAAGTTAAGGGTACCATAGTTTCTGTCCAGGCCTATTACATGAGATTAATTTTTTTTTTCATTCTGTGGAAGCATGGCTGAAAAGCCATGTCTGACATTCATTTCTTCATTTTCATAGATTTTTTGATTTATTATTACTTTTGTCAGATTCAAGTTATTTCTGTGACCATTGTGGGTTTTTCTGTCATTAAACGAGGGGTACCAACAATTTTGACCATGTGTGTAGGAGGAGTGAATAATTTGACTCCTCAGTCTCTTTCCAGAAATTAACACGCAGTGGATGTTGGAGTGAAAATTACACATTTGCCATTTTCTTACCCAGCACATAGTGCCCAGATTGTGCTCCAGGAGACACACACCGCAAATTAAGTGGATTCTTCTCACTATAATATTGCTAAATACAGGGATCCTAAATGTTGTTTGCGCACACTGCAAGACTCCGAAGTGAGAGCGGATTTTGCTGGATTGGTTTATAGAAACCTTGTTGCTTTTCAACAGCCTTTGAGCCACTAATAGTGTGGGAACCTCTGTTTTTCCACTGACAGATGATGGACCTGAGTGGGGACTTGTTTTTGTGAGATGAGAATTGGTATTATTTTCACCTACATGACATTGATTGGTTTCTTTTTATTCGATATTTGGGAGGCAGAATGAACAAACAGTTGAACACCACACACTACTGGCTCATCCAGCAAGGTTTTCTATTAGACTGTGAACTGTCATTGTCTTGGTAAATAAAGTTTTTTACATAGCTTGCCATTTTTATGGACAGTTTAAGTAGAAATGTTCAAAAATATAAAACTCAAGGATATTTTATTAAAAAATAATTTTTTCATCTTTGCAGATGACTGTACCAGGACATCAGAGGGACAGCTGACATCTTCAGCTTCTCAATCTGATGATCTTGAGATCCTACAGGATACAACTGAAGTGATTGCTGTTACTCCAGATATAGCATCAGCCATTCACAGCAAAGATCTGTCATCTGATCCTATGAAACAGGTCCCATCTTCTGATTCATTACCGACTACTAAGGAAAATGAAAGTCACAAAAGAGGCATTAAAAAACAAACTGCTCCTAAAGGAAAGAAGTCATTTTCCTGTTCAGAATGGGGGAATTGTTATGCACATAAATCACTGCTTGTTACTCACCATAGAAATCACACAGGGGAGAAGCCTTTTTCATGTTCAGAATGTGGGAAATCTTTTAATCAGAAATGGAGTCTTGTTACACACCAGAGAATTCACTCAGGGGAGAAGCTTTTTTCCTGTTTAGAATGTGGGAAATGTTTTACCAGGAAAGCGCAACTGATTAGTCACCAGAGAATTCACACAGGGGAGAAGCTTTTTTCCTGTTTAGAATGTGGGAAATGTTTTACCCGGAAAGCGCAACTGATTAGTCACCAGAGAATTCACACAGGGGAGAAGCCTTTTTCCTGTTCAGAATGTGGGAAATGTTTTAACCAGAAAGTGAATCTGATTAGTCACCAGAGAACTCACACAGGGGAGAAGCCTTTTTCATGTTTAGAATGTGGGAAATGTTTTAACAATAAATCACATTTTCTTATCCGCCAAAGAACTCACACAGGGGAGAAGCCTTTTTCATGTTTAGAATGTGGGAAATGTTTTACCCGGAAAGCGCATCTGATTAGTCACCAGAGAACTCACACAGGGGAGAAACTTTTTTCCTTTTAATGTGGGAATATTGTAACCAGAAAGTTCTTCTTGATCGCCATCAGATGAAAAGCTTTTTCATTTTCTTAATGTGGGAAATATTTTACTTGCAAATCAACTGTTAATAAACATCAGAGACGTCACATAGGGGAGAAGCCTTTTTTATGTTCATAATGTTGGAATAATTTTAGCCAAAATTGAATCTTCTTAAATGGGTTGTCTCTTATCATTCCTCATGTTTGCTGACAAAAGGATAAAACTAAACTTTATTAATTCCAAATGTAAAACTATACCTATAATTCCCCCCCTGAAGGTTAGTCAATAGGTGACTAATAGAAAATAATATGTACCCCACAGTTCAGTATTTAGGGTGAGGTGATGTATACACACTCTCCAAGCCTCTCATTTCTATGGGTTTCATCGTCCTCACCAAAGGCGACTCATCAGGAGACTCTTTAATATTGATCTATATTCAAGCGATATTAGACAAAAAAAGCTAAAATCATGTATCATTTTATCCAAAACAGTCAGAAAACTAGCCCCATATTGGCAGATCCCAGACTTCAAACTATATACAGTACATCGTAACAAGAAACGAGGAAAGGATTCGGCACACCAACCATGTAAAAATAAAAGAAAACCTTTATTGCAGCATGTGAAACTGGTTTAAAAACATTGGAAACACTTAACACGTTACAAGAGCCCTTACTCATAGGATATGAAAAAAAGAAACTGACATAAGCATTATATACAACAGAAAAGCAATCAAAATCATGTGAATAATGGCATTAATTATGCACCAGTTGTGAATCAATGAACTTGGGAATGGAAAGACACAATACAATAGTCAATGGACCCAACACTGTTCCTGTCTTAAATAACGTGAAAAACAAAAACTGATGATATAAAAATTATTAACATGATAATTGTACAGCCATGAAAAGAAAACGTAAAATAATATGGCAGGAAAATTAATAAATATAAAACAAATCGTGTCTCAAATTCATGCCTCTGGGGTGTTTAGTGTCAAGCTTTAAGATCCAATAGGCTTCACGTATAGTCAGAAGTTTGTGTTTATTGCCTCCTCTGGTCGGATTATAAACCTTCGCAAACGCATAAAAGGTAAAATTAGAACCATCTCCTCTGTGAACATTAACAAAGTGCTTGGCAGCCCCCGAATAAGCCACATTCTTATTGGGAAGATTGGTCAAGTGCTCGGCAATACGTTTGTTTTTATTTTCCGCGTATGTAATTTATCCCAAACAATGTGCATGAAATACAATAAATTACGGATTGGGGGTCACAATTGATAAATGAGGTGATGTCGTACGATTTGCCGTCTGATGATTGAAAAACCTTTTTTCTGTCTATCGCATGCGTGCAAACATTGCACCTACTACCAGCACATTTATAGAAACCAGAAATGGACGACCAAGATTTAGGAGTAGACATTGGCTTTAAAAGAGTAGGGGAAAGAGCATTAGCTAAACTGCAACCCCGTCTGGCCATGGACCGCAGCCTGTACTGATAATATGCCGCAATTTGTCGTCCTGATATTGGTAAATATTTCTTAATTATAGATATTCAATTATATTGGGGCTGTAAGGTGCAGAAAAGGTGATAATAGAGTCGGAATGAAAATGAATAACGGATGATGTTTTAGTCGGTTCTAATGCGCTGGGTTTATTGGAAGCGTTATTAAATGCACGCTTGATGTTCAGGTTACTATAACCCCTGTGAAGTAGACGTTTACTGATAATTTCACTCTCCTTATAGAACAAACACTGATCACAGCATATACGCTCCGCTCCGTTACATTCACCGTAAGGGATCGCCTTAGTTGTATGATGGGGATGAGAAGATGAAGAAAGTGACAGAGAATTACCAGAATTCTCCTTCCTATGGATAGTGGTGTGAATACAATGGAGGGTGGGATCGCCCATAAGAAAAATGTCCAAGAGGCAGATTTGGGTATTTATATTACTGACAGTAAAAGAAAGATTCAAAATATTAGAATTCAGACACTTATGAAGGGAAGACAAATCAGATGGGAACCTCGCCGAATGAGCAGTAAATCATCCACATACCTACCAGAAAAAACAAGATTTATACAAAAAGGATTGGAATCAGAAAATAAATATAATTCCTCCCACCAAGCCATATAGAGAAAGGCTAATGTTGGGGAGAATTTTGAGCCCATTGGGACACCAAGGACCTGCAACAAAAAAAATCATTGTTAAACAGGAAAAAATTATGTTTTAACAAATATGTAAGAGAATCAATGATAAATGACTTAAGACGATCAGAATCATTGCTGTAACAATCTAAATGGTGAATAATCGCACGTACAGCCAAATTGTGGGGAACAGAAGAATATAGGATAACAACGTCACATGTAAAAAATTGAAAATCCTCTTGCCAATGAAAATGCTCAAAAACCTGCAAGACCGACAAGGTATCCTGGAAATCCCCGGAATTCTGGACACAAGAACTCAAATTCTCATGTAAAGATCCAATTCTAGAAATGATAGGACGTAAAGGTGGTGGAAAGACATTTTTATGACTCTTGGGTAGACCATGAAAACCAGGAATAATCTCATGATCTGGTAATAGCCATTTGCTGACTTTAGAATTTATGATGCCGGCACGTGTGGCTTTTCCACACTACAACCCCCTTTGTCAGATTGACGTATCACAATGTTGGAGTTGCACTGTATTTCCTCAACAGCATTAGATTAATAGACAAATTATTAACATGATTTATGTCAATTTCGGCATCCAGTGCTTTCGGTTCTTTTTCAACCAATGATTGGAAAACATCAAGAGAAGGAACCCTTGATTGTAAAGGGTAACTAGATGTGTATTTCCTGAAGGAAGTACAGATAGTGGTTTGAAATCGTACCCGGCTGCCCCTTTAAGAGAGACTTGCCTGCTGCCCCTGCAAGACTTTCAACTCAGGATCCGTTTTAACTATGAGTGCCTCTCAGGGGCCACTTTGGCCTCAGGGTCTGATTTGGTGGGTGGGGCCCCAGGATCTTATTCCTTGGCCTGGGCTCCTCAGGGCTTGAATTGTTGGCTGGGATCCCTCATGCTCCGATTTGGAGGCCGGGGTCGATCAGCCTCCGATTTGGAGGCCGGGGTGGCTCAGCCTCCGATCTGGAGGCCAGGGTCGATCAGCCTTCGATTTGGAGGCCGGGGTCGATCAGCCTCCGATTTCGAAGCCGGGGTCGATCAGCCTCCGATTTGGAGGCCGGGGTGGCCCAGTCTCCGATTTGGAGGCCGGGGTGGCTCAGTCTCCGATTTGGAGGCCGGGGTGGCTCAGTCTCCGATTTGGATGCCGGGATGACCCGGGGTCGATCAGCCTCCGATTTGGAGGCCGGGGTCGATCAGCCTCCGATTTGGAGGCTGGGGTTGATCAGCCTCCGACTTGAAGGCCGGGGTGGCTCAGCCTCCGATTTGGAGCCTGGGGTCACTCAGCTTTCGATTTGGCGTGTCGGCCCTTTAAGACTGATTTCGGTGCGCCGGCCCTTTAACAATCACTTTGGCGCGTCGGCCCTTTAAGAGCTAGTTTGGCTCACTGGGCTTCTTCTAAATAAACTCTGGCGGAAATTCTCTCTCAGGGGCATGCGTCATGTGATGAAGCTAGATTTGCATTAGAGCTGTGGGTTTCGCTTTAAGAGCTGATATTATGTGGCAGAAGCTCTGTCCTCGGGGCGTCATGTGACGTTCGTAGGCGTTGGCATAGTAACTGGGTGTGCCTGCGCATATCAATGAGCTTAACTGCCATTTCAATCGCCTCTGGGCACGTTTTGCCATTTCCCATTGAAAAGCATTGGAGACAGTGCATTCCAATGACAGGAAAAAAATTTTCAAACGCAAATTGCGCAAAAACTACAAATCTGATCGACACGAAAAATACTTAGCACACCTCTCATGGACGCTGGCTTCGAAACGACACCTCAACGGAGTCTGTGCGTGTAGCGGTTCGGGCCGCATTAATTGCGGAAATCAACTGAATAATAATAACTAGATGTGTATTTCCTGAAGGAAGTACAGATAGTGGTTTGAAATGGTGCCCGGGCTGCCCCTTTAAGAGAGACTTGCCTGCTGCCCCTGCAAGACTTTAAACTCAGGATCCATTTTAACTGTATGTGCCTCTCAGGGGCCACTTTGGCCTCAGGGTGTGATTTGGTGGGTGGGGCCCCTCAGGATCTGATTCCTTGGCCTGGGCTCCTCAGGGCTTGAATTGTTGGCCGGGATCCCTCAGGCTCCTATTTTGTGGGTGTGGCCCCTCAGGGTCCGATTTTGTGGGTGTGGCCTCTCAGGGTCCGATTTTGTGGGTGGGGCCCCTCAGGGTCCGATTTTGTGGCCGGGGCCCCGCAGGGTCCGATTTTGTGGCCGGGGCCCCTCAGGGTCTGATTTTGTGGGTGGGGCCCCTCAGGGTCCAATTTTGTGGCCGGGGCCCTCAGGGTCCAATTTTGTGGGTGGGGCCCTTCAGGGCCCGATTTTGTGGCCGGGGCTCCTCAGGGTCCGATTTTGTGGTTGGGGCCCCTCAGGTTCTGATTTTGTGGGTGGGGCCACTCTGGGTCTGATTTGGTAGGCGGGGCCCCTCAGGGTCTAATTTTCTGGCCGGGGCCACTCAGGGTCCGATTTTGTGGGCTGGGCCCCTCAGGGTCCGATTTTGTGGTTGGGAGCCCTCAGGGTCCGATTTTGTGGTTGGGGCCCATCAGGGTCTGATTTTGTGGCCGAGGCCCCTCAGGGTCCGATTTTGTGGTTGGGGCCCCTCAGGTTCCGATTTTGTGGGTCGGGCCACTCTGGGTCTGATTTGGTAGGCGGGGCCCCTCAGGGTCTGATTTTCTGGCCGGGGCCACTCAGGGTCCGATTTTGTGGGTTGGGCCACTCTGGGTCTGATTTGGTGGGCAGGTCCGCTCTGAGTCCGATTTTGTGGGTGGAGCCCCTCAGGGTCTGGTTTGGTGGGCGGGACCACTCTGGGTCTGATTTGGTGGGTAGGGCCCCTCAGGGTCCGATTTGGTGGGCGGGGCCACTCTGTGTCCGATTTGGTGGGCGGGGCCACTCTAGGTCTGATTTGGTGGGCGAGGTCACTATGGGTCTGATTTGGTGGGCGGGGCCACTCTGGGTCCGATTTGGAGACCAGGGTGGTTCAGTTTCCGTTTTGTAGGCCAGGGTCGATCAGCCTCCGATTTGTAGGCCAGGGTCAATCGATTTGGAGCCTGGGGTCACTCAGCCTTTGATTTGGCGTGCCGGCCCTTTAAGACTCATTTTGGTGCGCCGGCCCTTTAAGAATCACTTAGGCGCGTCTGCCGTTTAAGAGCCAGTTTGGCGCACTGGGCTTCTAAATTCTCTTTGCCGCACATTCTCTCTCAGGGGCATGCGTCATGTGATGAAGCTAGATTTGCATTTGTGCTCTGGGTTTCGCTTTAAGAGCTGATATTATCTGCCAGAAACTCTGCCTTGGAGGGGTCATGAAAAGTTTGTAGGCGTTGGCATAGTAACTGGATGTGCCTGCGCATATCAATGAGCTTAACTGCTATTTGAATCGCCTCACGACTGCCCCATGTTTTCCCTATGGCAAAATTTTCCATTTGAAATGCATTGAGACAGTGCATTCCAATGACAGGAAAATGTTTTTTCAAGCGCAAATTGCACAAAAACTATAAATCTGATCGACACGAAAAGTACTTAGCACACCTCTCGTGAACGCTGGCTTCGAAACGACACCTCAACGGAGTCTGTGCGTGTAGCGGTTCGGGCTGCATTAATTGCGGAAATCAACTGAATAGTAATAATAATACTAGATGTGTATTTCCTGAAGGAAGTACAGATAGTGGTTTGAAATGGTGCCCGGGTTGCCCCTTTAAGAGAGACTTGCCTGCTGCCCCTGCAAGACTTTCAACTCAGGATCCGTTTTAACTGTGAGTGCATCTCAGGCGCCACTTTGGCCTCAGGGTCCGATTTTGTGGGTGGGGCCCCTCAGGGTCCGATTTAGTGGCCAGGGCCCCTCAGGGTCCGATTTGGTGGGTGGGGCCCCTCAGGGTCTGATTTAGCGGCCGGGGCCCCTCAGGGTCTGATTTGGTGGGTGGGGACCCTCAGGGTCCGATTTTGTTGCCGGGGCCCCAGAGGTTCCAATTTGGTGGTTGGAGCCCCTCAGGGTCTGACTTTGTGACCAGGGCCCCTAAGGGTCCGATTTTGTGATTGGGGACCCTCATGGTCCGATTTTGTGGCCGGGGCCCCTCAGGGTCCAATTTGGTAGGTAGGGCCCCTCAGGGTTCGATTTTGTGGGTGCGTCCCCTCAGGGTCCGATTTGGTGGATGGGGCCCCTCTGGGTCCGATTTTGTGGCCGGGGCCCCACAGGGTCCGATTTTGTGGGTTTAGCCCCTCAGGGTCCGATTTGGTGGCTGGGGCCCCTCAGGGTCCGATTTGGTGGGCGGGGACACTCAGGGTCCGATTTGGTGGGCGGGGCCCCTAACGGTCCGATTTGGTGGGCTGGGCCCCTCAGGGTCCGATTTGGTGAGCGAGGCCCCTCAGAGTTCAATTTGGTGAGCGGGGCCCCTCGGGGTCCGATTTGGTCAGCATCGCCCCATAGGATCAGATTTGGTGGGCGGGGCCCCCCAGGGTCTGATTTTGTGGTTGGGGCCCCTCAGGGTCCGATTTTGTGGGTGGAGCCCCTTAGGGTCCGATTTTGTGTCCGGGGCCCCTCAGGGTCCGATTTTGTGTCCAGGGCCCCTCAGAGTCCGATTTTGTGGTTGAGGCCTTTCAGAATCCGATTTGGTGGGCAGGGCCCCTCAGGCTCCGATTTGGTGAGCGGGGCCCCTCAGGGTTCGATTTGGTGAGCGGGGCCTCTCAGAGTTCAATTTGGTGAGCGGGGCACCTCAGGGTCCGATTTTGTGGTTGGGGCCTTTCAGAATCCGATTTGGTGGGTGGAGCCGCTCAGGGTCCGATTTGGTGAGCGGGGCCCCTCAGAGTTCAATTTGGTGAGCGGGGCCCCTCAGGGTCCGATTTGGTGGGCGGGGCCCATCAGGGTCCGATTTGGTTTGTGGGGACCCTCAGGGTCCGATTTGGTGGGCAGGGCCCCTCAGGGTCTGATTTGCTGGGCGGGGTCCCTCAGGGTCCTATTTGGTGGGCGTGGCCCCTCAGAGTCCGATTTGGTGGGCGGGGCCACTCAGGGTCTGATTTGGTGGGCGGGGCCACTCAGGGTCCGATTTGGTGGGCGGGATCTCTCAGAGTCCGATTTGGTGGGCGGGGCCCCTCAGGGTCCGATTTGGTGGGCAGGGCCCCTCAGGGTCTGATTTGCTGGGCGGGGTCCCTCAGGGTCCTATTTGGTGGGCGTGGCCCCTCAGAGTCCGATTTGGTGGGCGGGGCCACTCAGGGTCTGATTTGGTGGGCGGGGCCACTCAGGGTCCGATTTGGTGGGCGGGATCTCTCAGAGTCCGATTTGGTGGGCGGGGCCCCTCAGGGTCCGATTTGGTGGGCGGGGCCCCTCAGGGTCCGATTTGGTGGGCGGGGCCCCTCAGGGTCCGATTTGGTGGGCGGGGCCCCTCAGGGTCCGATTTGGTGAGCGGGGCCCCTCAGAGTTCAATTTGGTGAGCGGGGCCCCTCATGGTCCGATTTGGTGAGCGGGGCCCCTCTGTGTCCGATTTGGTGGGCGGGGCCCCTCAGGGTCTGATTTGGTGGGTGGGGCCCCTCAGGGTCCGATTTGGTGGGCGGGGGCACACTTTGCCGCACATTCTCTCTCAGGGGCATGCGTCATGTGATGAAGCTAGATTTGCATTTGTGCTGTGGGTTTCGCTTTAAGAGCTGATATGTGGCAGAAGCTCTGTCCTGGGGGCGTCATGTGACGTTCGTAGGCGTTGGCATAGTAACTGGGTGTTCCTGCGCATATCAATGAGCTTAACTGCCATTTCAATCGCCTCAGGGCACGTTTTGCCATTTCCCATTCAAATGCATTGAGACAGTGCATTCCAATGACGGGAAAAAAAATTTCAAATGCAAAATTGCGCAAAAACTACAAATCCGATCGACACGAAAAATACTTAGCACACCACTCGTGGACGCTGGCTTCAAAACAACACCTCAACGGAGTCTGTGCGTATAGCGGTTAAGGCTGCATTAATTGCGGAAATCAACTGAATAGTAATAATAATACTAGATGTGTATTTCCTGAAGGAAGTACAGATAGTGGTTTGAAATGGTGCCCGGGCTGCCCCTTTAAGAGAGACTTGCCTGCTTCCCCTGCAAGACTTTCAACTCAGGATACAATTTAACTGTGGGTGCCTCTCAGGGGCCACTTTGGCCTCAGGGTCTGATTTTGTGGGTGGGGCCCCTCAGGGCCTGATTTTGTGGGTGGGGCCCCTCAGGGTCCGAATTTGTGGGTGGGGCCCCTCAGGGTCCGATTTTGTGGCCGGGGCCACTCAGGGTCCGATTTGGTGGCCGGGTCCCCTCTGGGTCCGATTTGGTGGCCGGGGCCCCTCAGGGTCTGATTTGGTGGGTGGGGCCCCTCAAGGTCCGATTTTGTGGCTGGGGCCCTTCAGGGTCCGATTTTGTGGCCGGGGCCACTCAGGATCCGACTTTTGTGGCCGGAACCCCTCAGGGTCCAATTTTGTGGGTGGGGCCCCTCAGGGTCCGATTTTGTGGCCGGGGCCCGTCAGGGTCCGATTTTGTGGGTGGGGCCCTCAGGGTCCGATTTGGTGGGTGGGGCCCCTCAGGGTCCGATTTTGTGGCCGGGGCCCGTCAGGGTCCGATTTTGTGGGTGGGGCCCTCAGGGTCCGATTTGGTGGGTGGGGCCCCTCAGGGTCCAATTTGGTGGGCGGGGCCCCTCAGAGTCCAATTTGGTGGGCAGGGCCCCTCAGGGTCAGATTTTGTGGCCGGGGCCCCTCAGGGTCCGATTTTGTGTCAGGGGCCCCTCAGGGTCCGATTTTGTGGTTGGGGCCCCTCAGGGTCCGATTTTGTGGCCGCGGCCCCTCAGGGTCTGATTTTGTGGCCGCGGCCCCTCAGGGTCTGATTTTGTGGCAGGGGCCCCTCTGGGTCCGATTTTGTGGGTGGGGCCCCTCAGGGTCTGATTTGGTGGGTGGGGCCCCTCAAGGTCCGATTTTGTGGCTGGGGCCCTTCAGGGTCCGATTTTGTGGCCGGGGCCACTCAGGATCCGACTTTTGTGGCCGGAACCCCTCAGGGTCCAATTTTGTGGGTGGGGCCCCTCAGGGTCCGATTTTGTGGCCGGGGCCCGTCAGGGTCCGATTTTGTGGGTGGGGCCCTCAGGGTCCGATTTGGTGGGTGGGGCCCCTCAGGGTCCAATTTGGTGGGCGGGGCCCCTCAGGGTCCAATTTGGTGGGCAGGGCCCCTCAGGGTCCGATTTTGTGGCCGGGGCCCCTCAGGGTCCGATTTTGTGTCAGGGGCCCCTCAGGGTCCGATTTTGTGGTTGGGGCCCCTCAGGGTCCGATTTTGTGGCCGCGGCCCCTCAGGGTCTGATTTTGTGGCCGCGGCCCCTCAGGGTCTGATTTTGTGGCAGGGGCCCCTTTGGGTCCGATTTTGTGGGTGGGGCCCCTCTGGGTCCAATTTGGTGGGCGGGACCACTCTGGGTCCAATTTGGTGGGCGGGGCCTCTCAGGGTCCGATTTTGTGGTTGGGTCCCCACAGGGTCCGATTTTGTGGTTGGGGCCTCTCAGAGTCCGATTTTGTGGCCGGGGCCTATCAGGGTCCAATTTTGTGACTGGGGCCCATCATCCGATTTTGTGGCCGCGGCCCCTCAGGGTCTGATTTTGTGGCAGGGGCCCCTCTGGGTCTGATTTTGTGGGCGGAGCCCCTCTGGGTCCAATTTGGTGGGCGGGACCACTCTGGGTCCAATTTGGTGGGCGGGACCACTCTGGGTCCAATTTAGTGGGCGGGGCCTCTCAGGGTCCGATTTGGTGGGCAGGGCCCCACAGGGTCCGATTTGGTTGGCGGGGCCCCTCAGGGTCCGATTTGGTGGGCAGGGCCTCTCTGGGTCTTATTTGGTGGGTGGGGCCACTCTGGGTAAGATTTGGAGGCTGGGGTTGCTCAGCCTCCAATTTGGAGACCGGGGTCGTTGAGCTTCCTTTTTGGAGGCCGAGGTCAAAGAGCCTCCGATTTGGAGGCCGGGGCCGATGAGCTTCCGATTTGGAGGCCGGGGTCGATGAGCCTCCGATTTGGAGGCCAGGGTGGCTCAGCCTCCGATTTGGAGGCCGGGGTGGCTCATCCTCCGATTTGGAGGCCGGGGTGGCTCAGCCTCCGATTTGGAGGCCGGGGTGGCTCAGCCTCCGATTTGGTGGCCGGGGTGGCTCAGCCTCCGATTTGGAGGCCAGGGTGGCTCAGCCTCCGATTTGGAGGCCGTGGTGGCTCAGCCTCCGATTTGGAGGCCGGGGTGGCTCAGCCTCCGATTTGGAGGCCGGGGTGGCTCTGCCTCCGATTTGGAGGCCGGGGTGGCTCAGCCTCCGATTTGGAGGCCGGGGTGGCTCAGCCTCCGATTTGGAGGCCGGGGTGGCTCAGCCTCCGATTTGGAGGCCGGGGTGGCTCAGCCTCCGATTTGGAGGCCGGGGTGGCTCAGCCTCCGATTTGGAGGCCGGGGTGGCTCAGCCTCCGATTTGGAGGCCGGGGTGGCTCAGCCTCCGATTTGGAGGCCGGGGTGGCTCAGCCTCCGATTTGGAAGCCGGGGTGGCTCAGCCTCCGATTTGGAGGCCGGGGTGGCTCAGCGTCCGATTTGGAGGCCGGGGTGGCTCAGCCTCCGATTTGGAGGCCGGGGTGGCTCAGCCTCCGATTTGGAGGCCGGGGTGGCTCAGCCTCCGATTTGGAAGCCGGGGTGGCTCAGCCTCCGATTTGGAGGCCGGGGTGGCTCAGCCTCCGATTTGGAGGCCGGGGTGCTCAGCCTCCGATTTGGAGGCCGGGGTGGCTCAGCCTCCGATTTGGAGGCCGGGGTGGCTCAGCCTCTGATTTGGAAGTCTGGGTCGATCAGCCTCCGATTTGGAGGCCGAGGTGGATCAGGCTCCGATTTGGAGGCCGGGGTGGATCAGGCTCCGATTTGGAGGCCGGGGTGGATCAGGCTCCGATTTGGAGGCCGGGGTGGATCAGCCTCCGATTTGGAGGCCGGGGTGGATCAGCCTCCGATTTGGAGGCCGGGGTGGCTCAGCCTCCGATTTGGAGGCCGGGGTGGCTCAGCGTCCGATTTGGAGGCCGGGGTGGCTCAGCCTCCGATTTGGAGGCCGGGGTGGCTCAGCCTCCGATTTGGAGGCCGGGGTGGCTCAGTCTCCGATTTGGTGTGTCGGCCCTTTAAGACTCATTTGGGTGCGCTGGCCCTTTAACAATCACTTTGGCGCGTTGGCCCTTTAAGAGCTAGTTTGGCTGACTGGGCTTCTTTTAAATCCACTTTGGCGCACACATTCTCTCTCAGGGGCATGTGTCATGTGATGAAGCTAGATTTGCATTTGTGCTGTGGGTTTCGCTTTAAGAGCTGATATTATGTGGCAGAGGCTCTGTGCTGGGGTTCAAGTGAAGTTCGTAGGCGTTGGCATAGTAACTGGGTCTGCCTGCGCATATCAATGAGCTCAACTGTCATTTCAATCGCCTCAGGGCACGTTTTGCCACTTCCTATTGAAAAGCATTGGAGACAGTGCATTCCAATGACGGGAAAAAAAAATTTCAAACGCAAATTGCGCAAAAACTACAAATCCGATCGACACGAAAAATACTTAGCACACCTCTCAAGGACGCTGGCTTCGAAACGACACCTCAACGGAGTCTGTGCGTGTAGCGGTTCGGGCCGCATTAATTGCGGAAATCAACTTAATAATAATAATAAGAAGAAGAATAAGTTAGCAGCGTTCGGATTACAATATAGTGGTTTTTTCAAACCACTATAACTAGATGTGTATTTCCTGAAGGAAGTACAGATAGTGGTTTGAAATGGTGCCCGGGCTGCCCCTTTAAGAGAGACTTGCCTGCTGCCCCTGCAAGACTTTCAACTCAGGATACGATTTAACTGTGGGTGCCTCTCAGGGGCCACTTTGGCCTCATGGTCTGATTTTGTGGGTGGGGCCCCTCAGGGCCTGATTTTGTGGGTGGGGCCCCTCAGGGTCCGATTTTTTTGGGTGGGGCCTCTCAGGGTCCGATTTTGTGGCCGGGGCCACTCAGGGTCCGATTTGGTGGCCGGGGCCCCTCAGAGTCCGATTTGGTGGCCGGGGCCCCTCAGGGTCTGATTTGGTGGGTGGGGCCCCTCAAGGTCCGATTTTGTGGCTGGGGCCCCTCAGGGTCCGATTTTGTGGCCGGGGCCAATCAGGATCCGATTTTTGTGGCCGGAACCCCTCAGGGTCCAATTTTGCAGGTGGGACCCCTCAGGGTCCGATTTTGTGGCCGGGGCCCGTCAGGGTCCGGTTTTGTGGGTGGGACCTCTCAGGGTCCGATTTGGTGGGCGGGGCCCCTCAGGGTCCAATTTGGTGTGCAGGTCCCCTCAGGGTCCGATTTTGTGGGTTGGGCCCCTCAGGGTCCGATTTTGTGGCCGGGGGCCCCTCAGGGTCCGATTTTGTGTCAGGGGCCCCTCAGGGTCCGATTTTGTGGTTGGGTCACATCAGGGTCCGATTTTGTGGCCGCGGCTCCTCAGGGTCTGATTTTGTGGCCACGGCCCCTCAGGGTCCGATTTTGTGGCAGGGGCCCCTCTGGGTCCGATTTTGTGGGTGGGGCCCCTCTGGGTCCAATTTGGTGGGCGGGACCACTCTGGGTCCAATTTGGTGGGCGGGGCCTCTCAGGGTCCGATTTTGTGGTTGGGTCCCCTCAGGGTCCGATTTTGTGGTTGGGGCCCCTCAGGGTCGGATTTTGTGGCCGGGGCCTATCAGGGTCCAATTTTGTGACTGGGGCCCATCAGGGTCGGATTTTGTGGCCGCGGCCCCTCAGGGTCTGATTTTGTGGCAGGGGCCCCTCTGGGTCTGATTTTGTGGGCGGAGCCCCTCTGGGTCCAATTTGGTGGGCGGGACCACTCTGGGTCCAATTTGGTGGGCGGGACCACTCTGGGTCCGATTTGGTGGGCGGGGCCCCACAGGGTCCGATTTGGTGGGCGGGGCCACTCTGGGTAAGATTTGGAGGCTGGGGTCGCTCAGCCTCCAATTTGGAGGCCGTGGTCGTTGAGTTTCCGATTTGGAGGCCGAGGTCAAAAAGCCTCTGATTTGGAGGCCGGGGTCGATGAGACTCCGATTTGGAGGCCGGGGTGGCTCAGCCTCCGATTTGGTGGCCGGGGTGGCTCAGCCTCCGATTTGGAGGCCGGGGTGGCTCAGCCTCCGATTTGGAGGCCGGGGTGGCTCAGCCTCCGATTTGGAGGCCGGGGTGGCTCGGCCTCCGATTTGGAGGCCGGGGTGGCTCAGCCTCCGATTTGGAGGCCGGGGTGGCTCAGCCTCCGATTTGGAGGCCGGGGTGGCTCAGCCTCCTATTTGGAGGCCGGGGTGGCTCAGCCTCCGATTTGGAGGCCGGGGTGGCTCCGCCTCCTATTTGGAGGCCGGGGTGGCTCGGCCTCCGATTTGGAGGCCGGGGTGGATCGGCCTCCGATTTGGAGGCCGGGGTGGATCGGCCTCCGATTTGGAGGCCGGGGTGGCTCGGCCTCCGATTTGGAGGCCGGGGTGGCTCGGCCTCCGATTTGGAGGCCGGGGTGGCTCGGCCTCCGATTTGGAGGCCGGGGTGGCTCAGCCTCCGATTTGGAGGCCGGGGTGGCTCAGCCTCCGATTTGGAGGCCGGGGTGGCTCAGCCTCCGATTTGGAGGCCGGGGTGGCTCAGCCTCTGATTTGGAGGCCGGGGTGGCTCAGCCTCCGATTTGGAGGCCGGGGTGGCTCAGCCTCCTATTTGGAGGCCGGGGTGGCTCAGCCTCCGATTTGGAGGCCGGGGTGGCTCCGCCTCCTATTTGGAGGCCGGGGTGGCTCAGCCTCCGAATTGGAGGCCGGGGTGGATCGGCCTCCGATTTGGAGGCCGGGGTGGATCGGCCTCCGATTTGGAGGCCGGGGTGGCTCGGCCTCCGATTTGGAGGCCGGGGTGGCTCAGCCTCCGATTTGGAGGCCGGGGTGGCTCAGCCTCCGATTTGGAGGCCGGGGTGGCTCAGCCTCGGATTTGGAGGCCGGGGTGGCTCAGCCTCGGATTTGGAGGCCGGGGTGGCTCATTGTCCGATTTGGAGGCCGGGGTGGCTCATTGTCCGATTTGGAGGCCGGGGTGGCTCAGCCTCCGATTTGGAGGCCGGGGTGGCTCAGCCTCCGATTTGGAGGCCGGGGTGGATCAGCCTCCGATTTGGAGGCCGGGGTGGCTCAGCCTCCTATTTGGAGGCCGGGGTGGCTCAGCCTCCGATTTGGAGGCCGGGGTGGCTCAGCCTCCGATTTGGAGGCCGGGGTGGATCAGCCTCCGATTTGGAGGCCGGGGTGGCTCAGCCTCCTATTTGGAGGCCGGGGTGGCTCAGCCTCCGATTTGGAGGCCGGGGTGGCTCAGCCTCCGATTTGGAGGCCGGGGTGGCTCAGCCTCCGATTTGGAGGCCGGCGTGGCTCATTGTCCGATTTGGAGGCCGGGGTGGCTCAGCCTCCGATTTGGAGGCCGGGGTGGCTCAGCCTCCGATTTGGAGGCCGGTGTGGATCAGCCTCCGATTTGGAGGCCGGGGTGGATCAGCCTCCGATTTGGAGGCCGGGGTGGCTCAGCCTCCGATTTGGAGGCCGGGGTGGATCAGCCTCCGATTTGGAGGCCGGGGTGGCTCAGCCTCCGATTTGGAGGCCGGGGTCGATCAGCCTCCGATTTGGAGGCCGGGGTGGCTCAGCCTCCTATTTGGAGGCTGGGGTGGATCAGCCTCCGATTTGGAGGCCGGGGTGGCTCAGCCTCTGATTTGGAGGCCTGGGTCGATCAGCCTCCGATTTGGAGGCCGGGGTGGATCAGGCTCCGATTTGAAGGCCGGGGTGGATCAGGCTCCGATTTGGAGGCCGGGGTGGCTCATTGTCTGATTTGGAGGCCGGGGTGGCTCAGCCTCTGATTTGGAGGCCGGGGTGGCTCAGTCTCCGATTTGGTGTGTCGGCCCTTTAAGACTCATTTGGGTGCGCTGGCCCTTTAACAATCACTTTGGCGCGTTGGCCCTTTAAGAGCTAGTTTGGCTGACTGGGCTTCTTTTAAATCCACTTTGGCGCACACATTCTCTCTCAGGGGCATGTGTCATGTGATGAAGCTAGATTTGCATTTGTGCTGTGGGTTTCGCTTTAAGAGCTGATATTATGTGGCATAGGCTCTGTGCTGGGGTTCAAGTGACGTTCGTAGGCGTTGGCATAGTAACTGGGTGTGCCTGCGCATATCAATGAGCTCAACTGCCATTTCAATCGCCTCAGGGCACGTTTTGCCATTTCCTATTGAAAAGCATTGGAGACAGTGCATTCCAATGACGGGAAAAAAAAATTTCAAACGCAAATTGCGCAAAAACTACAAATCCGATCGACACGAAAAATACTTAGCACACCTCTCATGGACGCTGGCTTCGAAACGACACCTCAACGGCGTCTGTGCGTGTAGCGGTTCGGGCCGCATTAATTGCGGAAATCAACTTAATAATAATAAGAAGAAGAAGAGTAAGTTAGCAGCGTTCGGATTACAATATAGTGGTTTTTTCAAACCACTATAACTAGATGTGTATTTCCTGAAGGAAGTACAGATAGTGGTTTGAAATGGTGCCCGGGCTGCCCCTTTAAGAGAGACTTGCCTGCTGCCCCTGCAAGACTTTCAACTCAGGATACGATTTAACTGTGGGTGCCTCTCAGGGGCCACTTTGGCCTCAGGGTCTGATTTTGTGGGTGGGGCCCCTCAGGGCCTGATTTTGTGGCCGGGGCCCGTCAGGGTCCGATTTTGTGGGTGGGGCCTCTCAGGGTCCGATTTGGTGGGCGGGGCCCCTCAGGGTCCAATTTGGTGGGCAGGGCCCCTCAGGGTCCGATTTTGTGGGTTGGGCCCCTCAGGGTCCGATTTTGTGGCCGGGGCCCCTCAGGGTCCGATTTTGTGTCAGGGGCCCCTCAGGGTCTGATTTTGTGGTTGGGTCCCCTCAGGGTCCGATTTTGTGGTTGGGGCCCCTCAGGGTCCGATTTTGTGGCCGCGGCCCCTCAGGGTCTGATTTTGTGACCACGGCCCCTCAGGGTCCGATTTTGTGGTTGGGGCCCCTCAGGGTCCGATTTTGTGGCCGCGGCCCCTCAGGGTCTGATTTTGTGGCCACGGCCCCTCAGGGTCCGATTTTGTGGCAGGGGCCCCTCTGGGTCCGATTTTGTGGGTGGGGCCCCTCTGGGTCCAATTTGGTGGGCGGGACCACTCTGGGTCCAATTTGGTGGGCGGGGCCTCTCAGGGTCCGATTTTGTGGTTGGGGCCCCTCAGGGTCCGATTTTGTGGCCGAGGCCCATCAGGGTCCAATTTTGTGACTGGGGCCCATCAGGGTCCGATTTTGTGGCCGTGGCCCCTCAGGGTCTGATTTTGTGGCAGGGGCCCCTCAGGGTCTGATTTTGTGGCAGGGGCCCCTCTGGGTCTGATTTTGTGGGCGGAGCCCCTCTGGGTCCAATTTGGTGGGCGGGACCACTCTGGGTCCAATATGGTGGGCGGGGCCTCTCAGGGTCCGATTTGGTGGGCGGGGCCCCACAGGGTCCGATATGGTGGGCGGGGCCCCTCAGGGTCCGATTTGGTGGGCAGGGCCTCTCTGGGTCTGATTTGGTGGGTGGGGCCACTCTGGGTAAGATTTGGAGGCTGGGGTCGCTCAGCCTCCAATTTGGAGGCCGGGGTCGTTGAGCTTCCGATTTGGAGGCCGAGGTCAAAGAGCCTCCGATTTGGAGACCGGGGTCGATGAGCTTCCGATTTGTAGGCCGGGGTCAATGAGCCTCCGATTTGGAGGCCGGGGTGGCTCAGCCTCCGATTTGGAGGCCGAGGTGGCTCAGCCTCCGATTTGGAGGCCGGGGTGGCTCAGCCTCCGATTTGGAGGCCGGGGTGGCTCAGCCTCCGATTTGGAGGCCGGGGTGCCTCAGCCTCTGATTTGGAGGCCGGGGTGGCTCAGCCTCCGATTTGGAGGCCGGGGTGGCTCAGCCTCCGATTTGGAGGCCGGGGTGGCTCAGCCTCCGATTTGGAGGCCGGGGTGGCTCAGCCTCCAATTTGGAGGCCAGGGTGGCTCAGCCTCTGATTTGGAGGCCGGGGTGGCTCAGCCTCCGATTTGGAGGCCGGGGTGGCTCAGCCTCCTATTTGGAGGCCGGGGTGGCTCAGCCTCTGATTTGGAGGCCGGGGTCGATCAGCCTCCGATTTGGAGGCCGGGGTCGATCAGCCTCCGATTTGGAGGCCGGGGTCGATCAGCCTCCGATTTGGAGGCCGGGGTGGATCAGCCTCCGATTTGGAGGCCGGGGTGGCTCAGTCTCTGATTTGGTGTGTCGGCCCTTTAAGACTCATTTGGGTGCGCTGGCCCTTTAACAATCACTTTGGCGTGTTGGCCCTTTAAGAGCTAGTTTGGCTCACTGGGCTTCTTTTAAATCCACTTTGGCGCACACATTCTCTCTCAGGGGCATGTGTCATGTGATGAAGCTAGATTTGCATTTGTGCTGTGAGTTTCGCTTTAAGAGCTGATATTATGTGGCAGAGGCTCTGTGCTGGGGTTCAAGTGAAGTTCGTAGGCGTTGGCATAGTAACTGGGTCTGCCTGCGCATATCAATGAGCTCAACTGTCATTTCAATCGCCTCAGGGCACGTTTTGCCATTTCCCATTGAAAAGCATTGGAGACAGTGCATTCCAATGACGGGAAAAAAAAATTTCAAACGCAAATTGCGCAAAAACTACAAATCCGATAGACACGAAAAATACTTAGCACACCTCTCGTGGACGCTGGCTTCGAAACAACACCTCAACGGCGTCTGTGCGTGTAGCGGTTCGGGCTGTATTAATTGCGGAAATCAACTTAATAATAATAAGAAGAAGAATAAGTTAGCAGCGTTCGGATTACAATATTGTGGTTTTTTCAAACCACTATAACTAGATGTGTATTTCCTGAAGGAAGTACAGATAGTGGTTTGAAATGGTGCCTGGGCTGCCCCTTTAAGAGAGACTTGCCTGCTGCCCCTGCAAGATTTTCAACTCAGGATCCGTTTTAACTGTGCGTGCTTCTCAGGGGCCACTTTGGCCTCGGGGTCTGATTTGGTGGGTGGGGCGCCTCAGGATCCGATTCGGTGGCCTGGGCTCCTCAGGATTTGAATTAGTGGCTGGGATTCCTCAGGGTCTGATTTTGTGGGTGTGGCCCCTCAGGGTCCGATTTTATGGGTGGGGCCCCTCAGGGTCCGATTTTGTGGGTGGGGCCCCTCATGGTCTGATTTTGTGGGTGGGGCCCCTCAGGGTACGATTTTGTGGCCGTGGCCCCTCAGGGTCTGATTTTGTGGGTGGGGCCCCTCAGGGTCTGATTTTGTGGCCGGGGCCCCTCAGGGTCCGATTTTGTGGCCGAGTCCCCTCAGGGTCCAATTTTGTGGCCAGGGCCCCTCAGGGTCCGATTTTGAGGGCGGGGCCCCTCAGGGTCCGATTTGGTGGGCGGGGCCCCTCAGGGTCCGATTTGATGGGCGGGGCCCCTCAGGGTCCGATTTGGTGGGCGGGGCCCCTCAGGGTCCAATTTTGTGGGTGGGGCCCCTCTGGGTTCGATTTTGTGGCCGGGGTCTCTCAGGGTCCGATTTTGAGGCCGGGGCCCCTCAGGGTCCGATTTTGTGGCCGGGGCCCCTCAGGGTCCGATTTTGTGGTTGGGGCCCCTCAGGGTCTGATTTTGTGGTTTGGGCCCCTCAGGGTCCGATTTTGTGGCCGGGGCCCCTCAGGGTCCGATTTTGTGGTTGAGGCCCCTCAGGGTCTGATTTTGTGGCCGGGGCCCCTCAGGGTCCGATTTTGTGGCCGGGGCCCCTCAGGGTCCGATTTTGTGGCCGGGGCCCCTCAGGTTCCGATTTTGTGGCCGGGTCCACTCAGGGTCCGATTTTGTGGGTGGGGCCCCTTAGGGTCTGATTTTGTGGGTGGAGCCCCCTGGGTCCATTTTGGTGGGTGGGGCCACTCTGGGTCCGATTTGGTGGGCGGGGACCCTCAGGGTCTGATTTGGTGAGCGGGGCCCCTCGGGGTCTGATTTGGTGGGCGGGGCTCCTCGGGGTCCGATTTGGTGGGCGTGGCCTCTCGGTCCGATTTAGTGGGCAGTGCCCCTCAGGGTCCGATTTGGTGGGTGGGGCCCCTCAGGGTCCGATTTGGTGGGCGGGGCCGCTCAGGGTCCGATTTGGTGGGCAGGGGCCACTCTGAGTCTGATTTGGTGGGCGGGGCCCCTCAGTGTCCGATTTGGTGGGCTGTGCCACTCTGGGTCCGTTTTTGGTGGGCGGGGCCACTCTGGGTCCGATTTGGAGGCCAGGGTGGCTCAGCCTCCGATTTGGAGGCCGGGGTGGCTCAGCCTCCGATTTGGAGCCTGGGGTCACTCAGCTTTCGATTTGGCGCGTCGGCCCTTTAAGACTCATTTCGGTGCGCCGGCCCTTTAAGAATCACTTTGGCGCTTCGGCCCTTTAAGAGCCAGTTTGGCTCACTGGGCTTCTAAATACACTTTGGTGCACATTCTCTCTCAGGGGCATGCGTCATATGATGAAGCTAGATTTGCATTTGTGCTGTGGGTTTCGCTTTAAGAGCTGATATTATGTGGCAGAAGCTGTGTCCTTGGGGCGTCATGTGACGTTCGTAGGCGTTGGCATAGTAACTGGGTCTGCCTGTGCATATCAATGAGCTCAACTGCCATTTCAATCGCCTCAGGGCACGTTTTGCCATTTCCCATTCAAATGCATTGGAGACAGTGCATTCCAATGACGGGAAAAAAAATTTTCAAACGCAAATTGCGCAAAAACTACAAATCCGATCGACACGAAAAATACTTAGCACACCTCTCGTGGACGCTGGCTTCGAAACGACACCTCAACGGAGTCTGTGCGTGTAGCGGTTCGGGCCGCATTAATTGCGGAAATCAACTGGAAAATAAGAAGAATAAGAAGAAGATGAAGAATAAGTTAGCAGCGTTCGGATTACAATATAGTGGTTTTTTCAAACCACTATAACTAGATGTGTATTTCCTGAAGGAAGTACAGATAGTGGTTTGAAATGGTGCCCGGGCTGCCCCTTTAAGAGAGACTTGCCTGCTGCCCCTGCAAGACTTTCAACTCAGGATCCATTTTAACTGTGAGTGCCTCTCAGGGGCCACTTTGGCCTCAGGGTCTGATTTGGTGGGTGGGGCCCCTCAGGATCTGATTCCTTGGACTGGGCTCCTCAGGGCTTGAATTGTTGGCCGGGATCCCTTAGGCTCCTCTTTTGAGGGTGTGGCCCCTCAGGGTCCGATTTTGAGGGTGTGGCCCCTCAGTGTCCGATTTTGTGGGTGGGGCCCCTCAGGGTCCGATTTTGTGGCCGGGGCCCCTCAGGGTCCGATTTTGTGGGCGGGGCCCTTCAGGGCCCGATTTTGTAGCCGGGGCTCATCAGGGTCCGATTTTGTGGTTGAGGCCCCTCAGGGTCCGATTTTGTGGGTGGGGCCACTCTGGGTCCGATTTGGTGGGTGGGGCCACTCTGGGTCTGTTTTGGTGGGTGGGGCTCCTCAGGGTCCGATTTGGTGGGCGGGGCCCCTCAGGGTTCAATTTGGTGGGTGGGGCCCCTCAGGGTCTGATTTGGTGGGCGGGGCCACTCTGGGTCCGATTTGGTGGGTGGGGTCACTCTGGGTCTGTTTTGGTGGGCGGGGCCCCTCAGGGTCCGATTTGGTGGGCGGGGCCCCTCAGGGTTCAATTTGGTGGGCGGGGCCCCTCAGGGTCTGATTTGGTTGGCGGGGCCCCTCAGGGTCCGATTTTTTGGCCGGGGCCCCTCAGGGTCCGATTTTGTGGGTTGGGCCCCTCAGGGTCCAATTTTGTGGCCGGGGCCCCTCAGGGTCCGATTTTGTGTCAGGGGCCCCTCAGGGTCCGATTTTGTGGTTGGGACCCCTCAGGGTCCGATTTTGTGGTTGGGGCCCCTCAGGGTCCGATTTTGTGGCCAGGGCCCATCAGGGTCCGATTTTGTGACTGAGGCCCATCAGGGTCTGATTTTGTGGCTGAGGCCCCTCAGGGTCCGATTTTATTGGGGCCCCTCAGGGTCTGATTTTGTGGCAGGGGCCCCTCAGGGTCCGATTTTGTGGGTGGGGCACCTTAGGGTCTGATTTTGTGGGCGGAGCTCCTCTGGGTCCAATTTGGTGGGCAGGACCACTCTGGGTCCGATTTGGTGGGCGGGACCACTCTCGGTCCAATTTGGTGGGCGGGGCCTCTCAGGGTCCGATTTGGTGGGCGTGGCCACTCTGGGTCCGATTTTGTGGGCGTGGCCCCACAGGGTACGATTTGGTGGGCGGGGCCCCTCAGGGTCCAGTTTGGTGGGCAGGGCCTCTCTGGCTCCGATTTGGTGGGTGGGGCCACTCTGGGTAAGATTTGGAGGCTGGGGTCGCTCAGCCTCCTATTTGGAGGCCGGGGTCGTTGAGCTTCTGATTTGGAGGCCGGGGTCGTTGAGCTTCCGATTTGGAGGCCGAGGTCAAAGAGCCTCCGATTTGGAGGCCGGGGTCGATGAGCTTCCGATTTGGAGGCCGGGGTCGATGAGCCTCCGATATAGAGGCCGGGGTCATTGAGCCTCCGATTTGGAGGCCGGGGTCGTTGAGCCTCCGATTTGGAGGACGGGGTAGTTAAGCCTCCGATTTGGAGGCCGGGATAGTTAAGCCTCCGATTTGGAGGCCGGGGTCGATGAGCCTCCGATTTGGAGGCCGGGGTCGCTCAGCCTCCGATTTGGACCCCAGGGTCGATCAGCCTCCGATTTGAAGGCTGGGGTCGCTCAGCCTCTGATTCGGAGGCTGGGGTCGCTCAGCCTCCGATTTGGAGGCCCTGGTGGCTCAGCCTCCGATTTGCAAGCCGGGGTGGCTCAGCCTCCGATTTGGAGGCTGGGTGGCTCAGCCTCCGACTTGGAGGCAGGGGTGGCTCAGCCTTCGATTTGGAGGCCGGGGTGGCTCAGCCTCCGATTTGGAGGCCGGGGTGGCTCAGCCTCCGAATTGGAGGCCGGGGTGGCTCAGCCTTTGATCTGGAGGCCGGGGTGGCTCAGCCTCCTATTTGGAGGCCGGAGTGGCTCAGCCTCCTATTTGGAGGCAGGGGTGGCTCAGCCTCCATTTTAGAGGCCGGGGTCGATCAGCCTCCGATTTGGAGGCCGGAGTGACTCAGCCTCCGATTTGGAGGCCGGGGTGGCTCAGCCTCCGATTTGGAGACCGCGGTGGCTCAGCCTCCGATTTGGAGGCCGTGGTGGATCTGCCTCCGATTTGGAGGCCGGGGTGGATCAGCCTCCGATTTGGAGGTCGGGGACGATCAGCCTCCGATTTGGAGGCCGGGGTGGCTCAGCCTCCGATTTGGAGCCTGGGGTCACTCAGCTTTCAATTTGATGTGTCGGCCCTTTAAGACTCATTTCCGTGCGCCGGCCCTTTAACAATCACATTGGCGCGTTGGCCCTTTAAGAGCTATTTTGGCTCACTGGGCTTCTTCTAAATCAACTTTGGCGCACATTCTCTCTCAGGGGCATGTGTCATGTGATGAAGCTAGATTTGCATTTGTGCTGTGGGTTTCGCTTTAAGAGCTGATATTATGTGGCAGAAGCTCTGTCCTGGGGGCGTCATGTGATGTTCGTAGGCGTTGGCATAGTAACTGGGTCTGCCTGCGCATATCAATGAAAAAATGAGGATGAGTGACCTCATGGAGATCAACATCCAACACTGCGGAGACACCATCACATGTTTCTCAATGCAAGCAATGACTAGCCAGGTCTTTCATCGGGAAGGAACAACCACGGGAAGGGCAGTCTCCAATGAAGGAAACCACCTATGCCAAAACATAGTATCCATCCACAGACAGCTGTTTCGGGGTATCGTTGGCATAGTAACTGGGTGTGCCTGCGCATATCAATGAGCTTAACTGCCATTTCAATCGCCTCAGGGCACGTTTTGCTATTTCCCATTGAAAAGCATTGGAGACAGTGCATTCCAATGACAGGAAAAAAAATTTTCAAACGCAAATTGCGCAAAAACTACAAATCCGATCAACACGAAAAATACTTAGCACACCTCACATGGACGCTGGCTTCGAAACGACACCTCAACGGAGTCTGTGCGTGTAGCGGTTCGAGCCGCATTAATTGCGGAAATCAACTGGAAAATAATAATAATAAGAAGAAGAAGTTAGCAGCGTTCGGATTACAGTATAGTGGTTTTTTCAAACCACTATAATAAGTCAAATTCTGAGTAGAAACAAAAATGTCATTGTCTTGAACAGAACATGGATTGCATTTTGGATCCTGAAGAGATGATAATGTACAAATGGCTTTCTGTTCCTCAAGTGAAAATAATGCGGTAGTCAAAGGTGATGAAGCGGGTTCAAATGTTGGTCAATTACATTGCCGATCCACAGAGAAAAAGTGTCTTTTGACGGTTAACAACCTCGTAAGTTTATTAACATCTTTGATGGTCTGGAATAAGTTGAACTTTTTGCTCGGTACAGAATTCAGTCCTTTTGATAAAACTTCCATTTGTGCTTGAGATAAAACCACAGGGGCCAGAATCAGGACATAAGAAAAACTATCAATGGCTTTTACTAAGTTGTTTTCCTGTGCCTCGTAGGATAGCGTCTCCATGGACGGTTTTCTCTGTCTCCGTCCTCCTCTCCTACGCAAATTGCGTTTTTTGTTGCAACAGTGGAAAAATTACGAGGGTCACGTGTATCCACAGCCCTCCTACGTGAGGAATGGCCAGTGTCCTAATCCGAGCTATTGTATTCAGATGAAGAAAAATAGACCGTTTTATTGTGTTTATAACCAGGTTTGGAAGCGTTCACATTATTTCTCAAGATGGATTTTTTAGAGGAACCATGAAAAGAAGATTTATTCCAACTATATACTTTGTTGTTTTTATAGTTCATAGTGTCTCTGGAAAACGTAGATTTTTTATGTCAGGATCCTGACAGCGCCGGCATGCAGCCTCCGCTGAGCAGGGACTCACCCACACTGTAGGGGGCCCGGGGTCAGGTACAGCTGGAAAGTACAGATGCACAGGACCTGTGGATGCTGAAGTTTGCAAGCATTCACAGGACCTATGGTCATGTGACTGCAAGGGGGCGGGGCTTAGCATCCTGATTTCAGAGATGGCAGGACATTATCCAAAAACTCAGAGTCAGTCAAAACGAAGGTCATACACAGTACGGGCAAGCGAGGTACAGGAGGGATATTCAGGAGGGAGGTCAGACAAAGCCAAGGGTCATACACAGCACAGGCAAAGCAGGTACAGAGTCAGCAAACCAGAGACATAAACCATAACAGAGCAGGGTCAGAATACCAGGCAGACGGACAATGATTGACAATGAGTGACGCACGGACAAAGCAGGGTCGGGCACACTCACATAGGAGTATAAGTGACAGGGGATGGCTCTCCCCTGAAGCTATAAAAACCCTCCCCAGATCCACAGAGAGGCTCTCAGAGTTAACTCCTTCACCACCTACCCAAAACACACCATGACATTTTAGTCTTGATTATATTGTCTTCCAATGAATTTATATTATCAGTGATTTTTTTCATGAAAATGTCAAATCAGGTCGTGAGTTAAATTTCTTTACCGTATATACTCGTGTATAAGCTGAGATTTTCAACCCATTTTTTAGGCTGAAAGTGCTCCTCTCAGCTTATTCTCGAGTCATTGTCTCAGGAGGTAGGCGTTGGAGGGGGAGCACAGGAGTCGGCAGCTGTCAGATCATACTCACCCCTTCCTGGCACGGTCTCTGCACTTCCCTGCTTCTCAGATGGTTTCCGGTGCCGCAGATCTTCCTGTGTTCAGCTGTCACGTGGTACAGCAAGATTAAGTGGCGCGTGGAGGTGAAACAGGGACAGGTGAATATCACAGGTGTCGGGGCCCTGAGCAAGCGGCGACACTGGCACCTGGCCCCCATAGCGTGTCAGTATCCGCACCTGCTCATGACACCGTCACCTGGCCAACAGCGGCGAGAGGTGAGTATGTCATTTTTTTTTAAATCACAGCAGCATATGGTGCATATATATATCTATGGAGCATCTTATGGGGCCATCAACATTTATGCAGCATTATATGGGGCATATATATCTATAGAGCATCTTATGGGGCCATCAACCTTTATGGAGCAGCATATGGAGCAGCATATGGGGCATAATATTCTATGGAGCATCTATTGGGGCCATCAACCTTTATGGAGCAGCATATGGGGCATATTATTCTATGGAGCATCTTATGGGGCCATCAGCCTTTATGGAGCAGCTCTCCTCAACCACGACTATAAACTCTTGGTGAGGATCCTGGCGAACTGACTGCAGATGCTGCTACATGGCCTCCTATGTGAGGCTAAGACAGGATTTAATCAGGGATGCAGCAGCGTGGCAAATATTCGCATTTCAAACCTTTCAAACCTTTGCGGGCATTAAGGTTCCCGTGTCAATTTACTAATGGCTCACTGAAATGCTTGGGAATACAGGTGACAAAACACCCAGCTAAATTATAGAAAACTAATATTGATACATATCTTAAAAACTTAGAATCTACCTTAGTGAAATGGAAAGATTTTAACTTGTCATATCTAGGCAGAGCCAACTTAATTTAGATGACGGAATTCCCACGTCTCCTCTACCTCTTCCATACTATCCCAATTAACTATCTGTATCGCTCATTCATCTGGGAGGGAAAAATGCCCCGTATAGCCTTCAAAATACTCCAATGATTGCGGTGAAACGGGGGGATAAATTTCCCTGACATTTGACACTATACCTTAGCATCCCTGTACCGGGTGGTGGTGGACTGGCTGAGAGGAATGTCTTATTATGCCCAATATGACCTGGAGCGGTCTTACCCCGGCACTGGCTCTCCCTACCCTTCTACATCTCCCTTATACGGAATTGCTGACTGAAGTATAAGGGAGGGACAGGACTGTAGTCGTGACCTGTATTCCGGTGACAGCTGTGTCCAGTCCTTTCCCTACATGAAACAATACTATTCTCGGCATACCTGCATCTCCAGATTCAGGTTCACCCAGGCACTTCCCAGGCCATAGCAGTCTCTCTTCTAGGCGACCCCCATCAATGGAGACACAGTCCGAGACAACTTTAACACTTTCTCTACTTAGAATTTTGCACGTTACATTCACAGTTGGTACATCATAACATTTTCTTGCTTCCTGATCTTTCCTTTGCTTGTTGTCACTTCTGTGCAGTAAACGCCCGGACTGGACCGTACTAGACTGCTTCCCAGTTCCTTCCAGGCCTGACCTCACTATAATGACATTTCCTTCAGCCTGTTTCACCCCAGACATGAATTCATCAATCACTATGTTTGGTGGCCCCTAGTGAAGCATCCGGCCCGTCTGTACTGATCTTGTCGAAGCTCCAACTCCTTTCATCTCCTTAGTCCAGCCAACTTATGCCCTAAAAGCATTGGCCCAGGCGGTAAAATGCCACATCTTCCTTTTCCGATTCTGACCCACTGCTTAGGCATGCAGTGGCCGTGGGTAACGTGGACAATAACGACTTAATTTTATGTGACTGCCGAGCTGTCCGGCCCTATAGCCCATGTGGACACTTGGGCACCCTGGCCCCATCTGACTAAACCACTCTTCATCACTAACCTTAACTCTCAGCAGCCCCTCCTACAAATAACCCTCTAAGAACCTCCTATCAGGCCCCACTAGTATACCCCCTCTAGTGGTCCGCAACATAATTACAACTACCTGGTCTATAGGGGAAACTATATAGTAAGAGTGTCCTTCTCTAATATCCCAAGAAGGATACACTACCTATCCCTGACTGTACATATACAAAGAACACATAATATGTAAGCATTATAATACAGGAATGCAAGTCAATATATACAGTTTTCTATACAATGGTAACACATTCAAGTGGCAATACCATAAGCAATGAGCAGTAATACATAGTTATACATGTAGCAGTATCGCAGGCAATTATCATAAAACACGTCTGTAAACATTTAGAACTGGAAGACAATCAGAGGGAAGGGGAGCATGAAAGACATCATATCTTACACTCGTGAGAGCTAACCCACTTTTAATGTCCACATGGAGGGTATGGCGGAAACTACGTTGACATTTCCAGCTCTTTGCCTGGATGTCTCTTCTTCTTCCACTTATTGGTAACCCCCACTTTCAGGACGGGCACTCTCACCCTGTCTTCTACCAGTGGTACTCCCAAGGTATAACATCTATTAAGCACTTAGTCCACCCCGAGGAACGACGGATTTACTCAATAGAGGAGTTGAAATGTAAATATCCCACTGCCATATTCCCTCCCTTCCAATACTTGCAAGGTAAAAGCTATGGAACAAAAGTATTAGCACATCTTTCTGAATATGAATGGAGACCATCCGTGCTTAGATGGCTCACGAAATATAATTCTCCATCTGTCCAAATAGCCACTAATTACAAATTCATCCATATAGCTCTGGATTATGCACAATTCCAATTTCCAGTAACAAAATGGCAGACTGAAGACCCCAGCATGTCCTGTGACACTATTCTGAAAGCTCTAGACCCAGCCTACAAATTCCTCCCCTCAGCCCGTTTCCTAGAAATGAGATTGAAAATCTGTCACGGCTCTTACCTGACTCTGCGAAAAGGTCATAGAATGGGGTTGTACACAACTTCTAAATGTTTTATATGCCATTCCCTAGAAGCCAACCTGTTTCATTGCTTGTGGGCATGCCCGGTCATTAGACTATTTTGGGAAAGAGTACGGCAATACACTGCCACACATCTGACAAACTTTGTTCCTGGTGAACCCTTATGGGCCATATTTGGATACCTAAAACCAGATAATTACACCTGTTCTCCAGGGGCCCATAAACTACTGCATTTGGTGGCGGCTGCCAGTACTAAGGCCATTTTACAGACATGGATCCACGACCATGCCCCTCCTTTCAATATCTTTCTAGAGAAGCTGTCGCTCTTGCTTCAAATGGACTGGGTTGAGGCCTCTTTACATAAAGAGGGAAGGGTGCAGGCCTTTTTCAAAACTTGGGAAAGCTTCATCTCTCTGCTCCCACAGCACATCCAGAGCGATATTAAGATCTGTTTTCAGCCAACAGTCTGGTACCAGGAGCAACTACTACTGGGGGAGACACCTGTCCATTGATGTCTCTGGGTGAACCGCTGCAGAGAGACACTTCGGGGTGTTTGGGGTGTACTTTAGTGTCAGTGGGTCCTGAACTTAAGATTAGACACATGTGCTGGGTGTCTGATGGGTAAACATTATGCTTGTTTTTGACATGCCCCCCGCTTCCTTCTCCCTTTTTTCCCATCCCCGGTTTTTCAGGTTTGTCTTGATCTATTGTTCTGTGTACCGATGCGATCTCTAATGAGGTTTCATTACATATGCCTCAAACATTATCTGCATGGATATATGTAGGAAAGATTTTTTTTCAATAAAAACAAAGTTAAAAAGACACAGCTGGATCCCAATGAAGGAGTAGAACCATCTCAAGGAGGATCACAGGGAAATGGACAGCATGAAACTTACATATGAGTGTCTGAGCAAAGGGTCTGAATACTTATGACCATGTGATAGTTCAGTTTTTCTTTTTTAATACATTAATAAAAATTTCTACATTTCAGTCAAGATGAGGTGCAGAGTGTACATTAATGAGAAAATTATGAAATTTTTTGAAATTGCCAAATGGCTGCAATGAAACAAAGAGTGAAAAATGTAAAGGGGTCTGAATACTTTCCGTACCACTATATATGTAGGGTGTATTTAGGTCATTGAGTGTAAACCGGCAGTGAGTGGGGCCGCCATATCGCAATCTTAGGGTGCCAACCTCGGCGGCAAGGCGGGCTGAGTGATAGGCCGTAATATGGCTAGATAACTTCTCCTCACTGTACCTCTGATATGATAAGCCCCCCTTTTTAAAGTATTAAAATTGTTGTAAGTAGTAGGAGGGTCTCTTTTTAGCTATTTTTTCATCTTCCCACTCTTCCATTATCATGGCTCTTATGTGTTTGTTAGCTGGAAAGACTCTGTTTCTCTGGGTTCACAGCCCCTAAACATTTCATCCTGTATTGAGTGAGCCATTTGTGCTTCCTCAGTTTTCATTGTACTCGTTCTGTATCGTCGGATGAAAAATAATCTTTATTCCTTTCCTCTGGGAGAACCTGAGGCATTTCCTCTCCACCCTCCAGATATTGGTACCGATCATAAGAACCTTCATCTTTCTCTGATGATACTTCCATTTCCCACCTTTCTCTCTTATGATGGGACATGACCTGTACTGTCTGAGGGGGAACTGGACTGGAAACTGTGCTTAGCGCGTCTTCCCTAATTATAGACCTCATGTCAGCCATGAATGAGGTCTGCTCCTTCTTTAGGATCTTTGTAATACATTCAGCACACAGCTGGTTCTTATGTGTCACAAGTAACTTAGCCAAGACACCTAACTACTTTGGCACGAAGGGTAATAAATGGTGATTTTTTCTCCTTGTCGTTAATGTATAGCTTGCCCAAATATGGAGGTGAGATTGACATTTAGCTTGAGAAATGGAAGTGTCAAGTACAACATTATCCATCACAGAACATGTGACACAGAGTTTGTCATTTACTTTGCCACTTGTCCTTGCAAGCTAATATATAGGACTCACGTGTCATGACTCTGGACAGGATGGTTCCGCCTCCATCCTGGTCAGGTCAGGGTTAATTTTAGTCTGCCTCTCTTTGGTTTTGGGGCGGCTATTTAATCTTGGCAGTTCCTGGATTTAGTGTCGGTGATACTTCTGTATACCTTGTTTGTGGTCGCTGACCCAGGTGACTCATCGTAAAGGTATGCCTTTGTCCCCTGACTTTTGCCTCTGTATTCTGCTTTGTACTTCTCTGTCTCTCCTGTTTATCTGATCCCCTTGGCTTGTCTCCGTTTACTCTTTGTCTTGTCGCTAGGTACTGCGCGCTCATCTGGCTTTTGACCCTCGGCTCTCTTTGACCAGGTTTACTGTCTTTGTCCTGTGCTCTGCATGCTCAGTTTCTTTCCCTGCACTCACGTGTGGTGTCTCTTCCCCCTGGTCACGTGATCGCTTAGTGCTGGGTCCTGTGCTTGCTGCCCTAGCCTCAGGTCCTTGTGTGCTGCATGCCTTCTGCCTGCACTCCCCGCGCTCATTCATGTGCCCCCTGATAGCGCTCCCTAGGCAGTGCCTGTGACACCTTAGAAAACCTAGAGACCGAATAAGGTCAGCTTCTTACTGCGCTAAAGCAGTCCGTTCAACGCATAGCGTTGATGGGCTGCGTTAACACTATAGCATAACGCGATCGCGTTATGCTATACCGCTAGTGCAGATGCTTCATATGCGCTAACGGTGACGGAAGCTCAGATGCTGCAGCACGTGTCCGAGGGTCCATCACAGAATAATGGCACATCGCTAGCGCATGCTGATTATGGCATGAGTTGGCGATGCGCCCAATAATGGGGGTTAATGGCAGCGTTAACAGATTGCGTTACACTGTGTTATGCCTCGGTGTAACGCAATACGTTAAACGGATTGCCATAACGCAGTGTGACCCAGCCTAAGTGAACATGTCTTGAGCATCAACAATTCTAAAAAGATTGAAGACATGACTCAAATAAAACCCTTGCCGAGACATTTCAAGACAAAACATAACTGTGATTCCAGCTTACTACGTGTCTCTGGCATCAATAGGGTCCTGGTTACCAAAAGGGGTGGCGAATGGAAAAAGATCTGGTCACTAGGGATGGGCGAACCCAAACTGTAAAGTTCTGGACCCGTACCGAACACATAGTGCTCGGTCACAAAGTTCTGAACATGGGTTTCCATGGGATACCTGTGTTACAGTTGGGGTCCAAAGCCTGTAATAGCATAAAATTAATAATAAATATTATACTTACCTGTCCTGGGTCGCATCCTCCAATCCTGCTGTCTCCTGGCCGCATCTGCTTCTGGGGCCGCGCATTAACTGGGGTGAACCCTGACGTCACCACACGAACGCCACTGACACTGGCTGAAAATTTCCGAGCAGTGGAGTGAATAAGCCGGAAGTTAATGAGCGGCCCCGGAAGTAGATGCAGCCGGGAGACAAGGCGGGAGGACGCGTCACTGGACTAGTAAGTATAATTATAATGTTTATTATTAATTTTATGCTTTTACAGCCCCCCCACCCCATATCTGTAAAGTCCAAGCTCTGGGTTTGGACGCAAGTTCGCGTCATCTCCGGCCCCGAGCTTGAACTTTACAAAAAATCTCGGGCGAACCCAGCGATCCCGATCATCGGGGGGGGGGGGGGGGGGTTCGCCCATCACTACTGGTCACAATTAGAAACTAAATGGATCTGGCAATTACCTTATATCCCAATGGTGTAAATGAAGTTCTCAGCATCTCCCCTTTCCTATAGGGGGTTTGGTAGAATTTGTTCTCTACACTCTTTTTTAAATAAAAGTTTTATCTGATTTCCATGTGTCTTATTTGTTTTTCATTTCCCTTTTATTTAAAAGGTTTCCTCATAAAACAACAGTCACAAGATAGCCTATCTGCACTTTACTCTCCTATGGTGAAGATCCTCTAGACATCCGGTGTCACGATATCACCGCTGCCACCAATATGTCACGATCCCACTGCTGACACCGATATGTCACGGACGGGGGAATGCGACGCACTGTCGACACATGGCTATCACAGGCACAGTGGGGGCTTATCTTAGTTAACCCACCACTGGCACCATGTGACAAAAATACAGCAAGCTAGTCTTGCCCTAACAATTTATCGCAGGGGGGTTATTTTGGATGCCCCAACACTGCTAACAACCTTCCAAGAACTGCGGGGATTTATGTATATCCCACTTTCTCAGTTCCACTTTGGAACTTGCAGCTCTCCGGCGCCCCCCTTATTCTCAGGTCAGTCAGGGAACTACACCTAGGATAATTAGTCGCCGGACTGGCTGCTTGTTGTGCACAGGCGATTAGACTGCTGCAGTAAGGGGATTATCAGTGCTCTGGCCTCAGTCACCCAATCAGCATATAAGACCCTTGCGTACTGCCAGCTAGCCCAACCAACCAAACACACCACGCCACCACCAGCCCCTGGTTTCTCTGCTTAAGTTATAGACTTAATAGAGGGGTTCGAAGCCAACCCAATTCGGTAGCATAATTATCTAAAGGCACGTGTTCGTTTCTTAGAGCATGAAGACAGACTGATAATTTTATGATTTATTCCCCAAAGGCGGGCAGTGATTACATAGATAAAAAGTTGTTACAAAGTTGAAACATTAGATATGTACATTGCAAATATAAAATAACAGGGATGAAAAGCAGAAATTAAAACTTACAGTTGCTCAATTATCTTTAGGCAAATCATGTGGCTGGGAGATGGGCAGGCAGCCAGCCAGACATCTCCCAACATCTGGTGGGTCCTTTCAGCATGAAAACTCCAGCTTAACTGACTGGTTTGTTTACTGGCATGCCTTATGGCGTCTGCTGTGTGACATCACAGAAGGGGTTGCTGGAGACGTTTGGCCCCCCTTTCTCTAAGTTACAATCTAACTGTAAAATTTATACTAACTATATCTCGATGAGGCAAGCTCACATAAACACGCAGATGGCATCGTTTTTCCCCATTTATCGAATACAATAAAACAAAACCAAACATGCAGTAGTTAGGACACAACATTTGGGAGTAATCCATATCTCCGTTTATGAGAGTGCTAGAACTTCGCAAGAGCCACCGTAGCGAAGCCGGGTCCGCGCAGATCACAGAAATGTCTGTTTCATTTTTCTGTTGCGACCGGAGCCTGCGCTAGGCTTATTTTAATATCTCTCATTCATAAGCTTGCCCCGTATGGTTTAAACAAAGACTTCCTTTCCTGGCTGTGCAGGGAGGGGGGAAGAGAGAGAGAGACAGCTGCTTGCAACAGGAAATGTCTGGTGTCCTATTACTAATGCAGACACAGAGCTGTAAGTGAGTAAGGGGGGTTTTCAGCTGACAGGTAGATTTTCTCATCAGTAGAGTAGCAATGGGAGATACTAGAATGTTCCGTAAAATCATATCTACTTAGCATTACATCCGGACAGTCAGGAACATTGGATACCATCTGTGTCTACCCACTATTCTAACAATGAACGGTCTCTCCACATTCATTTACTCCTCTATACGGTTATTACTGGGAATGACACTATGATGACTTTTCTTCTGGGAGACACAGATCACATGTGACTGATATTGCAGTGTGAATATAAACTTATATTTTTTCTGTATTTTTCTGACCTTACATTGTGGGTTATGAGGTGTTTTGGGCTTGTTTTTTTGTATCCTTTATTTTTAACTTTCCAGTTGGTTAATTGGGATTCCAATATAAGCCCATATATCCTGGGAAGTGTCAGGTTCTGGGATTTAATTATATTTTTTAATAACAATTTCATTCACGATTATTCACTTAACTTATTGTTCATTACATTTTCTCAAAATAACATATTTCTCTTTTTTTACACATCCTAATACTGATTTATTTATATTTCAAAGAAAACATTTCTATGAGTGTATACACTTCACAACAAACACTTTTCCATATATTTTATTATCCATCACTGTTTCTTAAGCTGCTTTTATCGTTATAACTTTACCATATCACTTTTTATTCTCTTTTCTTATCCGTTGCACTTTCACTGGCCACTTGGTGGTGTCACATTTGGCTCTTTTCACATGCATTGTTTTGTTTCCTGACACCACTCACTGTCACCCCTAGATTGTTTCCTATAGAATTATAGATCCGTGTCCCTCGTGATGTAAAAACTGTATGAAGTATATAGTTTGAAGTCTGGGATCTGCATATATGTGGCTAGTTTTGTTTCGGATAACATGATACATGATTTTAGTTTTTTTTGTCTAGTCTCGCTTGAATATAGATCAATATTAATTAGTCTCCTGATGACGCCTTTGGTGAGGACGATGAAACCCGTAGAAATGAAAGGCTTGGAGAGTGAGTGTGTATACATCACCTCACCCTATATACTGAGATGTGGGGTACATGTTTTTTCTATTAGTCACCTACTGACTAACCTTCAGGGGGTGAATTATGGGTATAGTTTTACATTTGGAATTAATAAGGTTTATATTTATCCTTTTGTCAGCAAACATGAGGAATGACAAGAGACAACCCATTTAAGAAGATTTAATTTTGGTTAAAACTATTCCAACATTATGAACATAAAAAGTCTTCTCCCCTTTGTTATGTCTCTGATGTTTATTAACAGTTGATTTCCAAGTAAAATATTTCCCACATTAAGAAAATAAAAAAGGCTTCTCATCTGTGTGACTGCTCTGATGGCGATGAAGAAGCGCTTTCTGGTTAAAATGTTTCCCACATTCTGAACATGAAAATGGCTTCTCCCCTGTGTGAGTTCTCTGGTGCTTAACAAAATTTGATTTATTGTTAAAGCATTTCCCACATTCTGAACATGAAAAAGGCTTCTCTCCTGTGTGAGTTATTTGGTGGATAACAAAATGTGATTTATGTACAAAACATTTCCCACATTCTGAACATGAATATAGTTTCTCCCCTGTGTGAGTTCTCTGGTGCTTAACACAATGTGATTTATTGTTAAAACATTTCCCACATTCTGAACATGAAAAAGCCTTCTCCCCTGTGTGAGTTCTCTTGTGGGTAACCAATTGTGATTTCTGTGCAAAAGATTTCCCACATTCTGAACAGGAAAAAGGCTTCTCCACTGTGTGAGTTCTCTGGTGCTTAACATAATCTGATTTCTTGTTAAAACATTTCCCACATTCTGAACATGAAAATGTCTTCTTTCCTTTAGGAGCAGTTTGTTTTTTAATGCCTCTTTTGTGACTTTGATTTTCCTTAATAGTCAGTAATGAATCAGAAGATGGGACCTGTTTCATAGGATCAGATGACAGATCTTTGCTGTGAATGGATGATGATATATCTGGAGTAATAGCAATCACTTCAGTTGTATCTTGTAGGATCTCAAGATCATCAGATTTAAAAATTGAAGATGTCAGCTGTCCCTCTGATCTCCTGCTACAGTCATCTGCGAAGATAAAAAAAAAAAAAAAAATTTAATAAAATATTAAGTTTTATATTTTTGAACATTTCTACTTAAACTGTACATAAAAATGGCAACCTATGTAAAAAACTTTAATTATTTACCAAGACAATGACAGTTCACAGTCTAATAGAAAACCTTGTTGGATGAACCAGCAGTGTGTGGTGTTCAACTGTTTGTTCATTCTGCCTCCCAAATATCAAATAAAAAGAAACCAATCAATGTTATGTAGGTGAAAATAATACCAATTCTCATCTCACAAAAAACAAGTCCCCACTCAGGTCCATCATCTGTAAACACTATTAGTGGCTCAAAGGCTGTTGAAAAGCAACAAGGTTTCCATAAACCAATCCAGTTATATCCGCTTTCACTTCGGAGTCTTGCAATGTGCGCAAACAACATTTAGGATTAGAGTTGAGCGAAACGGGTCGAAAAATTTCAAAAGTCGCCGACTTTGGGCAAAGTCGGGTTTCATGAAACGAAACCCGACCCTAGGATGAGGTCGGCCACGAGGTCGGCGACTTGCGTGCCAAAGTCGCGTTTCAAAAGTTTGTTTTGCGCTCTTTTTCAGCCAATCAGGATCCACGGACACTGTGGGCAACGTGATGACCTAGGCACGGGTCACCACCATCTTTCAGAAGGGCATGCAAGTGATTGGCTTGCTTTGGTGGGCGTCACAGGGGGTATAAAAGGGCGTGCACGCCGACCGCCATCTTACTTCTGCCGATCTCAGTATAGGGAGAGGTTGCTGCTGATTCTGTAGGGAGAGTGTTAGGCAGGGAAGAAAAAAAAACTGCTTCTGCTGCTAGCGATTGTGCCTGTACAACACACCAGTCACTGTGTGTGCAGTGCAAGGGGAGGCTATATTGTGGTGTATCAGTGGTGTTGGTTGTTGGGCTGCCTTCTAAGGCTTCCTGACAGCTGGCGTTGCTGTTTACCCACTGCTCTGCAAACTGCTTTTTTAAAAGCAATCCCAATTTTTTTTTTTGTCCTGCTGAGGTACTGAGCTGCAAACTGCTTTTTTAAAAGCAATCCCAATTTGTTTTTTTTTGTCCTGCTGAGGTACTGAGCGTGCATTTTTTCACACCATACAGCGGTGTACGCTCCTCACACAGTACCGTGTAACGGCTGTTATCACAGCCACAGTGAAGCTATCTGTGTCACTCTGTGAGAATAAGTCGAGGACATGTTCCGTTCTTACAGACCTGTACTCTAGGGAGATTCCTACTCTGCCCAATTCTACATACACCTTGTAGTTTGTGATACACTAGCCAATTTCTGCCTGTGACATAGCACTCAGATATTCAGTGGGCCTCACACAATCCAAAAGTGTCCAATGTCTGCAGAAATTCAAAATCTCACTTATCCTCTAGTCACTTTGGTCACAGCTGTGCCATCGAGCCTGTGACATAGCGCTCAGATATTCAGTGGGCCTCACACAATCCAAAAGTGTCCAGTGTCCACAAGTGTCTGCAGAAATTCAAAATCTCACTTATCCTCTAGTCACTTTGGTCACAGCTGTGCCATCGAGCCTGTCACATAGCGCTCAGATATTCAGTGGGCCTCACACAATCCAAAAGTGTCCAGTGTCCACAAGTGTCTGCAGAAATTCAAAATCTCACTTATCCTCTAGTCACTTTGGTCACAGCTGTGCCATCGAGCCTGTGACATAGCGCTCAGATATTCAGTGGGCCTCACACAATCCAAAAGTGTCCAGTGTCCACAAGTGTCTGCAGAAATTCAAAATCTCACTTATCCTCTAGTCACTTTGGTCACAGCTGTGCCATCGAGCCTGTCACATAGCGCTCAGATATTCAGTGGGCCTCACACAATCCAAAAGTGTCCAGTGTCCACAAGTGTCTGCAGAAATTCAAAATCTCACTTATCCTCTAGTCACTTTGGTCACAGCTGTGCCATCGAGCCTGTGACATAGCGCTCAGATATTCAGTGGGCCTCACACAATCCAAAAGTGTCCAGTGTCCACAAGTGTCTGCAGAAATTCAAAATCTCACTTATCCTCTAGTCACTTTGGTCACAGCTGTGCCATCGAGCCTGTGACATAGCACTCAGATATTCAGTGGGCCTCACACAATCCAAAAGTGTCCAGTGTCAACAAGTGTCTGCAGAAATTCAAAATCTCATTTATCCTCTGGTCATTTGGTCACAGCTGTGCCATCGAGCCTGTCACATAGCGCTCAGATATTCAGTGGGCCTCACACAATCCAAAAGTGTCCAGTGTCCACAAGTGTCTGCAGAAATTCAAAATCTCACTTATCCTCTAGTCACTTTGGTCACAGCTGTGCCATCGAGCCTGTGACATAGCGCTCAGATATTCAGTGGGCCTCACACAATCCAAAAGTGTCCAGTGTCCACAAGTGTCTGCAGAAATTCAAAATCTCACTTATCCTCTAGTCACTTTGGTCACAGCTGTGCCATCGAGCCTGTGACATAGCACTCAGATATTCAGTGGGCCTCACACAATCCAAAAGTGTCCAGTGTCAACAAGTGTCTGCAGAAATTCAAAATCTCACTTATCCTCTGGTCATTTGGTCACAGCTGTGCCATCGAGCCTGTCACATAGCGCTCAGATATTCAGTGGGCCTCACACAATCCAAAAGTGTCCAGTGTCCACAAGTGTCTGCAGAAATTCAAAATCTCACTTATCCTCTAGTCACTTTGGTTACAGCTGTGCCATCGAGCCTGTGACATAGCGCTCAGATATTCAGTGGGCCTCACACAATCCAAAAGTGTCCAGTGTCCACAAGTGTCTGCAGAAATTCAAAATCTCACTTATCCTCTAGTCACTTTGGTCACAGCTGTGCCATCGAGCCTGTCACATAGCGCTCAGATATTCAGTGGGCCTCACACAATCCAAAAGTGTCCAGTGGACCACAAGTGTCTGCAGAAATTCAAAATCTCACTTATCCTCTAGTCACTTTGGTCACAGCTGTGCCATCGAGCCTGTCACATAGGGCTCAGATATTCAGTGGGCCTCACACAATCCAAAAGTGTCCAGTGTCCACAAGTGTCTGCAGAAATTCAAAATCTCACTTATCCTCTAGTCACTTTGGTCACAGCTGTGCCATCGAGCCTGTCACATAGCGCTCAGATATTCAGTGGGCCTCACACAATCCAAAAGTGTCCAGTGTCCACAAGTGTCTGCAGAAATTCAAAATCTCACTTATCCTCTAGTCACTTTGGTCACAGCTGTGCCATCGAGCCTGTCACATAGCGCTCAGATATTCAGTGGGCCTCACACAATCCAAAAGTGTCCAGTGTCCACAAGTGTCTGCAGAAATTCAAAATCTCACTTATCCTCTAGTCACTTTGGTCACAGCTGTGCCATCGAGCCTGTCACATAGCGCTCAGATATTCAGTGGGCCTCACACAATCCAAAAGTGTCCAGTGTCCACAAGTGTCTGCAGAAATTCAAAATCTCACTTATCCTCTAGTCACTTTGGTCACAGCTGTGCCATCGAGCCTGTCACATAGCGCTCAGATATTCAGTGGGCCTCACACAATCCAAAAGTGTCCAGTGTCCACAAGTGTCTGCAGAAATTCAAAATCTCACTTATTTTCTAGTCACTTTGGTCACAGCTGTGCCATCGAGCCTGTCACATAGCGCTCAGATATTCAGTGGGCCTCACACAATCCAAAAGTGTCCAGTGTCCACAAGTGTCTGCAGAAATTCAAAATCTCACTTATCCTCTAGTCACTTTGGTCACAGCTGTGCCATCGAGCCTGTCACATAGCGCTCAGATATTCAGTGGGCCTCACACAATCCAAAAGTGTCCAGTGTCCACTAGTGTGAGCAGAAATTCAAAATCTCCCCTGTCCTATAGACACCTTGTACCTTGTTTTACATTACTATATAGTTTGTTGGATTTTGTCTACATTTTTACCAAAAATGAGGAAGGCTGGTGGAAGAGGCCGTGGAATTGGGCGGGGGTTGGCAGCTGGTAATGATGGTGTTGGTGGTGGATCTGATGGTAGTGGCAAGAGCAAAATAGGACCAAATGCAGGTGTTGAGCCTGCGTCATTGTCTGGCTCCATAAGGCTTCGAAGGCTTAGTTTTCTAGGAGTTGGCAAACCGCTTTTAAAGCCAGAGCATCAGGAAAAAGTTTTGTCTTACATTGCTGACTCAGCCTCCAGCTCTATCGCCTCCTCTTCTTCAGTTGTAAAAAGTAAAAGCACTGAGTCGTCATTGGAGGCTCATGTTCATGAAACACACCTTTCCTTGTGTCCTTCACCCCAACCAAGATTGAAGGATGACGCAGGCCATACTACTGATTACTCCATGGAGCTGTTTTCACATACCATGCCTGGATTATCAAGTCAAATGGTGAATTACCCAGGCCAAGATGAATCTGACATGGAGTGCACTGATGCACAGCCGCTGATGGATGATTCTGCTGGTACATTCACTCAGAGCACTACATTGTCCTCGCAGTGTACAGAGCCAGATTCTGACCCTGATGAGACTCAGGTGCCCCTTCCCGCACACTATACCACCATACACGGTGACACAGAGGAAGGTGCACATGACATTGAAAAGGAGGTGATAGATGACCCAGTTGTTGACCCAGATTGGCATCCATTGGGGGAAGAGGGTGCTGCTTCCAATAGCTCAGATGAGGAGCATCCACAGCAGACATCGACATCGCAACAGCTGTTATCTGGCAGGCCCGGAGCACTCCAAAGACAGGTTCCAAAAATCAAGAGTTGCTGGACAGCTTGTCCAGAGGGTCAAAAGATCACAGCGTGCTAGGCCGCAAAATGTCTGCCAAAGTAGGAAGAGTGCAGTGTGGCACTTTTTTGAACAAAATCCTCATGATCAGGCCAAGGTTATCTGTAAGAAGTGCGCAAAGACCTTTAGCCGAGGGAAAAATCTGAAAAATTTGAATACCAGTTGCATGCTTAGACATTTAACCAGCATGCACTTGCAAGCGTGGACACAACACCAAACCTCAAGTGCCACATGTGCAACTGATCACAACGAAGGTAGTCAGCAACGCTACATTGTTTCCCCCACTGTAAGCCCACCGGTTAGCACAGCAGCAAATGTTGAGGTGTCGTTGCAAGGCCACAGCAGTCAGGGAATCCCACTGTTATATCAACGAAAGACTGATTCTAGGCCATCAGAAAGAACACCAACTCCATCACCATCATCAACCCTCTCTCAGTCCGCCCTGTCCACCGCTACTTCCACCATATGCAGCTCTCAAGTCCAGCTCACCCTCCCAGACACTATGAATAGGTCAAGAAAGTACTCAGTCTCTCATCCACGTACACTGGGTTTGAACGCCCACATTGCCAAACTAATCTCGTTTGAGATGATGCCCTTTCGGTTGGTGGAAAGCGCAGCTTTCCGCGAACTCATGGCCTATGCAGTACCACGCTATGACCTACCCAGTCGCCACTTCTTCTCTCGCAAAGCCATCCCAGCCCTCCATCATGTGAAAGACCGCATTGTCCATGCACTCAGTCAGTGAGCGGAAAGGAGCACCTCACAACTGATGCATGGTCCAGTCGGCATGGCCAGGGCCGTTACGTGTCCATCACTGCGCACTGGGTTAATGTGGTGGATGCAGGGTCCACAGGGGACAGCGGTGGTGGGACAGTGCTGCCTAGCCCACGGTATAGGAAACAGTTGGCTGTAGGCGTTCGACCCTCCTCCTCCAGAAGCGAAAACTCGTCCAGAGCGCAGTCGTACGAGCACTCCATCTGCAGCTGCCACTGTTGCACACGAGGTGTCCCCCTATCGAGCAGCTAGTGGAAAGCGTCAGCAGGCTGTGTTGCAGATGATGTGTTTGGGCGACAGACACACCGCCGAGGTGCTGGCCGAGTACTTTCAGCGACAAACTGAGTCATGGCTGGGCAGTGTACATCTTGAGGCAGGCAAGGTAGTTAGTGATAACGGCCGTAATTTTGTGGCAGCCATAGCCCTTTCAAAACTCAGCCACATACCTTGCTTGGCTCACACCTTGAACCTGGTGGTGCAGTGCTTCCTCAAAAATTATCCGGAGTTAACAGCCCTGCTCCAGAAGGTGCGAAGACTGTGCGCGCACATCCGCCGGTCGCCTGTACACTCCGTTCGTATGCAGAAGCTGCAGCGATTGCTCCACCTTCCCAACCAACGCCTCATTATCGACATTGCAACAAGGTGGAACTCCACCCTGCACATGGTGGAGCGGCTGTGCGAGCAGAGGCAGGCCATAATGCATTTGTGGGAGGATACACGGCCAGGCACTTTGAGAGCAGACATGGAGTTGACAGGTGTGCAGTGGTCGAAGCTGAAAGACCTCTGTAAAGTCCTTCAGTGTTTTGAGGAATGCACACGGCTGGTAAGCGCAGACGACGCCATCCTAAGCATGAGCATCCCACTTATGCGTCTGCTCATGCAAACTTTGACGCACCTTAAGGAGCAGGCTTCTGCAGACAATGTTGATGAGGAGGAAGAGGAGGGAATCCTTGATGACATTCAGCCATTGTCTGCTCAGGGACCTCTCCTGGACGAGGTGGAGGAAGAAGAGGAGGAGGATGATGGGGATGATTACTTAGGGGAGGAGGATGCATCTCGTGGGGCAAGTGAAAATGTTGGCGTGGCAAGGTCTGGTACAGGGTTTGTGCATGACTGGAGGGATGTGGATTTGCCAGAAAGTGCTCCTCCAACCAGCACTCGCAGTGCATCATTGACACCGGGAACATTGGCCCACATGTCAGATTATGCCTTGCAGATCCTAAAAAGGGACCCCCGCATTGCCAAAATGATGAACGATGACGACTACTGGTTGGCCAGCATCCTGGATCCACGCTATAAAGGCAAATTACAAAACATCATGCCACAGGAGAACCTTGACCTAATATTGGCTAATAAACAAGCAACTCTGGTAAATCGGTTGCTTGAGGCATTCCCAGCACACAGCAGCGGTGATGGTTCTCACACGAGCCGTACGGGCCGGGGTCAGCTTGGCAGAGGTGTTCGTGGTGCACACAGCAGAAGTGGCGTTGGAGACAGGGGTTTCATGACAATGTTGTGGACTGATTTTTCAAGTACCGCTCACACAACTGGTAATACTGCATCGATGGAAAGTGACAGGAGACAGCAGTTGTCAACTATGGTTACAAACTACTTTTCCTCCCATATCGATGTTCTCCCACACAGGTCATTCCCCTTTGACTATTGGGCTGCTAAACTGGACACCTGGCCTGAATTGGCACAATATGCCTTACAGGAGCTCGCTTGCCCAGCTGCAAGTGTGCTATCGGAAAGAGTCTTCAGTGCAGCTGGATCAATCCTGACAGAAAAAAGGACCCGTCTGTCAACCCAAAATGTGGATGATCTAACCTTCATTAAAATGAACCACGCATGGGTTTCCAAGGATTTTGTCCCACCTTCCCCTGATGACACATAGGGTGACAGAAAAATGGCTTGCTTTGGTCCACCTATTCCTGGGTCTTGACCTATTTCACCTTTTGCATCAGCTGAATGTCCAACATCAACATATGCCACTTTCTAAAACTCCCTAACTGTGCTGCCTCCCCCCCATGGCCGGGGTCACCACCTAGCGCACGACACCGTGCGAGTGCCGTTGCCCTGGACAGGTGGGTAGGCCGAATCTTGGGCGCGGGCACTGGCACAGGGTCCCTCATAGTGCAATCAAGTGTCTCTGACGGTGGTGGTGCACACCCGCCGTCAGACACACCGCCGTACTATGAGGGGCCCAGTGCCAGTACCGACGCCCACGAGTGGGCCCCCCTTGCTTGGGCGGGGCCCCAGCATTTGCAATCTTTACCTCTCCCTGCTCCTCCGCTGTGTAGTCTGGGCCGTCAAATCCATACTGGGCCTGACACCGTTTGAGCCTGCCTCCTGATGTATAGACATATTTTGAATGTGTACGCTATCCATACATGTTATCTGGGGATACGGTACCCTTTCTCACCTTTGTGCAATCACGTGCAATCCATACTGGGCCTAACACCGTCTGAGCCTGCCTCATGATGTATAGACATATATTTTGAATGTGTACGCTATCCATACATGTTATCTGGGTATACGGTACCCTTTCTCACCTTTGTGCAATCAAGTGCAATCCATACTGGGCCTAACACCGTCTGAGCCTGCCTCCTAATGTATAGACATATATTTTGAATGTGTATGCTATCCATACATGTTATCTGGGGATACGGTACCCTTTCTCACCTTTGTGCAATCCATACTGGGCCTAACACCGTCTGAGCCTGCCTCATGATGTATAGACATATATTTTGAATGTGTACGCTATCCATACATGTTATCTGAGGATACGGTACCCTTTCTAACCTTTGTGCAATCACGTGCAATCCATACTGGGCCTAACACCGTCTGAGCCTGCCTCCTGATGTATAGACATATATTTTGAATGTGTACGCTATCCATATATGTTATCTGGGGATACGGTACCCTTTCTCACCTTTGTGCAATCACGTGCAATCCATACTGGGCCTAACACCGTCTGAGCCTGCCTCCTGATGTATAGACATATATTTTGAATGTGTACGCTATCCATACATGTTATCTGAGGATACGGAACCCTTTTTCACCTTTGTGCAATCACGTGCAATCCATACTGGGCCTGACACCGTCTGAGCCTGCCTCCTGATGTATAGACATATATTTTGAATGTGTATGCTATCCATACATGTTATCTGGGGATACGGTACCCTTTCTCACCTTTGTGCAATCACGTGCAATAAATACTGGGCCTAACACCGTCTGAGCCTGCCTCCTGATGTATAGACATATATTTTGAATGTGTACGCTATCCATACATGTTATCTGGGGATACAGTACCCTTTCTCACCTTTGTGCAATCACGTGCAATCCATACTGGGCCTAACACCGTCTGAGCCTGCCTCCTGATGTATATACATATATTTTGAATGTGTACGCTATCCATACATGTTATCTGGGGATACGGTACCCTTTCTCACCTTTGTGCAATCACGTGCAATCCATACTGGGCCTAACACCGTCTGAGCCTGCCTCCTGATGTATAGACATATATTTTGAATGTGTACGCTATCCATACATGTTATCCGGGGATATGGTACCCTTTCTAACCTTTGTGCAATCACATGCAATCCATACTGGGCGTGAGAACGGCTGGCGAGCTGTTAAGCAAGCTACAGCACCTGTGGTTTGCACACGTAAGTTTTTCATTTTTTCAGGAATGACGGTTAGGCCTAATTCCGGAACTGCAGTTGACCTGCACTTACTGGGAAATCATTGTTCGCGGGTAATAATTGTAATCACAGATCCCCATCACTAACGTTGTTCAGCGGGTTATCTGCACCTGTAAGCGACAAACGCTGGCCTTTTCAGTGTAGCGCACATGCAGCCACGGACATGTAAGGGCATGACACACCAGTTATTGGCCAATCTCATGTGCCAGAGCCTCACGTGTCCCTCTAGTAAGCCGGACTTGGACCGCGGGGCATGACGGAGTCTCGTTCGTTAACGGAATTAAGCTTGCAATGTGTGCATCTGTTCTGTAGCTGGCATGGTTGAGGTTTCCCAGGTGGAGTCGAATTTAACTGTAGGCTCCACTCCTGGTGGTGCCCTTCTGGACATTCCTTTAAGGTTCAGCTTTGCAACCATACTGCCCACGTAAAACAAACACTTTGCCTTCATGAACGCTGTTTGGAGGGTCATGACTCGTGGGAATAACGCCGCCCAATCAGTTAACCTGCTAGAGAGATCGTTCGTTGCTCCCAAGCATGACATCACACTCCCTAGGAAGAAGGTAATGCCACTGTGGCGACCGTACTCCTGGGGGCGACACAAGTGCACTGATGCCCAGCCACTGCTCGATGAATCTGCTGGTACATTGACCCAGACCACTACATTCCCCTCGCACGCTACACGGCCTGAATCTGACCCTGATGAAACTCAGGTTACCCTTCCCATATACAGTTCCATCTTACACGGTGACAAAGAGGAAGCTGAAGATGAAAGTGCAGGTTCGGCCCACCCGCCATCAGACACACCACCGTACTATCGGGCTCTGTGCCAGTGCCGTCGCCAACGAGTGGGCCCCCCCTGCTTGCTCAGGATCACAGCACTTGCAAAGTTGAAATACTGTGCAGTGAGATGGAAGATGGGGATGACGAGGAGTCCAGACAAGTACAGGGATTCCCTAGCGAGGAGACTTATTTGATTGTTTTCAATGTTGGGACAGCAATTTTTGGGGAGCACTATACTCTGGAGAATGATAGATGGGGCCCACCATACACTGGAACATTCCAAAGGTGGACATCAGACACTGGAGCAGCATTTACAGGGCCCATTATACACTAGAGCATTAGAAATGGGGCCCATTATGTTTGGAGCATTATTTGGGCCCATAAGACAGTGGAGCTTCATCCATGGGGACCAACATATACTGTAGCATTATGTGGAGCTCATCATATACTGTTTCAAACATTATATGGGACCAATGATTCTGTATGGAGAAATAGATGGGCCTCGTCATGAGATGTAAAAAGTGAAGTATTTTTCATTGTACTATATACCGCTATTTCTCTGCCGTATCGGAGCATGATGAGTTGTGGTATGTGTTAAAGGGGCGCTCTTTTGCCCAGGGCACATTAAAACCTGGAGCCAGCCCTCCCCCCCAACAGTTTGTAGCCAAATAACCCCCATTTTTCAGTGCATAACTTGTATTATGAAGTTAATTAAGGTTGACAAGCTTAAGTAAGAAGAATTGATGCTTTTGGCATTCAAATGGGCACTGTTGGTGTGTTTCCTGTACTCCTCTCACTGCCGACTTTTATTCCCCATTGACTTACATTGGGTTTCGTGTTTCGGGACGACCCCGACTTTTCCCTATCATCGGACGATCTTGCTCGACCCGACTTTTGGAAAAGTCGGGTTTCACGAAACGAAACGCGACCCTAAAAAACCAAAAGTCGCTCACCTCTATTTAGGATCCCTGTATTTAGTAATATTATAGTGAGAAGAATCCACTTAATTTGCGGTGTGTGTCTCCTGGAGCACAATCTGGGCACTATGTGGTGGGTAATAAAATGGAAAATGTGTAATTTTCACTCTCCAACATCCACTGCGTGTTAATTTGCAGAAAGTGGCTGTGGAGTCAAAATATTCACTCCTCCTAAGGATTATAACCCTCAGTGAATTAATTTATAAAATAGAATCACTTTATGGGGATTTCGATTGTTCTGGTTTTCTGTCATTTAGTTATGTTAGGTCTAGTGTTGAGCATTCCGATACTGCAAATATCGGGTATCGGCTGATATTCGCTTTATCGGAGTTCCGATATTTTTACACTATCGAATACCGGAATCGGAAGTTCCCATAATACATGAGCCAGTTGTGTTAGCCATGTTAACTAATGGCATGGCTGTGATTGACTGCTGAAATTATGTCATCATGATGCGCGGTTTGTGCGGGCCTGCCGGGGGTCTGTGCGGGCCTGCCGGGGGTTGTGTGTGTGTGCAGGCATCATCCGATGGGACTGCAAGTCCCATCGGGCTATGCCTGCTACAATGACAGTGATTGACACATTAGCCAATGATGAGACAGTAGTAGTCCCATCATCCGGCTAATGTGTTGAATGTAAAAAAAAAAAAAAAAACTATACATACTACATACATACAACATGCATACATACTACATTCATACATACTATATATACTACATTCATACAACATACATACTTTCTACATATATACTACATTCATACAACATACATACATACTACATATATACACAACATTCATACAACATACATACTACATTCATACAATATACTACATATATACTACATTCATACATACTACATATATACACACAACATTCATACAACATACATACATACTACATTCATACAACATACATACTACATATATACTACATTCATACAACCATACATACTACATTCATACAACATACATACTACATAATACATACTTACTACATATATACTTCATTCATACAACATACAATACATACATATAGACATACAGTACATATAACATAGAGTACATACTCACCATCACTTGTCACTTTGATCCCCGAAGCCAGTGTCATCTGTAAAAAATATTAAAATAACAAACAACCAATATACTCTGTGATCCGCAGAAATCCACTAGTGTCCCACGACGATCTCCTGCAGTGCATCACTGAGAGGTTACTATAGTTCACTAGTCTCACTTTATGGCAAAAGCTGCGTGGGAACTTTCTCACACAGCAATGCCAAAAGTGAGACTAGGGACTATTTTTTTTACAGTGGCGGAGGAATGCCTACCTCCCGTCATTGTATTCCTGGAGCCCCTAGAGGGCAGTCGCATCAGCTGATGCTGCTGCTCTCCACGGGAGATCGTCGTGGGACACTCGTGGATTTCTGCGGACCAGGGAGTATATTGGTTGTTTGTTATTTTAATATTTTTTATAGATGACACTGGCTTCGGGGATCAAAGTGACAAGTGATGGTGAGTATGTACTCTGTTATACAGTTCACTGCGCACGGTAGACACAGGAACACTCAGGTCTTTGGAGATGGACTTGTAGCCTTGAGATTGCTCATGCTTCCTCACAATTTGGTTTCTCAAGTCCTCAGACAGTTCTTTGGTCTTCTTTCTTTTCTCCATGCTCAATGTACACACAAGGACACAGGACAGAGGTTGAGTCAACTTTAATCCATGTCAACTGGCTGCAAGTGTGATTTAGTTATTGCCAACACCTGTTAGGTGCCACAGGTAAGTTACAGGTGCTGTTAATTACACAAATTAGAGAAGCATCACATGATTTTTCGAACAGTGCCAATACTTTTGTCCACCCTCTTTTTTATGTTTGGTGTGGAATTATATCCAATTTGGCTTTAGGACAATTCTTTTTGTGTTTTTTCATTTAAGACAAATTAAATGAAGATAATAATATCAAAGAATTTGTGTTTGCAATCATTTTCAGGAAGAAACTGAGTATTATCTGACAGAATTGCAGGGGTGTCAATACTTTTGGCCACAACTGTATGTACTGTATGTCTATGTGAATGTATTGTATGAATGTATTGTATGTAGTATGTATGTTGTATGTATGTAGCATGTTGTATGAATGTAGTATATATGTAGTATGTATGCTTTTTTTTTTTTTTTTTACATTCAACACATTAGCCGGATGATGGGACTACTACTGTCCCATCATTGGCTAATGTGTCAATCACTATCATTGTAGCAGGCATCACCCGATGGGACTTGTAGTCCCATCGGACGATGCCTGCACACACACACAACCGACAGGCCCACACACACAACCTACAGGCCCGCACAGACCCCCGGCCGGCCCGTACAGACCCCCGGCAGGCCTGCACAGACCCCCGGCAGGCCCGTACAGACCCCCTACAGGCCCACACAGACCCCCGGCAGGCCCGCACAGACCTCCGGCAGGCCCGCACAGACCCCGCCTGCACACACACACACACGCACAGCCTCCGCCCACACTCTTCCCCCCTCCCGAACTGGATGTGCAAGGAAAGAAAGGGTTTATTTTCATTCCGATATTTGTGCCCCATTGACTTGCATGGGTTTCCGGTATCTGAATCGGCAATACCCGATATTTTTGGGGTATCGGTACGATCCAATCCGATCCTATATTTCCCGATATCGGAAGGTATCGCTCAACACTAGTTAGGGCTTCTGCATATGGTGTGTCCAATCTCATCTGGGATCTGTTCCTGCTGTCCAGCTGGAGTAATCTGCTCCCTACTTCAGCCAATTGGAAAGTACCACACCTTACTAAAGCGCAAAGCACATGGCCGGAATCTGCCAGATACAGCGCTGTTCTCCTCTGGTTGAGTCCTCTGTGCTCAGCTTGCGGCTTGTGTATTTGTTTCCTGCTGTGACCGTGGCCCGTTTACTGACTACTCTTGTGTCTTCTGATTCTGTATTCTGTCCTTCTGGTTCTAACCCAGCTATCTGACTATTCTTCTTGCCATCTAACAGCACAGAATAGCAGGTAACACCATGGTTCAAGCCTAGGGGTCCCAGTGTAAGTCCAGATTCATGTAATGGTATTAAAGGGCGATGAGCAAGGCAATCCTTGGGATATGGAAAGCAGAGAAGATAGAGCCAAGCATGTTCATGGTGGACTTCTTTTGAGCTGCCAGGTGACCATGAACAGTGCTCCCAATACATTGTGTCTGCAAACTATTCCAGCTAGATCTTCATTCAAATAGCTAAATGGCGCTCCTTCCCTTCTGAACACTGCCATGTGCCCAGACAGTAGTGTACAATCGTATGTAGGGTATAGTGCGAAGCTGGAAAATAATTTGTAAGATCCAGTTGTTTTCTATTATCCTTTGTGAAGAATTTATCACCACATAAAGTGACACACGTCAGATATTAACCCCTTCACCCCCAAGGGTGGTTTGCACGTTCATGACCGGGCCAATTTTTACAATTCTGACCACTGTCCCTTTATGAGGTTATAACTCTGGAACGCTTCAACGGATCTAGGCGATTCTGAGATTGTTTTCTCGTGACATTGTACTTCACTTTAGTGGTAAAAAATTTTCGCTATAACTTGCGTTTATTTATGAAAAAAACAGAAATATGGCAAAAATTTTGAAAATTTTGCAATTTTCAAACTTTGAATTTGTATGCCCTTAAAACAGAGAAATATGTGACACAAAATAGTTACTAAATAACATTTCCCACATGTCTACTTTACACCAGCACAATTTGGGAAACAACATTTTTTTTTGTTAGGAAGTTATAAGGGTTAAAATTTGACAAGCGATTTCTAATTTTTACAACAAAACTTACAAAACCATTTTTTTTAGGGACCACCTCACATTTGAAGTCACTTTGAGGGGTCTATATGGCAGAAAATACCCAAAAGTGACACCATTCTAAAAACTGCACCCCTGAAGCTACTCAAAACTACATTCAAGAAGATTATTAACCCTTCAGGTGCTTCACAGGAGCAGAAGCAACGTGGAAGGAAAAAATGAACATTTAACTTTTTAGTCACAAAAATAATATTTTAGCAACAATTTTTTTATTTTCCCAAGGGTAACAGGAGAAATTGGACCCCAAAAGTTGTTGTCAAATTTATCCTGAGTACGCTGATACCCAATATATGGGGGGGAACCACTGTTTGGGCACAAGGCAGGGCTCAGAAGGGAAGGAGCCCCGTTTGACTTTTTCAACCTAAAATTGGCTGGAATTGAGATCGGACGCCATGTCGCGTTTGACGAGTGTCTGATGTGCCTAAACAGTGGAAACCCCCCACAAGTGACCCCATTTTGGAAACTAGACCCCCTAAGGAACTTATCTAGATGTGTGGTGACCACTTTGAACCCCCAAGGGCTTCACAGAAGTTTATAACACCCAGGCGTGAAAATAAAAAATCATATTTTTTCCACAAACATGATCATTTAGTCCCCAATATTTTGTTTTCCCAAGGGTAACAGGAGAAATTGGACCCCAAAAGTTGTTGTCAAATTTGTCCTGAGTACGCTGATACCCAATATATGGGGGGAACCACTGTTTGGGCACAAGGCAGGGCTCAGAAGGGAAGGAGCCCCGTTTGACTTTTTCAACCTAAAATTGGCTGGAATTGAGATCGGACGCCATGTCGCGTTTGACAAGCGTCTGATGTGCCTAAACAGTGGAAACCCCCCCACAAGTGGCCCCCTTTTGGAAACTAGACCCCCTAAGGAACTTATCTAGATGTGTGGTGACCACTTTGAACCCCCAAGGGCTTCACAGAAGTTTATAACACCCGGGCGTGAAAATAAAAAATCATATTTTTTCCACAAACATGATCATTTAGTCCCCAATATTTTGTTTTCCCAAGGGTAACAGGAGAAATTGGACCCCAAAGGTTCTTGTCAAATTTGTCCTGAGTATGCTGATACCCAATATGTGGGGGGGAACCACTGTTTAGGCACATGGCAGGGCTCACAAGGGAAGGAGCCCCGTTTGACTTTTTCAACCTAAAATTGGCTGGAATTGAGATCGGACGCCATGTCACGTTTGACGAGCATCTGATGTGCCTAAACAGTGGAAACCCCCCACAAGTGACCCCATTTTGGAAACTAGACCACCTAAGGAACTTATCTAGATGTGTGGTGAGCACTTTGAACCCCCAAGGGCTTCACAGAAGTTTATAACACCCGGGCGTGAAAATAAAAAATCATATTTTTTCCACAAACATGATCATTTAGTCCCCAATATTTTGTTTTCCCAAGGGTAACAGGAGAAATTGGACCCCAAAGGTTGTTGTCAAATTTGTCCTGAGTACGCTGATACCCAATATGTGGGGGGGAACCACTGTTTAGGCACATGGCAGGGCTCAGAAGGGAAGGAGCCCCGTTTGACTTTTTCAACCTAAAATTGGCTGGAATTGAGATCGGACGCCATGTCACGTTTGACGAGCGTTTGATGTGCCTAAACAGTGGAAACCCCCCACAAGTGACCCCATTTTGGAAACTAGACCCCCTAAGGAACTTATCTAGATGTGTGGTGAGCACTTTGAACCCCCAAGGGCTTCACAGAAGTTTATAACACCCGGGCGTGAAAATATAAAATCCTGTTTTGTTCCCACATAAATGATCATTTAGTCCCCAATTTTTAAATTTTCCCAAGAGTAACAGGAGAAATTGGACCCCAAAAGTTGTTGTCCAATTTGTCCTGAGTACCCTGATACCCCACATGTGGGAGAAAACTACTGTTTGGGCACACGTCAGGGCTCGAAAGGGAAGTAATGACGTTTTGGAAAGCAGACTTTGATGGAATGGTCTGTGGGCGTCATGTTCCATTTGCAGAGCACTTGATGTTCCTAAACAGTAGAAACCCCCAATAAGTGACCCCATTTTGGAAATTAGACCCCCTAAGGAACTTATCTAGATGTGTGGTGAGCACTTTGAACCCCCAAGTGTTTCACTAAAGATTATAATGCCCAGGCGTGAAAATATAAAATCCTGTTTTGTTCCCACATAAATGATCATTTAGTCCCCAATTTTTAATTTTCCCAAGAGTAACAGGAGAAATTGGACCCCAAAAGTTGTTGTCCAATTTATCCTGAGTACCCTGATACCCCACATGTGGGAGAAAACTACTGTTTGGGCACACGTCAGGGCTCGAAAGGGAAGTAATGACGTTTTGGAAAGCAGACTTTGATGGAATGGTCTGCGGGCGTCATGTTCCATTTGCAGAGCCCTTGATGTTCCTAAACAGTAGAAACCCCCAATAAGTGACCCCATTTTGGAAACTAGACCCCCTAAGGAACTTATCTAGATGTGTGGTGAGCACTTTGAACCCCTAAGTGTTTCACTAAAGATTATAATGCCCAGGCGTGAAAATATAAAATCCTGTTTTGTTCCCACATAAATGATCATTTAGTCCCCAATTTTTAATTTTCCCAAGAGTAACAGGAGAATTTGGACCCCAAAAGTTGTTGTCCAATTTGTCCTGAGTACCCTGATACCCCACATGTGGGAGAAAACTACTGTTTGGGCACACGTCAGGGCTCGAAAGGGAAGTAATGACGTTTTGGAAAGCAGACTTTGATGGAATGGTCTGCGGGCGTCATGTTCCATTTGCAGAGCCCTTGATGTTCCTAAACAGTAGAAACCCCCCATAAGTGACCCCATTTTGGAAACTAGACCCCCTAAGGAACTTATCTAGATGTGTGGTGAGCACTTTGAACCCCCAAGTGTTTCACTAAAGATTATAATGCCCAGGCGTGAAAATATAAAATCCTGTTTTGTTCCCACATAAATGATCATTTAGTCCCCAATTTTTAATTTTCCCAAGAGTAACAGGAGAAATTGGACCCCAAAAGTCGTTGTCCAATTTGTCCTGGGTACTCTGGTACCCCACATGTGGGAAAAAACTGTTTAGGCACACGTTGGGGCTCGAAAGGGAAGTAGTGTTGTTTTGGAATGCAGACTTTGATGGTCTGCTGGCGTCATGTTCCATTTGCAGAGTCCCTGATGTGCCTAAACAGGAAAAAACCCCACATATGACATCATTTTGGATACTAGACCCCCAATGAACAAATCTAGATGTGCCCCCAACTAATCTAATGTAAATTAGTAGTGCATGGAGGTGTGGTACAATTTGAAGCAATCCTTCATGCACAGGCCAGGTTTTTCGGGGCAGGTGTCGCACTGGTAAGTGGTGTCCCTGCGTATTCCTTTTTTGTAACACACTCGACACCTTTTTTGCGGCTTACCTTTTCTTGGGGTTGGCGGGACCACCCCCGGAAAATGCTGACCTGGGACAATACGAGCACCTTCAGTTCCTGAAGTACTGGGGCCCGCTCCTTCCTGAGCGCCAAACATCATGGCCTTAACCACTACCTCCTGGAAATGAAGGTACGCCGTATCGCTGGGGCATGCACATTGTGACAGCAGGAATGCTTTGAGCATTGCCATTTGGACGATGTGCACGGCCAGCTTTTTGTACCACACCTTGGCCTTCCTCAATGCATTGTACGGTTGGAGGAGTTGATCGGAGAGATCAACTCCCCCCATTTTTTTGTTGTACCCCACTACACATGTCGGTTTGAGGACCTGTGTAGAGGTACCCCGTACAGTGCAGAGGGTACTGCCATCACCGTGTATGGTGGTCAAGAGATGGACATCTCTCTTGTCCTTGTACTTGACCACCAGCAGGTGGTCGCTACATTGGGCTCTGCTCTCACCTTTTCGGAGCATCTGCCCAAGTAGCGTCTTCAGGAGGCCTCTCTGATTTTTGCGGACAGTACCGCAGGCTGCGGTACGTCGCTCAGAGAGGGATTTGTAGAGTGGGATGCTGGTATAAAAGTTATCAGTGTAGAGGTGATAACCTTTATCCAGCAGTGGGTGCACCAAATCCCACACAATTTTCCCACTCACTCCCAGGAAAGGAGGACACTCAGGGGGTTCAATCCGGGTGTCCTTCCCTTCGTAAACTCTAAACTTGTGGGTGTACCCTGAGGTACTCTCACACAACTTATAGAGTTTGATTCCGTACCTGGCCCTCTTACTGGGCAGGTATTGACGGAATCGCAGCCTTCCCTTGAAGTGAACCAAGGACTCATCCACGCAGATGTCCCTTTGGGGCACGTACACTTCAGCAAACTTTTTGTTGAAGTGTTCGATGACCGGCCGAACTTTGAACAGACGGTCAAAGTTGGGGTCATCTTGTGCGGGACACGCTGCATTATCAGTATAATGCAGAAACTTGTGGATGGCCTCAAAACGCGTCCGGGCCATGACCATTCGGAACACTGGAGTGTTGTATAAAATATCAACACTCCAATATTGCCGAATTTCCGGTTTCTTCAGTATCCCCATATGGAGGACCAGGCCCCAAAACTGCGTCATTTCAACTGCGTCTACAGGAGACCAGTTTGAAAATGTTGAACGCGGGTTTTGCTCCAAAAATTGACGAGCGTACAAATTAGTTTGCTCCACCATGAGGTTAACAAAATCCTCAGAGAAAAAGACTTTGAAAAAGTCAATTTCTGTGAGGCCGGTGGTGTCAAACTTGATTCCTGATTCTGCCACAAAATCAGGAATCAGTGGCTCGTAATTTTCGGGGGGCGAGGTCCATACGGGGAGCACTGGGTCAGCTGCGGGCATGGTGGGCGCTGCCTCATCTTCTGTCCTGGAGCGTCTGCGTGGCGGTTCCGCAGGACCCGAGGAGGAAGATGAGGAGGGAGAAGAGGAAGAAGAAGAGGATGAAGAATCCGAAAAATAAAGAAAAGTCGGATCGTCATCCAAATCGCTATCAGTTTCGGAGGCAAGTAAAGCATATGCCTCCTCCACTGAATAGCGCTGTTGGGATGAATTTGATGACATTTTTGTGTAAATATGGTGCTTGGGTGTACACTTTATTGAAAACTGTATGTGTACGTGAGGGGGGGGGAGTGATTGGTGTAAACTTTCTGTAAAGAAAAAGCTGTGGAAAAAAGTATAAAACAGCAGGCCCTAGCTGATAAGTGTCACTTATCAAAACTAGGCTGCTGGATGTGCGCACGGGGTGGCGCAAGGGGGGGTGGAAAAAAAAAAAAAAGGAAAACGGCAAACTCTGATAAGTGAACTGTGTCACTTATCCAAGTTTCGCAGCTGCGGGATGTGTGTACGGAGGGGCTAAGGAAAAAAAAGCGAGCTCAAGTGTTGATCGGTGAACTGCGTCACCAATCAACGCTCGGCGGCTGCGCACGGAGGTGGCGCAAAAGTGGGGTGGAGGGGGGTAAAAATAGGGGGAAGGGGGATGGGGGGATTGGGGTGGAAGAAGAGAGATTGGGCAGGGATCAACAGTTAGGGTTGTAGTTAGGTGGCACAAAGGGGGGTGAAAAAAATGAAAAGCGGCAGGCACAAGCTTGGATAAGTGACGTGTGTCACTTATCCAACTTTTGCGGCTGCGGGATGTGTGTACGGAAGTGGCGCAAAAGGGGCTAAGGAAAAAAAAACGAGCTCAAGAGTTGATCGGTGAACCTCGTCACCAATCAACGCTCGGCAGCTGCGCACGGAGGTGGCGCAAAAGTGGGGTGGAGGGGGGTAAAAATAGGGGGAAGGGGGATGGGGGGATTGGGGTGGATGAAGATAGATTGGGCAGGGATCAACAGTTAGGGTTGTAGTTAGGTGGCACAAAGGGGGGTGAAAAAAATGAAAAACGGCAGGCACAAGCTTGGATAAGTGACGTGTGTCACTTATCCAACTTTTGCGGCTGCGGAATGTGTGAACGGAAGTGGCGCAAAGGGGGCTAAGGAAAAAAAAGCGAGCGCGAGTGTTGATCGGTGAACTGCGTCACCGATCAACGCTCGCCGGCTGCGCACGGAGGTGACGCAAAAGTGGGGTGGAGGGGGGTAAAAGGGGGGTAAGAGGGGGGGTGGAGGGGGGATGGGGGGATGAAGATAGATTGGGGGGGTGAAGATAGATTGGGCAGGGGATCAGGGATCAATTAACACTTACAATTGTAGTTTTCTTTCTTCTTCTTCTTCTTTCTTCTGCAGGGATTGTGATGCTACAAGCTGTGGCACCACAATACCCAGCACAGGAGCTCTTGCTGCGTCCGACTTCTCTGCAGGAATCCTCAGCTAGAGTGAGGACCCCTGCAGACAGGTCAGACAGGTCAGAGGCAGGTCAGGGGGCAGGTCACAGAGCGGTCACATCGCTGCTGTGACCTGTCATTGGTGGGATCGAATGATTACATCGATCCCACCAATCCCTGATCTGCCTGGTGACCATGGCAACTGCCTAGAATCGGAGCTCACAGCTCCGATTACTAGGCAGGTCATGCCCAGGTCACCAGCAGGGCACAGAGCGGTCACATGGTGACCGCAGCTGTGCCCTGTGGTTGGCGCGATCGCCGATCTAATCGATCGCGCCAGCCAACTCCTGCAGGCCCTACTGGGCCTGCATCAGGCTCCAGCATGATCGGTGCTAATATAGCACCGATCCTGGCCGGTACTGGCAGGGCACAGCGGCGATATAGCGCCGCTGTGCACTGCGATTGGCGCGATCGATCAGATCGGCGATCGCGCCAATCCGGGTGCTTTTTGCCGGTGCCTGGCGTTGCCAGGCACCGGCTCTAGGATCGAGTACATCGGTACTCGATCCCCGCCTAGGACATCATTGTTTCAGCCAAGCTGATTGGCTGAAACAATGAGAAACGCTGCGATTGGCTGTTCAGAATTGAACAGCCAATCACAGCGCTCTGGATGCCGGGGGGGCGGGATCGCAGCCCGGGATGCCGACGCCATCTTTTCTAAGGTGAGATGGCGTCGGAATTTTAATGCGATCACCGCGACTTTAGTCGCGGTATCGCATTAAAGGGCCCGACGTACTATCCCGTCCCCGGTCATACGGGCCCGGGTACCGTGGACGGGATAGTACGTCGGATGGCAGGAAGGGGTTAATAATGGGGCCTGATTAGGAACTACTGAAATGATCAAACTCCACAGTCTCCATCAGTACTAAATGAGTAACTAGTGGTGAAACCTCTCTGGTGTAATTAGAGTATGGGTCTCGGAGACTTCACAATCTATACTATCCTAAGCTCCAATATTTTCTGTCAGATGAGTTTCAAGAAGAAATATTAGGCATTTAAAGAGAACTGTGTATAAGGCCGGTTTCACACGTCCTGATATTTCCGGTACCGGAGATGTCCATGTGTGTAATACTTGTGGCACATGTGTGACAACCGTGTGCCGCCCTAGTGCAGCATCAGTACCACAAGGACGGCCGACAGGGAAGAAGCGCTACAGTAAGCGCTGTTCCCCGGCAGCGGGTGCTGAAGACGCTCACATCATTCTCCCCTGCTCTGCCGGCGGGGAGAATAATGATAGTTATATTAAAGTAAGAATGATGACTATTACTCCCATCAACCTACACCTGATGCTAAGAACAATGACAGCAGGAGCAGATGATGGGAGTATTCCTCACCCGCCGCCTGCGCTATAACTAAATAAAGGAATGAAAAAACGGCGTGCGTTCCCTTTTATTTTCTATAACCAGTCCGGAAAAACTCACAACTGGGGGCTGCAACCCTCATCTGTCAGCTTTGGCAAGGCTGGTTTTCAAGAATAGAGGGGTCCAAACAGTTTTTTTAATTAATTAAATAATTTAAAAAAACGGCGTGAGTTCCCCTCCATTTTTGACAACCAGCCTTGCTAAAGCTGACAACTGGGGGCTAGTATTCTCAGGCTTGTAAGGGGCCATAGATATTGACCCCCCAGCCTAAAAATAGCAGCCTGCAGCTGCCCAGAAAAGGAAAATCTATTAAATGCGCCTATTCTGGTGCTTTGCCCGGCTCTTCCCACTTGCCCTGTAGTGATGGCAAGTGGGCTTCATATTTGTGGGGTTGTATTGTCAGGTGACATCAAGCCCACGGCTTAGTAATGGAGAGTAAGACACCTATCCATTACTAATCCTATAGATATATGGTAAATAAATCACAGCCAGAATAAAGTCTTTTATTAGAGATAAAACAAAACACAGGGTAAGTAGGAAGAGCCGGGCAAAGTGTCGGAATTTCTGGGTTTTCTGGGCAGCTGCGGGCTGGTTATTGTTTAATCTGTATTTGTAGTTTTCAGTTAATGAGATTCTTGTGCTTCGGGGTGGGATTGTGGGAGTGGCTGTGGGTTGGGCTGTGGGCGGGGCCTTATGTGGTGTTCTGCGTACATATTCATCTGTATTGGCTTATGACACTGACCCTTCAGTGACCTGCCCCCTATTTTACATAAAAAATTACATCCAGAAAAATGTCACCGGCGATGGTGGCGCCTGCGCAGTACCATCTATAAGTAAGAGATAGATGCTACTGGCCAGGCGCCGCCAGTGTCATTTGTAATTTCTTTTTTCTAAGCCTCACAATAGCCACAATATTATAGGCATAATCACCAATAATATCAACACTATTATATGCATTATGTAATAATGTGGGCAGGTCAGTGAGGGGTCAGCGACCTGTCATAAGCCAATACAGATGCATATGTAAACAGACCATCATATAAAGCTCCGCCCACAGCCCCGCCCCAGAGCACGAGAATCTCATTAACTGAAGACTACAAATACAGATTAAACATAAACCACAAGACGGATTTCATCACCAGGTATCACTGTAATCAGTATAACGACGCTGACCTGACAGTGTCTGTAGGTTACTGTGCACAATCCGGCTGACAGGATCCCTTTAAATTTAGATCTTAGGCATTTGGAAGAGGCAATGGAGAGATTTTTTTCAAGACTATCAGGGAGTTACAGACTCACATTAGGCAGGAAGGCCGATCCCACCACAATCAAACTATCATACAGAATGAACAGGTTATAAAAAAAAGACACAGAATAAAAAAATATGTTACATCCCCAACAACGTATGTACAAGGGGAGAACACTAAACGAGTTGCACTCATTTATGGTGGACCATTGCAGCCACTATGAGTCCTGACCGGAGGAGTAGAGAAAGTATTAGCGCCCCCATTTCAGGAGAGATTGTGCAGTTATCTGAATTCCTTAGGATGGAAAACATATTGGAATTCATGACGTTTAGTAAATCTATGACACCAGGGCTGGAGCCAACACATCTCCTGCAGGCGGGAATAAATGTATATTACAGCCATCAGCCACACACAGCTTAGAGATCTATCATGGCACAGGTGGAATGTTTGTCCTGGAGATTATCACAATCCTCCTTGAAATTACTGTATTTATTGGACCATAAGACGCACCTAGGTTTTAGAGAATGAAATTAGGAAAAAAAATTGAAGCAAAAAATGTGGTCAATTCTGTACTTAATATCCCCTATCCTGGTATATATGGTCCCCTCATACCCATTCTGATACACATGGCCCACTCATCTCTATCCTGGTATGCATGGCCTCATCCCAATCCTGGTATGCAGGGTCCCCATCTTGTCCTGGTATGCATGATCCCATCCCTATCCTGGTATGCAGAGCTCCCATCTTGTCCTGGTATGCATGGTCCCATCCCTATCCTTGTATGCAGGGTCCCCATCTCGTTCTAGTATGCATGGTCCCATCCCTATCCTTGTATGCAGGGTCCCCATCTCGTTCTAGTATGCATGGTCCCATCCCAATCCTGGTATGCAGGGTCCCCATCTTGTCCTAGTAGGCATGGCCCCATCTCATCCTGGTATGCAGGGCCCCATCTCATCCTAGTATGCATGGCACCTCATCGCTATCCTGGTATGCATGGCCCCATCATCCCTATCCTGGAAAGCATGGCCCCAACCTTATCCTGGTATGCATGGACCCCATCTCGTCCTGGTATTCAGTGACTTATTTCGTCCTGGTATGTAGGGCCCCATCCTTATAAGAAGCCCCCACCCCCATTCCTATCCTGGTGTGCATGGCCCATCACAAAACATTAAAAAAAAACCAAACCATTACGCTTACCTCTGGTGCCAGCATCTGCTATTTGCTTGTAAGCAGCGCTGAGAACAGTGAGCATTCATGAATATTCATTTCTCTTAAGTAGCGGCACACGTGACCGCCGGTAGCAGCAGGAAGCCGGTGGCTGACACTGCGCGCTACTGAAGAGCAATGAATACTCACTGCCCTTTGCGTGCACGTCCCTGCCATGCGCTGCTTACAAGCATATAGCAGTTGCTGGCACCGGAGCAGGACGCTGCGAGGGAGCGCGGGGTAAGTAAGTGTAATGATTTGTTTTTTAATGTTTTCTGATGGGACCATGCATACCAGGATGGGGACGGGGGTGGGGGCCAATTATAAGGATGGGGCCATGCATACCAGGACCGGGGTTAGGGGCTAATCATCTCAAGATACTATTATTAAAGAGAAATGAATATTCATTGCCCTCCAAGCCCATGGGCGTGTAATGCAGTGAATATTCATTTCTCTTTAGCAGCGGGAACAAGATTTAGCCGCAGTCACCGGCTCCAGCCTCCTGTGACCCGCTGCTCCGCTGATGCAGTTCCCTCACCTCCACACCAAAGCCAGAGCCGGTACATCCGGACTATAAGACGCAACCCCCATTTTCCTCCACATTTTTGAAGGATAAAAGTGTGTCTTATAGTCCGAAAAATACGGTAGTTTTAATACAAATTGGAAAGTCAGGATAAAGGGAAACTCTGCTGTTATTGTACAGAAATTCACACTTGGCCTCACTGCACATTTACTGTTGTGGATCATAAAAGAGATGTTTGGCCAGAAAGACTGGACCTGGTCTTGTAGGGACCATGAGACATTCAGCAGCACAGAAGGGAGAGAAGATTCATCCGATAAGATCTCAGGGATCTAGGAAGCCAACAGCATCATTACCCTCCGCTTTCTCTTACAGGCCCAGCATAAGATTTTTCTACAAGTGATTTTCTATCTTGTCAGCACATTCTACGTACGCTGTCATTTGGATTTAGTTACAGATCTGGGCAGGGAACAGTCAGCGTCTCCTAATCCCAGGGGGTAGGTGGATCTACCAGGTTGTAAGTTCTATAGAAAAGGGATTTCAATGTCCAAAATCAATGAACAGTTTTGGGTGGAGGAGAATGTTGTGGTACTAGAGGCAAAATGGTGATCATGGTAATACGGCCGGACTACACCACCGATAAAGCAACCACAGCCGGTGACTGAGAGGAATCTGTGACTTCTCTACATTCAGTGGTTACTACTCACCTGGGTAGTCATATGTGGGAATCTCCTCTTTACACCGCTCATCATCTCTTACATATGTCTCTGTAGTATTAATATGGGTCAGATCTTCACCCTGAAACAAATATTGTAAAAGTCACCGACAGATGGAGAAGTCCCATCTATGATCAGCTCTAATCCTGCCATCTCCACCGTTCTCATTACACAGGTATAAAACATATAACACTGGTGGATAAAACAAGACTGAGCACAAGACCTTCACAGCCGTCTACACATCATAGGGGAGATCTCCTGACACCTTCTCTCCATCTACCTGATGATCCTGAGGAGCACTGGGATCCTCTTGTTTACAGTCCTGTGGAAGAAGAGGACGGGGACATCTCTCTGGTGTTGTCCTCTTACTGGATAGATCTGGAGGAAACACATACAGGGACTGAATTCATTCTCTACATACAGATAATTATAGGCCGTGTGTATTTAGTCCTGTCTATTACCTGGAGATGTGAGGCGCTGGGGAACCTCCATTATGACGTTCTTGTACAGATCGCTGTGTCCTTCTAAATACTCCCACTCCTCCATGGAGAAATAGACAGCGACCTCCTGACACCTTATAGGAACCTGACACATACAATGATACCGTCATCCCCCGATCCCTTCATAGTGTTTCTGTATAATGTCCAGGCATTCCCAGCAGTGTCACCTCTCCAGTCAGCAGCTCAAACATCTTGTAGATGAGTTCTAGGATCTTCTGGTCATTGATATCCTCACGGATTAGGGGGTGAGGTGGAGGCCCCGTGATTGGGCTCAGGGGTCTTCCAGATCCCTCAGACACAGGGTCCTGACAGCGATCACTAGAGGTCTTCTTCACCACTGTGTAATCCTGGTTATGGAGAGACACATTAATAAATCTCACTACAGACATTTCCAGAGTCCTCACCTCTCCAGTTCTGTCCATATGTTATTCCCATAGATAAGAATGATAGAATGTGACGTCATCAGAATCTCTCACCTCTCCAGTGAGACGGAAGAGGATCTCTAGGGTGAGGTGTAACATTCTCTCCGCCATCTTGTCTCTGTCCATACCCATCCTTGATGGGTAAATCAAGAATATTTTCTTTTGTAGAAGATCTTCACTGAGAGGATCCGATATTGTAGAGACCTGAATGAGAAGAAGATGATGCGATGTAACACTGTGCTTGAGAGCGGGCCCACCTGGAGCTACTGTCAGGGCTGGCGTTTGTACTTCACATGTATCAGAGTGCAGGGAGTGAGTCATGTAACCACTCTTCTGCAGTTTGTGGAGGAGAGGGGGAAGGAAGGTTACCCACCCAATCCAGGATGAGCGCGCTCTCCTTCAAAGCTCCCTGCTGCAGAGAAGTCATCAGCCCCAAAAGCCTGGACGCAGCGGGGCTTGCTCTGCCTCTGACTGTGAGCTGAGCTCACTGTCTGCACTCTTCTGCTTCTGTCTGGAAGGAGCCTGACAGCCAAGGAGGCTAGGAGCAGCACTGAGGACCAGGGACACACTGGACACAGCATGAGGACTGATGAGTGTCTTGGCACATGTCATTTACTATTTGATATGTCTAATCTGTTGGTCGAATATATACATACAGATATATAAAGCAATGAAGGTTCTTAAAGGGGTTGTCCACTACTTTAAATTAACCCCCCAATGTATCCCCCTGGCGCCCCTAATGAATTTTGTAAATACCTCATGTTGCCTATACTGCCTGTGAGCGTCGCTATCGCTGGCCGCTCACAGGCAGCACATGACCCCTGGCTGCAGCCGGCTCTTGCTTCCGCTGACGTCCCGACAAGTGCTGGCAGCAGCCGGGGGTCCATCTTCCTCCTTCCGCGCTGGCTGCCAGGCTGTGGGAGCGATTATCACCCCGCTTCACACCCGGCATCCACCAAGCGCCCATTCATTGAGAAAGCGCGCAGTGGATGCTGGGTGTGACCCCGGGGGTAACCCCGCCCACAACCCAGCAGCCACTGCGGGGACCCAGCGCTGAGTCACGCCTCACTTGTGACATCAGCGCTGGGTTACGTGCTGCCTGTGAGCGGCCAGCGATAACGCCACTCACAGGCAGTATAGGCAACATGAGGTATTTACAAAATTCATTAGGGGCCTGGGGGGATACTTTGGGGGTTAATTTAATGTAGTGGACAACCCCTTTAAACTTTTATGTCTTGTTTATCCTGCAAGCTGGACAGAGACTAAGGGTATGTGCACACGTTGCTTATTCCATTGTGGATTTTTCTGCATGGATTCTGCAGAATCCGCAGGTAAGACGACCTGTGTTTTACCTGCAGGTTCCTGCGGATTTAGTGCGGATTTGCTCTGCGTTTTTACACCTGCAGATTCCTATAATGGAATAGGTAAAGGTTTTAAATACAAGAGTTAGGACTGTCCCACAAGGGTTGCCGTGACGTGGCGGGATGGCTTCTACATTATTTTGATCAAAATTATGTTAACTAAATACCCTTATTATTACTATTATTACTACCTTCATGCAATTTTTGCAATATATTTTTTTACTTTTTTATTCCAGGATATTTGTTTTGTGTTTTGCTTTTGGTTTTCTCTGTGTAAAGGTCATGTGTTCATATGCAATTACAATTTGCATGCACATTAATTTACTTTTTCTGCTCAGACCCAGTTTCTCATTTGTTTCATTGCGCATTCTGTGCATATAAGGGTGTGACCGCCCTGCTTCTGAGTTGGAAAATCCATCCTGTCTGGCCTACACTATTACTGGTGGTTCAGTCCCTCTGTCCTTGTTCACATTTACGTCACTTGACAAGTGGAAAGGTTTTAAATACAAGAGTTAGGACTGTCCCACAAGGGTTGCCGTGACGTGGCAGGATGGCTTCTACATTATTTTGATCAAAATTATGTTAACTAAATACCCTTATTATTACTATTATTACTACCTTCATGCAATTTTTGCAATATATTTTTTTACTTTTTTATTCCAGGATATTTGTTTTGTGTTTTGCTTTTGGTTTTCTCTGTGTAAAGGTCATGTGTTCATATGCAATTACAATTTGCATGCACATTAATTTACTTTTTCTGCTCAGACCCAGTTTCTCATTTGTTTCATTGCGCATTCTGTGCATATAAGGGTGTGACCGCCCTGCTTCTGAGTTGGAAAATCCATCCTGTCTGGCCTACACTATTACTGGTGGTTCAGTCCCTCTGTCCTTGTTCACATTTACGTCACTTGACAAGTGGAAAGGTTTTAAATACAAGAGTTAGGACTGTCCCACAAGGGTTGCCGTGACGTGGCGGGATGGCTTCTACATTATTTTGATCAAAATTATGTTAACTAAATACCCTTATTATTACTATTATTACTACCTTCATGCAATTTTTGCAATATATTTTTTTACTTTTTTATTCCAGGATATTTGTTTTGTGTTTTGTTTTTGGTTTTCTCTATAATGGAATAGGTGTAAAACCGCTGCGGAATCCGCACAAAGAATTGACATGCTGTGGAAAATAAACCGCTGTGTTTCCGCGCTGAATTTTCAGCATCATGTGCACAGCGGTTTTTGTTGCTCACTATGGGCCTGATTCACCGTCTCTCCTGCCTTGATTGACATGGCTGACGTCTCCTGTGTCATCCACTGTCTGTCCAGCTCTCGCACCTGCACAGGAGGGAACAGGAGCTGCGCAGCGCAACAGACTGGATGACATAGGAGGCGTCAGCCACGTCAGTAAAGGCAGGAGGATGGCAATTGTGGGGTCAGAGGAGGTGCTAAGCAGGGACCATAGACACTCATCCGACTGGACGCTGCCGATTAGCTTACGAGAAGGAGAATGATTATTTTCTTAAGTTTGCAAGCGGCTGGAATCTTACAGGATGGCTTTTTAAATGTGGCTAAAAGATGGTGGCTACAGGTCTTACAGATTAACCCCTTCACCCCCAAGGGTGGTTTGCACGTTCATGACTGGGCCAATTTTTACAATTCTGACCACTGTCCCTTTATGAGGTCATAACTCTGGAACGCTTCCATGGATCCCGGTGATTCTGACATTGTTTTCTCGTGACATATTGTACTTCATGTTAGTGGTAAAATTTCATTCAAATAACTTGCGTTTATTTGTGAGAAAAATGGAAATTTGGCAAAAATTTTGAAAACTTCGCAATTTTCCAACTTTGAGTTTTTATGCCCTTAAATCACAGAGATACGGCACACAAAAAACTTGATAACTAATATTTCCCACATGTTTACTTTACATCAGCACAATTTTGGAACCAAAATTTTTTTTTTGTTAGGAAGTTATAAGGGTTAAAAGTTGACCAGTGATTTCTCATTTTTACAACACCATTTTATTTTTAGGACCACATCACATTTGAAGCCACTTTGAGGGGTCTATATGATAGAAAATACCCAAAAGTGACACCATTCTAAAAACTGCACCCCTTAAGGTGCTCAAAACCACATTCAAGAAGTTTATTAACCCTTTAAGTGCGTCACAGGAATTTTTTTGAATATTTAAAAAAAAATGAACATCTAACTTTTTTTCACAAAAAAAAACTTCAGGTTCAATTTTTTTTATTTTACCAAGGGTAACAGGAGAAATTGGACTGTAAAAGTTATTGTGCAATTTGTCCTGAGTGCGCTGAAACCTTATATGTGGGGGGGAACGACTGTTTCGGCGCATGGCAGAGCTCAGAATGGAAGGAGTGCCGTTTGACTTTTTCAATGCAAAATTGGCTGGAATTCAGATCGGACGCCATGTCACGTTTGGAGAGTCCCTGATGTACCTAAACAGTGGAAACCTCCTACAAGTGACCCCATTTTGGAAACTAGACCCCCAAGGAACTTATCTTGATATGCGGTGAGAACTTTGAACCCACAAGGGCTTTACAGAAGTTTATAACGTACAGCGGTGCAATTAAAAAATCATATTTTTTCCACAAAAATGATCTTTTCACCCCAATTTTTATTTTCCCAAGGGTAACAGGACCCTAAAATTTATTGTGCAATTTGTCCTGAGTACGCTGATACCCCACATGTGGGGGTAAACCACTATTTGGGCGCATGGCAGAGCTCGGAAGGGAAGCAGCGCCATTTGACGTTTTTGGCTGGAATTGAGATCGGACATTATGTCGCGATTGGAAAACCCCTGATGTACCAAAACAGTGGAAACCCCCCACAAATGAAACCATTTTGGAAACTAGACCCCCTAAGGAACTTATCTAGATGTGTGGTGAGAACTTTGAACCCCCAAGGGCTTCACAGAAGTTTATAACATACAGCCGTACAATTAAAAAATCATATTTTTTCCACAAAAATGATCTTTTCACCCTCAATTCTTATTTTTCCAAGGGTAACAGGACCCTAAAAGTTATTGTGCAATTTGTCCTGAGTACGCTGATACCCCACATGTGGGGGTAAACCACTATTTGGGCGCATGGCCGAGCTCGGAAGGGAAGCAGCGCCATTTGACGTTTTTGGCTGGAATTGAGATCGGACACCATGTCGCGATTGGAAAGCCCCTGATGTACCTAAACAGTGGAAATCCCCCACAAATGACACCATTTTGGAAACTAGACCCCCTAAGGAACTTATCTAGATGTGTGGTGAGAACTTTGAACCCCCAAGGGCTTCACAGAAGTTTATAACATAAAGCCGTACAATTAAAAAATCATATTTTTTCCACAAAAATGATCTTTTCACCTTCAATTCTTATTTTTCCAAGGGTAACAGGACCCTAAAAGTTATTGTGCAATTTGTCCTGAGTACGCTGATACCCCACATGTGGGGGGAAACCACTATTTGGGCGCATGGCAGAGCTCGAAAGGGAAGCAGCGCCATTTGATGTTTTTGGCTGGAATTGAGATCGGACACCATGTCGCGATTGGAAAACCCCTGATGTACCTAAACAGTGGAAACCCCCCACAAATGACACCATTTTGTAAACTAGACCCCCCAAGGAACTTATCTAGATGTGTGGTGAGCACTTTGAACTCCCCAGTGCTTCACAGAAGTTTATAACGCCCGGGCGTGAAAATAAAAAATTCGTATTTTTTCCACAAACATGATCTTTTAGTCACCATTTTTTTATTTTCCCAACGGTACCAGGAGAAATTGGACCCCAAAAGTTGTTGTCCTATTTGTCCTGAGTATGCTGATACCCCATATGTGGGAGAAAACTACTGTATGGACACACGTCGGGGCTCGGAAGGGAAGTAGTGACGTTTTGGAATGCAGACTTTGATGGAATGGTCTGCGGGTGTCATGTTGCCTTTGGAGAGCCCCTAATGTACCTAAACAGTGGAAACCCCCCACAAATGACCCCATTTTGAAAACTAGACCCCCTAAGGAACTTATCTAGATGTGAGGTGAGCACTTTGAACCCCCAAAGGCTTCACAGAAGTTTATAATGCCAGGGCATGAAAATAAAAAAATCGTATTTTTTCCACAAACATGATCAATTAGTCCCCAATTTTTTTATTTTCCCAAGGGTAACAGGAGAAATTGAACCCCAAAAGATGTTGTCCAATTTGTCCTGAGTACGCTGACACCCCATATGTGGGAGAAAACTACTGTATGGACACACGTCGGGGCTCGGAAGGGAAGTAGTGACGTTTTGGAATGCAGACTTTGATGGAATGGTCTGCGGGTGTCATGTTGCCTTTGGAGAGCCCCTAATGTACCTAAACAGTGGAAACCCCCACAAATGACCCCATTTTGGAAACGAGACCCCCTAAGGAACTTATCTAGATGTGAGGTGAGCACTTTGAACCCCCAAAGGCTTCACAGAAGTTTATAATGCCCGGGCATGAAAATAAAAAAAATCGTATTTTTTCCACAAGCATGATCAATTAGTCCCCAATTTTTTTTATTTTCCCAAGGGTAACAGGAGAAATTGGACCCCAAAAGTTGTTGTCCAATTTGTCATGAGTACGCTGACACCCCATATGTGGGAGAAAACTACTGTATGGACACACGTCGGGGCTCGGAAGGGAAGCAGTGACATTTTGGAATGCAGACTTTGATGGAATGGTCTGCGGGTGTCATGTGCGTTTGGAGAGCCCCTGATGTACCTAAACTATTGAAACTCCCCACAAGTGTCCCCATTTTGGACACTAGGCCCCCCACGGAACTTATCTAGATGTGTGGTGAGCACTTTGAACCCCCAAGTGCTTCACAGAAGTTTATAACGCTCGGACGTGAAAATAAAAAAATCATTTTTTTCCACAAAAATGATATTTTTGCCCCCAATTTTTTATTTTCCTAAGGGTAACAGGAGAAATTGGACCCCAAAAATTGATTTGCAATTTGACCTGAGTAGGCTGATACATGTGGGGGTAAAACACTGGGCGCATGGCAGAGCTTGGAAGGGAAGGAGCACCATTTGACTTTTTTAACTCAGAATTGGCTGGAATTGAGATCAGACGCCATGTTGCATTTGGAGAGCCCCTGATGTGCCCAAACAGTGGAAACCCCCAATTATAACTCCAACCCTAACCCCAACACACCCCTAACCCTAATCTGAGCCCTAACCCTAGCACTAACCCTAGCCCTAACCCTAACGGGAAAATGGAAATAAATACATTTTTTAATTTTATTTTTCCCTAACTAAGGGGGTGATAACGGGGGGTTTGATTTACTATTTATGGCGGTTTTTATGTTTGGCAGCTGTCACACGCTAAAAGACGCTTTTTATTGTAAAAATAGTTTTTGCATCACCACATATTGAGAGCTATAATTTTTCCGTATTTTGACCCACCGAGTCATGTGAGGTCTTATTTTTTGCGGGACGAGTTGACGTTTTTATTGGTACCATTTTCGGGCACGTGACATTTTTTGATCACTTTTTATTCCGATTTTTGGGACGCAGAATGAACAAAAACCAGCGTTTCATGAATTTCTTTTGGGGGGGTGCGTTTACACCGTTCCGCGTGCGATAAAATTGATAAAGCGTTTTTATTCTTCGTGTCAGTACGGTTACAGCGATACCTTATTTAGGTCGTTTTTTTTATGTTTTGTTGGTTTTATGCAATGAAAACTATTTTATATAAAAAATAATTATTTTTGCATCGCTTTATTCTGCGAGCTATAACTTTTTTTATTTTTTTGCTGATGATGCTGTTTGGCAGCTCGTTTTTTGCGGGACAAGATGTCGTTTTCAGCGGTACCATGGATATTTATATGCGTCTTTTTGATCGCGCGTTATTACACTTTTTGTTTGGCGGTATGATAACAAATCATTATTTTTTGCTTCGTTTTTTATTTTTATTTTTTAAGGGGTTCGCTAAAGGGGTTAACTAATGGGATAGTTTTATAGGGCGGGTCGTAACGGACGCGGCGATACCTAATATGTGTACTTTTATTGTTTTTTTTTTTTTATTTCTAAAAAATGGATTTATTTGGGGGAATATTTTTTTTTTTTTCTAATTTATTTGGCAATTTTTTTTAATTTATTTTAACATTTTTTTTAATTTTTTTTTTTACTTTATTAAATAGTCCCAGGTGGGACATCACTGTCCTGTGACAGATCGCTGATCTGTCACATCACAGATCACTGTGACAGATCAGCAATCTGTCACAGGCACTGCAGAAGGCTTCCTCATGCCTGCGCTTTGCAGGCACTGAGGAAGCCAGCTTCCTGCAGGCCCCCGAAGGCCCCCGTCGCCATCTTTGATTCGGGGGCCTGCAGGAAAGGAGCCCCCCGCAGCAGCGCTGCACATTGCGCTGCCGTGGGGGGCTCAGGGAAGCACGGAGGGAGCCCCCTCCCTGCCGATGCTTCCCTTTAACCCCCGGTACACCGTGATCATGTTTGATCGCGGTGTGCAAGGGGTTAACATGTTGGGGGCGGTCCGTGACCGCCCCTGACACATTGTGCCGGGTGTCAGCTGCGATAATCAGCTGACACCCGGCCGCGATCAGCGCCGCTCACCACGTGGGCGCCGCTGATCTCGGTAGACGTACTATCCCGTCCATGGGCATAGGGGCCCGGGTCCCATGGATGGGATAGTACGTCTCATGTCAGAAAGGGGTTAAAGTTCGGCTCACGATCGCCGAAATTGCAATATTCAACAATTTAATCATCGATTAAATCACCAAATATAGCCGAACATACCCAGCACAAAAGCCGGTGTTTCCCAACCTGTGTGACATTGTGGTAAACACGGACTAAAACTACATTATCCTATAACACAGCAAGTGAAGAGCTAAGCGGCCTATACACCAAGCACTTAACCGACCCAATTTAGAAAATAGGCATAAATGGATTAAAGCTAAAGCAGAATTTGACCTTTAGCTGGACAGACTAGAAAGAATAAGGGGGAACCAAAAAACATCTGAATTTTTTAGATACGGTAATAAGGCTGGTTCATTATTGGCTCGCTTGGCAAAAAGCCGAACACCTATGAGATTTATAGGTAGATTGAATGATCACAAAGGTTCACCACAAACAGACCCAAAAATCATAAATGACATCTGGCATAAATACTATAACACATTGTATGAACAAGAACCAGTAGATGGAGAAGAGGGGAAGACATTCCTAGATAGACTATCCCTCCCAACAGTCTCAGAAGGTGAGAAAGATTCAACTCTACAATAAGAAAGGAAGAGATAGTGGACACTATTAACTCCCTGAAAAATAGCGAGGCACCCGGACCAGATGGGCTGCCAGGGGAGTTCTGCAAAATATTAGTAGAAGAGGTTTCTTCTCCACTGGTGGCCGTTTTTATCAAATCCTAAAAGAAAAGGTATACCTGCCAACAGGAAATAGGGCCAATATTAAAGTACACTACCGTGTGACTATTCTAGCTGCAAATGTCTGGTTTGTAATGCAATATCTTCATAGGTGTAAGGAGGCCCATTTCCAACAACCATCGCTACAGTGTTCTTATGGTACTTTGATAACTGTGTAAGAAGCTAATGGATGGTTAGATTACCATTGTGCAAGTATGTTAGCACAGCTGAAAACAGTTTGGCTGATTAGAGAAGCTATAAATCTGACCTTCCTTTGAGCTAGTTGAGAATCTGGAGCATTATATTTGTTGGTTCCATTAAACTCTCAAAATGGCCAGAAAAAAGGACTTTCGTGTGAAACTTGACAGTCTATTCTTGTTCTTAGAAATGAATTATTTGTGAGACATTGCCAGAAAACTGAAGAATTCCTACCACGGTGTGTACTACTCCCTTCAGAGGAGACGACAAACAGGCTCTAACCAGAGTAGAAAGTGAAGTAGGAGGCCCCACTGCACAACTGAGTAACAAGTACATTAGAGTCTGTAGTTTGAGAAATCGACGCCTCACAGGTCCTCAACTGGCAGCTTCATTAAATACACACAAAACACCAGTATCAACACCTACAGTGAAGAGGCGACTCCGGGATGCTGGCCTACAGGGCAAAGTGGAAAAGAAAAAGCCATATCTGAGACTGGCTAATAAAAGGAAAAGATTAATATGGGCAAAAGAACACAGACATTGGACAGAGGAAGATTGGAAAAAAGTGTTAAGGACAGACGAATCCAAGTTTGAGGTGTTTGGATCACACAGAAGAACATTTGTGAGACGCAGATTAACTGAAAAGATGATGAAAGAGTGCCTGACGCCATCTGTCAAGCATGGTGGAGGTAACGTGATGGTCAGGGGTTGCTTTGGTGATGGTAAAGTGTGAGATTTGTACAAGGTAAAAGGGATTTTGAATAAGGAAGGCTATCACTCCATTTTGCAACGCCATGCCATACTGTTATGGATGAGTCACCGAAGGAGGAAAAAACAAAAATAATAGCTAAGTCCAGAAAACCAGAGAAGTTGGAAGCTATCGGATTGCAGACCCCCTGAACCTATCCACAACAACTAGCAGTAGCCGTGGGGGGTTCCTACGGTGCCCTAGACCCCTCGATCACAGCCAGAGAACTAAATTAGCCTAAAGACAGAAAGGGGAAATCTAAACTGCCCCAGAGCAGCCCCCAAAGCAATAGGCAGCCCCAACATATAATGACTGTGAAGCAAGATGAAAAACACTAACACAGATAGAAAGATAGGCTGAGCAAATGATGGGGCCCAAGCTAACTAAATAAGACAGGACAGAAAAGCTGCTGTCTGCAATCCGCAAAAACCCTATCCAAAAATGTACCAACAGACTGATAGGAGAAACAGGCCCTGAAGTCGCTAGGCTTCAAAAAGACTATATCAGCACTCAGGTAAATTCTTAAGACAGAGCCAAAGATCAACAGATCAGAGACAAAAATGGAATTCAGCTCACCCCTGGCCGGGGATGGCAGAACTCCCAAAAAACAAGGCAAACAAAACCAGAACTAAAGTGTACAAAAAGCAGAGCAAAACTTAGCTTTGAGAAGCAGAAATCAGACTGGTCTCCAAGAATGCAGCAGGAAGATCACCAGCAAGGCAGCAGGGCGTCGGCTGCCTTATATCCAGTCATCAGTTCCTGTGACCCAGTCATCATCTACCTGCTCAGCTGTTTGGTAATCAGCCTCACTACCTTCCTTCGCCAGAAGAGGGAGTTCATCAGACATCACTGGTGAAGGGAAAAATGAACTCACAACACCATACCCTGTGGACAGCGCTTGAATGGAGCCAATTTCATCCTACAACAGGACAATGACCCAAATTATGAAAGAACTATTTAGGGAAGAAGCTGGCAGCTGGTATTCTATCTGTAATGGAATGGCCAGGGCAGTCACCAGATCTCAACACCATTGAGCTGTTGTGGGAGCAGCTTGACCGTATGGCACGCAAAAAGTGCCCATCAAGACAAACCAACTTGTGGGAGAGGCTTCTGGAAGCATGGGGTGAAATTTCTCCAGATTACCTCAGCAAATTAACTGCTAGAATGCCAAAGGTTTGCAATGCTGGAATTGCAGCAAAGGGAGCATTCTCTGACAAAAGCAAAATTTGAAGGAGAAAATTATTATTTCAAATAAAAATCTTTTTTTCGAACCTTGTCAATGTCTGGACGAGATTTTAACCCCTTACAGACCGCTGACGGGATAGTACATCAGCGGTCAGTATCCTCTGCTTTGATGTGGGCTCCGGCGGTGAGCCCACTTCAAAACCTCGACATGTCAGCTGTTATAAACAGGTGACATGTGCCGGCAATAGGCGCGGGCGGAATCAAGATCTGCCCGCGCCTATTAACTAGTTAAATCCCACTGTCAAACACTGACAGCGGGCATTAAACTAGTATTTCCGGCGTCCAACCGGAAATGAGCGTATCACCAACCCCCGTCACGTGATCGGGGGGTCAGCGACGCGTTGCCATGACAATCAGAGGTCTCATAGAGACCTCTATGGTTGTTGCCGTCAGATTGCTATGAGTGCCACTCTGTTGTTGGCGCTCATAGCAATGCTGTATTACTGCTACATATGAGCGATCTGCTCATCTCCCATATGTAGCAGAGCCGATCAAGTATGGCATGCTTCTACTCTCCCGTGGAGACTATTGAAGCGTGCCAAAAATAAAAAAAAAGTGTTTAAAAATTAAAGAAAATAAAAATCATAAAAATTCAAATCACCCCCCTTTCGCCCCAATCAAAATAAACAATAAAAAAAAATCAAACCTACAGATATTTGGTATCGCCGCATTCAGAATCGCCCGATCTATCAATAAAAAAAGGATTAACCCGACTGCTAAATGGCGTAGCGAGAAAAAAAATCAAAACGCCAGAATTACGGTTTTTTGGTCGCCGTGACATTGCATTAAAATGCAATAACGGGTGATCAAAAGAATGTATCTGCACAAATATGGTATCATTAAAAACATCAGCTCGGCACGCAAAAAATAAGCCCTCACCAAGCACAAGATCACGAAAAATGGAGACGCTACGGGGCTCGAAAAATTGTGCTTATTTTTTAGCAAATTTTGGAATTTTTTTCCACCACTTGGATAAAAGAGAACCTAGACATGTTTGGAGTCTATGAACTCGTAATGAGCTGGAGAATCATGATGGCAGGGCAGTTTTAGCATTTAGTGAACTTAGCAAAAAAGCCAAACAAAAAAGTGAGGGTTTGCACTTTTTTTGCAATTTTACCGCATTTAGAATTTTTTTCCCGGTTTTGAGTACAAGACATGATAAAACGAATGGTGTCGTTCAAAAGCACAACTCATCCTGCATACAGCCATACTGACGGAGAAATAAAAAAGTTATGGCTCTGGAAATAAGGGGAGCGAAAAATGAAAAAAGCTCCGTTCATTAAAGGGAGTCTGTCACCCCATTTTAGCCCTATCAGCTGCGGCCACCGCCATCAGGGGCTTATCTACAGCATTCTGTAATGCATTCTGTAATGCTGCAGATAAGCCCCTGATGTAACCTGAAAGATAAGAAAAACACGTGAGATTATACTCACCAGGGGGCGTTGCAGTCTGGTCCAGGGCCTCCCATCTTCATACGATGACGTCCTCCTCCTAACTTCTCCCTCGGCTCCCGCGCAGGTGTGCTTTATCGGTCCTGTAGAAGGCAGAGCAGAGTACTGCAGTGCGCAGGACCTCTGTGCCCTTCCCGGCCCCTCGCACTGCAGTACTTTACTCTGCCCTCTACAGGTCAGATCAGTACGCCTGCACAGGAGCCGAGGGAGAAGTTAGGAGGAGGACGTCATCGTATGAAGATGGGAGGCACCGTACGCCGGGGTGAGTATAATCTAACGTGTTTTCCTTATCTTTCGGGTTACATCGGGGCTTATCTACAGCATTACAGAATGCATTACAGAATGCTGCAGATAAGCCCCTGATGGCGGCGGCCCCAGCTTATAGTGCTAAAATGGGGTGACAGACTCCCTTTAAGTGGTTAAATTAATTTGGCAACTCAATAGATAAATAAAAGTCGGAGTTTTCATGGAAAACACAAAATTGTCTGGGTGACCCCAAACTTTGGAGCGGTCGTGTGTTACACAAGCGATTCCCCTGAGGGTTAATAATCCTCCCTGTCCCCTAGAGGTGAAGGGGGTAACATGGGGCCACTTGTGGGGTCTCTGCTGTTCTGGTGTCAGCGCTCTTCACACGTTACACGGCGTCCGCCGTCTATCCCAGTCACAATGGCGCCCCTTCCCTCCTGAGCCTGTGGGGTATCGGCACTCAGGAGACACGGCGCACTGTGCGGCCTCAGCGCTCCTGTCACCTTTAGGACAATGATACATTGGGGGGAAAGTCACATTTCTGTGAGGAAAACAGGAAAATTGTCATTTTTTCCTTCCACATTGCTGAAATTCCCGTCACACTGTCCGAATTCAGAGATTGTCCTGTCAGAAAGGAGAAGACAGGGAGCGAAAGGGTTAATAGGACTCACAGGAGGAACCGGCCCAGAAAGCAGAAGGTCCAGGAGTGTCCACCACATATATGGCTGCTCTGTGCACACAGGACCTGTAGTGACGTCATGCCCATGTGACCAGAAGGGGCGGTGCCTCCTCCTCCATAGAGCAGACGGGAGGAAGCTGTGGCCCCGCCCACACTGTCCAGCATTCACCATAGGAGAGCAGTGTGGAGAGCGCGCAGCAGAGGAGCGGAGCTTTCAGCGGGGAAGAGCGCGGAGGAGGGAGCAGCCGACACCCCGCAGAGGACAGAAAGAAGACGGTCTGTGGAGAGAGAGTGTGGGGGGGCAGAGGCTGGGCATGGGGTAACAGGCAGAGGCTGCCAATGTGGGGTGGGGAGAGGCGGAGCTGGCGCGTGGTGGACGGGAGCGGAGCCGGAGCTGGCACGTGGTGGACGGGAGCGGAGCCGGAGCTGGCGTGTGGTGGACGGGAGCAGAGCTGGCGCGTGGTGGACGGGAGCAGAGCCGGAGCTGGAGTGTGGTGGACGGGGCGGAGCTGGCGCATGGTGGACGGGGGCGGAGCTGGCGCGTGGTGGACGGGGCGGAGCCGGAGCTGGCGCGTGGTGGACGGGAGCAGAGCCGGAGCTGGAGTGTGGTGGACGGGGGCGGAGCTGGCGCGTGGTGGACGGGAGCAGAGCCGGAGCTGGCGCGTGGTGGACGGGAGCAGAGCCGGAGCTGGCGCGTGGTGGACGGGAGCAGAGCCGGAGCTGGCGCGTGGTGGACGGGAGCAGAGCCGGAGCTGGCGCGTGGTGGACGGGAGCAGAGCCGGAGCTGGCGCGTGGTGGACGGGAGCAGAGCCGGAGCCGGCGTGTGGTGGACGGGAGCGGAGCCGGAGCTGGCGTGTGGTGGACGGAAGCGGAGGCGGAGCTGGCGCGTGGTGGACGGAAGCAGAGCCGGAGCTGGCGTGTGGTGGACGGGAGCAGAGCCGGAGCTGGCGCGTGGTGGACGGGGGCAGAGCTGGCGTGTGGTGGACGGGAGCAGAGCCGGAGCTGGCGCGTGGTGGACGGGGGCGGAGCTGGTGCGTGGTGGACGGGGGCGGAGCTGGCGCGTGGTGGACGGGAGCAGAGCCGGAGCAGGCGCGTGGTGGATGGGAGCAGAGCCGGAGCTGGTGCGTGGTGGACGGGAGCAGAGCCGGAGCTGGCGGAGCTGGCGTGTGGTGGACTGGAGCGGAGCCGGAGCTGGCACGTGGTGGACGGGAGCGGAGCCGGAGCTGGCGTGTGGTGGACGGGAGCAGAGCTGGCGCGTGGTGGACGGGAGCAGAGCCGGAGCTGGAGTGTGGTGGACGGGGCGGAGCTGGCGCAT